>NW_024544768.1:0-748992 GCF_018167655.1 Microtus oregoni
CTCAGTACTCAGGGTGCTTGCTGCTTAGTACTCAGGGTGCTGGGTGCTCAGTACTCCGGGTGCTGGGTGCTCAGTGCTCTAGGTGCTCTGTGCTCAGTGCTCAGGGCTCAGGGTGCTTGGTGCTCAGTACTCTGGGTGCTCATTGCTCAGGGTGCTGGGTGCTCAGTACTCAGGGTGCTCAGTGCTCAGTTCTCAGGGTGCTCAGTGCTCAGGACTCAGGTTGCTCAGGGCTCAGGGTGCTGGGTTCTCACTGCTCGGGGAGCTGGGTGCTCAGTGCTCAGGGTGCTGTGTGCTCAGTGCTCGGGGTGCTGGGTGCTCAGTACTCAGGGTGCTGGGTGCTCAGTGCTAAGGGTGCTGGGTGCTCAGTGCTCAGGGTGCTCGGTGCTTAGTACTCAGGGTGCTCGGTGCTCGGGGTGCTGTGTGCGCAGTGCTCGGGGTGCTGGGTGCTCAGTGCTCGGGGTGCTGGGTGCTCAGTGCTCGGGGTGCTGAGTGCTCAGTGCTCGGGGTGCTGGGTGCTCAGTACTCGGGGTGCTCGGTGCTCAGTACTCAGGGTGCTGCGTGCTCAGTGCTCAGGGTGCTGGGTGCTCAGTACTCAGGGTGCTGGGTGCTCGGTTCTCAGTACGCTGGGTGCTCAGTACTCAGGGTGCTGGCTGCTCAGTACTCAGGTTGCTCGGTGCTTAGTACTCAGGGTGCTGGGTGCTCAGAGCTCGGGGTGCTGGGTGCTCATTACTCAGGGTGCTGGGTGCTCAGTACTCAGGGTGCTCAGTGCTTGGGGTGCTGGGTGCTCAGTGCTCAGGGTACTCAGTGCTTGGGGTGTTGGGTGCTCAGTGCTCAGTACTCAGGGTGCTCGGTGCTCAGTGCTCAGGGTGCTCAGTGCTCAGTACTCAGGGTGCTCAGTGCTCAGTCCTCTGTGTGCTGGGTGCTCAGTGCTCGGGGTGCTGGGTGCTCAGTGCTCAGGGTGCTGGGTGCTCAGTACTCAGGGTGCTCAGTGCTCAGGGTGCTGGGTGCTCAGTGCTCGGGGTGCTGGGTACTCAGTGCTCAGTACACAGGGTGCTGGGTGCTCAGTGCTCGGGGTGCTCTGTGCTCAGTGCTCAGTACTCAGGGTGCTGGGTGCTCAGTGCTCGGGGTGCTGGATGCTCAGTACTCAGGGTGCTGGGTGCTCAGTGCTCAGGGTGCTGGGTGCTCAGTGCTCAGGGTGCTGGGTGCTCAGTACTCAGTATGCTGGGTGCTCAGTGCTCAGGGAGCTGGGTGCTCAGTGCTCAGGGTGCTGGGTGCTCAGTACTCAGGGTGCTCGGTGCTCAGTACTCAGGGTGCTGGGTGCTCAGTGCTCAGGGTGCTGTGTGCTCAGTACTCAGGGTGCTGGGTGCTCGGTGCTCAGTACGCTGGGTGCTCAGTTCTCAGGGTGCTGGCTGCTCAGTACTCAGGGTGCTCGGTGCGCAGTACTCAGGGTACTGGCTGCTCAGTGCTCGGGGTGCTCAGTGCTTGGGGTGTTGGGTGCTTAGTACTCAGGGTGCTGGGTGCTCAGTGCTCAGGGTGCTGGGTGCTCAGTACTCAGGGTGCTGGGTGCTCAGTACTCAGGGTGCTGGGTGCTCAGTGCTCGGGGTGCTGGGTGCTCAGTACTCGGGGTGCTCAGTGCTCAGTACTCAGGGTGCTGGGTGCTCAGTGCTCAGGGTGCTGGGTGCTCAGCTCTCTGGGTGCTGGCTGCTCGGTTCTCAGGTTGCTGGGTGCTCAGTACTCGGGGTGCTGGGTGCTCAGTACTCAGGGTGCTGGGTGCTCATTGCTGGGGGTGCTGGGTGCTCAGTACTCAGGGTGCTGGGTGCTCATTGCTGGGGGTGCTGGCTGCTCGGTTCTCAGGTTGCTGGGTGCTCAGTACTCGGGGTGCTGGGTGCTCAGTACTCAGGGTGCTGGGTCCTCATTGCTGGGGGTGCTGGGTGCTCAGTGTTCAGGTTGCTGGGTGCTCAGTACTCGGGGTGCTCGGTGCTCAGTACTCAGGGTGCTGGGTGCTCATTGCTCGGGGTGCTGGGTGCTCAGTGCTCAGGGTGCTGGGTGCCCCATGCTCGGGGTGCTGGGTGCTCAGTACTCGGGGTGCTGGGTGCTCAGTGCTCAGGGTGCTGGGTCGCAGTGCTTGGGGTACTGGGTACTCAGTGCTCAGTACACTGGGTGCTGGGTGCTCAGTGCTCCGGGTGCTGTGTGCTCAGTGATCAGTACTCAGGGTGCTGGGTGCTCAGTGCTCGGGGTGCTGGGTGCTCAGTACTCAGGGAGCTGGGTGCTCAGTACTCAGGGTGCTGGGTGCTCATTACTCAGGGTGCTGGGTGCTCAGTACTCAGGGTGCTCAGTGCTTGGGGTGCTGGGTGCTCAGTGCTCAGGGTGCTCAGTGCTTTGGGTGTTGGGTGCTCAGTGCTCAGTACTCAGGGTGCTCGGTGCTCAGTGCTCTGGGTGCTCAGTGCTCAGTACTCAGGGTGCTCAGTGCTCAGTGCTCTGGGTGCTGGGTGCTCAGTGCTCGGGGTGCTGGGTGTTCAGTGCTCAGGGTGCTGGGTGCTCAGTACTCAGGGTGCTCAGTGCTCAGGGTGCTGGGTGCTCAGTGCTCGGGGTGCTGGGTACTCAGTGCTCAGTACACACGGTGCTGGGTGCTCAGTGCTCGGGGTGCTGGGTGCTCAGTGCTCAGTACTCAGGGTGCTGGGTACTCAGTGCTCGGGGTGCTGGATGCTCAGTACTCAGGGTGCTGGGTGCTCAGTGCTCAGGGTGCTGGGTGCTCAGTGCGCAGGGTGCTGGGTGCTCAGTACTCAGTATGCTGGGTGCTCAGTGCTCAGGGTGCTGGGTGCTCAGTGCTCGGGGTGCTGGGTGCTCAGTAATCAGGGTGCTCGGTGCTCAGTACTCAGGGTGCTGGGTGCTCAGTGCTCAGGGTGCTGTGTACTCAGTACTCAGGGTGCTGGGTGCTCGGTGCTCAGTATGCTGGGTGCTCAGTTCTCAGGGTGCTGGCTGCTCAGTACTCAGGGTGCTCGGTGCTCAGTACTCAGGGTACTGGCTGCTCAGTGCTCGGGGTGCTCAGTGCTTGGGGTGCTGAGTGCTCAGTTCTCAGGGTGCTCAGTGCTTGGGGTGTTGGGTGCTTAGTACTCAGGGTGCTGGGTGCTCAGTGCTCAGGGTGCTGGGTGCTCAGTACTCAGGGTGCTGGGTGCTCAGTACTCAGGGTGCTGGGTGCTCAGTGCTCGGGATGCTGGGTGCTCAGTACTCGGGGTGCTCAGTGCTCAGTACTCAGGGTGCTGGGTGCTCAGTGCTCAGGGTGCTGGGTGCTCAGCGCTCGGGGTGCTGGCTGCTCGGTTCTCAGGTTGTTGGGTGCTCAGTACTCGGGGTGCTGGGTTCTCAGTACTCAGGGTGCTGGGTGCTCATTGCTGGGGGTGCTGGGTGCTCAGTACTCAGGGTGCTGGGTGCTCATTGCTGGGGGTGCTGGCTGCTCGGTTCTCAGGTTGCTGGGTGCTCAGTACTCGGGGTGCTGGGTGCTCAGTACTCAGGGTGCTGGGTGCTCATTGCTGGGGGTGCTGGGTGCTCAGTGCTCAGGTTGCTGGGTGCTCAGTACTCGGGGTGCTCGGTGCTCAGTACTCAGGGTGCTGGGTGCTCATTGCTCGGGGTGCTGTGTGCTCAGTACTCAGGGTGCTGGGTGCCCCATGCTCAGGGTGCTGGTTGCTCAGTACTCGGGGTGCTGGGTGCCCAATGCTCAGGGTGCTGGGTCGCAGTGCTCGGGGTACTGGGTACTCAGTGCTCAGTACACAGGGTGCTGGGTGCTCAGTGCTCGGGGTGCTGTGTGCTCAGTGCTCAGTACTCAGGGTGCTGGGTGCTCAGTACTCGGGGTGCTGGGTGCTCAGTACTCAGGGTGCTGGGTGCTCAGTGCTCGGGGTGCTGGGTGCTCAGTACTCAGGGAGCTGGGTGCTCAGTACTCAGGGTGCTGGGTGCTCATTACTCAGGGTGCTGGGTGCTCAGTACTCAGGGTGCTCAGTGCTTGGGGTGCTGGGTGCTCAGTGCTCAGGGTGCTCAGTGCTTGGGGTGTTGGGTGCTCAGTGCTCAGTACTCAGGGTGCTCGGTGCTCAGTGCTCAGGGTGCTCAGTGCTCAGTACTCAGGGTGCTCAGTGCTCAGTGCTCTGGGTGCTGGGTGCTCAGTGCTTTGGTTGCTGGGTGCTCAGTGCTCAGGGTGCTGGGTGCTCAGTACTCAGGGTGCTCAGTGCTCAGGGTGCTGGGTGCTCAGTGCTCGGGGTGCTGGGTACTCAGTGCTCAGTACACAGGGTGCTGGGTGCTCAGTGCTCGGGGTGCTGGGTGCTCAGTGCTCAGTACTCAGGGTGCTGGGTGCTCAGTGCTCGGGGTGCTGGATGCTCAGTACTCAGGGTGCAGGGTGCTCAGTGCTCAGGGTGCTGGGTGCTCAGTACTCAGGGTGCTGGGTGCTCAGTACGCAGTATGCTGGGTGCTCAGTGCTCAGGGTGCTGGGTGCTCAGTGCACGGGGTGCTGGGTGCTCAGTACTCAGGGTGCTCGGTGCTCAGTACACAGGGTGCTGGGTGCTCAGTGCTCAGGGTGCTGTGTGCTCAGTACTCAGGGTGCTGGGTGCTCGGTGCTCAGTATGCTGTGTGCTCAGTACTCAGGGTGCTGGCTGCTCAGTACTCAGGGTGCTCGGTGCTCAGTACTCAGGGTGCTGGCTGCTCAGTGCTCGGGGTGCTCAGTGCTTGGGGTGCTCGGTGCTCAGTACTCAGGGTGCTCAGTGCTTGGGGTGTTGGGTGCTTAGTACTCAGGGTGCTGGGTGCTCAGTGCTCAGGGTGCTGGGTGCTCAGTACTCAGGGTGCTGGGTGCTCAGTACTCAGGGTGCTGGGTGCTCAGTGCTCTTGGTGCTGGGTGCTCTGTACTCGGGGTGCTCAGTGCTCAGTACTCAGGGTGCTGGGTGCTTAGTGCTCAGGGTGCTGGGTGCTCAGCGCTCGGGGTGCTGGCTGCTCGGTTCTCAGGTTGCTGGGTGCTCAGTACTCGGGATGCTGGGTGCTCAGTACTCAGGGTGCTGGGTGCTCATTGCTGGGGGTGCTGGGTGCTCAGTACTCAGGGTGCTGGGTGCTCATTGCTGGGGGTGCTGGCTGCTCGGTTCTCAGGTTGCTGGGTGCTCAGTACTCGGGGTGCTGGGTGCTCAGTACTCAGTGTGCTGGGTGCTCATTGCTGGGGGTGCTGGGTGCTCAGTGCTCAGGTTGCTGGATGCTCAGTACTCGGGGTGCTCGGTGCTCAGTAGTCAGGGTGCTGGGTGCTCATTGCTCGGGGTGCTGGGTGCTCAGTGCTCAGGGTGCTGGGTGCCCCATGCTCGGGGTGCTGGGTGCTCAGTACTCGGGGTGCTGGGTGCTCAGTGCTCAGGGTGCTGGGTCGCAGTGCTCGGGGTACTGGGTACTCAGTGCTCAGTACACTGGGTGCTGGGTGCTCAGTGCTCGCGGTGCTGTGTGCTCAGTGCTCAGTACTCAGGGTGCTGGGTGCTCAGTGCTCGGGGTGCTGGGTGCTCAGTACTCAGGGAGCTGGGTGCTCAGTACTCATTGTGCTGGGTGCTCATTACTCAGGGTGCTGGGTGCTCAGTACTCAGGGTGCTCAGTGCTTGGGGTGCTGGGTGCTCAGTGCTCAGGGTGCTCAGTGCTTGGGGTGTTGGGTGCTCAGTGCTCAGTACTCAGGGTGCTCGGTGCTCAGTGCTCAGGGTGCTCAGTGCTCAGTACTCAGGGTGCTCAGTGCTCAGTGCTCTGGGTGCTGGGTGCTCAGTGCTCGGGGTGCTGTGTGCTCCGTGCTCAAGGTGCTGGGTGCTCAGTACTCAGGGTGCTCAGTGCTCAGGGTGCTGGGTGCTCAGTACTCAGGGTGCTGGGTCCTCATTGCTGGGGGTGCTGGGTGCTCAGTGTTCAGGTTGCTGGGTGCTCAGTACTCGGGGTGCTCGGTGCTCAGTACTCAGGGTGCTGGGTGCTCATTGCTCGGGGTGCTGGGTGCTCAGTGCTCAGGGTGCTGGGTGCCCCATGCTCGGGGTGCTGGGTGCTCAGTACTCGGGGTGCTGGGTGCTCAGTGCTCAGGGTGCTGGGTCGCAGTGCTTCGGGTACTGGGTACTCAGTGCTCAGTACACTGGGTGCTGGGTGCTCAGTGCTCGGGGTGCTGTGTGCTCAGTGATCAGTACTCAGGGTGCTGGGTGCTCAGTGCTCGGGGTGCTGGGTGCTCAGTACTCAGGGAGCTGGGTGCTCAGTACTCAGGGTGCTGGGTGCTCATTACTCAGGGTGCTGGGTGCTCAGTACTCAGGGTGCTCAGTGCTTGGGGTGCTGGGTGCTCAGTGCTCAGGGTGCTCAGTGCTTTGGGTGTTGGGTGCTCAGTGCTCAGTACTCAGGGTGCTCGGTGCTCAGTGCTCTGGGTGCTCAGTGCTCAGTACTCAGGGTGCTCAGTGCTCAGTGCTCTGGGTGCTGGGTGCTCAGTGCTCGGGGTGCTGGGTGTTCAGTGCTCAGGGTGCTGGGTGCTCAGTACTCAGGGTGCTCAGTGCTCAGGGTGCTGGGTGCTCAGTGCTCGGGGTGCTGGGTACTCAGTGCTCAGTACACACGGTGCTGGGTGCTCAGTGCTCGGGGTGCTGGGTGCTCAGTGCTCAGTACTCAGGGTGCTGGGTACTCAGTGCTCGGGGTGCTGGATGCTCAGTACTCAGGGTGCTGGGTGCTCAGTGCTCAGGGTGCTGGGTGCTCAGTGCGCAGGGTGCTGGGTGCTCAGTACTCAGTATGCTGGGTGCTCAGTGCTCAGGGTGCTGGGTGCTCAGTGCTCGGGGTGCTGGGTGCTCAGTAATCAGGGTGCTCGGTGCTCAGTACTCAGGGTGCTGGGTGCTCAGTGCTCAGGGTGCTGTGTACTCAGTACTCAGGGTGCTGGGTGCTCGGTGCTCAGTATGCTGGGTGCTCAGTTCTCAGGGTGCTGGCTGCTCAGTACTCAGGGTGCTCGGTGCTCAGTACTCAGGGTACTGGCTGCTCAGTGCTCGGAGTGCTCAGTGCTTGGGGTGCTGGGTGCTCAGTTCTCAGGGTGCTCAGTGCTTGGGGTGTTGGGTGCTTAGTACTCAGGGTGCTGGGTGCTCAGTGCTCAGGGTGCTGGGTGCTCAGTACTCAGGGTGCTGGGTGCTCAGTACTCAGGGTGCTGGGTGCTCAGTGCTCGGGATGCTGGGTGCTCAGTACTCGGGGTGCTCAGTGCTCAGTACTCAGGGTGCTGGGTGCTCAGTGCTCAGGGTGCTGGGTGCTCAGCGCTCGGGGTGCTGGCTGCTCGGTTCTCAGGTTGTTGGGTGCTCAGTACTCGGGGTGCTGGGTTCTCAGTACTCAGGGTGCTGGGTGCTCATTGCTGGGGGTGCTGGGTGCTCAGTACTCAGGGTGCTGGGTGCTCATTGCTGGGGGTGCTGGCTGCTCGGTTCTCAGGTTGCTGGGTGCTCAGTACTCGGGGTGCTGGGTGCTCAGTACTCAGGGTGCTGGGTGCTCATTGCTGGGGGTGCTGGGTGCTCAGTGCTCAGGTTGCTGGGTGCTCAGTACTCGGGGTGCTCGGTGCTCAGTACTCAGGGTGCTGGGTGCTCATTGCTCGGGGTGCTGGGTGCTCAGTACTCAGGGTGCTGGGTGCCCCATGCTCAGGGTGCTGGGTGCTCAGTACTCGGGGTGCTGGGTGCCCAATGCTCAGGGTGCTGGGTCGCAGTGCTCGGGGTACTGGGTACTCAGTGCTCAGTACACAGGGTGCTGGGTGCTCAGTGCTCGGGGTGCTGTGTGCTCAGTGCTCAGTACTCAGGGTGCTGGGTGCTCAGTACTCGGGGTGCTGGGTGCTCAGTACTCAGGGTGCTGGGTGCTCAGTGCTCGGGGTGCTGGGTGCTCAGTACTCAGGGAGCTGGGTGCTCAGTACTCAGGGTGCTGGGTGCTCATTACTCAGGGTGCTGGGTGCTCAGTACTCAGGGTGCTCAGTGCTTGGGGTGCTGGGTGCTCAGTGCTCAGGGTGCTCAGTGCTTGGGGTGTTGGGTGCTCAGTGCTCAGTACTCAGGGTGCTCGGTGCTCAGTGCTCAGGGTGCTCAGTGCTCAGTACTCAGGGTGCTCAGTGCTCAGTGCTCTGGGTGCTGGGTGCTCAGTGCTTGGGTTGCTGGGTGCTCAGTGCTCAGGGTGCTGGGTGCTCAGTACTCAGGGTGCTCAGTGCTCAGGGTGCTGGGTGCTCAGTGCTCGGGGTGCTGGGTACTCAGTGCTCAGTACACAGGGTGCTGGGTGCTCAGTGCTCGGGGTGCTGGGTGCTCAGTGCTCAGTACTCAGGGTGCTGGGTGCTCAGTGCTCGGGGTGCTGGATGCTCAGTACTCAGGGTGCAGGGTGCTCAGTGCTCAGGGTGCTGGGTGCTCAGTACTCAGGGTGCTGGGTGCTCAGTACGCAGTATGCTGGGTGCTCAGTGCTCAGGGTGCTGGGTGCTCAGTGCACGGGGTGCTGGGTGCTCAGTACTCAGGGTGCTCGGTGCTCAGTACTCAGGGTGCTGGGTGCTCAGTGCTCAGGGTGCTGTGTGCTCAGTACTCAGGGTGCTGGGTGCTCGGTGCTCAGTATGCTGTGTGCTCAGTACTCAGGGTGCTGGCTGCTCAGTACTCAGGGTGCTCGGTGCTCAGTACTCAGGGTGCTGGCTGCTCAGTGCTCGGGGTGCTCAGTGCTTGGGGTGCTCGGTGCTCAGTACTCAGGGTGCTCAGTGCTTGGGGTGTTGGGTGCTTAGTACTCAGGGTGCTGGGTGCTCAGTGCTCAGGGTGCTGGGTGCTCAGTACTCAGGGTGCTGGGTGCTCAGTACTCAGGGTGCTGGGTGCTCAGTGCTCGGGGTGCTGGGTGCTCTGTACTCGGGGTGCTCAGTGCTCAGTACTCAGGGTGCTGGGTGCTTAGTGCTCAGGGTGCTGGGTGCTCAGCGCTCGGGGTGCTGGCTGCTCGGTTCTCAGGTTGCTGGGTGCTCAGTACTCGGGATGCTGGGTGCTCAGTACTCAGGGTGCTGGGTGCTCATTGCTGGGGGTGCTGGGTGCTCAGTACTCAGGGTGCTGGGTGCTCATTGCTGGGGGTGCTGGCTGCTCGGTTCTCAGGTTGCTGGGTGCTCAGTACTCGGGGTGCTGGGTGCTCAGTACTCAGGGTGCTGGGTGCTCATTGCTGGGGGTGCTGGGTGCTCAGTGCTCAGGTTGCTGGATGCTCAGTACTCGGGGTGCTCGGTGCTCAGTAGTCAGGGTGCTGGGTGCTCATTGCTCGGGGTGCTGGGTGCTCAGTGCTCAGGGTGCTGGGTGCCCCATGCTCGGGGTGCTGGGTGCTCAGTACTCGGGGTGCTGGGTGCTCAGTGCTCAGGGTGCTGGGTCGCAGTGCTCGGGGTACTGGGTACTCAGTGCTCAGTACACTGGGTGCTGGGTGCTCAGTGCTCGGGGTGCTGTGTGCTCAGTGCTCAGTACTCAGGGTGCTGGGTGCTCAGTGCTCGGGGTGCTGGGTGCTCAGTACTCAGGGAGCTGGGTGCTCAGTACTCATTGTGCTGGGTGCTCATTACTCAGGGTGCTGGGTGCTCAGTACTCAGGGTGCTCAGTGCTTGGGGTGCTGGGTGCTCAGTGCTCAGGGTGCTCAGTGCTTGGGGTGTTGGGTGCTCAGTGCTCAGTACTCAGGGTGCTCGGTGCTCAGTGCTCAGGGTGCTCAGTGCTCAGTACTCAGGGTGCTCAGTGCTCAGTGCTCTGGGTGCTGGGTGCTCAGTGCTCGGGGTGCTGTGTGCTCCGTGCTCAAGGTGCTGGGTGCTCAGTACTCAGGGTGCTCAGTGCTCAGGGTGCTGGGTGCTCAGTGCTCGGGGTGCTGGGTACTCAGTGCTCAGTACACAGGGTGCTGGGTGCTCAGTGCTCGGGGTGCTGGGTGCTCAGTGCTCAGTACTCAGGGTGCTGGGTGCTCAGTGCTCGGGGTGCTGGATGCTCAGTACTCAGGGTGCTGGGTGCTCAGTGCTCAGGGTGCTGGGTGCTCAGTACTCAGGGTGCTGGGTGCTCAATACGCAGTATGCTGGGTTCTCAGTGCTCAGGGTGCTGGGTGCTCAGTGCTCGGGGTGCTGGGTGCTCAATACTCAGGGTGCTCGGTGCTCAGTACTCAGGGTGCTGGGTGCTCAGTGCTCAGGGTGCTGTGTGCTCAGTACTAAGGGTGCTGGGTTCTCGGTGCTCAGTATGCTGGGTGCTCAGTACTCAGGGTGCTGGGTGCTCAGTACTCAGGGTGCTCGGTGCTCAGTACTCAGGGTGCTGGCTGTTCAGTGCTCGGGGTGCTCAGTGCTTGGGGTGCTGGGTGCTCAGTACTCAGGGTGCTCAGTGCTTGGGGTGTTGGGTGCTTAGTACTCAGGGTGCTGGGTGCTCAGTGCTCAGGGTGCTGGGTGCTCAGTACTCAGGGTGCTGGGTGCTCAGTACTCAGGGTGCTGAGTGCTCAGTGCTCGGGGTGCTGGGTGCTCAGTACTCGGGGTGCTCAGTGCTCAGTACTCAGGGTGCTGGGTGCTCAGTTCTCAGGGTGCTGGGTGCTCAGCGCTCGGGGTGCTCAGTGCTCAGTACTCAGGGTGCTGGGTGCTTAGTGCTCAGGGTGCTGGGTGCTCAGCGCTCGGGGTGCTGGCTGCTCGGTTCTCAGGTTGCTGGGTGCTCAGTACTCGGGATGCTGGGTGCTCAGTACTCAGGGTGCTGGGTGCTCATTGCTGGGGGTGCTGGGTGCTCAGTACTCAGGGTGCTGGGTGCTCATTGCTGGGGGTGCTGGCTGCTCGGTTCTCAGGTTGCTGGGTGCTCAGTACTCGGGGTGCTGGGTGCTCAGTACTCAGGGTGCTGGGTGCTCATTGCTGGGGGTGCTGGGTGCTCAGTGCTCAGGTTGCTGGATGCTCAGTACTCGGGGTGCTCGGTGCTCAGTAGTCAGGGTGCTGGGTGCTCATTGCTCGGGGTGCTGGGTGCTCAGTGCTCAGGGTGCTGGGTGCCCCATGCTCGGGGTGCTAGGTGCTCAGTACTCGGGGTGCTGGGTGCTCAGTGCTCAGGGTGCTGGGTCGCAGTGCTCGGGGTACTGGGTACTCAGTGCTCAGTACACTGGGTGCTGGGTGCTCAGTGCTCGGGGTGCTGTGTGCTCAGTGCTCAGTACTCAGGGTGCTGGGTGCTCAGTGCTCGGGGTGCTGGGTGCTCAGTACTCAGGGAGCTGGGTGCTCAGTACTCATTGTGCTGGGTGCTCATTACTCAGGGTGCTGGGTGCTCAGTACTCAGGGTGCTCAGTGCTTGGGGTGCTGGGTGCTCAGTGCTCAGGGTGCTCAGTGCTTGGGGTGTTGGGTGCTCAGTGCTCAGTACTCAGGGTGCTCGGTGCTCAGTGCTCAGGGTGCTCAGTGCTCAGTACTCAGGGTGCTCAGTGCTCAGTGCTCTGGGTGCTGGGTGCTCAGTGCTCGGGGTGCTGTGTGCTCCGTGCTCAAGGTGCTGGGTGCTCAGTACTCAGGGTGCTCAGTGCTCAGGGTGCTGGGTGCTCAGTGCTCGGGGTGCTGGGTACTCAGTGCTCAGTACACAGGGTGCTGGGTGCTCAGTGCTCGGGGTGCTGGGTGCTCAGTGCTCAGTACTCAGGGTGCTGGGTGCTCAGTGCTCGGGGTGCTGGATGCTCAGTACTCAGGGTGCTGGGTGCTCAGTTCTCAGGGTGCTGGGTGCTCAGTACTCAGGGTGCTGGGTGCTCAATACGCAGTATGCTGGGTTCTCAGTGCTCAGGGTGCTGGGTGCTCAGTGCTCGGGGTGCTGGGTGCTCAATACTCAGGGTGCTCGGTGCTCAGTACTCAGGGTGCTGGGTGCTCAGTGCTCAGGGTGCTGTGTGCTCAGTACTAAGGGTGCTGGGTGCTCGGTGCTCAGTATGCTGGGTGCTCAGTACTCAGGGTGCTGGCTGCTCAGTACTCAGGGTGCTCGGTGCTCAGTACTCAGGGTGCTGGCTGTTCAGTGCTCGGGGTGCTCAGTGCTTGGGGTGCTGGGTGCTCAGTACTCAGGGTGCTCAGTGCTTGGGGTGTTGGGTGCTTAGTACTCAGGGTGCTGGGTGCTCAGTGCTCAGGGTGCTGGGTGCTCAGTACTCAGGGTGCTGGGTGCTCAGTACTCAGGGTGCTGGGTGCTCAGTGCTCGGGGTGCTGGGTGCTCAGTACTCGTGGTGCTCAGTGCTCAGTACTCAGGGTGCTGGGTGCTCAGTTCTCAGGGTGCTGGGTGCTCAGCGCTCGGGGTGCTGGCTGCTCGGTTCTCAGGGTGCTGGGTGCTCAGTACTCGGGATGCTGGGTGCTCAGTACTCAGGGTGCTGGGTGCTCATTGCTGGGGGTGCTGGTTGCTCAGTACTCAGGGTGCTGGGTGCTCATTGCTGGGGGTGCTGGCTGCTCGGTTCTCAGGTTGCTGGGTGCTCAGTACTCGGGGTGCTGGGTGCTCAGTACTCAGGTTGCTGGGTGCTCATTGCTGGGGGTGCTGGGTGCTCAGTGCTCAGGTTGCTGGATGCTCAGTACTCGGGGTGCTCGGTGCTCAGTACTCAGGGTGCTGGGTGCTCATTGCTCGGGGTGCTGGGTGCTCAGTGCTCAGGGTGCTGGGTGCCCCATGCTCGGGGTGCTGGGTGCTCAGTACTCGGGGTGCTGGGTGCTCAGTGCTCAGGGTGCTGGGTCGCAGTGCTCAAGGTACTGGGTACTCTGTGCTCAGTACACAGGGTGCTGGGTGCTCAGTGCTCGGGGTGCTGTGTGCTCAGTGCTCAGTACTCAGGGAGCTGGGTGCTCAGTGTTCGGGGTGCTGGGTGCTCAGTACTCAGGGAGCTGTGTGCTCAGTACTCAGGGTGCTGGGTGCTCATTACTCAGGGTGCTGGGTGCTCAGTACTCAGGGTTCTCAGTGCTTGGGGTGCTGGGTGCTCAGTGCTCAGGGTGCTCAGTGCTTGGGGTGTTGGGTGCTCAGTGCTCAGTACTCAGGGTGCTCGGTGCTCAGTGCTCAGGCTGCTCAGTGCTCAGTACTCAGGGTGCTCAGTGCTCAGTGCTCTGGGTGCTGGGTGCTCAGTGCTCGGGGTGCTGGGTGCTCAGTGCTCAGGGTGCTGGGTGCTCAGTACTCAGGGTGCTCAGTGCTCAGGGTGCTGGGTGCTCAGTGCTCGGGGTGCTGGGTACTCAGTGCTCAGTACACAGGGTGCTGGGTGCTCAATGCTCGGGGTGCTGGGTGCTCAGTGCTCAGTACTCAGGGTGCTGGGTGCTCAGTGCTCGGGGTGCTGGATGCTCAGTACTCAGGGTGCTGGGTGATCAGTGCTCAGGGTGCTGGGTGCTCAGTACTCAGGGTGCTGGGTGCTCAATACGCAGTATGCTGGGTTCTCAGTGCTCAGGGTGCTGGGTGCTCAGTGCTCGGGGTGCTGGGTGCTCAGTACTCAGGGTGCTCGGTGCTCAGTACTCAGGGTGCTGGGTGCTCAGTGCTCAGGGTGCTGTGTGCTCAGTACTCAGGGTGCTGGGTGCTCGGTGCTCAGTATGCTGGGTGCTCAGTACTCAGGGTGCTGGCTTCTCAGTACTCAGGGTGCTCGGTGCTCAGTACTCAGGGTGCTGGCTGTTCAGTGCTCGGGGTGCTCAGTGCTTGGGGTGCTGGGTGCTCAGTACTCAGGGTGCTCAGTGCTTGGGGTGTTGGTTGCTTAGTACTCAGGGTGCTGGGTGCTCAGTGCTCAGGGTGCTGGGTGCTCAGTACTCAGGGTGCTGGGTGCTCAGTACTCAGGGTTCTGGGTGCTCATTGCTCGGGGTGCTGGGTGCTCAGTACTCGGGGTGCTCAGTGCTCAGTACTCAGGGTGCAGGGTGCTCAGTGCTCAGGGTTCTGGGTGCTCAGCGCTCGGGGTGCTGGCTGCTCGGTTCTCAGGTTGCTGGGTTCTCAGTACTCGGGGTGCTGGGTGCTCAGTACTCAGGGTGCTGGGTGCTCATTGCTGGGGGTGCTGGGTGCTCAGTACTCAGGATGCTGGGTGCTCATTGCTGGGGGTGCTGGCTGCTCGGTTCTCAGGTTGCTGGGTGCTCAGTACTCGGGGTGCTGGGTGCTCAGTACTCAGGGTGCTGGGTGCTCATTGCTGGGGGTGCTGGGTGCTCAGTGCTCAGGTTGCTGGGTGCTCAGTACTCGGGGTGCTGGGTGCTCAGTACTCAGGGTGCTGGGTGCTCATTGCTCAGGGTGCTGGGTGCTCAGTGCTCAGGGTGCTGGGTGCTCAGTGCTCGGGGTGCTTTGTGCTCAGTACTCGGGGTGCTTGGTGCTCAGTGCTCAGGGTTCTGGGTCGCAGTGCTCGGGGTACTGGGTACTCAGTGCTCAGTACACAGGGTGCTGGGTGCTCAGTGCTCGGGGTGCTGTGTGCTCAGTGCTCAGTACTCAGGGTGCTGGGTGCTCAGTGCTCGGGGTGCTGGGTGCTCAGTACTCAGGGTACTTGGTGCTCAGTACTCAGGGTCCTGGGTGATCAGTGCTCAGGGTGCTGGGTGCTCAGTACTCAGGGTGCTCGGTGCTCAGTACTCAGGGTGCTGGGTGCTCAGTGCTCAGGATGCTGGGTCCTCAGTGCTCTGGGTGCTGTGTGCTTAGTGCTCGGTGAGCTGGGTGCTCAGTACTCAGGATGCTGGGTGCTCAGTACTCGGGGTGCTGGATGCTCAGTACTCAGGGAGCTGGGTGCTCAGTACTCAGGGTGCTGGGTGCTCAGGACTCAGGTGCTGGGTGCTCAGTGCTCAGGGTGCTGGGTGCTCAGTGCTCGGGGTGCTGGGTGCTCAGTGCTCAGTACTCAGGGTGCTGTGTGCTCAGTGCTCGGGGTGCTGGGTGCTCAGTGCTCAGTACTCAGGGTGCTGGGTGCTCAGTGCTCAGGGTGCTGGGTGCTCAGTGCTCAGGGTGCTGGGTGCTCAGTGCTCAGGGTGCTGGTTACTCAGTGCTCGGGGTGCTGGTTGCTCAGTACTCAGGGTGCTGGGTGCTCAGTACTCAGGGTGCTGGGTGCTCAGTGCTCGGGGTGCTGGGTGCTCAGTGCTCAGTGTGCTCGGTGCTCAGTACTCAGAGTGCTGGGTGCTCAGTTCTCGGGGTTTACTGTACTCAGGGTGCTGTGTGTTCAGTGCTCAGGGTATTGGGTGCTCAGTACTCAGGGTGCTCGGTGCTCGGGGTTCTGGGTGCTCAGTGCTCGGGGTGCTCAGTGCTCAGTACTCAGGGTGCTCGGTGCTTAGTATTCAGGGTGCTGGGTGCTCAGTACTCCGGGTGCTGGTTGCTCAGTGCTCAGGGTGCTCGGTGCTCAGTGCTCAGGGTGCTGGGTGCTCAGTACTCAGGGTGATCATTGCTCAGGGTGCTGGGTGCTCAGTACTCAGGGTGCTGGGTGCTCAGTACTCAGGGTGCTCAGTGCTCAGTACTCAGGGTGCTCAGTGCTCAGTACTAAGGTTGCTCAGTGCTCAGGGTGCTGGGTGCTCAGTACTCAGGGTGCTGGGTGCTCAGTGCTCAGGGTGCTGGGTGCTCAGTGCTCAGGGTGCTGGGTGCTCAGTGCTCAGGGTGCTGGGTGCTCAGTACACAGGGTGCTCTGTGCTCAGGGTGCTGGGTGCTCAGTGCTCGGTGTGCTCGGTGCTCAGTACTCGGGGTGCTCAGTGCTCAGTACTCAGGGTGCTGGGTGCTCAGTGCTCAGGGTGCTGGGTGCTCAGTACTCAGGGTGCTGGGTGCTCGGTGCTCAGTACGCTGGGTGCTCAGTACTCAGGGTGCTGGGTGCTCAGTACTCAGGGTGCTGGGTGCTCAGTACTCAGGGTGCTGGGTGCTAAGTACTCAGGGTGCTCGGTCCTCAGTGCTCAGGGTGCTGGGTGCTCAGTACTCAGGGTACAGGGTGCTCAGTGCTCAGGGTGCTCAGTGCTCAGTACTCAGGGTGCTCGGTGCTCAGTGCTCAGGGTGCTCAGTGCTCAGTACTCAGGGTGCTCAGTTCTCAGTGCTCTGGGTGCTGGGTGCTCAGTGCTCGGGGTGCTGGGTGCTCAGTGCTCAGGGTGCTGGGTGCTCAGTACTCAGGGTGCTCAGTGCTCAGGGTGCTCAGTGCTCGGGGTGCTGGGTGCTCAGTGCTCAGTACTCAGGGTGCTGGGTGCTCAGTGCTCGGGGTGCTGGATGCTCAGTACTCAGGGTGCTGGGTGCTCAGTGCTCAGGGTGCTGGGTGCTCAGTACTCAGGGTGCTGGGTGCTCAGTGCTCAGGGTGCTGGGTGCTCAGTACTCAGGGTGCTGGGTGCTCAGTGCTCAGGGTGCTGGGTGCTCAGTGCTCGAGGTGCTGGGTGCTCAGTACTCAGGGTGCTCGGTGCTCAGTACTCAGGGTGCTGGGTGCTCAGTGCTTGGGGTGCTGGGTGCTCAGTGCTCAGGGTGCTCAGTGCTTGTTGTGTTGGGTGCTCAGTGCTCAGTACTCAGGGTGCTCGGTGCTCAGTGCTCAGGGTGCTCAGTGCTCAGTACTCAGGGTGCTCGGTGCTCAGTACTCAGGGTGCTGGGTGCTCAGTGCTCAGGGTGCTGGGTGCTCAGTACTCAGGGTGCTGGGTGCTCGGTGCTCAGGGTGCTCGGTGCTCAGTACTCATGGTGCTGGGTGCTCAGTGCTCAGGGTGCTGGGTGCTCAGCGCTCAGGGTGCTGGGTGCTCAGTAATCGGGGTGCTCAGTGCTCAGTACTCAGCGTGCTGGGTGCTCAGTGCTCAGCGTGCTGGGTGCTCAGTACTCAGTCCTCAGGATGCTGGGTGCTCAGTGCTCAGGGTTCTGGGTGCTCAGTGCTCAGGGTGCTCAGTGCTCAGTGCTCAGGGTGATGGGTGCTCGGTGCTCAGTATGCTGGGTGCTCAGTACTCAGGGTGCTGGCTGCTCAGTACTCAGGGTGCTCGGTGCTCAGTACTCAGGGTGCTGGCTGCTCAGTGCTCGGGGTGCTCAGTGCTTGGGGTGCTGGGTGCTCAGTACTCAGGGTGCTCAGTGCTTGGGGTGTTGGGTGCTTAGTACTCAGGGTGCTGGGTGCTCAGTGCTCAGGGTGCTGGGTGCTCAGTACTCAGGGTGCTGGGTGCTCAGTACTCAGGGTGCTGGGTGCTCAGTGCTCGGGGTGCTGGGTGCTCAGTACTCGGGGTGCTCAGTGCTCAGTACTCAGGGTGCTGTGTGCTCAGTGCTCAGGGTGCTGGGTGCTCAGCGCTCGGGGTGCTGGCTGCTCGGTTCTCAGGTTGCTGGGTGCTCAGTACACGGGATGCTGGGTGCTCAGTACTCAGGGTGCTGGGTGCTCATTGCTGGGGGTGCTGGGTCGCAGTGCTCGGGGTACTGGGTACTCAGTGCTCAGTACAGAGGGTGCTGGGTGCTCAGTGCTCGGGGTGCTGTGTGCTCAGTGCTCAGTACTCAGGGTGCTGGGTGCTCAGTGCTCGGGGTGCTGGGTGCTCAGTACTCAGGGAGCTGGGTGCTCAGTACTCAGGGTGCTGGGTGCTCATTACTCAGGGTGCTGGGTGCTCAGTACTCAGGGTGCTCAGTGCTTGGGGAGCTGGGTGCTCAGTGCTCAGGGTGCTCAGTGCTTGGGGTGTTGGGTGCTCAGTGCTCAGTACTCAGGGTGCTCGGTGCTCAGTGCTCAGGGTGCTCAGTGCTCAGTACTCAGGGTGCTCGGTGCTCAGTACTCAGGGTGCTGGGTGCTCAGTGCTCAGGGTGCTGGGTGCTCAGTACTCATGGTGCTGGGTCCTCGGTGCTCAGGGTGCTCGGTGCTCAGTACTCATGGTGCTGGGTGCTCAGTGCTCAGGGTGCTGGGTGCTCAGCGCTCAGGGTGCTGGGTGCTCAGTAATCGGGGTGCTCAGTGCTCAGTGCTCAGTGCTCAGGGTGCTGGGTGCTCAGTGCTCGGGGTGCTGGGTGCTCAGTGCTCGGGGTGCTGGGTGCTCAGTGCTCGGGGTGCTGGGTGCTCATTGCTGGGGGTGCTGGGTGCTCAGTGCTCAGGTTGCTGGGTGCTCAGTACTCGGGGTGCTCGGTGCTCAGTACTCAGGGTGCTGGGTGCTCATTGCTCAGGGTGCTGGGTGCTCAGTGCTCAGGGTGCTGGGTGCCCCATGCTCGGGGTGCTGGGTGCTCAGTACTCGGGGTGCTGGGTGCTCAATGCTCAGGGTGCTGGGTCGCAGTGCTCGGGGTACTGGGTACTCAGTGCTCAGTACAGAGGGTGCTGGGTGCTCAGTGCTCGGGGTGCTGTGTGCTCAGTGCTCAGTACTCAGGGTGCTGGGTGCTCAGTGCTCTGGGTGCTGGGTGCTCAGTACTCAGGGTGCTGGGTGCTCTGTGCTCTGGGTGCTGGGTGCTCAGTGCTCAGGGTGCTGGGTACTCACTGCTCAGTACACAGGGTGCTGGGTGCTCAGTGCTCGGGGTGCTGGGTGCTCAGTGCTCAGTACTCAGGGTGCTGGGTGCTCACTGCTCGGGGTGCTGGATGCTCAGTACTCAGGGCGCTGGGTGCTCAGTGCTCAGGGTGCTGGGTGCTCAGTACTCAGGGTGCTGGGTGCTCAGTACGCAGTATGCTGGGTGCTCAGTGCTCAGGGTGCTGGGTGCTCAGTGCTCGGGGTGCTGGGTGCTCAGTACTCAGGGTGCTCGGTGCTCAGTACTCAGGGTGCTGGGTGCTCAGTGCTCAGGGTGCTGTGTGCTCAGTACTCAGGGTGCTGGGTGCTCGGTGCTCAGTATGCTGGGTGCTCAGTACTCAGGGTGCTGGCTGCACAGTACTCAGGGTGCTCGGTGCTCAGTGCTCGGGGTGCTCAGTGCTTGTGGTGCTGGGTGCTCAGTACTCAGGGTGCTCAGTGCTTGGGGTGTTGGGTGCTTAGTACTCAGGGTGCTTGGTGCTCAGTGCTCAGGGTGCTGGGTGCTCAGTACTCAGGGTGCTGGGTGCTCAGTACTCAGGGTGCTGGGTGCTCAGTGCTCGGGGTGCTGGGTGCTCAGTACTCGGGGTGCTCAGTGCTCAGTACTCAGGGTGCTGGGTGCTCAGTGCTCAGGGTGCTGGGTGCTCAGCGCTAGGGGTGCTGGGTGCTCAGTACTCAGGGTGCTGGGTGCTCATTGCTGGGGGTGCTGGGTGCTCAGTACTCAGGGTGCTGGGTGCTCAGTGCTCAGGTTGCTGGGTGCTCAGTACTCGGGATGCTGGGTGCTCAGTACTCAGGGTGCTGGGTGCTCATTGCTGGGGGTGCTGGGTGCTCAGTACTCAGGGTGCTGGGTGCTCATTGCTGGGGGTGCTGGCTGCTCGGTTCTCAGGTTGCTGGGTGCTCAGTACTCGGGGTGCTGGGTGCTCAGTACTCAGGGTGCTGGGTGCTCATTGCTGGGGGTGCTGGGTGCTCAGTACTCGGGGTGCTCGGTGCTCAGTACTCATTGTGCTGGGTGCTCATTGCTCGGGGTGCTGGGTGCTCAGTGCTCAGGGTGCTGGGTGCCCCATTCTCGGGGTGCTGGGTGCTCAGTACTCGGGGTGCTGGGTGCTCAGTGCTCAGGGTGCTGGGTCGCAGTGCTCGGGGTACTGGGTACTCAGTGCTCAGTACACAGGGTGCTGGGTGCTCAGTGCTCGGGGTGCTGTGTGCTCAGTGCTCAGTACTCAGGGTGCTGGGTGCTCAGTGCTCGGGGTGCTGGGTGCTCAGTACTCAGGGAGCTGGGTGCTCAGTACTCAGGGTGCTGGGTGCTCATTACTCAGGGTGCTGGGTGCTCAGTACTCAGGGTGCTCAGTGCTTGGGGTGCTGGGTGCTCAGTGCTCAGGGTGCTCAGTGCTTGGGGTGTTGGGTGCTCAGTGCTCGGTACTCAGGGTGCTCGGTGCTCAGTGCTCAGGGTGCTCAGTGCTCAGTACTCAGGGTGCTCAGTGCTCAGTGCTCTGGGTGCTGGGTGCTCAGTGCTCGGGGTGCTGGGTGCTCAGTGCTCAGGGTGCTGGGTGCTCAGTACTCAGGGTGCTCAGTGCTCAGGGTGCTGGGTGCTCAGTGCTCGGGGTGCTGGGTACTCAGTGCTCAGTACACAGGGTGCTGGGTGCTCAGTGCTCGGGGTGCTGGGTGCTCAGTGCTCAGTACTCAGGGTGCTGGGTGCTCAGTGCTCGGGGTGCTGGATGCTCAGTACTCAGGGTGCTGGGTGCTCAGTGCTCAGGGTGCTGGGTGCTCAGTACTCAGGGTGCTGGGTGCTCAGTACGCAGTATGCTGGGTGCTCAGTGCTCAGGGTGCTGGGTGCTCAGTGCTCGGGGTGCTGGGTGCTCAGTACTCAGGGTGCTCGGTGCTCAGTACTCAGGGTGCTGGGTGCTCAGTGCTCAGGGTTCTGGGTGCTCATTGCTCGGGGTGCTGGGTGCTCAGTACTCGGGGTGCTCAGTGCTCAGTACTCAGGGTGCAGGGTGCTCAGTGCTCAGGGTGCTGGGTGCTCAGCGCTCGGGGTGCTGGCTGCTAGGTTCTCAGGTTGCTGGGTTCTCAGTACTCGGGGTGCTGGGTGCTCAGTACTCAGGGTGCTGGGTGCTCATTGCTGGGGGTGCTGGGTGCTCAGTACTCAGGATGCTGGGTGCTCATTGCTGGGGGTGCTGGCTGCTCGGTTCTCAGGTTGCTGGGTGCTCAGTACTCGGGGTGCTGGGTGCTCAGTACTCAGGGTGCTGGGTGCTCATTGCTGGGGGTGCTGGGTGCTCAGTGCTCAGGTTGCTGGGTGCTCAGTACTCGGGGTGCTGGGTGCTCAGTACTCAGGGTGCTGGGTGCTCATTGCTCAGGGTGCTGGGTGCTCAGTGCTCAGGGTGCTGGGTGCTCAGTGCTCGGGGTGCTTTGTGCTCAGTACTCGGGGTGCTGGGTGCTCAGTGCTCAGGGTGCTGGGTCGCAGTGCTCGGGGTACTGGGTACTCAGTGCTCAGTACACAGGGTGCTGGGTGCTCAGTGCTCGGGGTGCTGTGTGCTCAGTGCTCAGTACTCAGGGTGCTGGGTGCTCAGTGCTCGGGGTGCTGGGTGCTCAGTACTCAGGGTACTTGGTGCTCAGTACTCAGGGTGCTGGGTGATCAGTGCTCAGGGTGCTGGGTGCTCAGTACTCAGGGTGCTCGGTGCTCAGTACTCAGGGTGCTGGGTGCTCAGTGCTCAGGATGCTGGGTCCTCAGTGCTCTGGGTGCTGTGTGCTTAGTGCTCGGTGAGCTGGGTGCTCAGTACTCAGGATGCTGGGTGCTCAGTACTCGGGGTGCTGGATGCTCAGTACTCAGGGAGCTGGGTGCTCAGTACTCAGGGTGCTGGGTGCTCAGGACTCAGGTGCTGGGTGCTCAGTGCTCAGGGTGCTGGGTGCTCAGTGCTCGGGGTGCTGGGTGCTCAGTGCTCAGTACTCAGGGTGCTGTGTGCTCAGTGCTCGGGGTGCTGGGTGCTCAGTGCTCAGTACTCAGGGTGCTGGGTGCTCAGTGCTCAGGGTGCTGGGTGCTCAGTGCTCAGGGTGCTGGGTGCTCAGTGCTCAGGGTGCTGGTTACTCAGTGCTCGGGGTGCTGGTTGCTCAGTACTCAGGGTGCTGGGTGCTCAGTACTCAGGGTGCTGGGTGCTCAGTGCTCGGGGTGCTGGGTGCTCAGTGCTCAGTGTGCTCGGTGCTCAGTACTCAGAGTGCTGGGTGCTCAGTGCTCGGGGTTTACTGTACTCAGGGTGCTGTGTGTTCAGTGCTCAGGGTATTGGGTGCTCAGTACTCAGGGTGCTCGGTGCTCGGGGTTCTGGGTGCTCAGTGCTCGGGGTGCTCAGTGCTCAGTACTCAGGGTGCTCGGTGCTTAGTATTCAGGGTGCTGGGTGCTCAGTACTCCGGGTGCTGGTTGCTCAGTGCTCAGGGTGCTCGGTGCTCAGTGCTCAGGGTGCTGGGTGCTCAGTACTCAGGGTGATCATTGCTCAGGGTGCTGGGTGCTCAGTACTCAGGGTGCTGGGTGCTCAGTACTCAGGGTGCTCAGTGCTCAGTACTCAGGGTGCTCAGTGCTCAGTACTAAGGTTGCTCAGTGCTCAGGGTGCTGGGTGCTCAGTACTCAGGGTGCTGGGTGCTCAATGCTCGGGGTGCTCGGTGCTCAGTGCTCAGGGTCCTGGGTACTCAGTACTCAGGGTGCTGGGTGCTTAGTACTCAGGGTGCTCAGTGCTAAGTACACAGGGTGCTGGGTGCTCAGTGCTCAGTACTCAGGGTGCTGGGTACTCAGTGCTCGGGGTGCTGGGTGCTCAGTGCTCAGGGTGCTGGGTGATCAGTGCTCAGGGTGCTGGGTGCTCAGTGATCGGGGTGCTGGGTGCTCAGTACTCAGGGTGCTCAGTGCTCGGGGAGCTCGGTGCTCATTACTCAGGGTGCTGGGTGCTCAGTACTCAGTGCTCGGGGTCCTGGGTGCTCCGTGCTCGGGGTGCTGGGTGCTCAGTGCTCAGTACTCAGGGTGCTGGGTGCTCAGTACTCAGGGTGCTGGGTGCTCATTCTCGGGGTGCTGGGTGCTCAGTGCTCGGGGTGTTGGGTGCTCAGTACTCAGGGTGCTGGTGGCTCAGTACTCAGGGTGCTGCGTGCTCAGTAATCAGGGTGCTCGGTTCTCAGTATTCAGGGTGCTGGGTGCTCATTCTCGGGGTGCTGGGTGCTCAGTGCTCAGGGTGCTGGGTGCTCAGTACTCTTGGTGCTGGGGGCTCAGTACTCAGGGTGCTGGGTGCTAAGTACTCAGGGTGATCTGTTCTCAGTACTCAGGTTGCTGGGTGGTCAGTGCTCGGGGTGATGGGTGCTCAGTACTCGGGGTGCTCAGTGCTCAGTACTCAGGGTGCTGAGTGCTCAGTACTCTGGGTGCTGGGTGGTCAGTACTCATGGTGCTGGGTGCTCAGTACTCAGGGGGCTGGGTGCTCAGTGCTCAGGGTGCTGGGTGCTCAGTGCTCAGGGTGCTGGGTGCTCAGTGCTCGGGGTGCTGTGTGCTCAGTGTTCAGTGCTCAGGGTGTTGGGTGCTCAGTGCTCAGTGCTCAGGGTGCTGGGTGCTCAGTACTCAGGGTGCTGGGTGATCAGTGCTCAGGGTGCTGGGTGCTCAGTGATCGGGGTGCTGGGTGCTCAGTACTCAGGGTGCTCAGTGCTCGGGGAGCTCGGTGCTCAGTACTCAGGGTGCTGGGTGCTCAGTACTCAGTGCTCGGGGTCCTGGGTGCTCCGTGCTCGGGGTGCTGGGTGCTCAGTGCTCAGTATTCAGGGTGCTGGGTGCTCAGTACTCAGGGTGCTGGGTGCTCATTCTCGGGGTGCTGGGTGCTCAGTGCTCGGGGTGCTGGGTGCTCAGTACTCAGGGTGCTGGGGGCTCAGTACTCAGGGTGCTGCGTGCTCAGTAATCAGGGTGCTCGGTTCTCAGTATTCAGGGTGCTGGGTGCTCATTCTCGGGGTGCTGGGTGCTCAGTGCTCAGGGTGCTGGGTGCTCAGTGCTGGAGGTGCTCGGTGCTCAGTACCCAAGGTGCTGGGTGCTCAGTGCTCAGGGTGCTGGGTGCTCAGTCCTCGGGGTGCTCCGTGCTCAGGGTGCTGGGTGCTCAGTGCTCAGTACTCAGGGTGCTCAGTACTCAGGGTGCTGGGTGCTCAGTGCTCGGGGTGCTGGGTGCTCAGTACTCAGGGTGCTGGGTGCTCAGTACTCGGGGTGCTGGGTGCTCATGACTCAGGGTGCTGGGTGCTCAGTGCTCGGGGTGCTGGGTGCTCAGTGCTCAGGGTGATCGGTGCTCAGTGCCCAGGGTGCTGGGTGCTCAGTCCTCCGGGTGCTCAGTGCTCAGGGTGCTGGGTGCTCAGTGCTCGGGGTGCTCGGTGCTCAGTACTCAGGGTGCTGAGTGCTCAGTACTCAGGGTGCTGGGTGATCAGTACTCAGGGTGCTGGGTGCTCAGTACTGAGGGTGCTGGGTGCTCAATGCGCATGGTGCTGGGTGCTCAGTGCTCAGGGTGCTGGGTGCTCAGTGCTCGGGGTGCTGGGTGCTCAGGGCTGTGGTGCTGGGTTCCCAGTGCTCAGTGCTCAGGGTGCTGGTTGCTCAGTACTCAGGGTGCTGGGTGCTCAGTACTCAGGGTGCTGGGTGCTCAGTGCTCAGGGTGCTTGGTGCTCAGTGCTCCTGGTGCTGGGTGCTCAGTACTCAGGGTGCTGGGTGCTCAGTGCTCAGGGTGATCGGTGCTCAGTACTCAGGGTGCTCAGTACTCAGGGTGCTGGCTGCTCAGTGCTCGGGGTGCTGGGTGCTCAGTACTCGGGGTGCTGGGTGCTCTGTACTCAGGGTGCTGGTTGCTCAGTTCTCGGGGTCCTGGGTGCTCAGTGCTCAGGGTGATCGGTGCTCAGTACTCAGGGTGCTGGGTGCTCAGTGCTCAGGGTGCTGGGTACTCAGTCCTCAGGGTGCTCAGTGCTCAGGGTGCTGGGTGCTCAGTGCTCGGGGTGCTCGGTGCTCAGTACTCAGGGTGCTGAGTGCTCAGTACTCTGGGTGCTGGGTGGTCAGTACTCATGGTGCTGGGTGCTCAGTACTCAGGGGGCTGGGTGCTCAGTGCTCAGGGTGCTGGGTGCTCAGTGCTCAGGGTGCTGGGTGCTCAGTGCTCGGGGTGCTGTGTGCTCAGTGTTCAGTGCTCAGGGTGTTGGGTGCTCAGTGCTCAGTGCTCAGGGTGCTGGGTGCTCAGTACTCAGGGTGCTGGGTGATCAGTGCTCAGGGTGCTGGGTGCTCAGTGATCGGGGTGCTGGGTGCTCAGTACTCAGGGTGCTCAGTGCTCGGGGAGCTCGGTGCTCAGTACTCAGGGTGCTGGGTGCTCAGTACTCAGTGCTCGGGGTCCTGGGTGCTCCGTGCTCGGGGTGCTGGGTGCTCAGTGCTCAGTACTCAGGGTGCTGGGTGCTCAGTACTCAGGGTGCTGGGTGCTCATTCTCGGGGTGCTGGGTGCTCAGTGCTCGGGGTGCTGGGTGCTCAGTACTCAGGGTGCTGGGGGCTCAGTACTCAGGGTGCTGCGTGCTCAGTAATCAGGGTGCTCGGTTCTCAGTATTCAGGGTGCTGGGTGCTCATTCTCGGGGTGCTGGGTGCTCAGTGCTCAGGGTGCTGGGTGCTCAGTGCTGGAGGTGCTCGGTGCTCAGTACCCAAGGTGCTGGGTGCTCAGTGCTCAGGGTGCTGGGTGCTCAGTCCTCGGGGTGCTCCGTGCTCAGGGTGCTGGGTGCTCAGTGCTCAGTACTCAGGGTGCTCAGTACTCAGGGTGCTGGGTGCTCAGTGCTCGGGGTGCTGGGTGCTCAGTACTCAGGGTGCTGGGTGCTCAGTACTCGGGGTGCTGGGTGCTCATGACTCAGGGTGCTGGGTGCTCAGTGCTCGGGGTGCTGGGTGCTCAGTGCTCAGGGTGATCGGTGCTCAGTGCCCAGGGTGCTGGGTGCTCAGTCCTCCGGGTGCTCAGTGCTCAGGGTGCTGGGTGCTCAGTGCTCGGGGTGCTCGGTGCTCAGTACTCAGGGTGCTGAGTGCTCAGTACTCAGGGTGCTGGGTGATCAGTACTCAGGGTGCTGGGTGCTCAGTACTGAGGGTGCTGGGTGCTCAATGCGCATGGTGCTGGGTGCTCAGTGCTCAGGGTGCTGGGTGCTCAGTGCTCGGGGTGCTGGGTGCTCAGGGCTGTGGTGCTGGGTGCTCAGTGCTCAGTGCTCAGGGTGCTGGGTTCTCAGTGCTCAGTGCTCAGGGTGCTGGTTGCTCAGTACTCAGGGTGCTGGGTGCTCAGTACTCAGGGTGCTGGGTGCTCAGTGCTCAGGGTGCTGGGTGCTCAGTACTCAGGGTGCTGGGTGCTCAGTGCTCAGGGTGCTCTGTGCTCAGTACTCAGAATGCTGGGTGCTCAGTGCTCAGGGTGCTGGGTGCTCAGTGCTCAGGGTGCTGGGTGCTCAGTACTCAGGGTGCTGGGTGCTCAGTGCTCGGGGTGCTCGGTGCTCAGTACTCAAGGTGCTGGGTGCTCAGTGCTCAGGGTGCTGGGTGCTCAGTCCTCGGGGTGCTCCGTGCTCAGTGATCAGGGTGCTGGGTGCTCAGTACTCAGGGTACTCGGTGCTCAGTACTCAGGGTTCTCAGTGCTCAGTACTCAGGGTGCTGGGTGCTCAGTGCTCAGGGTGCTCAGTGCTCAGTGCTTGGGGTGCTGGGTGCTCAGTGCTCGGGGCGCTTTGTGCTCAGTGCTCGGGGTGCTGGGTGCTCAGTGCTCGGGGTGCTGGGTGCTCAGTGCTCGGGGCGCTGGGTGCTCAGTGCTCGGGGTGCTGGGTGCTCAGTACTCGGGGTGCTGGGTGCTCAGTGCTCAGGGTGCTCAGTGCTCAGTACTCAGTGCTCAGGGTGCTCAGTGCTCAGTGCTCAGGGTGCTGGGTGTTCAGTACTCAGGGTGCTGGGTGCTCAGTACTCAGGGTGCTGGGGGCTCAGTGCTCAGGGTGCTGGGTGCTCAGTACTCTGGGTGTTGGGTGCTCAGTACACAGAGTGCTGGGTGCTCCGTGCTCGGGGTGCTGGGTGCTCATTGCTCAGGGTGCTGGGTGCTCAGTGCTCAGGGTGCTGGGTGCTCATTACTCAGGGTGCTGGGTGCTCAGTACTCAGGGTGCTGGGTGCTCAGTGATCGTGGTGCTGGGTGCTCAGTACTCAGGGTGCTCAGTGCTCGGGGAGCTGTGAGCTTAGTACTCAGGGTGCTGGGGGCTCAGTACTCAGGGTGCTGGGTGCTCAGTAATCAGGGTGCTTGGTGCTCAGTGCTCCTGGTGCTGGGTGCTCAGTACTCAGGGTGCTGGGTGCTCAGTGCTCAGGGTGATCGGTGCTCAGTACTCAGGGTGCTCACTACTCAGGGTGCTGGCTGCTCAGTGCTCGGGGTGCTGGGTGCTCAGTACTCGGGGTGCTGGGTGCTCTGTACTCAGGGTGCTGGGTGCTCAGTTATCGGGGTCCTGGGTGCTCAGTGCTCAGGGTGATCGGTGCTCAGTACTCAGGGTGCTGGGTGCTCAGTGCTCACGATGCTGGGTACTCAGTCCTCAGGGTGCTCAGTGCTCAGGGTGCTGGGTGCTCAGTGCTCGGGGTGCTCGGTGCTCAGTACTCAGGGTGCTCAGTACTCAGGGTGCTGGCTGCTCAGTGCTCGGGGTGCTGGGTGCTCAGTACTCGGGGTGCTGGGTGCTCTGTACTCAGGGTGCTGGTTGCTCAGTTCTCGGGGTCCTGGGTGCTCAGTGCTCAGGGTGATCGGTGCTCAGTACTCAGGGTGCTGGGTGCTCAGTGCTCAGGGTGCTGGGTACTCAGTCCTCAGGGTGCTCAGTGCTCAGGGTGCTGGGTTCTCAGTGCTCGGGGTGCTCGGTGCTCAGTACTCAGGGTGCTGAGTGCTCAGTACTCAGGGTGCTGGGTGGTCAGTACTCATGGTGCTGGGTGCTCAGTACTCAGGGGGCTGGGTGCTCAGTGCTCAGGGTGCTGGGTGCTCAGTGCTCAGGGTGCTGGGTGCTCAGTGCTCGGGGTGCTGGGTGCTCAGTGCTCGGGGTGCTGTGTGCTCAGTGTTCAGTGCTCAGGGTGTTGGGTGCTCAGTGCTCAGTGCTCAGGGTGCTGGGTGCTCAGTACTCAGGGTGCTGGGTGATCAGTGCTCAGGGTGCTGGGTGCTCAGTGATCGGGGTGCTGGGTGCTCAGTACTCAGGGTGCTCAGTGCTCGGGGAGCTCGGTGCTCAGTACTCAGGGTGCTGGGTGCTCAGTACTCTGTGCTCGGGGTCCTGGGTGCTCCGTGCTCGGGGTGCTGGGTGCTCAGTGCTCAGTACTCAGGGTGCTGGGTGCTCAGTACTCAGGGTGCTGGGTGCTCATTCTCGGGGTGCTGGGTGCTCAGTGCTCGGGGTGCTGGGTGCTCAGTACTCAGGGTGCTGGGGGCTCAGTACTCAGGGTGCTGCGTGCTCAGTAATCAGGGTGCTCGGTTCTCAGTATTCAGGGTGCTGGGTGCTCATTCTCGGGGTGCTGGGTGCTCAGTGCTCAGGGTGCTGGGTGCTCAGTGCTGGAGGTGCTCGGTGCTCAGTACCCAAGGTGCTGGGTGCTCAGTGCTCAGGGTGCTGGGTGCTCAGTCCTCGGGGTGCTCCGTGCTCAGGGTGCTGGGTGCTCAGTGCTCAGTACTCAGGGTTCTCAGTACTCAGGGTGCTGGGTGCTCAGTGCTCGGGGTGCTGGGTGCTCAGTACTCAGGGTGCTGGGTGCTCAGTACTCGGGGTGCTGGGTGCTCATGACTCAGGGTGCTGGGTGCTCAGTGCTCGGGGTGCTGGGTGCTCAGTGCTCAGGGTGATCGGTGCTCAGTGCCCAGGGTGCTGGGTGCTCAGTCCTCCGGGTGCTCAGTGCTCAGGGTGCTGGGTGCTCAGTGCTCGGGGTGCTCGGTGCTCAGTACTCAGGGTGCTGAGTGCTCAGTACTCAGGGTGCTGGGTGATCAGTACTCAGGGTGCTGGGTGCTCAGTACTGAGGGTGCTGGGTGCTCAATGCGCATGGTGCTGGGTGCTCAGTGCTCAGGGTGCTGGGTGCTCAGTGCTCGGGGTGCTGGGTGCTCAGGGCTGTGGTGCTGGGTGCTCAGTGCTCAGTGCTCAGTGCTCAGGGTGCTGGGTTCTCAGTGCTCAGTGCTCAGGGTGCTGGTTGCTCAGTACTCAGGGTGCTGGGTGCTCAGTACTCAGGGTGCTGGGTGCTCAGTGCTCAGGGTGCTGGGTGCTCAGTACTCAGGGTGCTGGGTGCTCAGTGCTCAGGGTGCTCTGTGCTCAGTACTCAGAATGCTGGGTGCTCAGTGCTCAGTGTGCTGGGTGCTCAGTGCTCAGGGTGCTGGGTGCTCAGTACTCAGGGTGCTGGGTGCTCAGTGCTCGGGGTGCTCGGTGCTCAGTACTCAAGGTGCTGGGTGCTCAGTGCTCAGGGTGCTGGGTGCTCAGTCCTCGGGGTGCTCCGTGCTCAGTGATCAGGGTGCTGGGTGCTCAGTACTCAGGGTACTCGGTGCTCAGTACTCAGGGTTCTCAGTGCTCAGTACTCAGGGTGCTGGGTGCTCAGTGCTCAGGGTGCTCAGTGCTCAGTGCTTGGGGTGCTGGGTGCTCAGTGCTCGGGGCGCTTTGTGCTCAGTGCTCGGGGTGCTGGGTGCTCAGTGCTCGGGGTGCTGGGTGCTCAGTGCTCGGGGCGCTGGGTGCTCAGTGCTCGGGGTGCTGGGTGCTCAGTACTCGGGGTGCTGGGTGCTCAGTGCTCAGGGTGCTCAGTGCTCAGTACTCAGTGCTCAGGGTGCTCAGTGCTCAGTGCTCAGGGTGCTGGGTGTTCAGTACTCAGGGTGCTGGGTGCTCAGTACTCAGGGTGCTGGGGGCTCAGTGCTCAGGGTGCTGGGTGCTCAGTACTCTGGGTGTTGGGTGCTCAGTACACAGAGTGCTGGGTGCTCCGTGCTCGGGGTGCTGGGTGCTCATTGCTCAGGGTGCTGGGTGCTCAGTGCTCAGGGTGCTGGGTGCTCAGTACTCAGGGTGCTGGGTGCTCAGTACTCATGGTGCTGGGTGCTCAGTGATCGGGGTGCTGGGTGCTCAGTACTCAGGGTGCTCAGTGCTCGGGGAGCTGTGAGCTCAGTACTCAGGGTGCTGGGGGCTCAGTACTCAGGGTGCTGGGTGCTCAGTAATCAGGGTGCTCATTTCTCAGTATTCAGGGTGCTGGGTGCTCATTCTCGGTGTGCTGGGTGCGCAGTGCTCAGGGTGCTGGGTGCTCAGTACTCTTGGTGCTGGGGGCTCAGTACTCAGGGTGCTGGGTGCTCAGTACTCAGGGTGCTGGGTGCTCAGTGCTCGGGGTGCTCGGTGCTCAGTGCTCGGGGTGCAGGGTGCTCAGTACTCGGGGTGCTGGGTGCTCAGTGCTCAGGGTGCTGGGTGCTCAGTGCTCGGGGTGCTGGGTGCTCAGTACTGAGGGTGGTGCTGGGTGCTCAGTACTCAGGGTGCTGGGTGCTCAGTGCTCAGGGTGCTGGGTGCTCAGTACTAAGGGTGCTGGGTGCTCAGTAATCAGGGTGCTCGGTGCTCAGTACTCAGGGTGCTGGGTGCTCAGTGCTCAGGGTGCTGGGTACTCAGTACTCAGGGTGCTGGGTGCTCAGTACTCAGGGTGCTGGGTGCTCAGTGCTCAGGGTGCTTGGTGCTCAGTGCTCCTGGTGCTGGGTGCTCAGTACTCAGGGTGCTGGGTGCTCAGTGCTCAGGGTGATCGGTGCTCAGTACTCAGGGTGCTCACTACTCAGGGTGCTGGCTGCTCAGTGCTCGGGGTGCTGGGTGCTCAGTACTCGGGGTGCTGGGTGCTCTGTACTCAGGGTGCTGGGTGCTCAGTTCTCGGGGTCCTGGGTGCTCAGTGCTCAGGGTGATCGGTGCTCAGTACTCAGGGTGCTGGTTGCTCAGTGCTCACGATGCTGGGTACTCAGTCCTCAGGGTGCTCAGTGCTCAGGGTGCTGGGTGCTCAGTGCTCGGGGTGCTCGGTGCTCAGTACTCAGGGTGCTGAGTGCTCAGTACTCAGGGTGCTGGGTGGTCGGTACTCATGGTGCTGGGTGCTCAGTGCTCGGGGTGCTGGGTGCTCAGTGCTCAGTGCTCATTGTGTTCAGTGCTCAGTGCTCAGTGCTCAGGGTGCTGGGTGCTCAGTACTCAGGGTGCTGGGTGCTCAGTACTCAGAGTGCTGGGTGCTCAGTGCTCAGGGTGCTGGGTGCTCAGGACTCTGGGTGTTGGGTGCTCAGTACTCAGGGTGCTGGGTGCTCAATGCTCATGGTGCTGGGTGCTCAGTGCTCAGGGCGCTGGGTGCTCAGTGCTCGGGGTGCTGGGTGCTCAGGGCTGTGGTGCTGGGTGCTCAGTGCTCAGTGCTCAGGGTGCTGGGTGCTCAGTGCTCAGTGCTCAGGGTGCTGGTTGCTCAGTACTCAGGGTGCTGGGTGCTCAGTACTCAGGGTGCTGGGTGCTCAGTGCTCAGGGTGCTCTGTGCTCAGTACTCAGGGTGCTGGGTGCTCAGTGCTCGGGGTGCTGCGTGCTCAGTGCTCAGGGTGCTGGGTGCTCAGTGCTCAGGGTGCTGGGTGCTCAGTACTCAGGGTGCTGGGTGCTCAGTGCTCGGGGTGCTCGGTGCTCAGTACTCAAGGTGCTGGGTGCTCAGTGCTCAGGGTGCTGGGTGCTCAGTCCTCGGGGTGCTCCGTGCTCAGTGATCAGGGTGCTGGGTGCTCAGTACTCAGGGTGCTCGGTGCTCAGTACTCAGGGTTCTCAGGGCTCAGTACTCAGGGTGCTGGGTGCTCAGGGCTCAGGTTGCTGGGTGCTCAGTGCTCAGGGTGCTGGGTGCTCAGTACTCTTGGTGCTGGGGGCTCAGTACTCAGGGTGCTGGGTGCTAAGTACTCAGGGTGATCTGTTCTCAGTACTCAGGTTGCTGGGTGGTCAGTGCTCGGGGTGATGGGTGCTCAGTACTCGGGGTGCTCAGTGCTCAGTACTCAGGGTGCTGGGTGCTCAGTACTCAGTGTGCTGGGTGCTCAGTGCTCGGGGTGCTCGGTGCTCAGTGCTCGGGGTGCTGGGTGCTCAGTACTCGGGGTGCTGGGTGCTCAGTGCTCAGGGTGCTGGGTGCTCAGTGCTCGGGGTGCTGGGTGCTCAGTACTGAGGGTGGTGCTGGGTGCTCAGTACACAGGGTGCTGGGTGCTCAGTGCTCCGGGTGCTGGGTGCTCAGTACTAAGGGTGCTGGGTGCTCAGTACTCAGGGTGCTGGGTGCTCAGTGCTCAGGGTGCTGGGTACTCAGTACTCAGGGTGCTGGGTGCTCAGTACTCAGGGTGCTGGGTGCTCAGTGCTCAGGGTGCTTGGTGCTCAGTGCTCCTGGTGCTGGGTGCTCAGTACTCAGGGTGCTGGGTGCTCAGTGCTCAGTTTGATCGGTGCTCAGTACTCAGGGTGCTCAGTACTCAGGGTGCTGGCTGCTCAGTGCTCGGGGTGCTGGGTGCTCAGTACTCGGGGTGCTGGGTGCTCTGTACTCAGGGTGCTGGTTGCTCAGTTCTCGGGGTCCTGGGTGCTCAGTGCTCAGGGTGATCGGTGCTCAGTACTCAGGGTGCTGGGTGCTCAGTGCTCAGGGTGCTGGGTACTCAGTCCTCAGGGTGCTCAGTGCTCAGGGTGCTGGGTGCTCAGTGCTCGGGGTGCTCGGTGCTCAGTACTCAGGGTGCTGAGTGCTCAGTATTCAGGGTGCTGGGTGGTCAGTACTCATGGTGCTGGGTGCTCAGTACTCAGGGGGCTGGGTGCTCAGTGCTCAGGGTGCTGGGTGCTCAGTGCTCAGGGTGCTGGGTGCTCAGTGCTCGGGGTGCTGGGTGCTCAGTGCTCGGGGTGCTGTGTGCTCAGTGTTCGGTGCTCAGGGTGTTGGGTGCTCAGTGCTCAGTGCTCAGGGTGCTGGGTGCTCAGTACTCAGGGTGCTGGGTGCTCAGTACTCAGGGTGCTGGGTGCTCAGTGCTCAGGGTACTGGGTGCTCAGGACTCTGGGTGTTGGGTGCTCAGTACTCAGGGTGCTGGGTGCTCAGTGCTCGGGGTGCTGGGTGCTCAGTGCTCGGGGTGCTGGGTGCTCAGTTCTCAGGGTGCTGGGTGCTCAGTATTCAGGGTGCTGGGTGCTCAGTGCTCAGGATGCTCGGTGCTCAGTACTCAAGGTGCTGGGTGCTCAGTGCTCAGGGTGCTGGGTGCTCAGTCCTCGGGGTGCTCCGTGCTCAGTGCTCAGGGTGCTGTGTGCTCAGTACTCAGGGTGCTCGGTGCTCAGTACTCAGGGTTCTCAGTGCTCAGAGTGCTGGGTGCTCAGTACTCAGGGTGCTCAGTGCTCAGTACTCGGGGTGCTGGGAGCTCAGTACTCAGGGTGCTCAGTGCTCAGTACTCGGGGTGCTGGGTACTCAGTGCTCAGTCTGCTCAGTGCTCAGTGCTCGGGGTGCTGGGTGCTCAGTGCTCGGGGCGCTGGGTGCTCAGTGCTCGAGGTGCTGGTTGCTCAGTACTCAGGGTGCTGTGTGCTCAGTGCTCAGTACTCAGCGTGCTGGGTGCTCAGTGCTCAGAGTGTTGGGTGCTCAGTACTCAGGGTGCTGGGTGCTCAGTGCTCAGTGCTCAGGGTGCTCAGTGCTCAGGGTGCTCAGTGCTCAGGGTGCTGGGTGCTCAGTGTGCTGGGTGCTCAGTGCTCGGGGTGCTGGGTGCTCAGTGCTCGGGGTGCTGGGTGCTCAGTGCTCGGGGTGCTGGGTGCTCAGGGTGCTGGGTGCTCAGTGCTCGGGTTGCTGGGTCCTCAGTGCTCAGTGCTCAGGGTGCTGGGTGCTCAGTGCTCAGTGCTCAGGTTGCTGGGTGTTCAGTACTCAGGGTGCTGGGTGCTCAGTGCTCAGGGTGCTGGGTGCTCAGTACTCAGGGTTCAGGGTGCTCAGTGCTCGGGGTGCTGGGTGCTCAGTGCTCAGGGTGATCAGTGCTCAGTACTCAGGGTGCTGGGTGCTCAGTGCTCAGGGTGCTGGGTGCTCAGTCCTCAGGGTGCTCAGTACTCAGGGTGCTCGGTGCTCAGTGCTCAGTACTCAGGGTGCTCAGTACTCAGGGTGCTGGATGCTCAGTGCTCGGGGTGCTGGGTGCTCAGGACTCAGGGTGCTGGGTGCTCAGTACTCGGGGTGCTGGGTGCTCATGATTCAGGGTGCTGGGTGCTCAGTACTCAGGGTGCTGGGTGCTCAGTACTCAGGGTGCTGCGTGCTCAATGCTCATGGTGCTGGGTGCTCAGTGCTCAGGGTGCTGGGTGCTCAGTGCTCGGGGTGCTGGGTGCTCAGGGCTGTGGTGCTGGGTGCTCAGTGCTCAGTGCTCAGTGCTCAGGGTGCTGGGGGCTCAGTGCTCAGTGCTCAGGGTGCTGGTTGCTCAGTACTCAGGGTGCTGGGTGCTCAGTACTCAGGGTGCTGGGTGCTCAGTGCTCAGGGTGCTCTGTGCTCAGTACTCAGAGTGCTGGGTGCTCAGTGCTCGGGGTGCTGCGTGCTCAGTGCTCAGGGTGCTGGGTGCTCAGTGCTCAGGGTGCTGGGTGCTCAGTACTCAGGGTGCTGGGTGCTGAGTGCTCGGGGTGCTCGGTGCTCAGTACTCAAGGTGCTGGGTCCTCAGTGCTCAGGGTGCTGGGTGCTCAGTCCTCGGGGTGCTGGGTGCTCAGTACTGAGGGTGGTGCTGGGTGCTCAGTACTCAGGGTGCTGGGTGCTCAGTGCTCAGGGTGCTGGGTGCTCAGTACTCGGGGTGCTGGGTGCTCAGTGCTCAGGGTGCTGGGTGCTCAGTGCTCGGGGTGCTGGGTGCTCAGGACTGAGGGTGGTGCTGGGTGCTCAGTACTCAGGGTGCTGGGTGCTCAGTGCTCAGGGTGCTGGGTGCTCAGTACTAAGGGTGCTGGGTGCTCAGTACTCAGGGTGCTCGGTGCTCAGTAATCAGGGTGCTGGGTGCTCAGTGCTCAGGGTGCTGGGTACTCAGTACTCAGGGTGCTGGGTGCTCAGTACTCAGGGTGCTGGGTGCTCAGTGCTCAGGGTGCTTGGTGCTCAGTGCTCCTGGTGCTGGGTGCTCAGTACTCAGGGTGCTGGGTGCTCAGTGCTCAGGGTGATCGGTGCTCAGTACTCAGGGTGCTCAGTACTCAGGGTGCTGGCTGCTCAGTGCTCGGGGTGCTGGGTGCTCAGTACTCGGGGTGCTGGGTGCTCTGTACTCAGGGTGCTGGTTGCTCAGTTCTCGGGGTCCTGGGTGCTCAGTGCTCAGGGTGATCAGTGCTCAGTACTCAGGGTGCTGGGTGCTCAGTGCTCAGGGTGCTGGGTACTCAGTCCTCAGGGTGCTCAGTGCTCAGGGTGCTGGGTGCTCAGTGCTCGGGGTGTTCGGTGCTCAGTACTCAGGGTGCTGAGTGCTCATTACTCAGGGTGCTGGGTGGTCAGTACTCAAGGTGCTGGGTGCTCAGTACTCAGGGGGCTGGGTGCTCAGTGCTCAGGGTGCTGGGTGCTCAGTGCTCAGGGTGCTGGGTGCTCAGTGGTCGGGGTGCTGGGTGCTCAGTGCTCGGGGTGCTGGGTGCTCAGTGCTCAGTGCTCAGGGTGTTGGGTGCTCAGTGCTCAGTGCTCAGGGTGCTGGGTGCTCAGTACTCAGGGTGCTGGGTGCTCAGTACTCAGGGTGCTGGGTGCTCAGTGCTCAGGGTACTGGGTGCTCAGGACTCTGGGTGTTGGGTGCTCAGTACTCAGGGTGCTGGGTGCTCAGTGCTCAGGGTGCTGGGTGCTCAGTGCTCGGGGTGCTGGGTGCTCAGTGCTCAGGGTGCTGGGTGCTCAGTATTCAGGGTGCTGGGTGCTCAGTGCTCGGGGTGCTCGGTGCTCAGTACTCAAGGTGCTGGGTGCTCAGTGCTCAGGGTGCTGGGTGCTCAGTCCTCGGGGTGCTCCGTGCTCAGTGCTCAGGGTGCTGGGTGCTCAGTACTCAGGGTGCTCGGTGCTCAGTCCTCAGGGTTCTCAGTGCTCAGAGTGCTGGGTGCTCAGTACTCAGGGTGCTCAGTGCTCAGTACTCGGGGTGCTGGGTGCTCAGTACTCAGGGTGCTCAGTGCTCAGTACTCGGGGTGCTGGGTACTCAGTGCTCAGTCTGCTCAGTGCTCAGTGCTCGGGGTGCTGGGTGCTCAGTGCTCGGGGCGCTGGGTGCTCAGTGCTCGAGGTGCTGGTTGCTCAGTACTCAGGGTGCTGTGTGCTCAGTGCTCAGTACTCAGCGTGCTGGGTGCTCAGTGCTCAGAGTGTTGGGTGCTCAGTACTCAGGGTGCTGGGTGCTCAGTGCTCAGGGTGCTCAGTGCTCAGGGTGCTCAGTGCTCAGTGTGCTGGGTGCTCAGTGTGCTGGGTGCTCAGTGCTCGGTGTGCTGGGTGCTCAGTGCTCGGGGTGCTGGGTGCTCAGTGCTCGGGGTGCTGGCTGCTCAGGGTGCTGGGTGCTCAGTGCTCGGGGTGCTGGGTGCTCAGTGCTCAGTGCTCAGGGTGCTGGGTCCTCAGTGCTCAGTGCTCAGGTTGCTGGGTGTTCAGTACTCAGGGTGCTGGGTGCTCAGTGCTCAGGGTGCTGGGTGCTCAGTACTCAGGGTTCTGGGTGCTCAGTGCTCGGGGTGCTGGGTGCTCAGTGCTCAGGGTGATCAGTGCTCAGTACTCAGGGTGCTGGGTGCTCAGTGCTCAGGGTGCTGGGTGCTCAGTCCTCAGGGTGCTCAGTACTCAGGGTGCTCGGTGCTCAGTGCTCAGTACTCAGGGTGCTCAGTACTCAGGGTGCTGGGTGCTCAGTGCTCGGGGTGCTGGGTGCTCAGTACTCAGGGTGCTGGGTGCTCAGTACTCGGGGTGCTGGGTGCTCATGACTCAGGGTGCTGGGTGCTCAGTGCTCGGGGTGCTGGGTGCTCAGTGCTCAGGGTGATCGGTGCTCAGTGCCCAGGGTGCTGGGTGCTCAGTCCTCCGGGTGCTCAGTGCTCAGGGTGCTGGGTGCTCAGTACTCAGGGTGCTGGGTGCTCAGTACTCAGGGTGCTGGGTGCTCAGTACTCAGGGTGCTGCGTGCTCAATGCTCATGGTGCTGGGTGCTCAGTGCTCAGGGTGCTGGGTGCTCAGTGCTCGGGGTGCTGGGTGCTCAGGGCTGTGGTGCTGGGTGCTCAGTGCTCAGTGCTCAGTGCTCAGGGTGCTGGGTGCTCAGTGCTCAGGGTGCTGGTTGCTCAGTACTCAGGGTGCTGGGTGCTCAGTACTCAGGGTGCTGGGTGCTCAGTGCTCAGGGTGCTCTGTGCTCAGTACTCAGAGTGCTGGGTGCTCAGTGCTCGGGGTGCTGCGTGCTCAGTGCTCAGGGTGCTGGGTGCTCAGTGCCCAGGGTGCTGGGTGCTCAGTACTCAGGGTGCTGGGTGCTCAGTGCTCGGGGTGCTCGGTGCTCAGTACTCAAGGTGCTGGGTGCTCAGTGCTCAGGGTGCTGGGTGCTCAGTCCTCGGGGTGCTCCGTGCTCAGTGATCAGGGTGCTGGGTGCTCAGTACTCAGGGTGCTCGGTGCTCAGTACTCAGGGTTCTCAGTGCTCAGTACTCAGGGTGCTGGGTGCTCAGTGCTCAGGGTGCTCAGTGCTCAGTGCTTGGGGTGCTGGGTGCTCAGTGTTCGGGCCGCTGGGTGCTCAGTGCTCGGGGTGCTGGGTGCTCAGTGCTCGGGGTGCTGGTTGTTCAGTACTCAGGGTGCTGGGTGCTCAGTACTCAGGGTGCTGGGTGCTCAGTGCTCAGGGTGCTGGGTGCTCAGTACTCTGGGTGTTGGGTGCTCAGTACACAGAGTGCTGGGTGCTCCGTGCTCGGGGTGCTGGGTGCTCATTGCTCAGGGTGCTGGGTGCTCAGTGCTCAGGGTGCTGGGTGCTCAGTACTCAGGGTGCTGGGTGCTCAGTACTCAGGGTGCTGGGTGCTCAGTGATCGGGGTGCTAGGGGCTCAGTACTCAGGGTGCTCAGTGCTCGGGGAGCTCTGAGCTCAGTACTCAGGGTGCTGGGTGCTCAGTACTCAGTGCTCGGGGTCCTGGGTGCTCCGTGCTCGGGGTGCTGGGTACTCAGTGCTCTGGGTGCTTAGTGCTCAGTACTCAGGGTGCTGGGTGCTCAGTACTCAGGTTGCTGTGTACTCATTCTCGGGGTGCTGGGTGCTCAGTGCTCGGGGTGCTGGGTGCTCAGTACTCAGGGTGCTAGGGGCTCAGTACTCAGGGTGCTGGGTGCTCAGTACTCAGGGTGCTCGGTTCTCAGTATTCAGGGTGCTGGGTTCTCATTCTCGGGGTGCTGGGTGCTCAGTACTCGGGGTGCTGGGTGCTCAGTACTCAGGGTGCTGGGGGCTCAGTACTCAGGGTGCTCGGTGCTCAGTACTCAGGGTGATCTATTCTCAGTACTCAGGTTGCTGGGTGCTCAGTGCTCGGGGTGATGGGTGCTCAGTACTCAGGGTACTGGGTGCTCAGTACTCAGGGGGCTGGGTGCTCAGCACTCAGGGTGCTGGGTGCTCAGTGCTCAGGGTGCTTGGTGCTCAGTGCTCAGGGTGCTGGGTGCTCAGTACTCAGGGTGCTGGGTGCTCAGTGCTCAGGGTTTTCGGTGGTCAGTACTCAGGGTGCTCAGTACTCAGGGTGCTGGCTGCTCAGTGCTCGGGGTGCTGGGTGCTCAGTACTCGGGGAGCTGGGTGCTCTGTACTCAGGGTGCTGGGTGCTCAGTGCTCGGGGTCCTGGGTGCTCAGTGCTCAGGGTGATCGGTGCTCAGTACTCAGGGTGCTGGGTGCTCAGTGCTCAGGGTGCTGGGTACTCAGTCCTCAGGGTGCTCAGTGCTCAGGGTGCTGGGTGCTCAGTGCTCGGGGTGCTCGGTGCTCAGTACTCAGGGTGCTGAGTGCTCAGTACTCAGGGCGCTGGGTGCTCAGTGCTCGGGGTGCTGGGTGCTCAGTACTCAGGGAGCTGGGTGCTCTGTACTCAGGTTGCTGGGTGCTCAGTGCTTGGGGTGATGGGTGCTCAGTACTCGGGGTACTCAGTGCTCAGTACTCAGGGTGCTGGGTGCTCAGTACTCAGGGTGCTGGGTGCTTAGTGCTCGGGGTGCTCGGTGCTCAGTACTCGGGGTGCTGGGTTCTCAGTACTCGGGGTGCTGGGTGCTCAGTGCTCAGGGTGCTGGGTGCTCAGTGCTCGGGGTGCTGGGTGCTCAGTGCTGAGGGTGGTGCTGGGTGCTCAGTACTCAGGGTGCTGGGTGCTCAGTGCTCAGGGTGCTGGGTGCTCAGTACTAAGGGTGCTGGGTGCTCAGTACTCAGGGTGCTCGGTGCTCAGTACTCAGGGTGCTGGGTGCTCAGTGCTCAGGGTGCTGGGTACTCAGTACTCAGGGTGCTGGGTACTCAGTACTCAGGGTGCTGTTTGCTCAGTGCTCAGGGTGCTTGGTGCTCAGTGCTCAGGGTGCTGGGTGCTCAGTACTCAGGGTGCTGGGTGCTCAGTGCTCAGGGTGATCGGTGCTCCGTACTCAGGGTGCTCAGTACTCAGGGTGCTGGCTGCTCAGTGCTCGCTGTGCTGGGTGCTCAGTACTCGGGGAGCTGGGTGCTCTGTACTCAGGGTGCTGGGTGCTCAGTGCTCGGGGTCCTGGGTGCTCAGTGCTCAGGGTGATCGGTGCTCAGTACTCAGGGTGCTGGGTGCTCAGTGCTCAGGGTGCTGGGTACTCAGTCCTCAGGGTGCTCAGTGCTCAGGGTGCTGGGTGCTCAGTGCTCGGGGTGCTCGGTGCTCAGTCCTCGGGGTGCTCCGTGCTCAGTGATCAGGGTGCTGGGTGCTCAGTACTCAGGGTGCTCGGTGCTCAGTACTCAGGGATCTCAGTGCTCATTACTCAGGGTGCTGGGAGCTCAGTGCTCAGGGTGCTGGGTGCTCAGTACTCAGGGTGCTCAGTGCTCAGTACTCGGAGTGCTTGGTGCTCAGTACTCAGGGTGCTCAGTGCTCAGTACTCGGGGTGCTGTTTGCTCAGTGCTCAGGGTGCTCAGTGCTCAGTGCTCGGGGTGCTGGGTGCTCAGTGCTCGGGGCGCTGGGTGCTCAGTGCTCGGGGTGCTGGGTGCTCAGTACTCGGGGTGCTGGGTGCTCAGTACTCAGGGTGCTCAGTGCTCAGTACTCAGTGCTCAGGGTGCTCAGTGCTCAGTGCTCGGGGTGCTGGGTGCTCAGTGCTCGGGGCGCTGGGTGCTCAGTGCTCGGGGTGCTGGGTGCTCAGTACCGGGGTGCTGGGTGCTCAGTACTCTGGGTGTTGTGTGCTCAGTACTCAGGGTGCTGGGTGCTACGTGCTCGGGGTGCTGGGTGCTCAGTACTCAGGGTGCTGTGTGCTCAGTACTCAGGGTGCTGGGTGCTTAGTGCTCGAGGTGCTCGGTGCTCAGTACTCAAGGTGCTGGGTGCTCAGTTCTAAGGGTGCTGGGTGCTCAGTCCTCGGGGTACTCCATGCTCAGGGTGCTGGGTGCTCAGTGCTCAGGGTGCTGGGTGCTCAGTGCTCGGGGTGCTAGGTGCTGAGTGCTCAGGGTGCTGGGTGCTCAGTGCTCGGGGTGCTCGGTGCTCAGTGCTCAGGGTCCTGGGTGCTCAGTACTCAGGGTGCTCAGTGCTCGGGGAGCTCGGTGCTCAGTGATCGGGGTGCTGGGTGCTCAGTACTCAGGGTGCTCAGTGCTCGGGGAGCTCGGTGCTCAGTACTCAGGGTGCTGGGTGCTCAGTACTCAGTGCTCGGGGTCCTGGGTGCTCCATGCTCGGGGTGCTGGGCGCTCAGTGCTCGGGGTGCTTAGTGCTCAGTACTCAGGGTGCTGGGTGCTCAGTACTCAGGGTGCTGGGTGCTCATTCTCGGGGTGCTGTTTGCTCAGTGCTCGGGGTGCTGGGTGCTCAGTACTCAGGGTGCTCGGGGCTCAGTACTCAGGGTGCTGGGTGCTCAGTACTCAGGGTGCTCGGTTCTCAGTACTCAGGGTGCTGGGTGCTCATTATCGGGGTGCTGGGTGCTCAGTGCTCGGGGTGCTGGGTGCTCAGTACTCAGGGTGCTGGGGGCTCAGTACTCAGGGTGCTGGGTGCTCAGTACTCAGGGTGATCTGTTCTCAGTAATCAGATTGAAGGGTGCTCAGTGCTCGGGGTGCTGGGTGCTCAGTACTAGGGGTGCTCAGTGATCAGTACTCAGGGTGCTGGGTGCTCAGTACTCAGGGTGCTGGGTGTTCAGTGCTCGGGGTGCTCGGTGCTCAGTACTCGGGGTGCTGGGTGCTCAGTACTCGGGGTGCTGGGTGCTCAGTGCTCAGGGTGCTGGGTGCTCAGTGCTCGGGGTCCTGGGTGCTCAGTGCTCAGGGTGATCGGTGCTCAGTACTCAGGGTGCTGGGTGCTCAGTGCTCAGGGTGCTGGGTGCGCAGTCCTCAGGGTGCTCAGTGCTCAGGGTGCTGGGTGCTCAGTGCTCGGGGTGCTCGGTGTTCAGTATTCAGGGTGCTGAGTGCTCAGTACTCAGGGTGCTGGGTGCTCAGTACTCATGGTGCTGGGTGCTCAGTACTCAGGGGGCTGGGTGCTCAGTGCTCAGGGTGCTGGGTGCTCAGTGCTCAGGGTGCTGGCTGCTCAGTGCTCGGGGTGCTGGGTGCTCAGTGCTCGGGGTGCTGGGTGCTCAGTGCTCAGTGCTCAGGGTGTTGGGTGCTCAGTGCTCAGTGCTCAGGGTGCTGGGTGCTCAGTACTCAGGGTGCTGGGTGCTCAGTACTCAGGGTGCTGGGTGCTCAGTGCTCAGGGTGCTGGGTGCTCAGTACTCTGGTTGTTGGGTGCTCAGTACTCAGGGTGCTGGGTGCTCAGTGCTCAGGGTGCTGGGTGATCAGTGCTCAGGGTGCTGGGTGCTCAGTGATCGGGGTGCTGGGTGCTCAGTACTCAGGGTGCTCAGTGCTCGGGGAGCTCGGTGCTCAGTACTGAGGGTGCTGGGTGCTCAGTACTCAGTGCTCGGGGTCCTGGGTGCTCCGTGCTCGGGTTGCTGGGTGCTCAGTGCTCTGGGTGCTTAGTGCTCAGTACTCAGGGTGCTGGGTGCTCAGTACTCAGGGTGCTGGGTGTTCATTCTCCGGGTGCTGGGTGCTCAGTGCTCGGGGTGCTGGGTGCTCAGTTCTCAGGGTGCTGGGGGCTCAGTACTCAGGGTGCTGGGTGCTCAGTACTCAGGGTGCTCGGATCTCAGTATTCAGGGTGCTAGGTGCTCATTCTCGTGGTGCTGGGTGCTCAGTGCTCGGGGTGCTGGGTGCTCAGTACTCAGGGTGCTGGGGGCTCAGTACTCAGGGTGATCTCTTCTCAGTACTCAGGTTGCTGGGTGCTCAGTGCTCGGGGTGATGGGTGCTCAGTACTCGGGGTGCTCAGTGCTCAGTACTCAGGGTGCTGGGTGCTCAGTACTCAGGGTGCTGGGTGCTCAGTGCTCGGGGTGCTGGGTGCTCCTTGCTCGGGGTGCTGGGTGCTCAGTGCTGAGGGTGGTGCTGGGTGCTCAGTACTCAGGGTGCTGGGTGCTCAGTGCTCAGGGTGCTGGGTGCTCAGTACTAAGCGTCCTGGGTGCTCAGTATTCAGGGTGCTCGGTGCTCAGTACTCAGGGTGCTGGGTGCTCAGTGCTCAGGGTGCTGGGTACTCAGTACTCAGGGGGCTGGGTGCTCAGTACTCAGGGTGCTGGGTGCTCAGTGCTCAGGGTGCTTGGTGCTCAGTGCTCAGGGTGCTGGGTGCTCAGTACTCAGCGTGCTGGGTGCTCAGTGCTCAGGGTGATCGGTGCTCAGTACTCAGGGTGCTCAGTACTCAGGGTGCTGGCTGCTCAGTGCGCGGGGTGCTGGGTGCTCAGTACTCGGGGTGCTGGGTGCTCTGTACTCAGGGTGCTGGGTGCTCAATGCTCGGGGTCCTGGGTGCTCAGTGCTCAGGGTGATCGGTGCTCAGTACTCAGGGTGCTGGGTGCTCAGTGCTCAGGGTGCTGGGTACTCAGTCCTCAGGGTGCTCAGTGCTCAGGGTGCTGGGTGCTCAGTGCTCGGGGTGCTCGGTTCTCAGTACTCAGGGAGCTGAGTGCTCAGTACTCAGGGTGCTGGGTGCTCAGTACTCATGGTGCTGGGTGCTCAGTACTCAGGGTGCTGGGTGCTCAGTGCTCAGGGTGCTGGGGGCTCAGTGCGCGGGGTGCTGGGTGCTCAGTGCTCGGGGTGCTGGGTGCTCAGTGCTCAGTGCTCAGGGTGTTGTGTGCTCAGTGCTCAGTGCTCAGGGTGCTGGGTGGTCAGTACTCAGGGTGCTGGGTGCTCAGTACACAGGGTGCTGGGTGCTCAGTGCTCAGGGTGCTGGGTGCTCAGGACTCTGGGTGTTGGGTGCTCAGTACTCAGGGTGCTGGGTGCTCAGTGCTCGGGGTGCTGGGTGCTCAGTGCTCGGGGTGCTGGGTGCTCAGTACTCAGGGTGCTGGGTGCTCACTATTCAGCGTGCTGGGTGCTCAGTTCTCGGGGTGCTCGGTGCTCAGTACTCAAGGTGCTGGGTGCTCAGTGCTCAGGGTGCTGGGTGCCCAATCCTCGGGGTGCTCCGTTCTCAGTGCTCAGGGTGCTGGGTGCTCAGTACTCAGGGTGCTCAGTTCTCAGTACTCAGGGTGCTGGGTGCTCAGTACTCAGGGTGCTGGGTGCTCAGTGCTCGGGGTGCTGGGTGCTCATTGCTGAGGGTGGTGCTGGGTGCTCAGTACTCAGGGTGCCGGGTGCTCAGTGCTCAGGGTGCTGGGTGCTCAGTACTAAGAGTCCTGGGTGCTCAGTATTCAGGGTGCTCGGTGCTCAGTACTCAGGGTGCTGGGTGATCAGTGCTCAGGGTGGTGGGTGCTCAGTACTCTGGGTGTTGGGTGCTCAGTACTCAGGGTGCTGGGTGCTCAGTGCTCGGGGTGCTGGGTGCTCAGTGCTCGGGGTGCTGGGTGCTCAGTGCTCAGGGTGCTGGGTGCTCAGTATTCAGCGTGCTGGGTGCTCAGTGCTCGGGGTGCTCGGTGCTCAGTACTCAAGGTGCTGGGTGCTCAGTGCTCAGGGTGCTGGGTGCTCACTCCTCGGGGTGCTCCGTGCTCAGTGCTCGGGGTGCTGGGTGCTCAGTGCTTGCGGTGCTGGGTGCTCAGTGCTCAGGGTGCTGGGTACTCAGTACTCAGGGTGCTGGGTGCTCAGTACTCAGGGTGCTGGGTGCTCAGTGCTCAGGGTGGTTGGTGCTCAGTGCTCAGGGTGCTGGGTGCTCAGTACTCAGGGTGCTGGGTGCTCAGTGCTCAGGGTGCTGGGTGCTCAGTGCTCGGGGTCCTGGGTGCTCAGTGCTCAGGGTGCTGGGTGCTCAGTACTCAGGGTGCTGGGTGCTCAGTGCTCAGGGTGCTGGGTACTCAGTCCTCAGGGTGCTCAGTGCTCAGGGTGCTGGGTGCTCAGTGCTCGGGGTGCTCGGTGCTCAGTACTCAGGGTGCTGAGTGCTCAGTACTCAGGGTGCTGGGTGCTCAGTACTCATGGTGCTGGGTGCTCAGTACTCAGGGTGCTGGGTGCTCAGTGCTCAGGGTGCTGGGTGCTCAGTGCGCGGGGTGCTGGGTGCTCAGTGCTCGGGGTGCTGGGTGCTCAGTGCTCAGTGCTCAGGGTGTTCTGTGCTCAGTGCTCAGTGCTCAGGGTGCTGGGTGCTCAGTACTCAGGGTGCTGGGTGCTCAGTACTCAGGGTGCTGGGTGCTCAGTGCTCAGGGTGCTGGGTGCTCAGGACTCTGGGTGTTGGGTGCTCAGTACTCAGGGTGCTGGGTGCTCAGTGCTCTGGGTGCTGGGTGCTCAGTGCTCGGGGTGCTTGGTGCTCAGTGCTCAGGGTGCTGGGTGCTCAGTATTCAGCGTGCTGGGTGCTCAGTTCTCGGGGTGCTCGGTGCTCAGTACTCAAGGTGCTGGGTGCTCAGTGCTCAGGGTGCTGGGTGCTCAGTCCTCGGGGTGCTCCGTGCTCAGTGCTCAGGGTGCTGGGTGCTCAGTACTCAGGGTGCTCAGTGCGCAGTACTCGGGGTGCAGGGTGCTCAGTACTCAGGGTGCTCAGTGCTCAGTACTCGGGGTGCTGGGTGCTCAGTGCTCAGTGTGCTCAGTGCTCAGTGCTCGGGGTGCTGGGTGCTCAGTGCTCGGGGCGGTGGGTGCTCAGTGCTCGAGGTGCTGGTTGCTCAGTACTCAGGGTGCTGGGTGCTCAGTGCTCGGGGTGCTGGGTGCTCAGTGCTCGGGGTGCTGGGTGCTCAGTGCTCAGGGTGCTGGGTGCTCAGTATTCAGCGTGCTGGGTGCTCAGTGCTCGGGGTGCTCGGTGCTCAGTACTCAAGGTGCTGGGTGCTCAGTGCTCAGGGTGCTGGGTGCTCACTCCTCGGGGTGCTCCGTGCTCAGTGCTCGGGGTGCTGGGTGCTCAGTGCTCGGGGTGCTGGGTGCTCAGTGCTCAGGGTGCTGGGTGATCAGTATTCAGCGTGCTGGGTGCTCAGTTCTCGGGGTGCTCGGTGCTCAGTACTCAAGGTGCTGGGTGCTCAGTGCTCAGGGTGCTGGGTGCCCAGTCCTCGGGGTGCTGCGTTCTCAGTGCTCAGGGTGCTGGGTGCTCAGTACTCAGGGTGCTCAGTGCTCAGTACTCAGGGTGCTGGGTGCTCAGTACTCAGGGTGCTGGTTGCTCAGTGCTCGGGGTGCTGGGTGCTCAGTGCTGAGGGTGGTGCTGGGTGCTCAGTACTAAGGTGCTGGGTGCTCAGTGCTCAGGGTGCTGGGTGCTCAGTACTAAGGTTCCTGGGTACTAAGTATTCAGGGTGCTCGGTGCTCAGTACTCAGGGTGCTGGGTGCTCAGTGCTCAGGGTGCTGGGTACTCAGTACTCAGGGTGCTGGGTGCTCAGTGCTCAGGGTGCTGGGTGCTCAGTGCTCCGGGTCCTGGGTGCTCAGTGCTCAGGGTGCTGGGTGCTCAGTACTCAGGGTGCTGGGTGCTCAGTGCTCAGGGTGCTGGGTACTCAGTCCTCAGGGTGCTCAGTGCTCAGGGTGCTGGGTGCTCACTCCTCGGGGTGCTCCGTGCTCAGTGCTCGGGGTGCTGGGTGCTCAGTGCTCAGGGTGCTGGGTGATCAGTATTCAGCGTGCTGGGTGCTCAGTTCTCGGGGTGCTCGGTGCTCAGTACTCAAGGTGCTGGGTGCTCAGTGCTCAGGGTGCTGGGTGCCCAGTCCTCGGGGTGCTCCGTTCTCAGTGCTCAGGGTGCTGGGTGCTCAGTACTCAGGGTGCTCAGTGCTCAGTACTCAGGGTGCTGGGTGCTCAGTACTCAGGGTGCTGGGTGCTCAGTGCTCGGGGTGCTGGGTGCTCAGTGCTGAAGGTGGTGCTGGGTGTTCAGTACTCAGGGTGCTGGGTGCTCAGTGCTCAGGGTGCTGGGTGCCCAGTCCTCGGGGTGCTCCGTTCTCAGTGCTCAGGGTGCTGGGTGCTCAGTACTCAGGGTGCTGGGTGCTCAGTGCTCAGGGTGATTGGTGCTCAGTGCTCAGGGTGCTGGGTGCTCAGTACTCAGGGTGCTGGGTGCTCAGTGCTCAGGGTGCTGGGTGCTCAGTGCTCGGGGTCCTGGGTGCTCAGTGCTCAGGGTGCTGGGTGCTCAGTACTCAGGGTGCTGGGTGCTCAGTGCTCAGGATGCTGGGTACTCAGTCCTCAGGGTGCTCAGTGCTCAGGGTGCTGGGTGCTCAGTGCGCGGGGTGCTGGGTGCTCAGTGCTCGGGGTGCTGGGTGCTCAGTGCTCAGTGCTCAGGGTGTTCTGTGCTCAGTGCTCAGTGCTCAGGGTGCTGGGTGCTCAGTACTCAGGGTGCTGGGTGCTCAGTACTCAGGGTGCTGGGTGCTCAGTGCTCAGGGTGCTGGGTGCTCAGGACTCTGGGTGTTGGGTGCTCAGTACACAGGGTGCTGGGTGCTCAGTGCTCGGGGTGCTGGGTGCTCAGTGCTCGGGGTGCTTGGTGCTCAGTGCTCAGGGTGCTGGGTGCTCAGTATTCAGCGTGCTGGGTGCTCAGTTCTCGGGGTGCTCGGTGCTCAGTACTCAAGGTGCTGGGTGCTCAGTGCTCAGGTTGCTGGGTGCTCAGTCCTCGGGGTGCTCCGTGCTCAGTGCTCAGGTTGCTGGGTGCTCAGTACTCAGGGTGCTCGGTGCTCAGTACTCAGGGTTCTCAGTGCTCAGGGTGCTGGGTGCTCAGTACTCAGGGTGCTCAGTGCGCAGTACTCGGGGTGCTGGGTGCTCAGTACTCAGGGTGCTCAGTGCTCAGTACTCGGGGTGCTGGGTGCTCAGTGCTCAGTGTGCTCAGTGCTCAGTGCTCGGGGTGCTGGGTGCTCAGTGCTCGGGGCGGTGGGTGCTCAGTGCTCGAGGTGCTGGTTGATCAGTACTCAGGGTGCTGGGTGCTCAGTGCTCGGGGTGCTGGGTGCTCAGTGCTCGGGGTGCTGGGTGCTCAGTGCTCAGGGTGCTGGGTGCTCAGTATTCAGCGTGCTGGGTGCTCAGTGCTCGGGGTGCTCGGTGCTCAGTACTCAAGGTGCTGGGTGCTCAGTGCTCAGGGTGCTGGGTGCTCACTCCTCGGGGTGCTCCGTGCTCAGTGCTCGGGGTGCTGGGTGCTCAGTGCTCGGGGTGCTGGGTGCTCAGTGCTCAGGGTGCTGGGTGATCAGTATTCAGCGTGCTGGGTGCTCAGTTCTCGGGGTGCTCGGTGCTCAGTACTCAAGGTGCTGGGTGCTCAGTGCTCAGGGTGCTGGGTGCCCAGTCCTCGGGGTGCTCCGTTCTCAGTGCTCAGGGTGCTGGGTGCTCAGTACTCAGGGTGCTCAGTGCTCAGTACTCAGGGTGCTGGGTGCTCAGTACTCAGGGTGCTGGTTGCTCAGTGCTCGGGGTGCTGGGTGCTCAGTGCTGAGGGTGGTGCTGGGTGCTCAGTACTAAGGTGCTGGGTGCTCAGTGCTCAGGGTGCTGGGTGCTCAGTACTAAGGTTCCTGGGTACTAAGTATTCAGGGTGCTCGGTGCTCAGTACTCAGGGTGCTGGGTGCTCAGTGCTCAGGGTGCTGGGTACTCAGTACTCAGGGTGCTGGGTGCTCAGTACTCAGGGTGCTGGGTGCTCAGTGCTCAGGGTGCTTGGTGCTCATTGCTCAGGGTGCTGGGTGCTCAGTACTCAGGGTGCTGGGTGCTCAGTGCTCAGGGTGCTGGGTGCTCAGTGCTCCGGGTCCTGGGTGCTCAGTGCTCAGGGTGCTGCGTGCTCAGTACTCAGGGTGCTGGGTGCTCAGTGCTCAGGGTGCTGGGTACTCAGTCCTCAGGGTGCTCAGTGCTCAGGGTGCTGGGTGCTCACTCCTCGGGGTGCTCCGTGCTCAGTGCTCGGGGTGCTGGGTGCTCAGTGCTCAGGGTGCTGGGTGATCAGTATTCAGCGTGCTGGGTGCTCAGTTCTCGGGGTGCTCGGTGCTCAGTACTCAAGGTGCTGGGTGCTCAGTGCTCAGGGTGCTGGGTGCCCAGTCCTCGGGGTGCTCCGTTCTCAGTGCTCAGGGTGCTGGGTGCTCAGTACTCAGGGTGCTCAGTGCTCAGTACTCAGGGTGCTGGGTGCTCAGTACTCAGGGTGCTGGGTGCTCAGTGCTCGGGGTGCTGGGTGCTCAGTGCTGAAGGTGGTGCTGGGTGCTCAGTACTCAGGGTGCTGGGTGCTCAGTGCTCAGGGTGCTGGGTGCTCAGTACTAAGGTTCCTGGGTACTAAGTATTCAGGGTGCTCGGTGCTCAGTACTCAGGGTGCTGGGTGCTCAGTGCTCAGGGTGCTGGGTACTCAGTACTCAGGGTGCTGGGTGCTCAGTACTCAGGGTGCTGGGTGCTCAGTGCTCAGGGTGATTGGTGCTCAGTGCTCAGGGTGCTGGGTGCTCAGTACTCAGGGTGCTGGGTGCTCAGTGCTCAGGGTGCTGGGTGCTCAGTGCTCGGGGTCCTGGGTGCTCAGTGCTCAGGGTGCTGGGTGCTCAGTACTCAGGGTGCTGGGTGCTCAGTGCTCGGGGCGGTGGGTGCTCAGTGCTCGAGGTGCTGGTTGCTCAGTACTCAGGGTGCTGGGTGCTCAGTGCTCGGGGTGCTGGGTGCTCAGTGCTCGGGGTGCTGGGTGCTCAGTGCTCAGGGTGCTGGGTGCTCAGTATTCAGCGTGCTGGGTGCTCAGTGCTCGGGGTGCTCGGTGCTCAGTACTCAAGGTGCTGGGTGCTCAGTGCTCAGGGTGCTGGGTGCTCACTCCTCGGGGTGCTCCGTGCTCAGTGCTCGGGGTGCTGGGTGCTCAGTGCTCGGGGTGCTGGGTGCTCAGTGCTCAGGGTGCTGGGTGATCAGTATTCAGCGTGCTGGGTGCTCAGTTCTCGGGGTGCTCGGTGCTCAGTACTCAAGGTGCTGGGTGCTCAGTGCTCAGGGTGCTGGGTGCCCAGTCCTCGGGGTGCTCCGTTCTCAGTGCTCAGGGTGCTGGGTGCTCAGTACTCAGGGTGCTCAGTGCTCAGTACTCAGGGTGCTGGGTGCTCAGTACTCAGGGTGCTGGTTGCTCAGTGCTCGGGGTGCTGGGTGCTCAGTGCTGAGGGTGGTGCTGGGTGCTCAGTACTAAGGTGCTGGGTGCTCAGTGCTCAGGGTGCTGGGTGCTCAGTACTAAGGTTCCTGGGTACTAAGTATTCAGGGTGCTCGGTGCTCAGTACTCAGGGTGCTGGGTGCTCAGTGCTCAGGGTGCTGGGTACTCAGTACTCAGGGTGCTGGGTGCTCAGTACTCAGGGTGCTGGGTGCTCAGTGCTCAGGGTGCTTGGTGCTCATTGCTCAGGGTGCTGGGTGCTCAGTACTCAGGGTGCTGGGTGCTCAGTGCTCAGGGTGCTGGGTGCTCAGTGCTCCGGGTCCTGGGTGCTCAGTGCTCAGGGTGCTGCGTGCTCAGTACTCAGGGTGCTGGGTGCTCAGTGCTCAGGGTGCTGGGTACTCAGTCCTCAGGGTGCTCAGTGCTCAGGGTGCTGGGTGCTCACTCCTCGGGGTGCTCCGTGCTCAGTGCTCGGGGTGCTGGGTGCTCAGTGCTCAGGGTGCTGGGTGATCAGTATTCAGCGTGCTGGGTGCTCAGTTCTCGGGGTGCTCGGTGCTCAGTACTCAAGGTGCTGGGTGCTCAGTGCTCAGGGTGCTGGGTGCCCAGTCCTCGGGGTGCTCCGTTCTCAGTGCTCAGGGTGCTGGGTGCTCAGTACTCAGGGTGCTCAGTGCTCAGTACTCAGGGTGCTGGGTGCTCAGTACTCAGGGTGCTGGGTGCTCAGTGCTCGGGGTGCTGGGTGTTCAGTGCTGAAGGTGGTGCTGGGTGCTCAGTACTCAGGGTGCTGGGTGCTCAGTGCTCAGGGTGCTGGGTGCTCAGTACTAAGGTTCCTGGGTACTAAGTATTCAGGGTGCTCGGTGCTCAGTACTCAGGGTGCTGGGTGCTCAGTGCTCAGGGTGCTGGGTACTCAGTACTCAGGGTGCTGGGTGCTCAGTACTCAGGGTGCTGGGTGCTCAGTGCTCAGGGTGATTGGTGCTCAGTGCTCAGGGTGCTGGGTGCTCAGTACTCAGGGTGCTGGGTGCTCAGTGCTCAGGGTGCTGGGTGCTCAGTGCTCGGGGTCCTGGGTGCTCAGTGCTCAGGGTGCTGGGTGCTCAGTACTCAGGGTGCTGGGTGCTCAGTGCTCAGGATGCTGGGTACTCAGTCCTCAGGGTGCTCAGTACTCAGGGTGCTCGGTGCTCAGTACTCAGGGTGCTGAGTGCTCAGTGCTCAGGGTGCTGGGTACTCAGTGCTCAGGGTGCTGGGTGCTCAGTGCTCAGGGTGCTGGGTGCTCAGTACTAAGGGTGCTGGGTGCTCAGTACTCAGTGTGCTGGGTGCTCAGTACTCACTGTGCTGGATGCTCAGTGCTCAGGGTGCTGGGTGCTCAGTGCTCAGGGTGCTGGGTGCTCAGTACTCAGGGTGCTGGGTGCTCAGTGCTCAGGGTGATCGGTGCTCAGTACTCAGGATGCTCAGTACTCAGGGTGCTGGGTGCTCAGTGCTCGGGGTGCTGGGTGCTCAGTACTCGGGGTGCTCAGTGCTCAGGGTGCTGGGTGCTCAGTGCTCGGGGTGCTGGGTGCTCAGTGCTCAGGGTGCTGGGTGCTCAGTGCTCAGGGTGCTCAGTGCTCAGTACTCAGGGTGCTCGGTGCTCAGTGCTCAGGGTGCTCAGTGCTCAGTACTCAGGGTGCTGGGTGCTCAGTGCTCTGGGTGCTGGGTGCTCAGTGCTCGGGGTGCTGGGTGCTCAGTGCTCAGGGTGCTGGGTGCTCAGTACTCAGGGTGCTCAGTGCTCAGGGTGCTGGGTGCTCAGTGCTCGGGGTGCTGGGTGCTCAGTGCTCAGGGTGCTGGGTGCTCAGGGTGCTGGGTGCTCAGTGCTCGGGGTGATGGTTGCTCAGTGCTCAGGGTGCTGGGTGCTCAGTGCTCAGTGCTCATGGTGCTGGGTGCTCAGTGCTCAGTGCTCTGGGTGCTGGGTGATCAGTACTCAGGGTGCTCATTGCTCAGGGTGCTGGGTGCTCAGTACTCATGGAGCTGGGTGCTCAGTACTCAGGGTGCTCAGTGCTCAGTACTCAGGGTGCTGGGTGCTCAGTGCTCAGGGTGCTGGGTGCTCACTACTCAGGGTGCTGGGTGCTCGGTGCTCAGAGTGCTGGGTGCTCAGTGCTCAGGGTGCTGGGTGCTCGGTGCTCGGGGTGCTGGGTGCTCAGTGCTCGGGGTGCTCGGTGCTCAGTACTCAGGGTGCTCAGTGCTCAGTACTCAGGGTGCTGGGTGCTCAGTGCTCAGGGTGCTGGGTGCTCAGTACTCAGGGTTCTGGGTGCTCGGTGCTCAATACGCTGGGTGCTCAGTACTCAGGGTGCTGGGTGCTCAGTACTCAGGGTGCTCGGTGCTCACTCCTCAGGGTGCTGGGTGCTCAGTGCTCGGGGTGCTGGGTGCTCAGTACTCAGGGTGCTGGGTGCTCAGTGCTCGGGGTGCTCGGTGCTCAGTACGCTGGGTGCTCAGTACTCAGGGTGCTGGGTGCTCAGTACTCAGGGTGCTGGGTGCTCAGTGCTCAGTGCTCAGGGTCCTGGGTGCTCAGTCCTCAGGGTGCTCAGTACTCAGGGTGCTCGGTGCTCAGTGCTCAGTACTCAGGGTGCTCAGTACTCAGGGTGCTGGGTGCTCAGTACTCAGGGTGCTGGGTGCTCAGTGCTCGGGGTGCTGGGTGCTCAGTGCTCAGGGTGATCGGTGCTCAGTGCTCAGGGTGCTGGGTGCTCAGTCCTCAGGGTGCTCAGTGCTCAAGTTGCTGGGTGCTCAGTGCTCGGGGTGCTCGGTGCTCAGTACTCAGGGTGCTGAGTGCTCAGTACTCAGGGTGCTGGGTGCTCAGTACTCAGGGTGCTGGGTGCTCAGTACTCAGGGTGCTGGGTGCTCAGTTCTCAGGGTGCTGGGTGCTCAGTGCTCAGGGTGCTGGGTGCTCAGTGCTCGGGGTGCTGGGTGCTCAGTGCTCGGGGTGCTGGGTGCTCAGTGCTCAGGGCTCAGGGTGCTGGGTGCTCAGTGATCAGTGCTCAGGGTGCTGGGTGCTCAGTGCTCCGGTTGCTCGGTGCTCAGTACTCAGGGTGCTGGGTGCTCAGTGCTCGGGGTGCTCGGTGCTCAGTACGTTGGGTGCTCACTACTCAGGGTGCTGGGTGCTCAGGGTACTGGGTGCTCAGTGCTCAGGGTGCTGGGTGCTCAGTGCTCAGGGTGCTGCCTGTTCAGTACTCAGGGTGCTGGGTGCGCAGTGCTCGCGGTGCTGGGTGCTCAGTGCTCAGGGTGCTGGGTGCTCAGTGCTCAGGGTGCTGGGTGCTCAGTACTCGGGGTGCTGGGTGCTCAGTACTCAGGTTGCGGGCTGCTCAGTACTCAGGGTGCTGGGTGATCAGTACTCGGGTGCTGGGTGCTCAGTGCTCAGGGTGCTGGGTGCTCAGTGCTCGGGGTGCTGGGTGCTCAGTGCTCAGTACTCAGGGTGCTTGGGTGCTCAGTGCTCGGGGTGCTGGGTGCTCAGTGCTCAGTACTCAGGGTGCTGGGTGCTCAGTGCTCAGGGTGCTGGGTGCTCAGTGCTCAGGGTGCTGGGTGCTCAGTGCTCAGGGTGCTGGGTGCTCAGTGCTCAGGGTGCTGGGTGCTCAGTACTCAGGGTGCTGGGTGCTCAGTCCTCAGAGTGCTGGGTGGTCAGTGCTCGGGGTGCTCGGTGCTCAGTGCTCAATGTGCTGGGTGCTCAGTACTCAGGGTGCTCATTGCACAGGGTCCTGGGTGCTCAGTACTCAGGGTGCTGGGTGCTCAGTGCTCAGGGTGCTCGGTGCTCAGTACGTTGGGTGCTCAGTACTCAGGGTGCTGGGTGCTCAGTGCTCAGGGTGCTGGGTGCTCAGTGCTCAGGGTGTTGGGTGTTCAGTGCTCAGGGTGCTGCGTGCTCGGTGCTCGGGGTGCTGGGTGCTCAGTGTTCGGGGTGCTCGGAGCTCAATACTCAGGGTGCTCACTGCTCAGTACTCCGGCTGCTGGGTGCTCAGTGCTTAGTACTCAGGGTGCTGGGTGCTCAGTGCTCAGGGTGCTGGGTGCTCAGTGCTCAGGGTGCTGGGTGCTCAGTGCTCAGGGTGCTGGGTGCTCAGTACTCAGGGTGCTGGGTGCTCAGTACTCAGGGTGCTGGGTTCTTAGTACTCAGGGTGCTCAGTGCTCAGTACTTAGGGTGCTCAGTGCTCAGTGCTCGGGGTGCTGGGTGCTCAGTGCTCGGGGTGCTGGGTGCTCAGTGCTCGGGGTGCTGGGTGCTCAGTGCTCAGTGTGCTGGGTGCTCAGTGCTCAGAGTGCTGGGTTCTCAATACTCACGGTGCTCGGTGCTCAGTACTCAGAGTGCTCAGTGCTCAGTACTCAGCGTGCTGGGTGCTCAGTGCTCAGGGTGCTGGGTGCTCAGTACTCAGGGTGCTGGGTGCTTAGAATTCAGGGTGCTCGGTCCTCAGTGCTCAGGGTGCTGGGTGCTCAGTACTCAGGGTGCTGGGTGCTCAGTGCTCAGGGTGCTCAGTGCTCAGTACTCAGGGTGCTCGGTGCTCAGTGCTCAGGGTGCTCAGTGCTCAGTACTCAGGGTGCTGGGTGCTCAGTGCTCTGGGTGCTGGGTGCTCAGTGCTCGGGGTGCTGGGTGCTCAGTGCTCAGGGTGCTGGGTGCTCAGTACTCAGGGTGCTCAGTGCTCAGGGTGCTGGGTGCTCAGTGCTCGGGGAGCTGGGTACTCAGTGCTCAGTACACAGGGTGCTGAGTGCTCAGTGCTCAGGGTGCTGGGTGCTCAGGGTGCTGGGTGCTCAGTGCTCGGGGTGATGGTTGCTCAGTGCTCAGGGTGCTGGGTGCTCAGTGCTCAGTGCTCAGGGTGCTGGGTGCTCAGTGCTCAGTGCTCTGGGTGCTGGGTGATCAGTACTCAGGGTGCTCATTGCTCAGGGTGCTGGGTGCTCAGTACTCATGGTGCTGGGTGCTCAGTACTCAGGGTGCTCAGTGCTCAGTACTCAGGGTGCTGGGTGCTCAGTGCTCAGGGTGCTGGGTGCTCAGTACTCAGGGTGCTGGGTGCTCGGTGCTCAGGGTGCTGGGTGCTCAGTGCTCAGGGTGCTGGGTGCTCGGTGCTCGGGGTGCTGGGTGCTCAGTGCTCGGGGTGCTTGGTGCTCAGTACTCAGGGTGCTCAGTGCTCAGTACTCAGGGTGCTGGGTGCTCAGTGCTCAGGGTGCTGGGTGCTCAGTACTCAGGGTTCTGGGTGCTCGGTGCTCAATACGCTGGGTGCTCAGTACTCAGGGTGCTGGGTGCTCAGTACTCAGGGTGCTCGGTGCTCACTCCTCAGGGTGCTGGGTGCTCAGTGCTCGGGGTGCTGGGTGCTCAGTACTCAGGGTGCTGGGTGCTCAGTGCTCGGGGTGCTCGGTGCTCAGTACGCTGGGTGCTCAGTACTCAGGGTGCTGGGTGCTCAGTACTCAGGGTGCTGGGTGCTCAGTGCTCAGTGCTCAGGGTCCTGGGTGCTCAGTCCTCAGGGTGCTCAGTACTCAGGGTGCTCGGTGCTCAGTGCTCAGTACTCAGGGTGCTCAGTACTCAGGGTGCTGGGTGCTCAGTACTCAGGGTGCTGGGTGCTCAGTGCTCGGGGTGCTGGGTGCTCAGTGCTCAGGGTGATCGGTGCTCAGTGCTCAGGGTGCTGGGTGCTCAGTCCTCAGGGTGCTCAGTGCTCAAGTTGCTGGGTGCTCAGTGCTCGGGGTGCTCGGTGCTCAGTACTCAGAGTGCTGAGTGCTCAGTACTCAGGGTGCTGGGTGCTCAGTACTCAGGGTGCTGGGTGCTCAGTACTCAGGGTGCTGGGTGCTCAGTTCTCAGGGTGCTGGGTGCTCAGTGCTCAGGGTGCTGGGTGCTCAGTGCTCGGGGTGCTGGGTGCTCAGTGCTCGGGGTGCTGGGTGCTCAGTGCTCAGGGCTCAGGGTGCTGGGTGCTCAGTGATCAGTGCTCAGGGTGCTGGGTGCTCAGTGCTCCGGTTGCTCGGTGCTCAGTACTCAGGGTGCTGGGTGCTCAGTGCTCGGGGTGCTCGGTGCTCAGTACGTTGGGTGCTCACTACTCAAGGTGCTGGGTGCTCAGTGCTCAGGGTACTGGGTGCTCAGTGCTCAGGGTGCTGGGTGCTCAGTGCTCAGGGTGCTGGGTGTTCAGTACTCATGGTGCTGGGTGCGCAGTGCTCGCGGTGCTGGGTGCTCAGTGCTCAGGGTGCTGGGTGCTCAGTGCTCAGGGTGCTGGGTGCTCAGTACTCGGGGTGCTGGGTGCTCAGTACTCAGGTTGCGGGCTGCTCAGTACTCAGGGTGCTGGGTGATCAGTACTCGGGTGCTGGGTGCTCAGTGCTCAGGGTGCTGGGTGCTCAGTGCTCGGGGTGCTGGGTGCTCAGTGCTCAGTACTCAGGGTGCTTGGGTGCTCAGTGCTCGGGGTGCTGGGTGCTCAGTGCTCAGTACTCAGGGTGCTTGGTGCTCAGTGCTCAGGGTGCTGGTTGCTCAGTGCTCAGGGTGCTGGGTGCTCAGTGCTCAGGGTGCTGTGTGCTCAGAGCTCGGGGTGCTGGGTGCTCAGTACTCAGGGTGCTGGGTGCTCAGTTCTCGGGGTGCTCGGTGCTCAGTACGCTGGGTGGTCAGTACTCAGGGTGCTGGGTGCTCAGTACTCAGGGTACTCGGTGCTCCCTACTCAGGGTGCTGGGTGCTCAGTACTCAGGGTGCTGGGTGCTCAATACGCTGGGTGCTCAGTACTCAGGGTGCTGGGTGCTCAGTACTCAGGGTGCTCGGTGCTCACTACTCAGGGTGCTGGGTGCTCAGTGCTCGGGGTGCTGGGTGCTCAGTACTCAGGGTGCTGGGTGCTCAGTGCTCGGGGTGCTCGGTGCTCAGTACGCTGGGTGCTCAGTACTCAGGGTGCTGGGTGCTCAGTACTCAGGGTGCTCAGTGCTCAGTACTTAGGGTGCTCAGTGCTCAGTGCTCAGGGTGCTGGGTGCTCAGTGCTCGGGGTGCTGGGTGCTCAGTGCTCGGGGTGCTGGGTGCTCAGTGCTCAGGGTGCTGGGTGCTCAGGGCTCAGGTTGCTGGGTGCTCAGTACTCAGGGTGCTCGGTGCTCAGTACTCAGGGTTCTCAGTGCTCAGTGCTCAGGGTGCTGGGTGCTCAGTTCTCAGGGTGCTCAGTGCTCAGCACTCGGGGTGCTGGGTGCTCAGTGCTCAGGGTGCTCAGTGCTCAGCACTCGGGGTGCTGGGTGCTCAGTGCTCAGGGTGCTCAGTGCTCGGGGAGCTGGGTGCTCAGTGCTCGGAGTTCTGCGTGCTCAGTTTTCAGGGTGCTGTGTGCTCAGTGCTCAGTACTCAGCGTGCTGGGTGCTCAGTGCTCAGAGTGTTGGGTGCTCAGTACTCAGGGTGCTGGGTGCTCAGTGCTCAGTGCTCAGGGTGCTCAGAGCTCAGGGTGCTGGGTGCTCAGGGTGCTGGGTGCTCAGTGCTCGGGGTGCTGGTTGCTCAGTGCTCAGGGTGCTGGTGGCTCAGTGCTCAGTGCTCAGGGTGCTGGGTGCTCAGTGCTCAGTGCTCAGGGTGCTGGGTGTTCAGAACTCAGGGTGCTGGGTGCTCAGTACTCAGGGTGCTTGGTGCTCAGTGCTCAGGGTGTTGGTTGCTCAGTGCTCAGGGTGCTGGGTGCTCAGTACTCAGGGTGCTGGGTGCTCAGTACTCAGGGTGCTCAGTGCTCAGGGTGCTGGGTGCTCAGTACTCATGGTGCTGGGTGCTCAGTGCTCAGGGTGCTCAGTGCTCAGTACTCAGGGTGCTCAGTGCTCAGTGCTCTGGGTGCTGGGTGCTCAGTGCTCGGGGTGCTGGGTGCTCAGTGCTCAGGGTGCTGGGTGCTCAGTACTCAGGGTGCTCAGTGCTCAGGGTGCTGGGTGCTCAGTGCTCGGGGTGCTGGGTACTCAGTGCTCAGTACACAGGGTGCTGAGTGCTCAGTGCTCGGGGTGCTGGGTGCTCAGTACTCAGGGTGCTCATTGCACAGGGTCCTGGGTGCTCAGTACTCAGGGTGCTGGGTGCTCAGTGCTCAGGGTGCTCGGTGCTCAGTACGTTGGGTGCTCAGTACTCAGGGTGCTGGGTGCTCAGTGCTCAGGGTGCTGGGTGCTCAGTGCTCAGGGTGTTGGGTGTTCAGTGCTCGGGGTGCTGGGTGCTCAGTGTTCGGGGTGCTCGGAGCTCAATACTCAGGGTGCTCACTGCTCAGTACTCCGGCTGCTGGGTGCTCAGTGCTTAGTACTCAGGGTGCTCAGTGCTCAGTACTCAGGGTGCTGGGTGCTCAGTGCTCAGGGTGCTGGGTGTTCAGTACTCAGGGTGCTGGGTGCTCGGTGCTCAGGGTGCTGGGTGCTCAGTGCTCAGGGTGCTGGGTGCTCGGTGCTCGGGGTGCTGGGTGCTCAGTGCTCGGGGTGCTCGGTGCTCAGTACTCAGGGTGCTCAGTGCTCAGTACTCAGGGTGCTGGGTGCTCAGTGCTCAGGGTGCTTGGTGCTCAGTACTCAGGGTGCTGGGTGCTCGGTGCTCAGTACGCTGGGTGCTCAGTACTCAGGGTGCTGGGTGCTCAGTACTCAGGGTGCTCGGTGCTCACTACTCAGGGTGCTGGGTGCTCAGTGCTCGGGGTGCTCGGTGCTCACTACTCAGGGTGCTGGGTGCTCAGTGCTCGGGGTGCTCGGTGCTCAGTACGCTGGGTGCTCAGTACTCAGGGTGCTGGGTGCTCAGTACTCAGGGTGCTCAGTGCTCAGTACTTAGGGTGCTCAGTGCTCAGTGCTCAGGGTGCTGGGTGCTCAGTGCTCGGGGTGCTGGGTGCTCAGTGCTCGGGGTGCTGGGTGCTCAGTGCTCGGGGTGCTGGGTGCTCAGTGCTCAGGGTGCTGGGTGCTCAGTGCTCTGAGTGCTGGGTGCTCAGTACTCAGGGTGCTCGGTGCTCAGTACTCAGAGTGCTCAGTGCTCAGTACTCAGCGTGCTGGGTGCTCAGTGCTCTGGGTGCTCGGTGCTCAGTACTCAGGGTGCTCAGTGCTCAGTACTCAGCGTGCTGGGTGCTCAGTGCTCAGGGTGCTGGGTGCTCAGTACTCAGGGTGCTGGGTGCTTAGTACTCAGGGTGCTCGGTCCTCAGTGCTCAGGGTGCTGGGTGCTCAGTACTCAGGGTGCTGGGTGCTCAGTGCTCAGGGTGCTCAGTGCTCAGTACTCAGGGTGCTCGGTGCTCAGTGCTCAGGGTGCTCAGTGCTCAGTACTCAGGGTGCTCAGTGCTCAGTTCTCTGGGTGCTGGGTGCTCAGTGCTCGGGGTGCGGGGTGCTCAGTGCTCAGGGTGCTGGGTGCTCAGTACTCAGGGTGCTCAGTGCTCAGGGTGCTGGGTGCTCAGTGCTCAGTACACAGGGTGCTGAGTGCTCAGTGCTCTGGGTGCTGGGTGCTCAGTTCTCAGTACTCAGGGTGCTGGCTGCTCAGTGCTCGGGGTGCTGGATGCTCAGTATTCAGGGTGCTGGGTGCTCAGTGCTCAGGGTGCTGGGTGCTCAGTGCTCAGGGTGCTGGGTGCTCAGTGCTCAGGGTGCTGGGTGCTCAGTACTCAGGGTGCTGGGTCCTCAGTTCTCAGGGTGCTGGGTGCTCAGTGCTCGGGGTGCTCAGTACTCAGGGTGCTGTGTGTTCAGTGCTCAGGGTACTGGGTGCTCAGTACTCAGGGTGCTCGGTGCTTAGTACTCAGGGTGCTGGGTGCTCAGTACTCTGGGTGCTGGGTGCTCATTGCTCGGGGTGCTCGGTGCTCAGTGCTCAGGGTGCTGGGTGCTCAGTACTCAGGGTGATCTTTGCTCCGGGTCCTGGGTGCTCAGTACTCAGGGTGCTGGGTGCTCAATACTCAGGGTGCTCAGTGCTCAGTACTCAGGGTGCTCAGTGCTCAGTGCTCAGGGTGCTGGGTGCTCAGTGCTCGGGGTGCTGGGTGCTCAGTGCTCGGGGTGCTGGGTGCTCAGTGCTCGGGCTGCTGTGTGCTCAGTGCTCAGGGTGCTGGGTGCTCAGTGCTCAGAGTGCTGGGTGCTCAGTACTCAGGGTGCTCGGTGCTCAGTACTCAGAGTGCTCAGTGCTCAGTACTCAGCGTGCTGGGTGCTCAGTGCTCTGGGTGCTCGGTGCTCAGTACTCAGGGTGCTCAGTGCTCAGTACTCAGCGTGCTGGGTGCTCAGTGCTCAGGGTGCTGGGTGCTTAGTACTCAGGGTGCTCGGTCCTCAGTGCTCAGGGTGCTGGGTGCTCAGTACTCAGGGTGCTGGGTGCTCAGTGCTCAGGGTGCTCAGTGCTCAGTACTCAGGGTGCTCGGTGCTCAGTGCTCAGGGTGCTCAGTGCTCAGTACTCAGGGTGCTCAGTGCTCAGTTTTCTGGGTGCTGGGTGCTCAGTGCTCGGGGTGCTGGGTGCTCAGTGCTCAGGGTGCTGGGTGCTCAGTACTCAGGGTGCTCAGTGCTCAGGGTGCTGGGTGCTCAGTGCTCAGTACACAGGGTGCTGAGTGCTCAGTGCTCTGGGTGCTGGGTGCTCAGTTCTCAGTACTCAGGGTGCTGGCTGCTCAGTGCTCGGGGTGCTGGATGCTCAGTATTCAGGGTGCTGGGTGCTCAGTGCTCAGGGTGCTGGGTGCTCAGTACTCAGGGTGCTGGGTGCTCAGTGCTCAGGGTGCTGGGTGCTCAGTACTCAGGGTGCTGGGTCCTCAGTTCTCAGGGTGCTGGGTGCTCAGTGCTCGGGGTGCTCAGTACTCAGGGTGCTGTGTGTTCAGTGCTCAGGGTACTGGGTGCTCAGTACTCAGGGTGCTCGGTGCTTAGTACTCAGGGTGCTGGGTGCTCAGTACTCCGGGTGCTGGGTGCTCAGTGCTCGGGGTGCTCGGTGCTCAGTGCTCAGGGTGCTGGGTGCTCAGTACTCAGGGTGCTCTTTGCTCCGGGTCCTGGGTGCTCAGTACTCAGGGTGCTGGGTGCTCAATACTCAGGGTTCTCAGTGCTCAGTACTCAGGGTGCTCAGTGCTCAGTACTCAGGGTTCTCAGTGCTCAGGGTGCTGGGTGCTCAGTGCTCGGGGTGCTGGGTGCTCAGTGCTCAGGGTGCTGGGTGCTCAGTGCTCAGGGTGCTGGGTGCTCAGTGCTCAGGGTGCTCGGTGCTCAGTGCTCAGGTTGCTGGGTGCTCAGTACTCAGGGTGCTTGGTGCTCAGTACTCAGGGTGCTCATTGCTCAGTACTCAGGGTGCTCAGTGCTCAGTACTCAGGGTGCTCAGTGCTCAGGGTGCTAGGTGCTCAGTGCTCGGGGTGCTGGGTGCTCAGTCCTCAGGGTGCTGGGTGCTCAGTGCTCAGGGTGCTCTGTGCTCAGTGCACAGGATGCTGGGTGCTCAGTACTCAGGATGCTGGGTGCTTAGTGCTCGGGGTGCTGGGTGCTCAGTACTCAGGGTGCTGGGTGCTCAGTACTCGGGTGCTCGGTGCTCAGTGCTCAGGGTGCTGGGTGCTCAGTGCTCTGGGTGCTGGGTGCTCAGTGCTCAGTACTCAGGGTGCTGGGTGCTCAGTGCTCGGGGTGCAGGGTGCTCAGTGCTCAGTACTCAGGGTGCTGGGTGCTCAGTGCTCAGGGTGCTGGGTGCTCAGTGCTCAGGGTGCTGGGTGCTCAGTACTCAGGGTGCTGGGTGCTCAGTACTCAGGGTGCTGGGTGCTCAGTACTCAGGATGCTGGGTGCTCAGTGCTCAGGGTGCTGGGTGCTCAGTACTCAGGGTGCTGGGTGCTCAGTACTCAGGATGCTGGGTGCTCAGTGCTCAGGGTGCTGGGTGCTCAGTGCTCATGGTGCTGGGTGCTCAGTGCTCGGGGTGCTGGGTGCTCAGTACTCAGGGTGCTGGGTGCTCAGTGCTCGGGGTGCTCGGTGCTCAGTACGCTGGGTGCTCAGTACTCAGGGTGCTGGGTGCTCAGTACTTAGGGTGCTCAGTGCTCAGTGCTCAGGGTGCTGGGTGCTCAGTGCTCGGGGTGCTGGGTGCTCAGTGCTCGGGGTGCTGGGTGCTCAGTGCTCGGGGTGCTGGGTGCTCAGTGCTCAGGGTGCTGGGTGCTCAGTGCTCAGAGTGCTGGGTGCTCAGTACTCAGGGTGCTCGGTGCTCAGTACTCAGAGTGCTCAGTGCTCAGTACTCAGCGTGCTGGGTGCTCAGTGCTCTTTGTGCTCGGTGCTCAGTACTCAGGGTGCTCAGTGCTCAGTACTCAGCGTGCTGGGTGCTCAGTGCTCAGGGTGCTGGGTGCTCAGTACTCAGGGTGCTGGGTGCTTAGTACTCAGGGTGCTCGGTCCTCAGTGCTCAGGGTGCTGGGTGCTCAGTACTCAGGGTGCTGGGTGCTCAGTGCTCAGGGTGCTCAGTGCTCAGTACTCAGGGTGCTCGGTGCTCAGTGCTCAGGGTGCTCAGTGCTCAGTACTCAGGGTGCTCAGTGCTCAGTTCTCTGGGTGCTGGGTGCTCAGTGCTCGGGGTGCGGGGTGCTCAGTGCTCAGGGTGCTGGGTGCTCAGTACTCAGGGTGCTCAGTGCTCAGGGTGCTGGGTGCTCAGTGCTCAGTACACAGGGTGCTGAGTGCTCAGTGCTCTGGGTGCTGGGTGCTCAGTTCTCAGTACTCAGGGTGCTGGCTGCTCAGTGCTCGGGGTGCTGGATGCTCAGTATTCAGGGTGCTGGGTGCTCAGTGCTCAGGGTGCTGGGTGCTCAGTGCTCAGGGTGCTGGGTGCTCAGTGCTCAGGGTGCTGGGTGCTCAGTACTCAGGGTGCTGGGTCCTCAGTTCTCAGGGTGCTGGGTGCTCAGTGCTCGGGGTGCTCAGTACTCAGGGTGCTGTGTGTTCAGTGCTCAGGGTACTGGGTGCTCAGTACTCAGGGTGCTCGGTGCTTAGTACTCAGGGTGCTGGGTGCTCAGTACTCTGGGTGCTGGGTGCTCATTGCTCGGGGTGCTCGGTGCTCAGTGCTCAGGGTGCTGGGTGCTCAGTACTCAGGGTGATCTTTGCTCCGGGTCCTGGGTGCTCAGTACTCAGGGTGCTGGGTGCTCAATACTCAGGGTGCTCAGTGCTCAGTACTCAGGGTGCTCAGTGCTCAGTGCTCAGGGTGCTGGGTGCTCAGTGCTCGGGGTGCTGGGTGCTCAGTGCTCGGGGTGCTGGGTGCTCAGTGCTCGGGCTGCTGTGTGCTCAGTGCTCAGGGTGCTGGGTGCTCAGTGCTCAGAGTGCTGGGTGCTCAGTACTCAGGGTGCTCGGTGCTCAGTACTCAGAGTGCTCAGTGCTCAGTACTCAGCGTGCTGGGTGCTCAGTGCTCTGGGTGCTCGGTGCTCAGTACTCAGGGTGCTCAGTGCTCAGTACTCAGCGTGCTGGTTGCTCAGTGCTCAGGGTGCTGGGTGCTTAGTACTCAGGGTTCTCGGTCCTCAGTGCTCAGGGTGCTGGGTGCTCAGTACTCAGGGTGCTGGGTGCTCAGTGCTCAGGGTGCTCAGTGCTCAGTACTCAGGGTGCTCGGTGCTCAGTGCTCAGGGTGCTCAGTGCTCAGTACTCAGGGTGCTCAGTGCTCAGTTTTCTGGGTGCTGGGTGCTCAGTGCTCGGGGTGCTGGGTGCTCAGTGCTCAGGGTGCTGGGTGCTCAGTACTCAGGGTGCTCAGTGCTCAGGGTGCTGGGTGCTCAGTGCTCAGTACACAGGGTGCTGAGTGCTCAGTGCTCTGGGTGCTGGGTGCTCAGTTCTCAGTACTCAGGGTGCTGGCTGCTCAGTGCTCGGGGTGCTGGATGCTCAGTATTCAGGGTGCTGGGTGCTCAGTGCTCAGGGTGCTGGGTGCTCAGTACTCAGGGTGCTGGGTGCTCAGTGCTCAGGGTGCTGGGTGCTCAGTACTCAGGGTGCTGGGTCCTCAGTTCTCAGGGTGCTGGGTGCTCAGTGCTCGGGGTGCTCAGTACTCAGGGTGCTGTGTGTTCAGTGCTCAGGGTACTGGGTGCTCAGTACTCAGGGTGCTCGGTGCTTAGTACTCAGGGTGCTGGGTGCTCAGTACTCCGGGTGCTGGGTGCTCAGTGCTCGGGGTGCTCGGTGCTCAGTGCTCAGGGTGCTGGGTGCTCAGTACTCAGGGTGCTCTTTGCTCCGGGTCCTGGGTGCTCAGTACTCAGGGTGCTGGGTGCTCAATACTCAGGGTTCTCAGTGCTCAGTACTCAGGGTGCTCAGTGCTCAGTACTCAGGGTTCTCAGTGCTCAGGGTGCTGGGTGCTCAGTGCTCGGGGTGCTGGGTGCTCAGTGCTCAGGGTGCTGGGTGCTCAGTGCTCAGGGTGCTGGGTGCTCAGTGCTCAGGGTGCTCGGTGCTCAGTGCTCAGGTTGCTGGGTGCTCAGTACTCAGGGTGCTTGGTGCTCAGTACTCAGGGTGCTCATTGCTCAGTACTCAGGGTGCTCAGTGCTCAGTACTCAGGGTGCTCAGTGCTCAGGGTGCTAGGTGCTCAGTGCTCGGGGTGCTGGGTGCTCAGTCCTCAGGGTGCTGGGTGCTCAGTGCTCAGGGTGCTCTGTGCTCAGTGCACAGGATGCTGGGTGCTCAGTACTCAGGGTGCTGGGTGCTTAGTGCTCGGGGTGCTGGGTGCTCAGTACTCAGGGTGCTGGGTGCTCAGTACTCGGGTGCTCGGTGCTCAGTGCTCAGGGTGCTGGGTGCTCAGTGCTCTGGGTGCTGGGTGCTCAGTGCTCAGTACTCAGGGTGCTGGGTGCTCAGTGCTCGGGGTGCAGGGTGCTCAGTGCTCAGTACTCAGGGTGCTGGGTGCTCAGTGCTCAGGGTGCTGGGTGCTCAGTGCTCAGGGTGCTGGGTGCTCAGTGCTCAGGGTGCTGGGTACTCAGTGCTCGAGGTGCTGGGTGCTCAGTACTCAGGGTGCTGGGTGCTCAGTACTCAGGGTGCTGGGTGCTCAGTGCTCGGGGTGCTGGGTGCTCAGTGCTCGGGGTGCTGGGTACTCAGTAGTCGGGGTGCTCGCTGCACAGTACTCAGGGTGCTGGGTGCTCAGTGCTCAGGGTGCTGGGTGCTCAGTACTCAGGGTGCTCTGTGCTTAGTACTCAGGGTGCTGGGTGCTCAGTACTCAGGGTGCTGGGTGTGCAGTGCTCGGGGTGCTCGGTGCTCAGTACTCAGGGTGCTGGGTGCTCAGTGCTCGGGGTGCTCGGTGCTCAGTACGTTGGGTGCTCACTACTCAGGGTGCTGGGTGCTCATTGCTCAGGGTGCTGGGTGCTCAATGCTCAGCGTGCTGGGTGCTCAGTGCTCAGGGTGCTGGGTGCTCAATACTCAGGGTGCTGGGTGTGCAGTGCTCGGGGTGCTGGGTGCTCAGTGCTCAGGGTGCTGGGTGCTCAGTGCTCAGCGTGCTGGGTGCTCAGTACTCGGGGTGCTGGGTGCTCAGTACTCATGGTGCGGGGTGCTCAGTACCCAGGGTGCTGCGTGATCAGTACTCGGGTGCTGGGTGCTCAGTGCTCAGGGTGCTGGGTGCTCAGTACTCAGGGTGCTCGGTGCTTAGTACTCAGGGTGCTGGGTGCTCAGTACTTCGGGTGCTGGGTGCTCAGTGCTCGGGGTGCTCGGTGCTCAGTACGTTGGGTGCTCAGTGCTCAGTACTCAGGGTTCTCAGTGCTCAGGGTGCTGGGTGCTCAGTGCTCGGGGTGCTGGGTGCTCAGTGCTCGGGGTGCTGGGTGCTCAGTGCTCAGGGTGCTGGGTGCTCAGTACTCAGGGTGCTGGGTGCTCGGTGCTCAGGGTGCTGGGTGCTCAGTGCTCAGGGTGCTGGGTGCTCGGTGCTCGGGGTGCTGGGTGCTCAGTGCTCGGGGTGCTCGGTGCTCAGTACTCAGGGTGCTCAGTGCTCAGTACTCAGGGTGCTGGGTGCTCAGTGCTCAGGGTGCTGGGTGCTCAGTACTCAGGGTGCTGGGTGCTCGGTGCTCAGTACGCTGGGTGCTCAGTACTCAGGGTGCTGGGTGCTCAGTACTCAGGGTGCTCGGTGCTCACTACTCAGGGTGCTGGGTGCTCAGTGCTCGGGGTGCTGGGTGCTCAGTACTCAGGGTGCTGGGTGCTCAGTGCTCGGGGTACTCGGTGCTCAGTACGCTGGGTGCTCAGTACTCAGGGTGCTGGGTGCTCAGTACTCAGGGTGCTCAGCGCTCAGTACTTAGGGTGCTCAGTGCTCAGTGCTCAGGGTGCTGGGTGCTCAGTGCTCGGGGTGCTGGGTGCTCAGTGCTCGGGTTGCTGGGTGCTCAGTGCTCGGGGTGCTGGGTGCTCAGTGCTCAGGGTGCTGGGTGCTCAGTGCTCACAGTGCTGGGTGCTCAGTACTCAGGGTGCTCGGTGCTAGGTACTCAGAGTGCTCAGAGCTCAGTACTCAGCGTGCTGGGTGCTCAGTGCTCAGGGTGCTCGGTGCTCAGTACTCAGGGTGCTCAGTGCTCAGTACTCAGCTTGCTGGGTGCTCAGTGCTCAGGGTGCTGGGTGCTCAGTACTCAGGGTCCTGGGTGCCTAGTACTCAGGGTGCTCGGTCCTCAGGGCTCAGGGTGCTGGGTGCTCAGTACTCAGGGTGCTGGGGGCTCAGTACTCAGGGAGCTGGGTGCTCAGTACTCAGGGTGATCTCTTCTCAGTACTCAGGTTGCTATGTGCTCAGTGCTCGGGGTGCTGGGTGCTCAGTACTCGGGGTGCTCAGTGCTCAGTACTCAGGGTGCTGGGTGCTCAGTGCTCAGTGCTCAGGGTGCTCAGTGCTCAGGGTGCTGGGTGCTCAGGGTGCTGGGTGCTCAGTGCTCGGGGTGCTGGTTGCTCAGTGCTCAGGGTGCTGGGTGCTCAGTGTTCAGTGCTCAGGGTGCTGGGTGCTCAGTGCTCAGTGCTCAGGGTGCTGGGTGTTCAGTACTCAGGGTGCTGGGTGCTCAGTACTCAGGGTGCTTGGTGCTCAGTGCTCAGGGTGCTGGTTGCTCAGTGCTCAGGATGCTGGGTGCTCAGTACACAGGGTGCTGGGTACTCAGTACTCAGGGTGCTCGGTGTTCAGTACTCAGGGTGCTGGGTGCTCAGTACTCAAGGTGCAGGGTGCTCAGTGCTCAGGGTGCTGGGTGCTCAGTACTCAGGGTGCTGGGTGCTCAGTGCTCAGTGCTCAGGGTGCTGGGTGCTCAGTCCTCAGGGTGCTCAGTACTCAGTGTGCTCGGTGCTCAGTGCTCAGTACACAGGGTGTTCAGTACTCAGGGTGCTGGGTGCTCAGTGCTTGGGGTGCTGGGTGCTCAGTACTCAGGGTGCTGGGTGCTCAGTACTCAGGGTGCTGGGTGCTCAGTACTCAGGGTGCTGGGTGCTCAGTGCTCGGGGTGCTGGGTGCTCAGTGCTCAGGGTGATCGGTGCTCAGTGCTCAGGGTGCTGGATGCTCAGTCCTCAGGGTGCTCAGTGCTCAAGGTGCTGGGTGCTCAGTGCTCGGGGTGCTCGGTGCTCAGTACTCAGGGTGCTGAGTGCTCAGTACTCAGGGTGCTGGGTGCTCAGTACTCAGGGTGCTGGGTGCTCAGTACTCAGGATGCTGGGTGCTCAGTGCTCAGGGTGCTGGGTGCTCAGTGCTCATGGTGCTGGGTGCTCAGTGCTCGGGGTGCTGGGTGCTCAGTGCTCGGGGTGCTGGGTGCTCAGTGCTCAGGGCTCAGGGTGCTGGGTGCTCAGTGATCAGTGCTCAGGGTGCTGGGTGCTCAGTGCTCCGGTTGCTCGGTGCTCAGTACTCAGGGTGCTGGGTGCTCAGTGCTCGGGGTGCTCGGTGCTCAGTATGTTGGGTGCTCACTACTCAGGGTGCTGGGTGCTCAGTGCTCAGGGTACTGGGTGCTCAGTGCTCAGGGTGCTGGGTGCTCAGTGCTCAGGGTGCTGGGTGTTCAGTACTCAGGGTGCTGCTTGCGCAGTGCTCGCGGTGCTGGGTGCTCAGTGCTCAGGGTGCTGGGTGCTCAGTGCTCAGGGTGCTGGGTGCTCAGTACTCGGGGTGCTGGGTGCTCAGTACTCAGGTTGCGGGCTGCTCAGTACTCAGGGTGCTGGGTGATCAGTACTCGGGTGCTGGGTGCTCAGTGCTCAGGGTGCTGGGTGCTCAGTGCTCGGGGTGCTGGGTGCTCAGTGCTCAGTACTCAGGGTGCTTGGTTGCTCAGTGCTCGGGGTGCTGGGTGCTCAGTGCTTAGTACTCAGGGTGCTGGGTGCTCAGTGCTCAGGGTGCTGGGTGCTCAGTGCTCAGGGTGCTGGGTGCTCAGTGCTCAGGGTGCTGGGTGCTCAGTACTCAGGGTGCTGGTTGCTCAGTGCTCAGAGTGCTGGGTGGTCAGTGCTCGGGGTGCTCAGTGCTCAGTGCTCAATGTGCTGGGTGCTCAGTACTCAGGGTGCTCATTGCACAGGGTCCTGGGTGCTCAGTACTCAGGGTGGTGGGTGCTCAGTGCTCAGGGTGCTCGGTGCTCAGTACGTTGGGTGCTCAGTACTCAGGGTGCTGGGTTCTTAGTACTCAGGGTGCTCAGTGCTCAGTACTTAGGGTGCTCAGTGCTCAGTGCTCGGGGTGCTGGGTGCTCAGTGCTCGGGGTGCTGGGTGCTCAGTGCTCGGGGTGCTGGGTGCTCAGTGCTCAGGGTGCTGGGTGCTCAGTGCTCAGAGTGCTCTGTTCTCAATACTCACGGTGCTCGGTGCTCAGTACTCAGAGTGCTCAGTGCTCAGTACTCAGCGTGCTGGGTGCTCAGTGCTCAGGGTGCTGGGTGCTCAGTACTCAGGGTGCTGGGTGCTTAGTATTCAGGGTGCTCGGTCCTCAGTGCTCAGGGTGCTGGGTGCTCAGTACTCAGGGAGCTGGGTGCTCAGTGCTCAGGGTGCTCAGTGCTCAGTACTCAGGGTGCTCGGTGCTCAGTGCTCAGGGTGCTCAGTGCTCAGTACTCAGGGTGCTGGGTGCTCAGTGCTCTGGGTGCTGGGTGCTCAGTGCTCGGGGTGCTGGGTGCTCAGTGCTCAGGGTGCTGGCTGCTCAGTACTCAGGGTGCTCAGTGATCAGGGTGCTGGGTGCTCAGTGCTCGGGGTGCTGGGTACTCAGTGCTCAGTACACAGGGTGCTGAGTGCTCAGTGCTCAGGGTGCTGGGTGCTCAGGGTGCTGGGTGCTCAGTGCTCGGGGTGATGGTTGCTCAGTGCTCAGGGTGCTGGGTGCTCAGTGCTCAGTGCTCAGGGTGCTGGCTGCTCAGTGCTCTGGGTGCTGGGTGATCAGAACTCAGGGTGCTCATTGCTCAGGGTGCTGGGTGCTCAGTACTCATGGTGCTGGGTGCTCAGTACTCAGGGTGCTCAGTGCTCAGTACTCAGGGTGCTGGGTGCTCAGTGCTCAGGGTGCTGGGTGCTCAGTACTCAGGGTGCTGGGTGCTCGGTGCTCAGGGTGCTGGGTGCTCAGTGCTCAGGGTGCTGGGTGCTCGGTGCTCGGGGTGCTGGGTGCTCAGTGCTCGGGGTGCTCGGTGCTCAGTACTCAGGGTGCTCAGTGCTCAGTACTCAGGGTGCTGGGTGCTCAGTGCTCCGGGTGCTGGGTGCTCAGTACTCAGGGTTCTGGGTGCTCGGTGCTCAATACGCTGGGTGCTCAGTACTCAGGGTGCTGGGTGCTCAGTACTCAGGGTGCTCGGTGCTCACTCCTCAGGGTGCTGGGTGCTCAGTGCCCGGGGTGCTGGGTGCTCAGTACTCAGGGTGCTGGGTGCTCAGTGCTCGGGGTGCTCGGTGCTCAGTACGCTGGGTGCTCAGTACTCAGGGTGCTGGGTGCTCAGTACTTAGGGTGCTGGGTGCTCAGTGCTCAGTGCTCAGGGTCCTGGGTGCTCAGTCCTCAGGGTGCTCAGTACTCAGGGTGCTCGGTGCTCAGTGCTCAGTACTCAGGGTGTTCAGTACTCAGGGTGCTGGGTGCTCAGTGCTTGGGGTGCTGGGTGCTCAGTACTCAGGGTGCTGGGTGCTCAGTACTCAGGGTGCTGGGTGCTCAGTACTCAGGGTGCTGGGTGCTCAGTGCTCGGGGTGCTGGGTGCTCAGTGCTCAGGGTGATCGGTGCTCAGTGCTCAGGGTGCTGGGTGCTCAGTCCTCAGGGTGCTCAGTGCTCAAGTTGCTGGGTGCTCAGTGCTCGGGGTGCTCGGTGCTCAGTACTCAGGGTGCTGAGTGCTCAGTACTCAGGGTGCTGGGTGCTCAGTACTCAGGGTGCTGGGTGCTCAGTACTCAGGGTGCTGGGTGCTCAGTTCTCAGGGTGCTGGGTGCTCAGTGCTCAGGGTGCTGGGTGCTCAGTGCTCGGGGTGCTGGGTGCTCAGTGCTCGGGGTGCTGGGTGCTCAGTGCTCAGGGCTCAAGGTGCTGGGTGCTCAGTGATCAGTGCTCAGGGTGCTGGGTGCTCAGTGCTCCGGTTGCTCGGTGCTCAGTACTCAGGGTACTGGGTGCTCAGTGCTCGGGGTGCTCGGTGCTCAGTACGTTGGGTGCTCACTACTCAGGGTGCTGGGTGCTCAGTGCTCAGGGTACTGGGTGCTCAGTGCTCAGGGTGCTGGGTGCTCAGTGCTCAGGGTGCTGGGTGATCAGTACTCAGGGTGCTGGGTGCGCAGTGCTCGCGGTGCTGGGTGCTCAGTGCTCAGGGTGCTGGGTGCTCAGTGCTCAGGGTGCTGGGTGCTCAGTACTCGGGGTGCTGGGTGCTCAGTACTCAGGTTGCGGGCTGCTCAGTACTCAGGGTGCTGGGTGATCAGTACTCGGGTGCTGGGTGCTCAGTGCTCAGTACTCAGGGTGCTTGGGTGCTCAGTGCTCGGGGTGCTGGGTGCTCAGTGCTCAGTACTCAGGGTGCTGGGTGCTCAGTGCTCAGGGTGCTGGGTGCTCAGTGCTCAGGGTGCTGGGTGCTCAGTGCTCAGGGTGCTGGGTGCTCAGTGCTCAGGGTGCTGGGTGCTCAGTACTCAGGGTGCTGGGTGCTCAGTCCTCAGAGTGCTGGGTGGTCAGTGCTCGGGGTGCTCGGTGCTCAGTGCTCAATGTGCTGGGTGCTCAGTACTCAGGGTGCTCATTGCACAGGGTCCTGGGTGCTCAGTACTCAGGGTGCTGGGTGCTCAGTGCTCAGGGTGCTCGGTGCTCAGTACGTTGGGTGCTCAGTACTCAGGGTGCTGGGTCCTCAGTGCTCAGGGTGCTGGGTGCTCACTACTCAGGGTGCTGGGTGCTCAGAGCTCGGGGTGCTGGGTGCTCAGTACTCAGGGTGCTGGGTGCTCAGTTCTCGGGGTGCTCGGTGCTCAGTACGCTGGGTGGTCAGTACTCAGGGTGCTGGGTGCTCAGTACTCAGGGTGCTCGGTGCTCCCTACTCAGGGTGCTGGGTGCTCAGTACTCAGGGTGCTGGGTGCTCGGTGCTCAATACGCTGGGTGCTCAGTACTCAGGGTGCTGGGTGCTCAGTACTCAGGGTGCTTGGTGCTCACTACTCAGGGTGCTGGGTGCTCAGTGCTCGGGGTGCTTGGTGCTCAGTACTCAGGGTGCTGGGTGCTCAGTGCTCGGGGTGCTCGGTGCTCAGTACGCTGGGTGCTCAGTACTCAGGGTGCTGGGTGCTCAGTACTCAGGGTGCTCAGTGCTCAGTACTTAGGGTGCTCAGTGCTCAGTGCTCAGGGTGCTGGGTGCTCAGTGCTCGGGGTGCTGGGTGCTCAGTGCTCGGGGTGCTGGGTGCTCAGTGCTCAGGGTGCTGGGTGCTCAGGGCTCAGGTTGCTGGGTGCTCAGTACTCAGGGTGCTCGGTGCTCAGTACTCAGGGTTCTCAGTGCTCAGTGCTCAGGGTGCTGGGTGCTCAGTTCTCAGGGTGCTCAGTGCTCAGCACTCGGGGTGCTGGGTGCTCAGTGCTCAGGGTGCTCAGTGCTCAGCACTCGGGGTGCTGGGTGCTCAGTGCTCAGGGTGCTCAGTGCTCGGGGAGCTGGGTGCTCAGTGCTCGGAGTTCTGCGTGCTCAGTACTCAGGGTGCTGTGTGCTCAGTGCTCAGTACTCAGCGTGCTGGGTGCTCAGTGCTCAGAGTGTTGGGTGCTCAGTACTCAGGGTGCTGGGTGCTCAGTGCTCAGTGCTCAGGGTGCTCAGTGCTCAGGGTGCTGGATGCTCAGGGTGCTGGGTGCTCAGTGCTCGGGGTGCTGGTTGCTCAGTGCTCAGGGTGCTGGTGGCTCAGTGCTCAGTGCTCAGGGTGCTGGGTGCTCAGTGCTCAGTGCTCAGGGTGCTGGGTGTTCAGTACTCAGGGTGCTGGGTGCTCAGTACTCAGGGTGCTTGGTGCTCAGTGCTCAGGGTGCTGGTTGCTCAGTGCTCAGGGTGCTGGGTGCTCACTACTCAGGGTGCTGGGTGCTCAGAGCTCGGGGTGCTGGGTGCTCAGTACTCAGGGTGCTGGGTGCTCAGTTCTCGGGGTGCTCGGTGCTCAGTACGCTGGGTGGTCAGTACTCAGGGTGCTGGGTGCTCAGTACTCAGGGTGCTCGGTGCTCCCTACTCAGGGTGCTGGGTGCTCAGTACTCAGGGTGCTGGGTGCTCAATACGCTGGGTGCTCAGTACTCAGGGTGCTGGGTGCTCAGTACTCAGGGTGCTCGGTGCTCACTACTCAGGGTGCTGGGTGCTCAGTGCTCGGGGTGCTGGGTGCTCAGTACTCAGGGTGCTGGGTGCTCAGTGCTCGGGGTGCTCGGTGCTCAGTACGCTGGGTGCTCAGTACTCAGGGTGCTGGGTGCTCAGTACTCAGGGTGCTCAGTGCTCAGTACTTAGGGTGCTCAGTGCTCAGTGCTCAGGGTGCTGGGTGCTCAGTGCTCGGGGTGCTGGGTGCTCAGTGCTCGGGGTGCTGGGTGCTCAGTGCTCAGGGTGCTGGGTGCTCAGGGCTCAGGTTGCTAGGTGCTCAGTACTCAGGGTGCTCGGTGCTCAGTACTCAGGGTTCTCAGTGCTCAGTGCTCAGGGTGCTGGGTGCTCAGTTCTCAGGGTGCTCAGTGCTCAGCACTCGGGGTGCTGGGTGCTCAGTGCTCAGGGTGCTCAGTGCTCAGCACTCGGGGTGCTGGGTGCTCAGTGCTCAGGGTGCTCAGTGCTCGGGGAGCTGGGTGCTCAGTGCTCGGAGTTCTGCGTGCTCAGTACTCAGGGTGCTGTGTGCTCAGTGCTCAGTACTCAGCGTGCTGGGTGCTCAGTGCTCAGAGTGTTGGGTGCTCAGTACTCAGGGTGCTGGGTGCTCAGTGCTCAGTGCTCAGGGTGCTCAGTGCTCAGGGTGCTGGGTGCTCAGGGTGCTGGGTGCTCAGTGCTCGGGGTGCTGGTTGCTCAGTGCTCAGGGTGCTGGTGGCTCAGTGCTCAGTGCTCAGGGTGCTGGGTGCTCAGTGCTCAGTGCTCAGGGTGCTGGGTGTTCAGTACTCAGGGTGCTGGGTGCTCAGTACTCAGGGTGCTTGGTGCTCAGTGCTCAGGGTGCTGGTTGCTCAGTGCTCAGGGTGCTGGGTGCTCAGTACTCAGGGTGCTGGGTGCTCAGTACTCAGGGTGCTCAGTGCTCAGGGTGCTGGGTGCTCAGTACTCATGGTGCTGGGTGCTCAGTGCTCAGGGTGCTCAGTGCTCAGTACTCAGGGTGCTCAGTGCTCAGTGCTCTGGGTGCTGGGTGCTCAGTGCTCGGGGTGCTGGGTGCTCAGTGCTCAGGGTGCTTGGTGCTCAGTACTCAGGGTGCTCAGTGCTCAGGGTGCTGGGTGCTCAGTGCTCGGGGTGCTGGGTACTCAGTGCTCAGTACACAGGGTGCTGAGTGCTCAGTGCTCGGGGTGCTGGGTGCTCAGTGCTCGGGGTGCTGGATGCTCAGTACTCAGGGTGCTGGGTGCTCAGTGCTCAGGGTGCTGGGTGCTCAGTACTCAGGGTGCTGGGTGCTCAGTGCTCAGGGTGCTGGGTCCTCAGTGCTCAGGGTGCTGGGTGCTCAGTGCTCAGGGTGCTCAGTGCTCAGTACTCAGGGTGCTCGGTGCTCAGTGCTCAGGGTGCTCAGTGCTCAGTACTCAGGGTGCTCAGTGCTCAGTTCTCTGGGTGCTGGGTGCTCAGTGCTCGGGGTGCGGGGTGCTCAGTGCTCAGGGTGCTGGGTGCTCAGTACTCAGGGTGCTCAGTGCTCAGGGTGCTGGGTGCTCAGTGCTCAGTACACAGGGTGCTGAGTGCTCAGTGCTCTGGGTGCTGGGTGCTCAGTTCTCAGTACTCAGGGTGCTGGCTGCTCAGTGCTCGGGGTGCTGGATGCTCAGTATTCAGGGTGCTGGGTGCTCAGTGCTCAGGTTGCTGGGTGCTCAGTACTCAGGGTGCTGGGTGCTCAGTGCTCAGGGTGCTGGGTGCTCAGTACTCAGGGTGCTGGGTCCTCAGTTCTCAGGGTGCTGGGTGTTCAGTGCTCGGGGTGCTCAGTACTCAGGGTGCTGTGTGTTCAGTGCTCAGGGTACTGGGTGCTCAGTACTCAGGGTGCTCGGTGCTTAGTACTCAGGGTGCTGGGTGCTCAGTACTCTGGGTGCTGGGTGCTCATTGCTCGGGGTGCTCGGTGCTCAGTGCTCAGGGTGCTGGGTGCTCAGTACTCAGGGTGATCTTTGCTCCGGGTCCTGGGTGCTCAGTACTCAGGGTGCTGGGTGCTCAATACTCAGGGTGCTCAGTGCTCAGTACTCAGGGTGCTCAGTGCTCAGTGCTCAGGGTGCTGGGTGCTCAGTGCTCGGGGTGCTGGGTGCTCAGTGCTCGGGGTGCTGGGTGCTCAGTGCTCGGGCTGCTGTGTGCTCAGTGCTCAGGGTGCTGGGTGCTCAGTGCTCAGAGTGCTGGGTGCTCAGTACTCAGGGTGCTCGGTGCTCAGTACTCAGAGTGCTCAGTGCTCAGTACTCAGTGTGCTGGGTGCTCAGTGCTCTGGGTGCTCGGTGCTCAGTACTCAGGGTGCTCAGTGCTCAGTACTCAGCGTGCTGGGTGCTCAGTGCTCAGGGTGCTGGGTGCTTAGTACTCAGGGTGCTCGGTCCTCAGTGCTCAGGGTGCTGGGTGCTCAGTACTCAGGGTGCTGGGTGCTCAGTGCTCAGGGTGCTCAGTGCTCAGTACTCAGGGTGCTCGGTGCTCAGTTTTCTGGGTGCTGGGTGCTCAGTGCTCGGGGTGCTGGGTGCTCAGTGCTCAGGGTGCTGGGTGCTCAGTACTCAGGGTGCTCAGTGCTCAGGGTGCTGGGTGCTCAGTGCTCAGTACACAGGGTGCTGAGTGCACAGTGCTCTGGGTGCTTGGTGCTCAGTTCTCAGTACTCAGGGTGCTGGCTGCTCAGTGCTCGGGGTGCTGGATGCTCAGTATTCAGGGTGCTGGGTGCTCAGTGCTCAGGGTGCTGGGTGCTCAGTACTCAGGGTGCTGGGTGCTCAGTGCTCAGGGTGCTGGGTGCTCAGTACTCAGGGTGCTGGGTCCTCAGTTCTCAGGGTGCTGGGTGCTCAGTACTCCGGGTGCTGGGTGCTCAGTGCTCGGGGTGCTCGGTGCTCAGTGCTCAGGGTGCTGGGTGCTCAGTACTCAGGGTGCTCTTTGCTCCGGGTCCTGGGTGCTCAGTACTCAGGGTGCTGGGTGCTCAATACTCAGGGTTCTCAGTGCTCAGTACTCAGGGTGCTCAGTGCTCAGTACTCAGGGTTCTCAGTGCTCAGGGTGCTGGGTGCTCAGTGCTCGGGGTGCTGGGTGCTCAGTGCTCAGGGTGCTGGGTGCTCAGTGCTCAGGGTGCTGGGTGCTCAGTGCTCAGGGTGCTCGGTGCTCAGTGCTCAGGTTGCTGGGTGCTCAGTACTCAGGGTGCTTGGTGCTCAGTACTCAGGGTGCTCATTGCTCAGTACTCAGGGTGCTCAGTGCTCAGTACTCAGGGTGCTCAGTGCTCAGGGTGCTAGGTGCTCAGTGCTCGGGGTGCTGGGTGCTCAGTCCTCAGGGTGCTGGGTGCTCAGTGCTCAGGGTGCTCTGTGCTCAGTGCACAGGATGCTGGGTGCTCAGTACTCAGGGTGCTGGGTGCTTAGTGCTCGGGGTGCTGGGTGCTCAGTACTCAGGGTGCTGGGTGCTCAGTACTCGGGTGCTCGGTGCTCAGTGCTCAGGGTGCTGGGTGCTCAGTGCTCTGGGTGCTGGGTGCTCAGTGCTCAGTACTCAGGGTGCTGGGTGCTCAGTGCTCGGGGTGCAGGGTGCTCAGTGCTCAGTACTCAGGGTGCTGGGTGCTCAGTGCTCAGGGTGCTGGGTGCTCAGTGCTCAGGGTGCTGGGTGCTCAGTGCTCAGGGTGCTGGGTACTCAGTGCTCGAGGTGCTGGGTGCTCAGTACTCAGGGTGCTGGGTGCTCAGTACTCAGGGTGCTGGGTGCTCAGTGCTCGGGGTGCTGGGTGCTCAGTGCTCGGGGTGCTGGGTACTCAGTAGTCGGGGTGCTCGCTGCACAGTACTCAGGGTGCTGGGTGCTCAGTGCTCAGGGTGCTGGGTGCTCAGTACTCAGGGTGCTCTGTGCTTAGTACTCTGGGTGCTGGGTGCTCAGTACTCCGGGTGCTGGGTGCTCAGTGCTCGGGGTGCTCGGTGCTCAGTACTCAGGGTGCTGGGTGCTCAGTGCTCGGGGTGCTCGGTGCTCAGTACGTTGGGTGCTCACTACTCAGGGTGCTGGGTGCTCATTGCTCAGGGTGCTGGGTGTTCAATGCTCAGCGTGCTGGGTGCTCAGTGCTCAGGGTGCTGGGTGCTCAATACTCAGGGTGCTGGGTGTGCAGTGCTCGGGGTGCTGGGTGCTCAGTGCTCAGGGTGCTGGGTGCTCAGTGCTCAGCGTGCTGGGTGCTCAGTACTCGGGGTGCTGGGTGCTCAGTACTCATGGTGCGGGGTGCTCAGTACCCAGGGTGCTGCGTGATCAGTACTCGGGTGCTGGGTGCTCAGTGCTCAGGGTGCTGGGTGCTCAGTACTCAGGGTGCTCGGTGCTTAGTACTCAGGGTGCTGGGTGCTCAGTACTTCGGGTGCTGGGTGCTCAGTGCTCGGGGTGCTCGGTGCTCAGTGCTCAAGGTGCTGGGTGCTCAGTACTCAGGGTGCTCATTGCTCAGGGTGCTCGGTGCTCAGTACGTTGGGTGCTCAGTGCTCAGTACTCAGGGTTCTCAGTGCTCAGGGTGCTGGGTGCTCAGTGCTCGGGGTGCTGGGTGCTCAGTGCTCGGGGTGCTGGGTGCTCAGTGCTCAGGGTGCTGGGTGCTCAGTACTCAGGGTGCTGGGTGCTCGGTGCTCAGGGTGCTGGGTGCTCAGTGCTCAGGGTGCTGGGTGCTCGGTGCTCGGGGTGCTGGGTGCTCAGTGCTCGGGGTGCTCGGTGCTCAGTACTCAGGGTGCTCAGTGCTCAGTACTCAGGGTGCTGGGTGCTCAGTGCTCAGGGTGCTGGGTGCTCAGTACTCAGGGTGCTGGGTGCTCGGTGCTCAGTACGCTGGGTGCTCAGTACTCAGGGTGCTGGGTGCTCAGTACTCAGGGTGCTCGGTGCTCACTACTCAGGGTGCTGGGTGCTCAGTGCTCGGGGTGCTGGGTGCTCAGTACTCAGGGTGCTGGGTGCTCAGTGCTCGGGGTACTCGGTGCTCAGTACGCTGGGTGCTCAGTACTCAGGGTGCTGGGTGCTCAGTACTCAGGGTGCTCAGCGCTCAGTACTTAGGGTGCTCAGTGCTCAGTGCTCAGGGTGCTGGGTGCTCAGTGCTCGGGGTGCTGGGTGCTCAGTGCTCGGGTTGCTGGGTGCTCAGTGCTCGGGGTGCTGGGTGCTCAGTGCTCAGGGTGCTGGGAGCTCAGTGCTCAGAGTGCTGGGTGCTCAGTACTCAGGGTGCTCGGTGCTAGGTACTCAGAGTGCTCAGAGCTCAGTACTCAGCGTGCTGGGTGCTCAGTGCTCAGGGTGCTCGGTGCTCAGTACTCAGGGTGCTCAGTGCTCAGTACTCAGCTTGCTGGGTGCTCAGTGCTCAGGGTGCTGGGTGCTCAGTACTCAGGGTCCTGGGTGCCTAGTACTCAGGGTGCTCGGTCCTCAGGGCTCAGGGTGCTGGGTGCTCAGTACTCAGGGTGCTGGGGGCTCAGTACTCAGGGAGCTGGGTGCTCAGTACTCAGGGTGATCTCTTCTCAGTACTCAGGTTGCTATGTGCTCAGTGCTCGGGGTGCTGGGTGCTCAGTACTCGGGGTGCTCAGTGCTCAGTACTCAGGGTGCTGGGAGCTCAGTGCTCAGTGCTCAGGGTGCTCAGTGCTCAGGGTGCTGGGTGCTCAGGGTGCTGGGTGCTCAGTGCTCGGGGTGCTGGTTGCTCAGTGCTCAGGGTGCTGGGTGCTCAGTGTTCAGTGCTCAGGGTGCTGGGTGCTCAGTGCTCAGTGCTCAGGGTGCTGGGTGTTCAGTACTCAGGGTGCTGGGTGCTCAGTACTCAGGGTGCTTGGTGCTCAGTGCTCAGGGTGCTGGTTGCTCAGTGCTCAGGATGCTGGGTGCTCAGTACTCAGGGTGCTGGGTACTCAGTACTCAGGGTGCTCGGTGTTCAGTACTCAGGGTGCTGGGTGCTCAGTACTCAAGGTGCTGGGTGCTCAGTGCTCAGGGTGCTGGGTGCTCAGTACTCAGGGTGCTGGGTGCTCAGTGCTCAGTGCTCAGGGTGCTGGGTGCTCAGTCCTCAGGGTGCTCAGTACTCAGTGTGCTCGGTGCTCAGTGCTCAGTACTCAGGGTGCTCAGTACTCAGGGTGCTGGGTGCTCAGTACTCAGGGTGCTGGGTGCTCAGTGCTCGGGGTGCTGGGTGCTCAGTGCTCAGGGTGATCGGTGCTCAGTGCTCAGGGTGCTGGATGCTCAGTCCTCAGGGTGCTCAGTGCTCAAGGTGCTGGGTGCTCAGTGCTCGGGGTGCTCGGTGCTCAGTACTTAGGGTGCTGAGTGCTCAGTACTCAGGGTGCTGGGTGCTCAGTACTCAGGGTGCTGGGTGCTCAGTACTCAGGATGCTGGGTGCTCAGTGCTCAGGGTGCTGGGTGCTCAGTGCTCATGGTGCTGGGTGCTCAGTGCTCGGGGTGCTGGGTGCTCAGTGGTCGGGGTGCTGGGTGCTCAGTGCTCAGGGCTCAGGGTGCTGGGTGCTCAGTGATCAGTGCTCAGGGTGCTGGGTGCTCAGTGCTCCGGTTGCTCGGTGCTCAGTACTCAGGGTGCTGGGTGCTCAGTGCTCGGTGTGCTCGGTGCTCAGTATGTTGGGTGCTCACTACTCAGGGTGCTGGGTGCTCAGTGCTCAGGGTACTGGGTGCTCAGTGCTCAGGGTGCTGGGTGCTCAGTGCTCAGGGTGCTGGGTGTTCAGTACTCAGGGTGCTGCTTGCGCAGTGCTCGCGGTGCTGGGTGCTCAGTGCTCAGGGTGCTGGGTGCTCAGTGCTCAGGGTGCTGGGTGCTCAGTACTCAGGTTGCGGGCTGCTCAGTACTCAGGGTGCTGGGTGATCAGTACTCGGGTGCTGGGTGCTCAGTGCTCAGGGTGCTGGGTGCTCAGTGCTCGGGGTGCTGGGTGCTCAGTGCTCAGTACTCAGGGTGCTTGGTTGCTCAGTGCTCGGGGTGCTGGGTGCTCAGTGCTTAGTACTCAGGGTGCTGGGTGCTCAGTGCTCAGGGTGCTGGGTGCTCAGTGCTCAGGGTGCTGGGTGCTCAGTGCTCAGGGTGCTGGGTGCTCAGTACTCAGGGTGCTGGTTGCTCAGTGCTCAGAGTGCTGGGTGGTCAGTGCTCGGGGTGCTCAGTGCTCAGTGCTCAATGTGCTGGGTGCTCAGTACTCAGGGTGCTCATTGCACAGGGTCCTGGGTGCTCAGTACTCAGGGTGGTGGGTGCTCAGTGCTCAGGGTGCTCGGTGCTCAGTACGTTGGGTGCTCAGTACTCAGGGTGCTGGGTGCTCAGTGCTCGGGGTGCTGGGTGCTCAGTGCTCGGGGTGCTGGGTGCTCAGTGCTCGGGCTGCTGTGTGCTCAGTGCTCAGGGTGCTGGGTGCTCAGTGCTCAGAGTGCTGGGTGCTCAGTACTCAGGGTGCTCGGTGCTCAGTACTCAGAGTGCTCAGTGCTCAGTACTCAGCGTGCTGGGTGCTCAGTGCTCTGGGTGCTCGGTGCTCAGTACTCAGGGTGCTCAGTGCTCAGTACTCAGCGTGCTGGGTGCTCAGTGCTCAGGGTGCTGGGTGCTTAGTACTCAGGGTGCTCGGTCCTCAGTGCTCAGGGTGCTGGGTGCTCAGTACTCAGGGTGCTGGGTGCTCAGTGCTCAGGGTGCTCAGTGCTCAGTACTCAGGGTGCTCGGTGCTCAGTTTTCTGGGTGCTGGGTGCTCAGTGCTCGGGGTGCTGGGTGCTCAGTGCTCAGGGTGCTGGGTGCTCAGTACTCAGGGTGCTCAGTGCTCAGGGTGCTGGGTGCTCAGTGCTCAGTACACAGGGTGCTGAGTGCACAGTGCTCTGGGTGCTTGGTGCTCAGTTCTCAGTACTCAGGGTGCTGGCTGCTCAGTGCTCGGGGTGCTGGATGCTCAGTATTCAGGGTGCTGGGTGCTCAGTGCTCAGGGTGCTGGGTGCTCAGTACTCAGGGTGCTGGGTGCTCAGTGCTCAGGGTGCTGGGTGCTCAGTACTCAGGGTGCTGGGTCCTCAGTTCTCAGGGTGCTGGGTGCTCAGTACTCCGGGTGCTGGGTGCTCAGTGCTCGGGGTGCTCGGTGCTCAGTGCTCAGGGTGCTGGGTGCTCAGTACTCAGGGTGCTCTTTGCTCCGGGTCCTGGGTGCTCAGTACTCAGGGTGCTGGGTGCTCAATACTCAGGGTTCTCAGTGCTCAGTACTCAGGGTGCTCAGTGCTCAGTACTCAGGGTTCTCAGTGCTCAGGGTGCTGGGTGCTCAGTGCTCGGGGTGCTGGGTGCTCAGTGCTCAGGGTGCTGGGTGCTCAGTGCTCAGGGTGCTGGGTGCTCAGTGCTCAGGGTGCTCGGTGCTCAGTGCTCAGGTTGCTGGGTGCTCAGTACTCAGGGTGCTTGGTGCTCAGTACTCAGGGTGCTCATTGCTCAGTACTCAGGGTGCTCAGTGCTCAGTACTCAGGGTGCTCAGTGCTCAGGGTGCTAGGTGCTCAGTGCTCGGGGTGCTGGGTGCTCAGTCCTCAGGGTGCTGGGTGCTCAGTGCTCAGGGTGCTCTGTGCTCAGTGCACAGGATGCTGGGTGCTCAGTACTCAGGGTGCTGGGTGCTTAGTGCTCGGGGTGCTGGGTGCTCAGTACTCAGGGTGCTGGGTGCTCAGTACTCGGGTGCTCGGTGCTCAGTGCTCAGGGTGCTGGGTGCTCAGTGCTCTGGGTGCTGGGTGCTCAGTGCTCAGTACTCAGGGTGCTGGGTGCTCAGTGCTCGGGGTGCAGGGTGCTCAGTGCTCAGTACTCAGGGTGCTGGGTGCTCAGTGCTCAGGGTGCTGGGTGCTCAGTGCTCAGGGTGCTGGGTGCTCAGTGCTCAGGGTGCTGGGTACTCAGTGCTCGAGGTGCTGGGTGCTCAGTACTCAGGGTGCTGGGTGCTCAGTACTCAGGGTGCTGGGTGCTCAGTGCTCGGGGTGCTGGGTGCTCAGTGCTCGGGGTGCTGGGTACTCAGTAGTCGGGGTGCTCGCTGCACAGTACTCAGGGTGCTGGGTGCTCAGTGCTCAGGGTGCTGGGTGCTCAGTACTCAGGGTGCTCTGTGCTTAGTACTCTGGGTGCTGGGTGCTCAGTACTCCGGGTGCTGGGTGCTCAGTGCTCGGGGTGCTCGGTGCTCAGTACTCAGGGTGCTGGGTGCTCAGTGCTCGGGGTGCTCGGTGCTCAGTACGTTGGGTGCTCACTACTCAGGGTGCTGGGTGCTCATTGCTCAGGGTGCTGGGTGTTCAATGCTCAGCGTGCTGGGTGCTCAGTGCTCAGGGTGCTGGGTGCTCAATACTCAGGGTGCTGGGTGTGCAGTGCTCGGGGTGCTGGGTGCTCAGTGCTCAGGGTGCTGGGTGCTCAGTGCTCAGCGTGCTGGGTGCTCAGTACTCGGGGTGCTGGGTGCTCAGTACTCATGGTGCGGGGTGCTCAGTACCCAGGGTGCTGCGTGATCAGTACTCGGGTGCTGGGTGCTCAGTGCTCAGGGTGCTGGGTGCTCAGTACTCAGGGTGCTCGGTGCTTAGTACTCAGGGTGCTGGGTGCTCAGTACTTCGGGTGCTGGGTGCTCAGTGCTCGGGGTGCTCGGTGCTCAGTGCTCAAGGTGCTGGGTGCTCAGTACTCAGGGTGCTCATTGCTCAGGGTGCTCGGTGCTCAGTACGTTGGGTGCTCAGTGCTCAGTACTCAGGGTTCTCAGTGCTCAGGGTGCTGGGTGCTCAGTGCTCGGGGTGCTGGGTGCTCAGTGCTCGGGGTGCTGGGTGCTCAGTGCTCAGGGTGCTGGGTGCTCAGTACTCAGGGTGCTGGGTGCTCGGTGCTCAGGGTGCTGGGTGCTCAGTGCTCAGGGTGCTGGGTGCTCGGTGCTCGGGGTGCTGGGTGCTCAGTGCTCGGGGTGCTCGGTGCTCAGTACTCAGGGTGCTCAGTGCTCAGTACTCAGGGTGCTGGGTGCTCAGTGCTCAGGGTGCTGGGTGCTCAGTACTCAGGGTGCTGGGTGCTCGGTGCTCAGTACGCTGGGTGCTCAGTACTCAGGGTGCTGGGTGCTCAGTACTCAGGGTGCTCGGTGCTCACTACTCAGGGTGCTGGGTGCTCAGTGCTCGGGGTGCTGGGTGCTCAGTACTCAGGGTGCTGGGTGCTCAGTGCTCGGGGTACTCGGTGCTCAGTACGCTGGGTGCTCAGTACTCAGGGTGCTGGGTGCTCAGTACTCAGGGTGCTCAGCGCTCAGTACTTAGGGTGCTCAGTGCTCAGTGCTCAGGGTGCTGGGTGCTCAGTGCTCGGGGTGCTGGGTGCTCAGTGCTCGGGTTGCTGGGTGCTCAGTGCTCGGGGTGCTGGGTGCTCAGTGCTCAGGGTGCTGGGAGCTCAGTGCTCAGAGTGCTGGGTGCTCAGTACTCAGGGTGCTCGGTGCTAGGTACTCAGAGTGCTCAGAGCTCAGTACTCAGCGTGCTGGGTGCTCAGTGCTCAGGGTGCTCGGTGCTCAGTACTCAGGGTGCTCAGTGCTCAGTACTCAGCTTGCTGGGTGCTCAGTGCTCAGGGTGCTGGGTGCTCAGTACTCAGGGTCCTGGGTGCCTAGTACTCAGGGTGCTCGGTCCTCAGGGCTCAGGGTGCTGGGTGCTCAGTACTCAGGGTGCTGGGGGCTCAGTACTCAGGGAGCTGGGTGCTCAGTACTCAGGGTGATCTCTTCTCAGTACTCAGGTTGCTATGTGCTCAGTGCTCGGGGTGCTGGGTGCTCAGTACTCGGGGTGCTCAGTGCTCAGTACTCAGGGTGCTGGGAGCTCAGTGCTCAGTGCTCAGGGTGCTCAGTGCTCAGGGTGCTGGGTGCTCAGGGTGCTGGGTGCTCAGTGCTCGGGGTGCTGGTTGCTCAGTGCTCAGGGTGCTGGGTGCTCAGTGTTCAGTGCTCAGGGTGCTGGGTGCTCAGTGCTCAGTGCTCAGGGTGCTGGGTGTTCAGTACTCAGGGTGCTGGGTGCTCAGTACTCAGGGTGCTTGGTGCTCAGTGCTCAGGGTGCTGGTTGCTCAGTGCTCAGGATGCTGGGTGCTCAGTACTCAGGGTGCTGGGTACTCAGTACTCAGGGTGCTCGGTGTTCAGTACTCAGGGTGCTGGGTGCTCAGTACTCAAGGTGCTGGGTGCTCAGTGCTCAGGGTGCTGGGTGCTCAGTACTCAGGGTGCTGGGTGCTCAGTGCTCAGTGCTCAGGGTGCTGGGTGCTCAGTCCTCAGGGTGCTCAGTACTCAGTGTGCTCGGTGCTCAGTGCTCAGTACTCAGGGTGCTCAGTACTCAGGGTGCTGGGTGCTCAGTACTCAGGGTGCTGGGTGCTCAGTGCTCGGGGTGCTGGGTGCTCAGTGCTCAGGGTGATCGGTGCTCAGTGCTCAGGGTGCTGGATGCTCAGTCCTCAGGGTGCTCAGTGCTCAAGGTGCTGGGTGCTCAGTGCTCGGGGTGCTCGGTGCTCAGTACTTAGGGTGCTGAGTGCTCAGTACTCAGGGTGCTGGGTGCTCAGTACTCAGGGTGCTGGGTGCTCAGTACTCAGGATGCTGGGTGCTCAGTGCTCAGGGTGCTGGGTGCTCAGTGCTCATGGTGCTGGGTGCTCAGTGCTCGGGGTGCTGGGTGCTCAGTGCTCGGGGTGCTGGGTGCTCAGTGCTCAGGGCTCAGGGTGCTGGGTGCTCAGTGATCAGTGCTCAGGGTGCTGGGTGCTCAGTGCTCCGGTTGCTCGGTGCTCAGTACTCAGGGTGCTGGGTGCTCAGTGCTCGGTGTGCTCGGTGCTCAGTATGTTGGGTGCTCACTACTCAGGGTGCTGGGTGCTCAGTGCTCAGGGTACTGGGTGCTCAGTGCTCAGGGTGCTGGGTGCTCAGTGCTCAGGGTGCTGGGTGTTCAGTACTCAGGGTGCTGCTTGCGCAGTGCTCGCGGTGCTGGGTGCTCAGTGCTCAGGGTGCTGGGTGCTCAGTGCTCAGGGTGCTGGGTGCTCAGTACTCAGGTTGCGGGCTGCTCAGTACTCAGGGTGCTGGGTGATCAGTACTCGGGTGCTGGGTGCTCAGTGCTCAGGGTGCTGGGTGCTCAGTGCTCGGGGTGCTGGGTGCTCAGTGCTCAGTACTCAGGGTGCTTGGTTGCTCAGTGCTCGGGGTGCTGGGTGCTCAGTGCTTAGTACTCAGGGTGCTGGGTGCTCAGTGCTCAGGGTGCTGGGTGCTCAGTGCTCAGGGTGCTGGGTGCTCAGTGCTCAGGGTGCTGGGTGCTCAGTACTCAGGGTGCTGGTTGCTCAGTGCTCAGAGTGCTGGGTGGTCAGTGCTCGGGGTGCTCAGTGCTCAGTGCTCAATGTGCTGGGTGCTCAGTACTCAGGGTGCTCATTGCACAGGGTCCTGGGTGCTCAGTACTCAGGGTGGTGGGTGCTCAGTGCTCAGGGTGCTCGGTGCTCAGTACGTTGGGTGCTCAGTACTCAGGGTGCTGGGTGCTCAGTGCTCAGGGTGCTGGGTGCTCAGTGCTCAGGGTGTTGGGTGTTCAGTGCTCAGGGTGCTGCGTGCTCGGTGCTCGGGGTGCTGGGTGCTCAGTGTTCGGGGTGCTCGGAGCTCAATACTCAGGGTGCTCACTGCTCAGTACTCCGGCTGCTGGGTGCTCAGTGCTTAGTACTCAGGGTGCTGGGTGCTCAGTGCTCAGGGTGCTGGGTGCTCAGTGCTCAGGGTGCTGGGTGCTCAGTGCTCAGGGTGCTGGGTGCTCAGTACTCAGGGTGCTGGGTGCTCAGTACTCAGGGTGCTGGGTTCTTAGTACTCAGGGTGCTCAGTGCTCAGTACTTAGGGTGCTCAGTGCTCAGTGCTCGGGGTGCTGGGTGCTCAGTGCTCGGGGTGCTGGGTGCTCAGTGCTCGGGGTGCTGGGTGCTCAGTGCTCAGGGTGCTGGGTGCTCAGTGCTCAGAGTGCTCTGTTCTCAATACTCACGGTGCTCGGTGCTCAGTACTCAGAGTGCTCAGTGCTCAGTACTCAGCGTGCTGGGTGCTCAGTGCTCAGGGTGCTGGGTGCTCAGTACTCAGGGTGCTGGGTGCTTAGTATTCAGGGTGCTCGGTCCTCAGTGCTCAGGGTGCTGGGTGCTCAGTACTCAGGGTGCTGGGTGCTCAGTGCTCAGGGTGCTCAGTGCTCAGTACTCAGGGTGCTCGGTGCTCAGTGCTCAGGGTGCTCAGTGCTCAGTACTCAGGGTGCTGGGTGCTCAGTGCTCTGGGTGCTGGGTGCTCAGTGCTCGGGGTGCTGGGTGCTCAGTGCTCAGGGTGCTGGGTGCTCAGTACTCAGGGTGCTCAGTGCTCAGGGTGCTGGGTGCTCAGTGCTCGGGGTGCTGGGTACTCAGTGCTCAGTACACAGGGTGCTGAGTGCTCAGTGCTCAGGGTGCTGGGTGCTCAGGGTGCTGGGTGCTCAGTGCTCGGGGTGATGGTTGCTCAGTGCTCAGGGTGCTGGGTGCTCAGTGCTCAGTGCTCAGGGTGCTGGGTGCTCAGTGCTCAGTGCTCTGGGTGCTGGGTGATCAGTACTCAGGGTGCTCATTGCTCAGGGTGCTGGGTGCTCAGTACTCATGGTGCTGGGTGCTCAGTACTCAGGGTGCTCAGTGCTCAGTACTCAGGGTGCGGGGTGCTCAGTGCTCAGGGTGCTGGGTGCTCAGTACTCAGGGTGCTGGGTGCTCGGTGCTCAGGGTGCTGGGTGCTCAGTGCTCAGGGTGCTGGGTGCTCGGTGCTCGGGGTGCTGGGTGCTCAGTGCTCGGGGTGCTCGGTGCTCAGTACTCAGGGTGCTCAGTGCTCAGTACTCAGGGTGCTGGGTGCTCAGTGCTCAGGGTGCTGGGTGCTCAGTACTCAGGGTTCTGGGTGCTCGGTGCTCAATACGCTGGGTGCTCAGTACTCAGGGTGCTGGGTGCTCAGTACTCAGGGTGCTCGGTGCTCACTCCTCAGGGTGCTGGGTGCTCAGTGCTCGGGGTGCTGGGTGCTCAGTACTCAGGGTGCTGGGTGCTCAGTGCTCGGGGTGCTCGGTGCTCAGTACGCTGGGTGCTCAGTACTCAGGGTGCTGGGTGCTCAGTACTTAGGGTGCTGGGTGCTCAGTGCTCAGGGTCCTGGGTGCTCAGTCCTCAGGGTGCTCAGTACTCAGGGTGCTCGGTGCTCAGTGCTCAGTACTCAGGGTGTTCAGTACTCAGGGTGCTGGGTGCTCAGTGCTTGGGGTGCTGGGTGCTCAGTACTCAGGGTGCTGGGTGCTCAGTACTCAGAGTGCTGGGTGCTCAGTACTCAGGGTGCTGGGTGCTCAGTGCTCGGGGTGCTGGGTGCTCAGTGCTCAGGGTGATCGGTGCTCAGTGCTCAGGGTGCTGGGTGCTCAGTCCTCAGGGTGCTCAGTGCTCAAGTTGCTGGGTGCTCAGTGCTCGGGGTGCTCGGTGCTCAGTACTCAGGGTGCTGAGTGCTCAGTACTCAGGGTGCTGGGTGCTCAGTACTCAGGGTGCTGGGTGCTCAGTACTCAGGGTGCTGGGTGCTCAGTTCTCAGGGTGCTGGGTGCTCAGTGCTCAGGGTGCTGGGTGCTCAGTGCTCGAGGTGCTGGGTGCTCAGTGCTCGGGGTGCTGGGTGCTCAGTGCTCAGGGCTCAGGGTGCTGGGTGCTCAGTGATCAGTGCTCAGGGTGCTGGGTGCTCAGTGCTCCGGTTGCTCGGTGCTCAGTACTCAGGGTACTGGGTGCTCAGTGCTCGGGGTGCTCGGTGCTCAGTACGTTGGGTGCTCACTACTCAGGGTGCTGGGTGCTCAGTGCTCAGGGTACTGGGTGCTCAGTGCTCAGGGTGCTGGGTGCTCAGTGCTCAGGGTGCTGGGTGTTCAGTACTCAGGGTGCTGGGTGCGCAGTGCTCGCGGTGCTGGGTGCTCAGTGCTCAGGGTGCTGGGTGCTCAGTGCTCAGGGTGCTGGGTGCTCAGTACTCGGGGTGCTGGGTGCTCAGTACTCAGGTTGCGGGCTGCTCAGTACTCAGGGTGCTGGGTGATCAGTACTCGGGTGCTGGGTGCTCAGTGCTCAGGGTGCTGGGTGCTCAGTGCTCGGGGTGCTGGGTGCTCAGTGCTCAGTACTCAGGGTGCTTGGGTGCTCAGTGCTCGGGGTGCTGGGTGCTCAGTGCTCAGTACTCAGGGTGCTGGGTGCTCAGTGCTCAGGGTGCTGGGTGCTCAGTGCTCAGGGTGCTGGGTGCTCAGTGCTCAGGGTGCTGGGTGCTCAGTGCTCAGGGTGCTGGGTGCTCAGTACTCAGGGTGCTGGGTGCTCAGTCCTCAGAGTGCTGGGTGGTCAGTGCTCGGGGTGCTCGGTGCTCAGTGCTCAATGTGCTGGGTGCTCAGTACTCAGGGTGCTCATTGCACAGGGTCCTGGGTGCTCAGTACTCAGGGTGCTGGGTGCTCAGTGCTCAGGGTGCTCGGTGCTCAGTACGTTGGGTGCTCAGTACTCAGGGTGCTGGGTCCTCAGTGCTCAGGGTGCTGGGTGCTCACTACTCAGGGTGCTGGGTGCTCAGAGCTCGGGGTGCTGGGTGCTCAGTACTCAGGGTGCTGGGTGCTCAGTTCTCGGGGTGCTCGGTGCTCAGTACGCTGGGTGGTCAGTACTCAGGGTGCTGGGTGCTCAGTACTCAGGGTGCTCGGTGCTCCCTACTCAGGGTGCTGGGTGCTCAGTACTCAGGGTGCTGGGTGCTCGGTGCTCAATACGCTGGGTGCTCAGTACTCAGGATGCTGGGTGCTCAGTACTCAGGGTGCTCGGTGCTCACTACTCAGGGTGCTGGGTGCTCAGTGCTCGGGGTGCTGGGTGCTCAGTACTCAGGGTGCTGGGTGCTCAGTGCTCGGGGTGCTCGGTGCTCAGTACGCTGGGTGCTCAGTACTCAGGGTGCTGGGTGCTCAGTACTCAGGGTGCTCAGTGCTCAGTACTTAGGGTGCTCAGTGCTCAGTGCTCAGGGTGCTGGGTGCTCAGGGCTCAGGTTGCTGGGTGCTCAGTACTCAGGGTGCTCGGTGCTCAGTACTCAGGGTTCTCAGTGCTCAGTGCTCAGGGTGCTGGGTGCTCAGTTCTCAGGGTGCTCAGTGCTCAGCACTCGGGGTGCTGGGTGCTCAGTGCTCAGGGTGCTCAGTGCTCAGCACTCGGGGTGCTGGGTGCTCAGTGCTCAGGGTGCTCAGTGCTCGGGGAGCTGGGTGCTCAGTGCTCGGAGTTCTGCGTGCTCAGTACTCAGGGTGCTGTGTGCTCAGTGCTCAGTACTCAGCGTGCTGGGTGCTCAGTGCTCAGAGTGTTGGGTGCTCAGTACTCAGGGTGCTGGGTGCTCAGTGCTCAGTGCTCAGGGTGCTCAGTGCTCAGGGTGCTGGGTGCTCAGGGTGCTGGGTGCTCAGTGCTCGGGGTGCTGGTTGCTCAGTGCTCAGGGTGCTGGTGGCTCAGTGCTCAGTGCTCAGGGTGCTGGGTGCTCAGTGCTCAGTGCTCAGGGTGCTGGGTGTTCAGTACTCAGGGTGCTGGGTGCTCAGTACTCAGGGTGCTTGGTGCTCAGTGCTCAGGGTGCTGGTTGCTCAGTGCTCAGGGTGCTGGGTGCTCACTACTCAGGGTGCTGGGTGCTCAGAGCTCGGGGTGCTGGGTGCTCAGTACTCAGGGTGCTGGGTGCTCAGTTCTCGGGGTGCTCGGTGCTCAGTACGCTGGGTGGTCAGTACTCAGGGTGCTGGGTGCTCAGTACTCAGGGTGCTCGGTGCTCCCTACTCAGGGTGCTGGGTGCTCAGTACTCAGGGTGCTGGGTGCTCAATACGCTGGGTGCTCAGTACTCAGGGTGCTGGGTGCTCAGTACTCAGGGTGCTCGGTGCTCACTACTCAGGGTGCTGGGTGCTCAGTGCTCGGGGTGCTGGGTGCTCAGTACTCAGGGTGCTGGGTGCTCAGTGCTCGGGGTGCTCGGTGCTCAGTACGCTGGGTGCTCAGTACTCAGGGTGCTGGGTGCTCAGTACTCAGGGTGCTCAGTGCTCAGTACTTAGGGTGCTCAGTGCTCAGTGCTCAGGGTGCTGGGTGCTCAGTGCTCGGGGTGCTGGGTGCTCAGTGCTCGGGGTGCTGGGTGCTCAGTGCTCAGGGTGCTGGGTGCTCAGGGCTCAGGTTGCTAGGTGCTCAGTACTCAGGGTGCTCGGTGCTCAGTACTCAGGGTTCTCAGTGCTCAGTGCTCAGGGTGCTGGGTGCTCAGTTCTCAGGGTGCTCAGTGCTCAGCACTCGGGGTCCTGGGTGCTCAGTGCTCAGGGTGCTCAGTGCTCAGCACTCGGGGTGCTGGGTGCTCAGTGCTCAGGGTGCTCAGTGCTCGGGGAGCTGGGTGCTCAGTGCTCGGAGTTCTGCGTGCTCAGTACTCAGGGTGCTGTGTGCTCAGTGCTCAGTACTCAGCGTGCTGGGTGCTCAGTGCTCAGAGTGTTGGGTGCTCAGTACTCAGGGTGCTGGGTGCTCAGTACTCAGGGTGCTTGGTGCTCAGTGCTCAGGGTGCTGGTTGCTCAGTGCTCAGGGTGCTGGGTGCTCACTACTCAGGGTGCTGGGTGCTCAGAGCTCGGGGTGCTGGGTGCTCAGTACTCAGGGTGCTGGGTGCTCAGTTCTCGGGGTGCTCGGTGCTCAGTACGCTGGGTGGTCAGTACTCAGGGTGCTGGGTGCTCAGTACTCAGGGTGCTCGGTGCTCCCTACTCAGGGTGCTGGGTGCTCAGTACTCAGGGTGCTGGGTGCTCAATACGCTGGGTGCTCAGTACTCAGGGTGCTGGGTGCTCAGTACTCAGGGTGCTCGGTGCTCACTACTCAGGGTGCTGGGTGCTCAGTGCTCGGGGTGCTGGGTGCTCAGTACTCAGGGTGCTGGGTGCTCAGTGCTCGGGGTGCTCGGTGCTCAGTACGCTGGGTGCTCAGTACTCAGGGTGCTGGGTGCTCAGTACTCAGGGTGCTCAGTGCTCAGTACTTAGGGTGCTCAGTGCTCAGTGCTCAGGGTGCTGGGTGCTCAGTGCTCGGGGTGCTGGGTGCTCAGTGCTCGGGGTGCTGGGTGCTCAGTGCTCAGGGTGCTGGGTGCTCAGGGCTCAGGTTGCTAGGTGCTCAGTACTCAGGGTGCTCGGTGCTCAGTACACAGGGTTCTCAGTGCTCAGTGCTCAGGGTGCTGGGTGCTCAGTTCTCAGGGTGCTCAGTGCTCAGCACTCGGGGTGCTGGGTGCTCAGTGCTCAGGGTGCTCAGTGCTCAGCACTCGGGGTGCTGGGTGCTCAGTGCTCAGGGTGCTCAGTGCTCGGGGAGCTGGGTGCTCAGTGCTCGGAGTTCTGCGTGCTCAGTACTCAGGGTGCTGTGTGCTCAGTGCTCAGTACTCAGCGTGCTGGGTGCTCAGTGCTCAGAGTGTTGGGTGCTCAGTACTCAGGGTGCTGGGTGCTCAGTGCTCAGTGCTCAGGGTGCTCAGTGCTCAGGGTGCTGGGTGCTCAGGGTGCTGGGTGCTCAGTGCTCGGGGTGCTGGTTGCTCAGTGCTCAGGGTGCTGGTGGCTCAGTGCTCAGTGCTCAGGGTGCTGGGTGCTCAGTGCTCAGTGCTCAGGGTGCTGGGTGTTCAGTACTCAGGGTGCTGGGTGCTCAGTACTCAGGGTGCTTGGTGCTCAGTGCTCAGGGTGCTGGTTGCTCAGTGCTCAGGGTGCTGGGTGCTCAGTACTCAGGGTGCTGGGTGCTCAGTACTCAGGGTGCTCAGTGCTCAGGGTGCTGGGTGCTCAGTACTCATGGTGCTGGGTGCTCAGTGCTCAGGGTGCTCAGTGCTCAGTACTCAGGGTGCTCAGTGCTCAGTGCTCTGGGTGCTGGGTGCTCAGTGCTCGGGGTGCTGGGTGCTCAGTGCTCAGGGTGCTGGGTGCTCAGTACTCAGGGTGCTCAGTGCTCAGGGTGCTGGGTGCTCAGTGCTCGGGGTGCTGGGTACTCAGTGCTCAGTACACAGGGTGCTGAGTGCTCAGTGCTCGGGGTGCTGGGTGCTCAGTGCTCGGGGTGCTGGATGCTCAGTACTCAGGGTGCTGGGTGCTCAGTGCTCAGGGTGCTGGGTGCTCAGTACTCAGGGTGCTGGGTGCTCAGTGCTCAGGGTGCTGGGTCCTCAGTGCTCAGGGTGCTGGGTGCTCAGTGCTCGGGGTGCTCGGTGCTCAGTGCTCAGGATGCTGGGTGATCAGTATTCAGGGTGCTCATTGCTCAGGGTGCTGGGTGCTCAGTACTCATGGTGCTGGGTGCTCAGTACTCAGGGTGCTCAGTGCTCAGTACTCAGGGTGCTGGGTGCTCAGTGCTCAGGGTGCTGGGTGTTCAGTACTCAGGGTGCTGGGTGCTCGGTGCTCAGGGTGCTGGGTGCTCAGTGCTCAGGGTGCTGGGTGCTCGGTGCTCGGGGTGCTGGGTGCTCAGTGCTCGGGGTGCTCGGTGCTCAGTACTCAGGGTGCTCAGTGCTCAGTACTCAGGGTGCTGGGTGCTCAGTGCTCAGGGTGCTGGGTGCTCAGTACTCAGGGTGCTGGGTGCTCGGTGCTCAGTACGCTGGGTGCTCAGTACTCAGGGTGCTGGGTGCTCAGTACTCAGGGTGCTCGGTGCTCACTACTCAGGGTGCTGGGTGCTCAGTGCTCGGGGTGCTGGGTGCTCAGTACTCAGGGTGCTGGGTGCTCAGTGCTCGGGGTGCACGGTGCTCAGTACGCTGGGTGCTCAGTACTCAGGGTGCTGGGTGCTCAGTACTCAGGGTGCTCAGTGCTCAGTACTTAGGGTGCTCAGTGCTCAGTGCTCAGGGTGCTGGGTGCTCAGTGCTCGGGGTGCTGGGTGCTCAGTGCTCGGGGTGCTGGGTGCTCAGTGCTCGGGGTGCTGGGTGCTCAGTGCTCAGGGTGCTGGGTGCTCAGTGCTCAGAGTGCTGGGTGCTCAGTACTCAGGGTGCTCGGTGCTCAGTACTCAGAGTGCTCAGTGCTCAGTACTCAGCGTGCTGGGTGCTCAGTGCTCTGGGTGCTCGGTGCTCAGTACTCAGTGTGCTCAGTGCTCAGTACTCAGCGTGCTGGGTGCTCAGTGCTCAGGGTGCTGGGTGCTCAGTACTCAGGGTGCTGGGTGCTTAGTACTCAGGGTGCTCGGTCCTCAGTGCTCAGGGTGCTGGGTGCTCAGTACTCAGGGTGCTGGGTGCTCAGTGCTCAGGGTGCTCAGTGCTCAGTACTCAGGGTGCTCGGTGCTCAGTGCTCAGGGTGCTCAGTGCTCAGTACTCAGGGTGCTCAGTGCTCAGTTCTCTGGGTGCTGGGTGCTCAGTGCTCGGGGTGCGGGGTGCTCAGTGCTCAGGGTGCTGGGTGCTCAGTACTCAGGGTGCTCAGTGCTCAGGGTGCTGGGTGCTCAGTGCTCAGTACACAGGGTGCTGAGTGCTCAGTGCTCTGGGTGCTGGGTGCTCAGTTCTCAGTACTCAGGGTGCTGGCTGCTCAGTGCTCGGGGTGCTGGATGCTCAGTATTCAGGGTGCTGGGTGCTCAGTGCTCAGGGTGCTGGGTGCTCAGTACTCAGGGTGCTGGGTGCTCAGTGCTCAGGGTGCTGGGTGCTCAGTACTCAGGGTGCTGGGTCCTCAGTTCTCAGGGTGCTGGGTGCTCAGTGCTCGGGGTGCTCAGTACTCAGGGTGCTGTGTGTTCAGTGCTCAGGGTACTGGGTGCTCAGTACTCAGGGTGCTCGGTGCTTAGTACTCAGGGTGCTGGGTGCTCAGTACTCCGGGTGCTGGGTGCTCATTGCTCGGGGTGCTCGGTGCTCAGTGCTCAGGGTGCTGGGTGCTCAGTACTCAGGGTGATCTTTGCTCCGGGTCCTGGGTGCTCAGTACTCAGGGTGCTGGGTGCTCAATACTCAGGGTGCTCAGTGCTCAGTACTCAGGGTGCTCAGTGCTCAGTGCTCAGGGTGCTGGGTGCTCAGTGCTCGGGGTGCTGGGTGCTCAGTGCTCGGGGTGCTGGGTGCTCAGTGCTCGGGGTGCTGTGTGCTCAGTGCTCAGGGTGCTGGGTGCTCAGTGCTCAGGGTGCTGGGTGCTCAGTACTCAGGGTGCTCAGTGCTCAGGGTGCTGTGTGCTCAGTACTCATGGTGCTGGGTGCTCAGTGCTCAGGGTGCTGGGTGCTCAGTACTCAGGATGCTGGGTGCTCAGTGCTCAGTGCTCAGGGTGCTGGGTGCTCAGTGCTCGGGGTGCTGGGTGCTCAGTGCTCGGGGTGCTGGGTGCTCAGTGCTCAGGGTGCTGGGTGCTCAGGGCTCAGGTTGCTAGGTGCTCAGTACTCAGGGTGCTCGGTGCTCAGTACTCAGGGTTCTCAGTGCTCAGTGCTCAGGGTGCTGGGTGCTCAGTTCTCAGGGTGCTCAGTGCTCAGCACTCGGGGTGCTGGGTGCTCAGTGCTCAGGGTGCTCAGTGCTCAGCACTCGGGGTGCTGGGTGCTCAGTGCTCAGGGTGCTCAGTGCTCGGGGAGCTGGGTGCTCAGTGCTCGGAGTTCTGCGTGCTCAGTACTCAGGGTGCTGTGTGCTCAGCGCTCAGTACTCAGCGTGCTGGGTGCTCAGTGCTCAGAGTGTTGGGTGCTCAGTACTCAGGGTGCTGGGTGCTCAGTGCTCAGTGCTCAGGGTGCTCAGTGCTCAGGGTGCTGGGTGCTCAGGGTGCTGGGTGCTCAGTACTCGGGGTGCTGGTTGCTCAGTGCTCAGGGTGCTGGTGGCTCAGTGCTCAGTGCTCAGGGTGCTGGGTGCTCAGTGCTCAGTGCTCAGGGTGCTGGGTGTTCAGTACTCAGGGTGCTGGGTGCTCAGTACTCAGGGTGCTTGGTGCTCAGTGCTCAGGGTGCTGGTTGCTCAGTGCTCAGGGTGCTGGGTGCTCAGTACTCAGGGTGCTGGGTGCTCAGTACTCAGGGTGCTCAGTGCTCAGGGTGCTGGGTGCTCAGTACTCATGGTGCTGGGTGCTCAGTGCTCAGGGTGCTCAGTGCTCAGTACTCAGGGTGCTCAGTGCTCAGTGCTCTGGGTGCTGGGTGCTCAGTGCTCGGGGTGCTGGGTGCTCAGTGCTCAGGGTGCTGGGTGCTCAGTACTCAGGGTGCTCAGTGCTCAGGGTGCTGGGTGCTCAGTGCTCGGGGTGCTGGGTACTCAGTGCTCAGTACACAGGGTGCTGAGTGCTCAGTGCTCGGGGTGCTGGGTGCTCAGTGCTCGGGGTGCTAGATGCTCAGTACTCAGGGTGCTGGGTGCTCAGTGCTCAGGGTGCTGGGTGCTCAGTACTCAGGGTGCTGGGTGCTCAGTGCTCAGGGTGCTGGGTCCTCAGTGCTCAGGGTGCTGGGTGCTCAGTGCTCGGGGTGCTCGGTGCTCAGTGCTCAGGATGCTGGGTGATCAGTATTCAGGGTGCTCATTGCTCAGGGTGCTGGGTGCTCAGTACTCATGGTGCTGGGTGCTCAGTACTCAGGGTGCTCAGTGCTCAGTACTCAGGGTGCTGGGTGCTCAGTGCTCAGGGTGCTGGGTGTTCAGTACTCAGGGTGCTGGGTGCTCGGTGCTCAGGGTGCTGGGTGCTCAGTGCTCAGGGTGCTGGGTGCTCGGTGCTCGGGGTGCTGGGTGCTCAGTGCTCGGGGTGCTCGGTGCTCAGTACTCAGGGTGCTCAGTGCTCAGTACTCAGGGTGCTGGGTGCTCAGTGCTCAGGGTGCTGGGTGCTCAGTACTCAGGGTGCTGGGTGCTCGGTGCTCAGTACGCTGGGTGCTCAGTACTCAGGGTGCTGGGTGCTCAGTACTCAGGGTGCTCGGTGCTCACTACTCAGGGTGCTGGGTGCTCAGTGCTCGGGGTGCTGGGTGCTCAGTACTCAGGGTGCTGGGTGCTCAGTGCTCGGGGTGCTCGGTGCTCAGTACGCTGGGTGCTCAGTACTCAGGGTGCTGGGTGCTCAGTACTCAGGGTGCTCAGTGCTCAGTACTTAGGGTGCTCAGTGCTCAGTGCTCAGGGTGCTGGGTGCTCAGTGCTCGGGGTGCTGGGTGCTCAGTGCTCGGGGTGCTGGGTGCTCAGTGCTCGGGGTGCTGGGTGCTCAGTGCTCAGGGTGCTGGGTGCTCAGTGCTCAGAGTGCTGGGTGCTCAGTACTCAGGGTGCTCGGTGCTCAGTACTCAGAGTGCTCAGTGCTCAGTACTCAGCGTGCTGGGTGCTCAGTGCTCTGGGTGCTCGGTGCTCAGTACTCAGGGTGCTCAGTGCTCAGTACTCAGCGTGCTGGGTGCTCAGTGCTCAGGGTGCTGGGTGCTCAGTACTCAGGGTGCTGGGTGCTTAGTACTCAGGGTGCTCGGTCCTCAGTGCTCAGGGTGCTGGGTGCTCAGTACTCAGGGTGCTGGGTGCTCAGTGCTCAGGGTGCTCAGTGCTCAGTACTCAGGGTGCTCGGTGCTCACTGCTCAGGGTGCTCAGTGCTCAGTACTCAGGGTGCTCAGTGCTCAGTTCTCTGGGTGGTGGGTGCTCAGTGCTCGGGGTGCGGGGTGCTCAGTGCTCAGGGTGCTGGGTGCTCAGTACTCAGGGTGCTCAGTGCTCAGGGTGCTGGGTGCTCAGTGCTCAGTACACAGGGTGCTGAGTGCTCAGTGCTCTGGGTGCTGGGTGCTCAGTTCTCAGTACTCAGGGTGCTGGCTGCTCAGTGCTCGGGGTGCTGGATGCTCAGTATTCAGGGTGCTGGGTGCTCAGTGCTCAGGGTGCTGGGTGCTCAGTACTCAGGGTGCTGGGTGCTCAGTGCTCAGGGTGCTGGGTGCTCAGTACTCAGGGTGCTGGGTCCTCAGTTCTCAGGGTGCTGGGTGCTCAGTGCTCGGGGTGCTCAGTACTCAGGGTGCTGTGTGTTCAGTGCTCAGGGTACTGGGTGCTCAGTACTCAGGGTGCTCGGTGCTTAGTACTCAGGGTGCTGGGTGCTCAGTACTCCGGGTGCTGGGTGCTCATTGCTCGGGGTGCTCGGTGCTCAGTGCTCAGGGTGCTGGGTGCTCAGTACTCAGGGTGATCTTTGCTCCGGGTCCTGGGTGCTCAGTACTCAGGGTGCTGGGTGCTCAATACTCAGGGTGCTCAGTGCTCAGTACTCAGGGTGCTCAGTGCTCAGTGCTCAGGGTGCTGGGTGCTCAGTGCTCGGGGTGCTGGGTGCTCAGTGCTCGGGGTGCTGGGTGCTCAGTGCTCGGGGTGCTGTGTGCTCAGTGCTCAGGGTGCTGGGTGCTCAGTGCTCAGAGTGCTGGGTGCTCAGTACTCAGGGTGCTCGGTGCTCAGTACTCAGAGTGCTCAGTGCTCAGTACTCAGCGTGCTGGGTGCTCAGTGCTCTGGGTGCTCGGTGCTCAGTACTCAGGGTGCTCAGTGCTCAGTACTCAGCGTGCTGGGTGCTCAGTGCTCAGGGTGCTGGGTGCTTAGTACTCAGGGTGCTCGGTCCTCAGTGCTCAGGGTGCTGGGTGCTCAGTACTCAGGGTGCTGGGTGCTCAGTGCTCAGGGTGCTCAGTGCTCAGTACTCAGGGTGCTCGGTGCTCAGTGCTCAGGGTGCTCAGTGCTCAGTACTCAGGGTGCTCAGTGCTCAGTTTTCTGGGTGCTGCGTGCTCAGTGCTCGGGGTGCTTGGTGCTCAGTGCTCAGGGTGCTGGGTGCTCAGTACTCAGGGTGCTCAGTGCTCAGGGTGCTGGGTGCTCAGTGCTCAGTACACAGGGTGCTGAGTGCTCAGTGCTCTGGGTGCTGGGTGCTCAGTTCTCAGTACTCAGGGTGCTGGGTGCTCAGTGCTCGGGGTGCTGGTTGCTCAGTGCTCAGGGTGCTGGTGGCTCAGTGCTCAGTGCTCAGGGTGCTGGGTGCTCAGTGCTCAGTGCTCAGGGTGCTGGGTGTTCAGTACTCAGGGTGCTGGGTGCTCAGTACTCAGGGTGCTTGGTGCTCAGTGCTCAGGGTGCTGGTTGCTCAGTGCTCAGGGTGCTGGGTGCTCAGTACTCAGGGTGCTGGGTGCTCAGTACTCAGGGTGCTCAGTGCTCAGGGTGCTGGGTGCTCAGTACTCATGGTGCTGGGTGCTCAGTGCTCAGGGTGCTGGGTGCTCAGTACTCAGGGTGCTGGGTGCTCAGTGCTCAGGGTGCTCAGTGCTCAGTACTCAGGGTGCTCGGTGCTCAGTGCTCAGGGTGCTCAGTGCTCAGTACTCAGGGTGCTCAGTGCTCAGTTTTCTGGGTGCTGGGTGCTCAGTGCTCGGGGTGCTGGGTGCTCAGTGCTCAGGGTGCTGGGTGCTCAGTACTCAGGGTGCTCAGTGCTCAGGGTGCTGGGTGCTCAGTGCTCAGTACACAGGGTGCTGAGTGCTCAGTGCTCTGGGTGCTGGGTGCTCAGTTCTCAGTACTCAGGGTGCTGGCTGCTCAGTGCTCGGGGTGCTGGATGCTCAGTATTCAGGGTGCTGGGTGCTCAGTGCTCAGGGTGCTGGGTGCTCAGTACTCAGGGTGCTGGGTGCTCAGTGCTCAGGGTGCTGGGTGCTCAGTACTCAGGGTGCTGGGTCCTCAGTTCTCAGGGTGCTGGGTGCTCAGTGCTCGGGGTGCTCAGTACTCAGGGTGCTGTGTGTTCAGTGCTCAGGGTACTGGGTGCTCAGTACTCAGGGTGCTGGGTGCTCAGTGCTCGGGGTGCTCGGAGCTCAGTGCTCAGGGTGCTGGGTGCTCAGTACTCAGGGTGCTCTTTGCTCCGGGTCCTGGGTGCTCAGTACTCAGGGTGCTGGGTGCTCAATACTCAGGGTTCTCAGTGCTCAGTACTCAGGGTGCTCAGTGCTCAGTACTCAGGGTTCTCAGTGCTCAGGGTGCTGGGTGCTCAGTGCTCGGGGTGCTGGGTGCTCAGTGCTCAGGGTGCTGGGTGCTCAGTGCTCAGGGTGCTGGGTGCTCAGTGCTCAGGGTGCTCGGTGCTCAGTGCTCAGGTTGCTGGGTGCTCAGTACTCAGGGTGCTTGGTGCTCAGTACTCAGGGTGCTCATTGCTCAGTACTCAGGGTGCTCAGTGCTCAGTACTCAGGGTGCTCAGTGCTCAGGGTGCTAGGTGCTCAGTGCTCGGGGTGCTGGGTGCTCAGTCCTCAGGGTGCTGGGTGCTCAGTGCTCAGGGTGCTCGGTGCTCAGTGCACAGGATGCTGGGTGCTCAGTACTCAGGGTGCTGGGTGCTTAGTGCTCGGGGTGCTGGGTGCTCAGTACTCAGGGTGCTGGGTGCTCAGTACTCGGGTGCTCGGTGCTCAGTGCTCAGGGTGCTGGGTGCTCAGTGCTCGGGGTGCAGGGTGCTCAGTGCTCAGTACTCAGGGTGCTGGGTGCTCAGTGCTCAGGGTGCTGGGTGCTCAGTGCTCAGGGTGCTGGGTGCTCAGTGCTCAGGGTGCTGGGTACTCAGTGCTCGAGGTGCTGGGTGCTCAGTACTCAGGGTGCTGGGTGCTCAGTACTCAGGGTGCTGGGTGCTCAGTGCTCGGGGTGCTGGGTGCTCAGTGCTCGGGGTGCTGGGTACTCAGTAGTCGGGGTGCTCGCTGCACAGTACTCAGGGTGCTGGGTGCTCAGTGCTCAGGGTGCTGGGTGCTCAGTACTCAGGGTGCTCTGTGCTTAGTACTCAGGGTGCTGGGTGCTCAGTACTCCGGGTGCTGGGTGCTCAGTGCTCGGGGTGCTCGGTGCTCAGTACTCAGGGTGCTGGGTGCTCAGTGCTCGGGGTGCTCGGTGCTCAGTACGTTGGGTGCTCACTACTCAGGGTGCTGGGTGCTCATTGCTCAGGGTGCTGGGTGCTCAGTGCTCAGCGTGCTGGGTGCTCAGTGCTCAGGGTGCTGGGTGCTCAATACTCAGGGTGCTGGGTGTGCAGTGCTCGGGGTGCTGGGTGCTCAGTGCTCAGGGTGCTGGGTGCTCAGTGCTCAGCGTGCTGGGTGCTCAGTACTCGGGGTGCTGTGTGCTCAGTACTCATGGTGCGGGGTGCTCAGTACCCAGGGTGCTGGGTGATCAGTACTCGGGTGCTGGGTGCTCAGTGCTCAGGGTGCTGGGTGCTCAGTACTCAGGGTGCTCGGTGCTTAGTACTCAGGGTGCTGGGTGCTCAGTACTTCGGGTGCTGGGTGCTCAGTGCTCGGGGTGCTCGGTGCTCAGTGCTCAAGGTGCTGGGTGCTCAGTACTCAGGGTGCTCATTGCTCAGGGTGCTCGGTGCTCAGTACGTTGGGTGCTCAGTGCTCAGTACTCAGGGTTCTCAGTGCTCAGGGTGCTGGGTGCTCAGTGCTCGGGGTGCTGGGTGCTCAGTGCTCGGGGTACTGGGTGCTCAGTGCTCAGGGTGCTGGGTGCTCAGTACTCAGGGTGCTGGGTGCTCGGTGCTCAGGGTGCTGGGTGCTCAGTGCTCAGGGTGCTGGGTGCTCGGTGCTCGGGGTGCTGGGTGCTCAGTGCTCGGGGTGCTCGGTGCTCAGGACTCAGGGTGCTCAGTGCTCAGTACTCAGGGTGCTGGGTGCTCAGTGCTCTGGGTGCTGGGTGCTCAGTACTCAGGGTGCTGGGTGCTCGGTGCTCAGTACGCTGGGTGCTCAGTACTCAGGGTGCTGGGTGCTCAGTACTCAGGGTGCTCGGTGCTCACTACTCAGGGTGCTGGGTGCTCAGTGCTCGGGGTGCTGGGTGCTCAGTACTCAGGGTGCTGGGTGCTCAGTGCTCGGGGTACTCGGTGCTCAGTACGCTGGGTGCTCAGTACTCAGGGTGCTGGGTGCTCAGTACTCAGGGTGCTCAGCGCTCAGTACTTAGGGTGCTCAGTGCTCAGTGCTCAGGGTGCTGGGTGCTCAGTGCTCGCGGTGCTGGGTGCTCAGTGCTCGGGTTGCTGGGTGCTCAGTGCTCGGGGTGCTGGGTGCTCAGTGCTCAGGGTGCTGGGTGCTCAGTGCTCAGAGTGCTGGGTGCTCAGTACTCAGGGTGCTCGGTGCTAGGTACTCAGAGTGCTCAGAGCTCAGTACTCAGCGTGCTGGGTGCTCAGTGCTCAGGGTGCTCGGTGCTCAGTACTCAGGGAGCTCAGTGCTCAGTACTCAGCTTGCTGGGTGCTCAGTGCTCAGGGTGCTGGGTGCTCAGTACTCAGGGTCCTGGGTGCTTAGTACTCAGGGTGCTCGGTCCTCAGGGCTCAGGGTGCTGGGTGCTCAGTACTCAGGGTGCTGGGTGCTCAGTGCTCAGGGTGCTCAGTGCTCAGTACTCAGGGTGCTCGATGCTCAGTGCTCAGGGTGCTCAGTGCTCAGTACTCAGGGTGCTCAGTGCTCAGTGCTCAGGATGCTGGGTGCTCAGTGCTCTGGGTGCTGGGTGCTCAGTGCTCAGTGTGCTTGGTGCTCAGTACTCAGGGTGCTCAGTGCTCAGGGTGCTGGGTGCTCAGTGCTCAGTACACAGGGTGCTGAGTGCTCAGTGCTCTGGGTGCTGGGTGCTCAGTGCTCAGTACTCAGGGTGCTGGCTGCTCAGTACTCGGGGTGCTGGATGCTCAGTACTCAGGGTGCTGGGTGCTCAGTGCTCAGGGTGCTGGGTGCTCAGTACTCAGGGTGCTGGGTGCTCAGTGCTCAGGGTGCTGGGTGCTCAGTACTCGGTGTGCTGGGTGCTCAGTACTCAGGGTGCTCGGTGCTCAGTGCTCGGGGTGCTGGGTGCTCAGTGGTCAGTACACAGGGTGCTGAGTGCTCAGTGCTCGGGGTGCTGGGTGCTCAGTGCTCAGTACTCAGGGTGCTCGGTGCTCAGTGCTCGGGGTGCTGGGTACTCAGTGCTCAGTACACAGGGTGCTGAGTGCTCAGTGCTCGGGGTGCTGGGTGCTCAGTGCTCGGTACTCAGGGTGCTGGGTGCTCAGTGCTCGGGGTGCTGGATGCTCAGTACTTAGGGTGCTGGGTGCTCAGTGCTCAGGGTGCCTCGTGCTCAGTACTCAGGGTGCTGGGTGCTCAGTGCTCAGGGTGCTGGGTGCTCAGTACTCAGGGTGCTGGGTCCTCAGTGCTCAGGGTGCTGGGTGCTCAGTGCTCGGGGTGCTCAGTACTCAGGGTTCTGTGTGTTCAGTGCTCAGGGTACTGGGTGCTCAGTACTCAGGGTGCTGGGTGCTCAGTACTCATAGTGCTCAGTGCTCAGTACTCGGGGTGCTGGGTGCTCAGTACTCAGGGTGCTCAGTGCTCAGTACTCGGGGTGCTGGGTGCTCAGTACTCGGGGTGCTGGGTGCTCAGTGCTCAGGGTGCTGGGTGCTCAGTTCTCGGGGTGCTGGGTGCTCAGTGCTCGGGGTGCTCGGTGCTCAGTACTCGGGGTGCTGGGTGCTCAGTGCTCAGGGTGCTGGGTGCTCAGTGCTCAGGGTGCTGGGTGCTCAGTGCTCGGGGTGCTCGGTGCTCAGTACTCAGGGTGCTGGGTGCTCAGTACTCAGGGTGGTGGGTGCTCAGTGCTCAGGGTGCTGGGTGCTCAGTACTCAGGGTGCTGGGTGCTCAGTACTCAGGGTGCTAAGAGCTCAGGGTGCTCAGTGCTCGGGGTGCTGAATGCTCAGTGCTCAGTGCACAGGGTGCTGGGTGCTCAGTCCTCGGGGTGCTGGGTGCTCAGTTCTCTGGGTGCTCAGTGCTCAGTACTCAGGGTGCTGTGTGCTCAGTACTCAGGGTGCTGGGTGCTCAGTACTCAGGGAGCTCAGTGCTCTGGGTGCAGTGTGCTCAGTACTCAGGGTGCTGGGTGGTCAGTACTCAGGGTGCTCAGTACTCAGGGTGCTGGGTGCTCAGTGCTCAGGGTGCTGGGTGCTCAGTGCTCGGGGTGCTGGGTGCTCATTCTCGGGGTGCTGGGTGCTCAGTACTCAGGGTGCTGGTTACTCAGTGCTCGGGGTGCTCGATGCTCAGTACACAGGGTGCTGGGTGCTCAGTGCTCGGGGTGCTGGGTGCTCAGTACTCAGGGTGCTGGGTGCTCAGGGCTCAGTGCTCAGGGTGCTCAGTGCTCAGGGTGCTGGGTGCTCAGGGTGCTGGGTGCTCAGTGCTCGGGGTGCTGGGTGCTCAGTGCTCGGGGTGCTGGGTGCTCAGTGCTCGGGGTGCTCGGTGCTCAGTGCTCGGGGTGCTTGGTGCTCAGTAATCAGGGTGCTGGGTGCTCAGTACTCGTTGTGCTGGGTGCTCAGTGCTCAGGGTGCTGGGTGCTCAGTACTCAGGGTGCTCGGTACTCAGTACTCACGGTGCTCAGTGCTCAGTACTCAGGGTGCTCACCCTCTGTGCTCGGGGTGCTGGGTGCTCAGTGCTCGGGGTGCTGGGTGCTCAGTGCTCGGGGTGCTGGGTGCTCAGTGCTCAGGGTGCTGGGTGCTCAGTGCTCAGGGTGCTGGGTGCTCAGTTCTCAGGGTGCTCGGTGCTCAGTACTCAGGGTGCTGGGTGCTCAGTGCTCAGGGTGCTCAGTGCTCAGTACTCAGCGTGCAGGGTGCTCAGTGGTCAGGGTGCTCGGTGCTCAGTACTCAGGGTGCTCAGTGCTCAGGGTGCTGGGTGCTCAGTTCTCAGGGTGCAGGGTGCTCAGTGCTCAGTACTCAGGGTGCTCAGTGCTCAGGGTGCTGAGTGCTCAGTGCTCGGGGTGCTGGGTACTCAGTGCTCACTACACAGGGTGCTGGGTGCTCAGTGCTCGGGGTGCTGGGTGCTCAGTGCTCAGTACTCAGGGAGCTGGGTGCTCAGTGCTCTGGGTGCTGGATGCTCAGTACTCAGGGTGCTGGGTACTCAGTGCTCAGGGTGCTGGTTGCTCAGTACTCAGGGTGCTGGGTGCTCAGTGCTCAGGGTGCTGGGAGCTCAGTACTCAGGGTGCTCATTGCTCAGGGTGCTGGGTGCTCAGTACTCAGGGTGCTGGGTGCTCAGTACTCAGGGTGCTGGGTGCTCAGTACTCAGGGTGCTCAGTGCTCAGTACTCAGGGTGCTCAGTGCTCAGTACTCAGGATGCTCAGGGCTCAGGGTGCTGGGTGCTCACTGCTCGGGGTGCTGGGTGCTCAGTGCTCAGGGTGTTGGGTGCTCAGTGCTCAGGGTGCTCGGTGCTCAGTTCTCAGGGTGCTGGGTGCTCAGTACTCAGGGTGCTGGGTGCTCAGTACACAGGGTGCTCAGTGCTCAGTACTCAGGGTGCTCAGTGCTCAGTACTCAGGGTGCTCAGTGATCAGGGTGCTGGGTTCTCAGTGCTCGGGGTGCTGGGTGCTCAGTCCTCAGGGTGCTGGGTGCTCAGTGCTCAGGGTGCTCGCTGCTCAGTGATCAGGGTGCTGGGTGCTCAGTACTCAGGGTGCTGGGTGCTCAGTGCTCAGGGTGCTGGGTGCTCAGTACTCAGGGTGCTGGGTGCTCAGTGCTCAGGGTGCTGGGTGCTCAGTGCTCAGGGTGCTCGGTGCTTAGTACTCAGGGTGCTCGGTGCTCGGGGTGCTGGGTGCTCAGTGCTCAGGGTACTGGGTGCTCAGTGCTCAGGGTGCTGGGTGCTCAGTGCTCGGGGTGCTGGGTGCTCAGTGCTCGCGGTGCTGGGTGCTCAGTGCTCGGGGTGCTGGGTGCTCAGTACTCGGGGTGCTTGGTGCTCAGTACTCAGGGTGCTTGGTGCTCAGTGCTCAGGGTGCTGGGTGCTCAGTACTCAGGGTGCTGGCTGCTCAGTACTCAGGGTGCTGCGTGCTCGGTGCTCAGTACGCTAGGTGCTCAGTACTCAGGGTGCTGGCTGCTCAGTAATCAGGGTGCTGGGTGCTCAGTGCTCGGGGTGCTGGGTGCTCAGTACTCAGTGTGCTGGGTGCTCAGTACTCAGGGTGCTCAGTGCTTGGGGTGCTGGTTGCTCAGTACTCAGGGTGCTCAGTGCTTGGTGTGTTGGGTGCTCAGTACTCAGGGTGCTGGGTGCTCAGTGCTCAGGGTGCTCGGTGCTCAGTACTCAGGGTGCTGGGTGCTCAGTGCTCGGGGTGCTGGGTGCTCAGTGCTCAGTACTCAGGGTGCTGGGTGCTCAGTGCTCAAGGTGCTGGGTGCTCAGTACTCAGGGTGCTGGGTCCTCAGTGCTCAGGATGCTGAGTGCTCAGTAGTCAGGGTGCTGGGTGCTCCGTGCTCGGGGTGCTGGGTGCTCAGTACTCAGGGTGCTGGGTGCTTAGTACTCAGGGTGCTGGGTGCTCAGTGCTCGGGGTGCTGGGTGCTCAGTGCTCGGGGTGCTCGGTGCTCAGTGCTCGGGGTGCTTGGTGCTCAGTAATCAGGGTGCTCGGTGCTCAGTACTCGTTGTGCTGGGTGCTCAGTGCTCAGCGTGCTGGTTGCTCAGTACTCAGGGTGCTCGGTACTCAGTACTCACGGTGCTCAGTGCTCAGTACTCATCGTGCTCAGTGCTCAGTGCTCAGGGTGCTGGGTGCTCAGTGCTTACAGTGCTGGGTGCTCAGTACTCAGGGTGCTCGGTGCTCAGTACTCAGGGTGCTGGGTGCTCAGTGCTCAGGGTGCTCAGTGCTCAGTACTCAGCGTGCAGGGTGCTCAGTGGTCAGGGTGCTCGTTGCTCAGTACTCAGCGTGCTCAGTGCTCAGGGTGCTGGGTGCTCAGTACTCAGGGTGCAGGGTGCTCAGTGCTCAGTACTCAGGGTGCTCAGTGCTCAGGGTGCTGGGTGCTCAGTGCTCGGGGTGCTGGGTATTCAGTGCTCAGTACACAGGGTGCTGGGTGCTCAGTGCTCGGGGTGCTGGGTGCTCAGTGCTCAGTACTCAGGGAGCTGGGTGCTCAGTGCTCTGGGTGCTGGATGCTCAGTACTCAGGGTGCTGGGTGCTCAGTGCTCAGGGTGCTGGTTGCTCAGTACTCAGGGTGCTGGGTGCTCAGTGCTCAGGGTACTTGGTGCTCAGTACTCAGGGTGCTCATTGCTCAGGGTGCTGGGTGCTCAGTACTCACGGTGCTGGGTGCTCAGTACTCAGGGTGCTGGGTGCTCAGTAAGCAGGGTGCTGGGTGCTCAGTACTCAGGGTGCTGGGTGCTCAGTACTCAGGGTGCTCAGTGCTCAGTACTCAGGGTGCTCAGTGCTCAGTACTCAGGGTGCTCAGGGCTCAGGGTGCTGGGTGCTCACTGCTCGGGTTGCTGGGTGCTCAGTGCTCAGGGTGCTGGGTGCTCAGTGCTCAGGGTGCTCGGTGCTCAGTTCTCAGGGTGCTGGGTGCTCAGTACTCAGGGTGCTGGGTGCTCAGTACTCAGGGTGCTCAGTGCTCAGTACTCAGGGTGCTCAGTGCTCAGTACTCAGGGTGCTCAGTGCTCAGGGTGCTGGGTGCTCAGTGCTCGGGGTGCTGGGTGCTCAGTCCTCAGGGTGCTCATTGCTCAGGGTGCTGGGTGCTCAGTACTCAGGGTGCTGGGTGCTCAGTACTCAGGGTGCTCAGTGCTCAGTACTCAGGGTGCTCAGTGCTCAGTACTCAGGGTGCTCAGGGCTCAGGGTGCTGGGTGCTCACTGCTCGGGGTGCTGGGTGCTCAGTGCTCAGGGTGCTGGGTGCTCAGTGCTCAGGGTGCTCGGTGCTCAGTTATCAGGGTGCTGGGTGCTCAGTACTCAGGGTGCTGGGTGCTCAGTACTCAGGGTGCTCAGTGCTCAGTACTCAGGGTGCTCAGTGCTCAGTACTCAGGGTGCTCAGTGATCAGGGTGCTGGGTGCTCAGTGCTCGGGGTGCTGGGTGCTCAGTCCTCAGGGTGCTGGGTGCTCAGTGCTCAGGGTGCTCGGTGCTCAGTGATCAGGGTGCTGGGTGCTCAGTACTCAGGGTGCTGGGTGCTCTGTGCTCAGGGTGCTGGGTGCTCAGTACTCAGGGTGCTGGGTGCTCAGTGCTCAGGGTGCTGGGTGCTCAGTGCTCAGGGTGCTCGGTGCTTAGTACTCAGGGTGCTCGGTGCTCGGGGTGCTGGGTGCTCAGTGCTCAGGGTGCTGGGTGCTCAGTGCTCAGGGTGCTGGGTGCTCAGTGCTCGGGGTGCTGGGTGCTCAGTGCTCGCGGTGCTGGGTGCTCAGTGCTCGGGGTGCTGGGTGCTCAGTACTCGGGGTGCTCGGTGCTCAGTACTCAGGGTGCTTGGTGCTCAATGCTCAGGGTGCTGGGTGCTCAGTACTCAGGGTGCTGGCTGCTCAGTACTCAGGGTGCTCGGTGCTCAGTACTCAGGGTGCTGCGTGCTCGGTGCTCAGTACGCTAGGTGCTCAGTACTCAGGGTGCTGGCTGCTCAGTAATCAGGGTGCTGGGTGCTCAGTGCTCGGGGTGCTGGGTGCTCAGTACTCAGTGTGCTGGGTGCTCAGTACTCAGGGTGCTCAGTGCTTGGGGTGCTGGTTGCTCAGTACTCAGGGTGCTCAGTGCTTGGTGTGTTGGATGCTCAGTACTCAGGGTGCTGGGTGCTCAGTGCTCAGGGTGCTGGGTGCTCAGTACTCAGGGTGCTGTGTGCTCAGTGCTCGGGGTGCTGGGTGCTCAGTGCTCAGTACTCAGGGTGCTGGGTGCTCAGTGCTCAAGGTGCTGGGTGCTCAGTACTCAGGGTACTGGGTGCTCCGTGCTCGGGGTGCTGGGTGCTCAGTACGCAGGGTGCTGGGTGCTTAGTACTCAGGGTGCTGGGTGCTCAGTGCTCGGGGTGCTGGGTGCTCAGTGCTCGGGGTGCTCGGTGCTCAGTGCTCGGGGTGCTTGGTGCTCAGTAATCAGGGTGCTGGGTGCTCAGTACTCGTTGTGCGGGGTGCTCAGTGCTCAGGGTGCTGGGTGCTCAGTACTCAGGGTGCTCGGTACTCAGTACTCACGGTGCTCAGTGCTCAGTACTCAGGGTGCTCAGTGCTCAGGGTGCTGGGTGCTCAGTGCTTAGAGTTCTGGGTGCTCAGTACTCAGGGTGCTCGGTGCTCAGTACTCAGGGTGCTGGGTGCTCAGTGCTCAGGGTGCTCAGTGCTCAGTACTCAGCGTGCAGGGTGCTCAGTGGTCAGGGTGCTCGGTGCTCAGTACTCAGGGTGCTCAGTGCTCAGGGTGCTGGGTGCTCAGTACTCAGGGTGCAGGGTGCTCAGTGCTCAGTACTCAGGGTGCTCAGTGCTCAGGGTGCTGGGTGCTCAGTGCTCGGGGTGCTGGGTACTCAGTGCTCAGTACACAGGGTGCTGGGTGCTCAGTGCTCGGGGTGCTGGGTGCTCAGTGCTCAGGGTGCTGCGTGCTCAGTACTCCGGGTGCTGGGTGCTCAGTGCAAGGGGTGCTGGGTGCTCAGTCATCAGGGTGCTGGGTGCTCAGTACTCAGTGCTCAGGATGCTGGGTGCTCAGTACTCAGGGTGCTGGGTGCTCAGTTGTCAGGGTGGTGGGTGCACAGTGCTCGGGGTGCTCTGTGCTCAGTGCTCGGGGTGCTGGGTGCTCAGTGTTCGGGGTGCTGGGTGCTCAGTGCTTGGGGTACTGGGTGATCAGTACTCAGGTTGCTCGGTGCTCAGTGCTCGGGGTGCTGGGTGCTCAGTGCTCGGGGTGCTGGGTGCTCAGTACTCGGGGTGCTGGGTGCTCAGTGCTCAGGGTGCTGGGTCTCAGTGCTCGGGGTACTGGGTACTCAGTGCTCAGTACACAGGGTGCTGAGTGCTCAGTGCTCGGGGTGCTGGGTGCTCAGTGCTCAGTACTCAGGGTCCTCAGTGCTCAGTACTCAGCGTGCTGGGTGCTCAGTGCTCAGGGTGCTGGGTGCTCAGTACTCAGGGTGCTGTGTGCTTAGTACTCAGGGTGCTCGGTCCTCAGTGCTCAGGGTGCTGGGTGCTCAGTACTCAGGGTGCTGAGTGCTCAGTGCTCAGGGTGCTCAGTGCTCAGCACGCGGTGCTTGGATGCTGAGTGCTCGGGGTGCTCTGTGCTCAGTGCTCGGGGTGCTCAGTGCTCGGGGTGCTGGGTGCTCAGTGCTCAGTACTCAGGGTGCTGGGTGCTCAGTGCTCGGGGTGCTGGATGCTCAGTACTCAGGCTGCTGGGTGCTCAGTGCTCAGGGTGCTGGGTGCTCAGTACTCAGGGTGCTGGGTGCTCAGTGCTCAGGGTGCTGGGTGCTCAGTACTCAGGGGGCTGGGTCCTCAGTGCTCAGGGTGCTGGGTGCTCAGTGCTCGGGGTGCTCAGTACTCAGGGTGCTGTGTGTTCAGTGCTCAGGGTACTGGGTGCTCAGTACTCAGGGTGCTCGGTGCTTAGTACTCAGGGTGCTGGGTGCTCAGTACTCCGGGTGCTGGGTGCTCAGTGCTCGGGGTGCTCGGTGCTCAGTGCTCAGGGTGCTGGGTGCTCAGTACCCAGGGTGCTCATTGCTCAGGGTGCTGGGTGCTCAGTACTCAGGGTGCTGGGTGCCCAGTACTCAGGGTGCTCAGTGCTCAGTACTCAGGGTGCTGGCGGCTCAGTACTCGGGGTGCTGGGTGCTCAGTACTCAGGGTGCTGGGTGCTCAGTACTCAGGGTGCTGGGTGCTCAGTACTCGGGTGCTAGGTTCTCAGTACTCGGGTGCTGGGTGCTCAGTGCACAGGGTGCTGGGTTCTCAGTGCTCATGGTGCTCGGTGCTTAGTACTCAGGGTGCTCGGTGCTCAGGGTCCTGGGTGCTCAGTGCTCGCGTTGCTGGGTGCTCAGTGCTCGGGGTGCTGGCTGCTCAGTGCTCAGGGTGCTGGGTGCTCAGTACTCAGGGTGCTCGGTGCTCAGTACTCAGGGTGCTGGGTGCTCAGTGCTCAGGGTGCTGGGTGCTCAGTACTCAGGGTGCTGGGTGCTCGGTGCTCAGTACGATGGGTGCTCAGTACTCAGGGTGCTGGGTGCTCAGTACTCAGTGTGCTCGGTGCTCAGTACTCAGGGTGCTGGGTGCTCAGTGCTCGGGGTGCTGGGTGCTCATTAATCAGGGTGCTGGGTGCTCAGTACTCAGGGTGCTCAGTGCTTGGGGTGCTGGGTGCTCAGTACACAGGGTGCTCAGTGCTTGGGGTGCTGGGTGCTCAGTACTCAGGGTGCTGGGTGCTCAGTGCTCAGGGTGCTGGGTGCTCAGTACTCAGGGTGCTGGGTGCTCAATAATCAGGGTGCTGGGTGCTCAGTGCTCGGGGTGCTGGGTGCTCAGTGCTCGGGGTGCTGGGTGCTCAGTGGTCGGGGTGCTGGTTGCTCAGTGCTCGGGGTGCTGGGTGCTCAGTGCTCGGGGTGCTGGGTGCTCAGTGTTCTGGTTGCTGGGTGCTCAGTGCTCGGGGTGCTCGGTGCTCAGTGCTCGGGGTGCTGGGTGCTCAGTACTCGGGGTGCTCGGTGCTCAGTACTCAGTGTGCTGGGTGCTCAGTACTCAGGGTGCTCAGTGCTCAGTACTCAGGGTGCTAAGTGCTCAGTACTCAGGGAGCTCAGTGCTCAGGGTGCTGGGTGGTCAGTGCTCGGGGTGCTTCGTGCTCAGTCCTCAGGGTGCTGGGTGCTCAGTGCTCAGGGTGCTCGGTGCTCAATGATCAGGGTGCTGGGTACTCAGTACTCAGGGTGCTGGGTGCTCAGTGCTCAGTACTCAGCGTGCTGGGTGCTCAGTGCTCAGAGTGTTGGGTGCTCAGTACTCAGGGTGCTGGGTGCTCAGTGCTCAGTGCTCAGGGTGCTCAGTGCTCAGGGTGCTGGGTGCTCAGTGCTCAGTGCTCAGGGTGCTGGGTGCTCAGTGCTCAGTGCTCAGGGTGCTGGGTGTTCAGTACTCAGGGTGCTGGGTGCTCAGTACTCAGTGTGCTGGGTGCTCAGTGCTCAGGCTGCTGGGTGCTCAGTGCTCAGGGTGCTGGGTGCCCAGGGCTCAGTGCTCAGGGTGCTGGGTGCTCAGTGCTCAGTGCTCAGGGTGCTGGGTGTTCAGTACTCAGGGTGCTGGGTGCTCAGTGCTCAGGGTGCTGGGTCCTCAGTGCTCAGTGCTCTGGGGGCTGGGTGCTCAGTGCTCAGTACTCAGGGTGCTGGGTGCTCAGTACTCAGGGTGCTGGAGGCTCAGTGCTCGGGGTGCTGGGTGCTCAGTACTCAGGGTGCTGCGTGCTCAGTACTGCGGCTGCTGGGTGCTCAGTGCAAGGGGTGCTGGGTGCTCAGTGCTCAGGGTGCTGGGTGCTCAGTGCTCGGGGTGCTCAGTACTCAGTGCTCAGGACGCTGAGTGCTCAGTACTCAGGGTGCTGGGTGCTCAGTGCTCAGGGTGCTGGGTGCACAGTGCTCGGTGTGCTCGGTGATCAGTGCTCGGGGTGCTGGGTGCTCAGTGCTCGGGGTGCTGTGTGCTCAGTTCTCTGGGTGCTCAGTGCTCAGTATTCAGGTTGCTGGGTGCTCAGTCCTCAGGGTGCTGGGTGCTCAGTACTCAGGGTGCTAAGTACTCAGGGTGCTGGGTGCTCAGTGCTCGGGGTGCTGGGTGCTCAGTACTCAGGGTGCTGGGTGCTCAGTGTTCAGGGTGCTGGGTGCTCAGTGCTCGGGGTGCTGGGTGCTCATTCTCAGGGTGCTGGGTGCTCAGTGCTCGGGGTGCTGGGTGCTCAGTACTCAGGGTGCTGTGTGCTCAGTGCTCAGGGTGCTGGGTGCTCAGTGCTCAGGGTGCTGGGTGCTCAGTACTCAGGGTGCTGGGTGCTCAGTGCTCGGGGTGCTCGGTGCTCAGTACGCTGGGTGCTCAGTACTCAGGGTGCTGGGTGCTCAGTACTCAGGGTGCTGTGTGCTCAGTACTCAGGGTGCTGGGTGCTTAGTACTCAGGTTGCTGGGTGCTTAGTACTCAGGGTGCTCAGTGCTCGGGGTGCTGGGTGCTCAGTGCTCGCGGTGCTGGGTGCTCAGTGCTCGGGGTGCTGGGTGCTCAGTACTCGGGGTGCTCGGTGCTCAGTACTCAGGGTGCTTGGTGCTCAATGCTCAGGGTGCTGGGTGCTCAGTACTCAGGGTGCTGGCTGCTCAGTACTCAGGGTGCTCGGTGCTCAGTACTCAGGGTGCTGCGTGCTCGGTGCTCAGTACGCTAGGTGCTCAGTACTCAGGGTGCTGGCTGCTCAGTAATCAGGGTGCTGGGTGCTCAGTGCTCGGAGTGCTGGGTGCTCAGTACTCAGTGTGCTGGGTGCTCAGTACTCAGGGTGCTCAGTGCTTGGGGTGCTGGTTGCTCAGTACTCAGGGTGCTCAGTGCTTGGTGTGTTGGATGCTCAGTACTCAGGGTGCTGGGTGCTCAGTGCTCAGGGTGCTGGGTGCTCAGTACTCAGGGTGCTGTGTGCTCAGTGCTCGGGGTGCTGGGTGCTCAGTGCTCAGTACTCAGGGTGCTGGGTGCTCAGTGCTCAAGGTGCTGGGTGCTCAGTACTCAGGGTACTGGGTGCTCCGTGCACGGGGTGCTGGGTGCTCAGTACGCAGGGTGCTGGGTGCTTAGTACTCAGGGTGCTGGGTGCTCAGTGCTCGGGGTGCTGGGTGCTCAGTGCTCGGGGTGCTCGGTGCTCAGTGCTCGGGGTGCTTGGTGCTCAGTAATCAGGGTGCTGGGTGCTCAGTACTCGTTGTGCTGGGTGCTCAGTGCTCAGGGTGCTGGGTGCTCAGTACTCAGGGTGCTCGGTACTCAGTACTCACGGTGCTCAGTGCTCAGTACTCAGGGTGCTCAGTGCTCAGGGTGCTGGGTGCTCAGTGCTTAGAGTTCTGGGTGCTCAGTACTCAGGGTGCTCGGTGCTCAGTACTCAGGGTGCTGGGTGCTCAGTGCTCAGGGTGCTCAGTGCTCAGTACTCAGCGTGCAGGGTGCTCAGTGGTCAGGGTGCTCGGTGCTCAGTACTCAGGGTGCTCAGTGCTCAGGGTGCTGGGTGCTCAGTACTCAGGGTGCAGGGTGCTCAGTGCTCAGTACTCAGGGTGCTCAGTGCTCAGGGTGCTGGGTGCTCAGTGCTCGGGGTGCTGGGTACTCAGTGCTCAGTACACAGGGTGCTGGGTGCTCAGTGCTCGGGGTGCTGGGTGCTCAGTGCTCAGGGTGCTGCGTGCTCAGTACTCCGGGTGCTGGGTGCTCAGTGCAAGGGGTGCTGGGTGCTCAGTCATCAGGGTGCTGGGTGCTCAGTACTCAGTGCTCAGGATGCTGGGTGCTCAGTACTCAGGGTGCTGGGTGGTCAGTGCTCGGGGTGCTCAGTACTCAGTGCTCAGGATGCTGGGTGCTCAGTACTCAGGGTGCTGGGTGCTCAGTTGTCAGGGTGGTGGGTGCACAGTGCTCGGGGTGCTCTGTGCTCAGTGCTCGGGGTGCTGGGTGCTCAGTGTTCGGGGTGCTGGGTGCTCAGTGCTTGGGGTACTGGGTGATCAGTACTCAGGTTGCTCGGTGCTCAGTGCTCGGGGTGCTGGGTGCTCAGTGCTCGGGGTGCTGGGTGCTCAGTACTCGGGGTGCTGGGTGCTCAGTGCTCAGGGTGCTGGGTCTCAGTGCTCGGGGTACTGGGTACTCAGTGCTCAGTACACAGGGTGCTGAGTGCTCAGTGCTCGGGGTGCTGGGTGCTCAGTGCTCAATACTCAGGGTCCTCAGTGCTCAGTACTCAGCGTGCTGGGTGCTCAGTGCTCAGGGTGCTGGGTGCTCAGTACTCAGGGTGCTGTGTGCTTAGTACTCAGGGTGCTCGGTCCTCAGTGCTCAGGGTGCTGGGTGCTCAGTACTCAGGGTGCTGAGTGCTCAGTGCTCAGGGTGCTCAGTGCTCAGCACGCGGTGCTTGGATGCTGAGTGCTCGGGGTGCTCTGTGCTCAGTGCTCGGGGTGCTCAGTGCTCGGGGTGCTGGGTGCTCAGTGCTCAGTACTCAGGGTGCTGGGTGCTCAGTGCTCGGGGTGCTGGATGCTCAGTACTCAGGCTGCTGGGTGCTCAGTGCTCAGGGTGCTGGGTGCTCAGTACTCAGGGTGCTGGGTGCTCAGTGCTCAGGGTGCTGGGTGCTCAGTACTCAGGGGGCTGGGTCCTCAGTGCTCAGGGTGCTGGGTGCTCAGTGCTCGGGGTGCTCAGTACTCAGGGTGCTGTGTGTTCAGTGCTCAGGGTACTGGGTGCTCAGTACTCAGGGTGCTCGGTGCTTAGTACTCAGGGTGCTGGGTGCTCAGTACTCCGGGTGCTGGGTGCTCAGTGCTCGGGGTGCTCGGTGCTCAGTGCTCAGGGTGCTGGGTGCTCAGTACTCAGGGTGCTCATTGCTCAGGGTGCTGGGTGCTCAGTACTCAGGGTGCTGGGTGCCCAGTACTCAGGGTGCTCAGTGCTCAGTACTCAGGGTGCTGGCGGCTCAGTACTCGGGGTGCTGGGTGCTCAGTACTCAGGGTGCTGGGTGCTCAGTACTCAGGGTGCTGGGTGCTCAGTACTCGGGTGCTAGGTTCTCAGTACTCGGGTGCTGGGTGCTCAGTGCACAGGGTGCTGGGTTCTCAGTGCTCATGGTGCTCGGTGCTTAGTACTCAGGGTGCTCGGTGCTCAGGGTCCTGGGTGCTCAGTGCTCGCGGTGCTGGGTGCTCAGTGCTCGGGGTGCTGGCTGCTCAGTGCTCAGGGTGCTGGGTGCTCAGTACTCAGGGTGCTCGGTGCTCAGTACTCAGGGTGCTGGGTGCTCAGTGCTCAGGGTGCTGGGTGCTCAGTACTCAGGGTGCTGGGTGCTCGGTGCTCAGTACGATGGGTGCTCAGTACTCAGGGTGCTGGGTGCTCAGTACTCAGTGTGCTCGGTGCTCAGTACTCAGGGTGCTGGGTGCTCAGTGCTCGGGGTGCTGGGTGCTCATTAATCAGGGTGCTGGGTGCTCAGTACTCAGGGTGCTCAGTGCTTGGGGTGCTGGGTGCTCAGTACACAGGGTGCTCAGTGCTTGGGGTGCTGGGTGCTCAGTACTCAGGGTGCTGGGTGCTCAGTGCTCAGGGTGCTGGGTGCTCAGTACTCAGGGTGCTGGGTGCTCAATAATCAGGGTGCTGGGTGCTCAGTGCTCGGGGTGCTGGGTGCTCAGTGCTCGGGGTGCTGGGTGCTCAGTGGTCGGGGTGCTGGTTGCTCAGTGCTCGGGGTGCTGGGTGCTCAGTGCTCGGGGTGCTGGGTGCTCAGTGTTCTGGTTGCTGGGTGCTCAGTGCTCGGGGTGCTCGGTGCTCAGTGCTCGGGGTGCTGGGTGCTCAGTACTCGGGGTGCTCGGTGCTCAGTACTCAGTGTGCTGGGTGCTCAGTACTCAGGGTGCTCAGTGCTCAGTACTCAGGGTGCTCAGTGCTCAGTACTCAGGGAGCTCAGTGCTCAGGGTGCTGGGTGGTCAGTGCTCGGGGTGCTTCGTGCTCAGTCCTCAGGGTGCTGGGTGCTCAGTGCTCAGGGTGCTCGGTGCTCAATGATCAGGGTGCTGGGTACTCAGTACTCAGGGTGCTGGGTGCTCAGTGCTCAGTACTCAGCGTGCTGGGTGCTCAGTGCTCAGAGTGTTGGGTGCTCAGTACTCAGGGTGCTGGGTGCTCAGTGCTCAGTGCTCAGGGTGCTCAGTGCTCAGGGTGCTGGGTGCTCAGTGCTCAGTGCTCAGGGTGCTGGGTGCTCAGTGCTCAGTGCTCAGGGTGCTGGGTGTTCAGTACTCAGGGTGCTGGGTGCTCAGTACTCAGTGTGCTGGGTGCTCAGTGCTCAGGCTGCTGGGTGCTCAGTGCTCAGGGTGCTGGGTGCCCAGGGCTCAGTGCTCAGGGTGCTGGGTGCTCAGTGCTCAGTGCTCAGGGTGCTGGGTGTTCAGTACTCAGGGTGCTGGGTGCTCAGTGCTCAGGGTGCTGGGTCCTCAGTGCTCAGTGCTCTGGGGGCTGGGTGCTCAGTGCTCAGTACTCAGGGTGCTGGGTGCTCAGTACTCAGGGTGCTGGAGGCTCAGTGCTCGGGGTGCTGGGTGCTCAGTACTCAGGGTGCTGCGTGCTCAGTACTGCGGCTGCTGGGTGCTCAGTGCAAGGGGTGCTGGGTGCTCAGTGCTCAGGGTGCTGGGTGCTCAGTGCTCGGGGTGCTCAGTACTCAGTGCTCAGGACGCTGAGTGCTCAGTACTCAGGGTGCTGGGTGCTCAGTGCTCAGGGTGCTGGGTGCACAGTGCTCGGTGTGCTCGGTGATCAGTGCTCGGGGTGCTGGGTGCTCAGTGCTCGGGGTGCTGTGTGCTCAGTTCTCTGGGTGCTCAGTGCTCAGTATTCAGGTTGCTGGGTGCTCAGTCCTCAGGGTGCTGGGTGCTCAGTACTCAGGGTGCTAAGTACTCAGGGTGCTGGGTGCTCAGTGCTCGGGGTGCTGGGTGCTCAGTACTCAGGGTGCTGGGTGCTCAGTGTTCAGGGTGCTGGGTGCTCAGTGCTCGGGGTGCTGGGTGCTCATTCCCCGGGTGCTGGGTGCTCAGTGCTCGGGGTGCTGGGTGCTCAGTACTCAGGGTGCTGTGTACTCAGTGCTCAGGGTGCTGGGTGCTCAGTGCTCAGGGTGCTGGGTGCTCAGTACTCAGGGTGCTGGGTGCTCAGTGCTCGGGGTGCTCGGTGCTCAGTACGCTGGGTGCTCAGTACTCAGGGTGCTGGGTGCTCAGTACTCAGGGTGCTGTGTGCTCAGTACTCAGGGTGCTGGGTGCTTAGTACTCAGGTTGCTGGGTGCTTAGTACTCAGGGTGCTGGCTGCTCAGTGCTCAGGGTGCTCGGTGCTCAGTGCTCGGGGTGCTGGGTGCTCAGTACTCAGGGTGGTCAGTGCTCAGTGCTCTGGGTGCTGGGTGCTCTGTGCTCGGGGTGCTGGGTGCTCATTGCTCAGGGTGCTGGGTGCTCAGTACTCAGGGTGCTCAGTGCTCAGTGCTCGGGGTGCTGGGTGCTCAGTGCTCGGGGTGCTGGGTGCTCAGTGCTCAGGGTGCTGGGTGCTCAGTGCTCAGGGTTCTGGGTGCTCAGTGCTCGGGGCGCTGGGTACTCAGTGCTCGGGGTGCTCGGAGCTCAGTACTCAGTGTGCTGGTTGCTCAGTGCTCAGGGTGCTGGGTGCTCAGTGCTCGGGGTGCTCGGTGCTCAGTACTCAGGGTGCTTCGTGCTCAGTACTCAGGGTGCTGGGTGCTCAGTGCTCAGAGTGCTGGGTGCTCAGTGCTTGGCTTGCTGGGTGCTCAGTGCTCAGTACTCAGGGTGCTGGGTGCTCAGTGCTCTTGGTGCTGGGTGCACAGTGCTCAGTACTCAGGGTGCTGGGTGCTCAGTGCTCAGGGTGCTGGGTGCTCAGTGCTCAGGGTGCTATGTGCTCAGTGCTCAGGGTGCTGGGTGCTCAGTGCTCAGGGTGCTGGGTACTCAGTGCTCGGGGTGCTGGGTGCTCAGTACTCAGTGTGCTCTGTGCTCAGTACTCATTGTGCTCAGTGCTCAGTACTCAGGGTGCTCAGTGCTCAGTACTCAGGGTGCTCAGTGCTCAGGGTGCTGGGTGCTCAGTGCTCGGGGTGCTGGGTGCTCAGTCCTCAGGGTGCTGGGTGCTCAGTGCTCAGGGTGCTCGGTGCTCAGTGCTCAGGGTGCTGGGTGCTCAGTACTCAGGGTGCTGGGTGCTCAGTGCTCGGGGTTCTGGGTGCTCAGTACTCAGGGTGCTGGGTGCTCAGTGCTCAGGGTGCTGGGTGCTCAGTGCTCAGGGTGCTCGGTGCTTAGTACTCAGGGTGCTGGGTGCTCAGTACTCAGGGTGCTGGGTGCTCAGTGCTCAGGGTGCTGGGTGCTCAGTGCTCAGGGTGCTGGGTGCTCAGTACTCAGGGTGCTGGGTGCTCAGTTCTCGGGGTGCTGGGTGCTCAGTACTCAGGGAGCTGGGTGCTCAGTACTCAGGGTGCTGGGTGCTCAGTACTCGGGTGCTGGGTGCTCAGTGCTCAGGGTGCTGGGTGCTCAGTGCTTGGGGTGCTGGGTGCTCAGTGCACAGTACTCAGGGTGCTGGGGGCTCAGTGCTCGGGGTGCTGGGTGCTCAGTGCTCAGTACTCAGGGTGCTGGGTGCTCAGTGCTCAGTGTGCTGGGTGCTCAGTGCTCAGGGTGCTGGGTGCTCAGTGCTCAGGGTGCTGGGTGCTCAGTACTCTGGGTGCTGGGTGCTCATTGCTCGGGGTGCTCGGTGCTCAGTGCTCAGGGTGCTGGGTGCTCAGTACTCAGGGTGCTGGGTGCTCGGTGCTCAGTACGATGGGTGCTCAGTACTCAGGGTGCTGGGTGCTCAGTACTCAGTGTGCTCGGTGCTCAGTACTCAGGGTGCTGGGTGCTCAGTGCTCGGGGTGCTGGGTGCTCATTAATCAGGGTGCTGGGTGCTCAGTACTCAGGGTGCTCAGTGCTTGGGGTGCTGGGTGCTCAGTACACAGGGTGCTCAGTGCTTGGGGTGCTGGGTGCTCAGTACTCAGGGTGCTGGGTGCTCAGTGCTCAGGGTGCTGGGTGCTCAGTACTCAGGGTGCTGGGTGCTCAATAATCAGGGTGCTGGGTGCTCAGTGCTCGGGGTGCTGGGTGCTCAGTGCTCGGGGTGCTGGGTGCTCAGTGGTCGGGGTGCTGGTTGCTCAGTGCTCGGGGTGCTGGGTGCTCAGTGCTCGGGGTGCTGGGTGCTCAGTGTTCTGGTTGCTGGGTGCTCAGTGCTCGGGGTGCTCGGTGCTCAGTGCTCGGGGTGCTGGGTGCTCAGTACTCGGGGTGCTCGGTGCTCAGTACTCAGTGTGCTGGGTGCTCAGTACTCAGGGTGCTCAGTGCTCAGTACTCAGGGTGCTCAGTGCTCAGTACTCAGGGAGCTCAGTGCTCAGGGTGCTGGGTGGTCAGTGCTCGGGGTGCTTCGTGCTCAGTCCTCAGGGTGCTGGGTGCTCAGTGCTCAGGGTGCTCGGTGCTCAATGATCAGGGTGCTGGGTACTCAGTACTCAGGGTGCTGGGTGCTCAGTGCTCAGTACTCAGCGTGCTGGGTGCTCAGTGCTCAGAGTGTTGGGTGCTCAGTACTCAGGGTGCTGGGTGCTCAGTGCTCAGTGCTCAGGGTGCTCAGTGCTCAGGGTGCTGGGTGCTCAGTGCTCAGTGCTCAGGGTGCTGGGTGCTCAGTGCTCAGTGCTCAGGGTGCTGGGTGTTCAGTACTCAGGGTGCTGGGTGCTCAGTACTCAGTGTGCTGGGTGCTCAGTGCTCAGGCTGCTGGGTGCTCAGTGCTCAGGGTGCTGGGTGCCCAGGGCTCAGTGCTCAGGGTGCTGGGTGCTCAGTGCTCAGTGCTCAGGGTGCTGGGTGTTCAGTACTCAGGGTGCTGGGTGCTCAGTGCTCAGGGTGCTGGGTCCTCAGTGCTCAGTGCTCTGGGGGCTGGGTGCTCAGTGCTCAGTACTCAGGGTGCTGGGTGCTCAGTACTCAGGGTGCTGGAGGCTCAGTGCTCGGGGTGCTGGGTGCTCAGTACTCAGGGTGCTGCGTGCTCAGTACTGCGGCTGCTGGGTGCTCAGTGCAAGGGGTGCTGGGTGCTCAGTGCTCAGGGTGCTGGGTGCTCAGTGCTCGGGGTGCTCAGTACTCAGTGCTCAGGACGCTGAGTGCTCAGTACTCAGGGTGCTGGGTGCTCAGTGCTCAGGGTGCTGGGTGCACAGTGCTCGGTGTGCTCGGTGATCAGTGCTCGGGGTGCTGGGTGCTCAGTGCTCGGGGTGCTGTGTGCTCAGTTCTCTGGGTGCTCAGTGCTCAGTATTCAGGTTGCTGGGTGCTCAGTCCTCAGGGTGCTGGGTGCTCAGTACTCAGGGTGCTAAGTACTCAGGGTGCTGGGTGCTCAGTGCTCGGGGTGCTGGGTGCTCAGTACTCAGGGTGCTGGGTGCTCAGTGTTCAGGGTGCTGGGTGCTCAGTGCTCGGGGTGCTGGGTGCTCATTCCCCGGGTGCTGGGTGCTCAGTGCTCGGGGTGCTGGGTGCTCAGTACTCAGGGTGCTGTGTACTCAGTGCTCAGGGTGCTGGGTGCTCAGTGCTCAGGGTGCTGGGTGCTCAGTACTCAGGGTGCTGGGTGCTCAGTGCTCGGGGTGCTCGGTGCTCAGTACGCTGGGTGCTCAGTACTCAGGGTGCTGGGTGCTCAGTACTCAGGGTGCTGTGTGCTCAGTACTCAGGGTGCTGGGTGCTTAGTACTCAGGTTGCTGGGTGCTTAGTACTCAGGGTGCTGGCTGCTCAGTGCTCAGGGTGCTCGGTGCTCAGTGCTCGGGGTGCTGGGTGCTCAGTACTCAGGGTGGTCAGTGCTCAGTGCTCTGGGTGCTGGGTGCTCTGTGCTCGGGGTGCTGGGTGCTCATTGCTCAGGGTGCTGGGTGCTCAGTACTCAGGGTGCTCAGTGCTCAGTGCTCGGGGTGCTGGGTGCTCAGTGCTCGGGGTGCTGGGTGCTCAGTGCTCAGGGTGCTGGGTGCTCAGTGCTCAGGGTTCTGGGTGCTCAGTGCTCGGGGCGCTGGGTACTCAGTGCTCGGGGTGCTCGGAGCTCAGTACTCAGTGTGCTGGTTGCTCAGTGCTCAGGGTGCTGGGTGCTCAGTGCTCGGGGTGCTCGGTGCTCAGTACTCAGGGTGCTTCGTGCTCAGTACTCAGGGTGCTGGGTGCTCAGTGCTCAGAGTGCTGGGTGCTCAGTGCTTGGCTTGCTGGGTGCTCAGTGCTCAGTACTCAGGGTGCTGGGTGCTCAGTGCTCTTGGTGCTGGGTGCACAGTGCTCAGTACTCAGGGTGCTGGGTGCTCAGTGCTCAGGGTGCTGGGTGCTCAGTGCTCAGGGTGCTATGTGCTCAGTGCTCAGGGTGCTGGGTGCTCAGTGCTCAGGGTGCTGGGTACTCAGTGCTCGGGGTGCTGGGTGCTCAGTACTCAGTGTGCTCTGTGCTCAGTACTCATTGTGCTCAGTGCTCAGTACTCAGGGTGCTCAGTGCTCAGTACTCAGGGTGCTCAGTGCTCAGGGTGCTGGGTGCTCAGTGCTCGGGGTGCTGGGTGCTCAGTCCTCAGGGTGCTGGGTGCTCAGTGCTCAGGGTGCTCGGTGCTCAGTGCTCAGGGTGCTGGGTGCTCAGTACTCAGGGTGCTGGGTGCTCAGTGCTCGGGGTTCTGGGTGCTCAGTACTCAGGGTGCTGGGTGCTCAGTGCTCAGGGTGCTGGGTGCTCAGTGCTCAGGGTGCTCGGTGCTTAGTACTCAGGGTGCTGGGTGCTCAGTACTCAGGGTGCTGGGTGCTCAGTGCTCAGGGTGCTGGGTGCTCAGTGCTCAGGGTGCTGGGTGCTCAGTACTCAGGGTGCTGGGTGCTCAGTTCTCGGGGTGCTGGGTGCTCAGTACTCAGGGAGCTGGGTGCTCAGTACTCAGGGTGCTGGGTGCTCAGTACTCGGGTGCTGGGTGCTCAGTGCTCAGGGTGCTGGGTGCTCAGTGCTTGGGGTGCTGGGTGCTCAGTGCACAGTACTCAGGGTGCTGGGGGCTCAGTGCTCGGGGTGCTGGGTGCTCAGTGCTCAGTACTCAGGGTGCTGGGTGCTCAGTGCTCAGTGTGCTGGGTGCTCAGTGCTCAGGGTGCTGGGTGCTCAGTGCTCAGGGTGCTGGGTGCTCAGTACTCTGGGTGCTGGGTGCTCATTGCTCGGGGTGCTCGGTGCTCAGTGCTCAGGGTGCTGGGTGCTCAGTACTCAGGGTGCTGGGTGCTCGGTCCTCAGTACGATGGGTGCTCAGTACTCAGGGTGCTGGGTGCTCAGTACTCAGTGTGCTCGGTGCTCAGTACTCAGGGTGCTGGGTGCTCAGTGCTCGGGGTGCTGGGTGCTCATTAATCAGGGTGCTGGGTGCTCAGTACTCAGGGTGCTCAGTGCTTGGGGTGCTGGGTGCTCAGTACACAGGGTGCTCAGTGCTTGGGGTGCTGGGTGCTCAGTACTCAGGGTGCTGGGTGCTCAGTGCTCAGGGTGCTGGGTGCTCAGTACTCAGGGTGCTGGGTGCTCAATAATCAGGGTGCTGGGTGCTCAGTGCTCGGGGTGCTGGGTGCTCAGTGCTCGGGGTGCTGGGTGCTCAGTGGTCGGGGTGCTGGTTGCTCAGTGCTCGGGGTGCTGGGTGCTCAGTGCTCGGGGTGCTGGGTGCTCAGTGTTCTGGTTGCTGGGTGCTCAGTGCTCGGGGTGCTCGGTGCTCAGTGCTCGGGGTGCTGGGTGCTCAGTACTCGGGGTGCTCGGTGCTCAGTACTCAGTGTGCTGGGTGCTCAGTACTCAGGGTGCTCAGTGCTCAGTACTCAGGGTGCTCAGTGCTCAGTACTCAGGGAGCTCAGTGCTCAGGGTGCTGGGTGGTCAGTGCTCGGGGTGCTTCGTGCTCAGTCCTCAGGGTGCTGGGTGCTCAGTGCTCAGGGTGCTCGGTGCTCAATGATCAGGGTGCTGGGTACTCAGTACTCAGGGTGCTGGGTGCTCAGTGCTCAGTACTCAGCGTGCTGGGTGCTCAGTGCTCAGAGTGTTGGGTGCTCAGTACTCAGGGTGCTGGGTGCTCAGTGCTCAGTGCTCAGGGTGCTCAGTGCTCAGGGTGCTGGGTGCTCAGTGCTCAGTGCTCAGGGTGCTGGGTGCTCAGTGCTCAGTGCTCAGGGTGCTGGGTGTTCAGTACTCAGGGTGCTGGGTGCTCAGTACTCAGTGTGCTGGGTGCTCAGTGCTCAGGCTGCTGGTTGCTCAGTGCTCAGGGTGCTGGGTGCCCAGGGCTCAGTGCTCAGGGTGCTGGGTGCTCAGTGCTCAGTGCTCAGGGTGCTGGGTGTTCAGTACTCAGGGTGCTGGGTGCTCAGTGCTCAGGGTGCTGGGTCCTCAGTGCTCAGTGCTCTGGGGGCTGGGTGCTCAGTGCTCAGTACTCAGGGTGCTGGGTGCTCAGTACTCAGGGTGCTGGAGGCTCAGTGCTCGGGGTGCTGGGTGCTCAGTACTCAGGGTGCTGCGTGCTCAGTACTGCGGCTGCTGGGTGCTCAGTGCAAGGGGTGCTGGGTGCTCAGTGCTCAGGGTGCTGGGTGCTCAGTGCTCGGGGTGCTCAGTACTCAGTGCTCAGGACGCTGAGTGCTCAGTACTCAGGGTGCTGGGTGCTCAGTGCTCAGGGTGCTGGGTGCACAGTGCTCGGTGTGCTCGGTGATCAGTGCTCGGGGTGCTGGGTGCTCAGTGCTCGGGGTGCTGTGTGCTCAGTTCTCTGGGTGCTCAGTGCTCAGTATTCAGGTTGCTGGGTGCTCAGTCCTCAGGGTGCTGGGTGCTCAGTACTCAGGGTGCTAAGTACTCAGGGTGCTGGGTGCTCAGTGCTCGGGGTGCTGGGTGCTCAGTACTCAGGGTGCTGGGTGCTCAGTGTTCAGGGTGCTGGGTGCTCAGTGCTCGGGGTGCTGGGTGCTCATTCTCAGGGTGCTGGGTGCTCAGTGCTCGGGGTGCTGGGTGCTCAGTACTCAGGGTGCTGTGTACTCAGTGCTCAGGGTGCTGGGTGCTCAGTGCTCAGGGTGCTGGGTGCTCAGTACTCAGGGTGCTGGGTGCTCAGTGCTCGGGGTGCTCGGTGCTCAGTACGCTGGGTGCTCAGTACTCAGGGTGCTGGGTGCTCAGTACTCAGGGTGCTGTGTGCTCAGTACTCAGGGTGCTGGGTGCTTAGTACTCAGGTTGCTGGGTGCTTAGTACTCAGGGTGCTGGCTGCTCAGTGCTCAGGGTGCTCGGTGCTCAGTGCTCGGGGTGCTGGGTGCTCAGTACTCAGGGTGGTCAGTGCTCAGTGCTCTGGGTGCTGGGTGCTCTGTGCTCGGGGTGCTGGGTGCTCATTGCTCAGGGTGCTGGGTGCTCAGTACTCAGGGTGCTCAGTGCTCAGTGCTCGGGGTGCTGGGTGCTCAGTGCTCGGGGTGCTGGGTGCTCAGTGCTCAGGGTGCTGGGTGCTCAGTGCTCAGGGTTCTGGGTGCTCAGTGCTCGGGGCGCTGGGTACTCAGTGCTCGGGGTGCTCGGAGCTCAGTACTCAGTGTGCTGGTTGCTCAGTGCTCAGGGTGCTGGGTGCTCAGTGCTCGGGGTGCTCGGTGCTCAGTACTCAGGGTGCTTCGTGCTCAGTACTCAGGGTGCTGGGTGCTCAGTGCTCAGAGTGCTGGGTGCTCAGTGCTTGGCTTGCTGGGTGCTCAGTGCTCAGTACTCAGGGTGCTGGGTGCTCAGTGCTCTTGGTGCTGGGTGCACAGTGCTCAGTACTCAGGGTGCTGGGTGCTCAGTGCTCAGGGTGCTGGGTGCTCAGTGCTCAGGGTGCTGGGTGCTCAGTGCTCAGGGTGCTGGGTGCTCAGTGCTCAGGGTGCTGGGTACTCAGTGCTCGGGGTGCTGGGTGCTCAGTACTCAGTGTGCTCTGTGCTCAGTACTCATTGTGCTCAGTGCTCAGTACTCAGGGTGCTCAGTGCTCAGTACTCAGGGTGCTCAGTGCTCAGGGTGCTGGGTGCTCAGTGCTCGGGGTGCTGGGTGCTCAGTCCTCAGGGTGCTGGGTGCTCAGTGCTCAGGGTGCTCGGTGCTCAGTGCTCAGGGTGCTGGGTGCTCAGTACTCAGGGTGCTGGGTGCTCAGTGCTCGGGGTTCTGGGTGCTCAGTACTCAGGGTGCTGGGTGCTCAGTGCTCAGGGTGCTGGGTGCTCAGTGCTCAGGGTGCTCGGTGCTTAGTACTCAGGGTGCTGGGTGCTCAGTACTCAGGGTGCTGGGTGCTCAGTGCTCAGGGTGCTGGGTGCTCAGTGCTCAGGGTGCTGGGTGCTCAGTACTCAGGGTGCTGGGTGCTCAGTTCTCGGGGTGCTGGGTGCTCAGTACTCAGGGAGCTGGGTGCTCAGTACTCAGGGTGCTGGGTGCTCAGTACTCGGGTGCTGGGTGCTCAGTGCTCAGGGTGCTGGGTGCTCAGTGCTTGGGGTGCTGGGTGCTCAGTGCACAGTACTCAGGGTGCTGGGGGCTCAGTGCTCGGGGTGCTGGGTGCTCAGTGCTCAGTACTCAGGGTGCTGGGTGCTCAGTGCTCAGTGTGCTGGGTGCTCAGTGCTCAGGGTGCTGGGTGCTCAGTGCTCAGGGTGCTGGGTGCTCAGTACTCAGGGTGCTCGGTGCTTAGTACTCAGGGTGCTGGGTGCTCAGTACTCCGGGTGCTGGGTGCTCAGTGCTCAGTACTCAGGGTGCTGGGTGCTCAGTACTCAGGGTGCTGGGTGCTCAGTGCTCGGGGTGCTGGGTGCTCAGTGCTCGGGGTGCTCGGTGCTCAGTACTCAGGGTGCTGGGTGCTCAGTGCTCGGGGTGCTCAGTACTCAGGGTGCTGTTTGTTCAGTGCTCAGGGTGCTGGGTGCTCAGTACTCAGGGTGCTCGGTGCTTAGTACTCAGGGTGCTGGGTGCTCAGTACTCCGGGTGTGGGTGCTCAGTGCTCGGGGTGCTCAGTGCTCAGTGCTCAAGGTGCTGGGTGCTCAGTACTCAGGGTGATCATTGCTCAGGGTGCTGGGTGCTCAGTACTCAGGGTGCTGGGTGCTCAGTACTCAGGGTGCTCAGTGCTCAGTACTCAGGGTGCTCAGTGCTCAGTACTAAGGGTGCTCAGTGCTCAGGGTGCTGGGTGCTCAGTGTTCGGTGTGCTCGGTGCTCAGTACTCAGGGTGCTGGGTGCTCAGTGCTCATGGTGCTGGGTGCTCAGTGCTCAGGGTGCTGGTTGCTCAGTGCTCAGGGAGCTGGGTGCTCAGTACTCAGGGTTTTCGGTGCTCAGTACTCCGGGTGCTCAGTGCTCAGTACTCAGGGTGCTGGGTGCTCAGTGCTCAGGGTGCTGGGTGCTCAGTACTCAGGGTGCTGGGTGCTCGGTGCTCAGTACGCTGGGTGCTCAGTACTCAGGTTTCTGGGTACTCAGTACTCAGGGTGCTGGGTGCTCAGTACTCAGGGTGCTCGGTGCTCAGTACTCAGGGTGCTGGGTGCTCATTGCTCAGGGTGCTGGGTGCTCAGTACTCAGGGTGCTGGGTGCTCAGTGCTCGGGGTGCTCGGTGCTCAGTACGCTGGGTGCTCAGTACTCAGGGTGATGGGTGCTCAGTACTCAGGGTGCTGTGCGCTCAGTACTCAGGGTGCTGGGTGCTTAGTACTCAGGGTGCTGGGTGCTTAGTACTCAGGGTGCTGGGTGCTCAGTGCTCCGGGTGCTCGGTGCTCAGTGCTCCGGGTGCTCGGTGCTCAGTACTCAGGGTGCTGGGTGCTCAGTGCTCGGGGTGCTCGGTGCTCAGTACTCAGGGTGCTGGGTGCTCTGTGCTCGGGGTGCTGGGTGCTCAGTACTCAGGGTGCTGGGTGCTCAGTGCTCCGGGTGCTCGGTGCTCAGTGCTCCGGGTGCTCGGTGCTCAGTACTCAGGGTGCTGGGTGCTCAGTGCTCGGGGTGCTCGGTGCTCAGTACTCAGGGTGCTGGGTGCTCAGTGCTCAGGGTGCTGGGTGCTCAGTTCTAGGGGTGCTGGGTGCTCAGTACTCAGGGTGCTGCGTGCTCAGTACTCCGGGTGCTGGGTGCTCAGTGCAAGGGGTGCTGGGTGCTCAGTCATCAGGGTGCTGGGTGCTCAGTACTCAGTGCTCAGGATGCTGGGTGCTCAGTACTCAGGGTGCTGGGTGGTCAGTGCTCGGGGTGCTCAGTACTCAGTGCTCAGGATGCTGGGTGCTCAGTACTCAGGGTGCTGGGTGCTCAGTTGTCAGGGTGCTGGGTGCACAGTGCTCGGGGTGCTCTGTGCTCAGTGCTCGGGGTGCTGGGTGCTCAGTGTTCGGGGTGCTGGGTGCTCAGTGCTTGGGGTGCTGGGTGATCAGTACTCAGGGTGCTCGGTGCTCAGTGCTCGGGTTGCTGGGTGCTCAGTACTCGGGGTGCTGGGTGCTCAGTGCTCAGGGTGCTGGGTCTCAGTGCTCGGGGTACTGGGTACTCAGTGCTCAGTACACAGGGTGCTGAGTGCTCAGTGCTCGGGGTGCTGGGTGCTCAGTGCTCAGTACTCAGGGTGCTCAGTGCTCAGTACTCAGCGTGCTGGGTGCTCAGTGCTCAGGGTGCTGGGTGCTCAGTACTCAGGGTGCTGTGTGCTTAGTACTTAGGGTGCTCGGTCCTCAGTGCTCAGGGTGCTGGGTGCTCAGTACTCAGGGTGCTGAGTGCTCAGTGCTCAGGGTGCTCAGTGCTCAGCACGCGGTGCTTGGATGCTGAGTGCTCGGGGTGCTCTGTGCTCAGTGCTCGGGGTGCTCAGTTCTCGGGGTGCTGGGTGCTCAGTGCTCAGTACTCAGGGTGCTGGGTGCTCAGTGCTCGGGGTGCTGGATGCTCAGTACTCAGGCTGCTGGGTGCTCAGTGCTCAGGGTGCTGGGTGCTCAGTACTCAGGGTGCTGGGTGCTCAGTGCTCAGGGTGCTGGGTGCTCAGTACTCAGGGGGCTGGGTCCTCAGTGCTCAGGGTGCTGGGTGCTCAGTGCTCGGGGTGCTCAGTACTCAGGGTGCTGTGTGTTCAGTGCTCAGGGTACTGGGTGCTCAGTACTCAGGGTGCTCGGTGCTTAGTACTCAGGGTGCTGGGTGCTTAGTACTCCGGGTGCTGGGTGCTCAGTGCTCGGGGTGCTCGGTGCTCAGTGCTCAGGGTGCTGGGTGCTCAGTACTCAGGGTGCTCATTGCTCAGGGTGCTGGGTGCTCAGTACTCAGGGTGCTGGGTGCCCAGTACTCAGGGTGCTCAGTGCTCAGTACTCAGGGTGCTGGCGGCTCAGTACTCGGGGTGCTGGGTGCTCAGTACTCAGGGTGCTGGGTGCTCAGTACTCAGGGTGCTGGGTGCTCAGTACTCGGGTGCTAGGTTCTCAGTACTCGGGTGCTGGGTGCTCAGTGCACAGGGTGCTGGGTTCTCAGTGCTCATGGTGCTCGGTGCTTAATACTCAGGGTGTTCGGTGCTCAGGGTCCTGGGTGCTCAGTGCTCGCGGTGCTGGGTGCTCAGTGCTCGGGGTGCTGGCTGCTCAGTGCTCAGGGTGCTGGGTGCTCAGTACTCAGGGTGCTCGGTGCTCAGTACTCAGGGTGCTGGGTGCTCAGTGCTCAGGGTGCTGGGTGCTCAGTACTCAGGGTGCTGGGTGCTCAGTACTCAGTGTGCTCGGTGCTCAGTACTCAGGGTGCTCAGTGCTCGGGGTGCTGGGTGCTCATTAATCAGGGTGCTGGGTGCTCAGTACTCAGGGTGCTCAGTGCTTGGGGTGCTGGGTGCTCAGTACACAGGGTGCTCAGTGCTTGGGGTGCTGGGTGCTCAGTACTCAGGGTGCTGGGTGCTCAGTGCTCAGGGTGCTGGGTGCTCAGTACTCAGGGTGCTGGGTGCTCAATAATCAGGGTGCTGGGTGCTCAGTGCTCGGGGTGCTGGGTGCTCAGTGCTCGGGGTGCTGGGTGCTCAGTGGTCGGGGTGCTGGTTGCTCAGTGCTCGGCGTGCTGGGTGCTCAGTGCTCGGGGTGCTGGGTGCTCAGTGTTCTGGTTGCTGGGTGCTCAGTGCTCGGGGTGCTCGGTGCTCAGTGCTCGGGGTGCTGGGTGTTCAGTACTCGGGGTGCTCGGTGCTCAGTACTCAGTGTGCTGGGTGCTCAGTACTCAGGGTGCTCAGTGCTCAGTACTCAGGGTGCTCAGTGCTCAGTACTCAGGGAGCTCAGTGCTCAGGGTGCTGGGTGGTCAGTGCTCGGGGTGCTTCGTGCTCAGTCCTCAGGGTGCTGGGTGCTCAGTGCTCAGGGTGCTCGGTGCTCAATGATCAGGGTGCTGGGTAGTCAGTACTCAGGGTGCTGGGTGCTCAGTGCTCAGTACTCAGCGTGCTGGGTGCTCAGTGCTCAGAGTGTTGGGTGCTCAGTACTCAGGGTGCTGGGTGCTCAGTGCTCAGTGCTCAGGGTGCTCAGTGCTCAGGGTGCTGGGTGCTCAGTGCTCAGTGCTCAGGGTGCTGGGTGCTCAGTGCTCAGTGCTCAGGGTGCTGGGTGTTCAGTACTCAGGGTGCTGGGTGCTCAGTACTCAGTGTGCTGGGTGCTCAGTGCTCAGGCTGCTGGGTGCTCAGTGCTCAGGGTGCTGGGTGCCCAGTGCTCAGTGCTCAGGGTGCTGGGTGCTCAGTGCTCAGTGCTCAGGGTGCTGGGTGTTCAGTACTCAGGGTGCTGGGTGCTCAGTGCTCAGGGTGCTGGGTCCTCAGTGCTCAGTGCTCTGGGGGCTGGGTGCTCAGTGCTCAGTACTCAGGGTGCTGGGTGCTCAGTACTCAGGGTGCTGGAGGCTCAGTGCTCGGGGTGCTGGGTGCTCAGTACTCAGGGTGCTGCGTGCTCAGTACTCCGGCTGCTGGGTGCTCAGTGCAAGGGGTGCTGGGTGCTCAGTTCTCTGGGTGCTCAGTGCTCAGTACTCAGGTTGCTGGGTGCTCAGTACTCAGGGTGCTGGGTGCTCAGTACTCAGGGTGCTGGGTGCTCAGTGCTCGGGGTGCTCAGTACTCAGTGCTCAGGACGCTGAGTGCTCAGTACTCAGGGTGCTGGGTGCTCAGTGCTCGGGGTGCTGGGTGCTCAGTTCTCTGGGTGCTCAGTGCTCAGTACTCAGGTTGCTGGGTGCTCAGTACTCAGGGTGCTGGGTGCTCAGTACTCAGGGAGCTCAGTGCTCGGGGTGCTGGGTGCTCAGTACTCAGGGTGCTGGGTGCTCAGTACTCAGGGTGCTAAGTACTCAGGGTGCTGGGTGCTCAGTGCTCGGGGTGCTGGGTGCTCAGTACTCAGGGTGCTGGGTGCTCAGTGTTCAGGGTGCTGGGTGCTCAGTGCTCGGGGTGCTGGGTGCTCATTCTCAGGGTGCTGGGTGCTCAGTACTCAGGGTGCTGGGTGCTCAGTGCTCGGGGTGCTCGGTGCTCAGTACACAGGGTGCTGGGTGCTCAGTTCTCGGGGCTGCTGGCTGCTCAGTACTCAGGGTGCTGGGTGCTCAGTGCTCAGTACTCAGCGTGCTGGGTGCTCAGTGCTCAGAGTGTTGGGTGCTCAGTACTCAGGTTGCTGGGTGCTCAGTGCTCAGTGCTCAGGGTGCTCAGTGCTCAGGGTGCTGGGTGCTCATGGTGCTGGGTGCTCAGTGCTCAGGGTGCTCGTTGCTCAGTGCTCAGGGAGCTGGGTGCTCAGTGCTCAGTGCTCAGGGTGGTGGGTGCTCAGTGCTCAGTGCTCAGGGTGCTGGGTGTTCAGTACTCAGGGTGCTGGGTGCTCAGTACTCAGTGTGCGGGGTGCTCAGTGCTCAGGGTGCTGGGTGCTCAGTGCTCAGGGAGCTGGGTGCTCAGTACTCAGGGTGCTGGGTGCTCAGTGCTCGGGATGCTGGGTGCTCAGTGCTCAGGGTGCTGGGTCCCCTGTGATCAGTGCTCAGGGTGCTGGGTGCTCAGTGCTCAGTGCTCAGGGTGTTGGGTGTTCAGTACTCAGGGTGCTGGGTGCTCAGTGCTCAGGGTGCTGGTTCCTCAGTGCTCAGTGCTCAGGGGGCTGGGTGCTCAGTGCTCAGTACTCAGGGTGCTGGGTGCTCAGTACTCAGGGTGCTGGGTGCTCAGTACTCAGGGAGCTCAGTGCTCGGGGTGCAGGGTGCTCAGTACTCAGGGTGCTGGGTGCTCAGTACTCAGGGTGCTCAGTACTCAGGGTGCTGGGTGCTCAGTGCTCGGGGTGCTGGGTGCTCAGTACTCAGGGTGCTGGGTGCTCAGTGCTCATGGTGCTGGGTGCTCAGTGCTCGGGGTGCTGGGTGCTCAATCTCGAGGTGCTGGGTGCTCAGTACTCAGGGTGCTGGGTGCTCAGTGCTCGGGGTGCTCGGTGCTCAGTACACAGGGTGCTGGGTGCTCAGTGCTCGGGGTGCTGGGTGCACAGTACTCAGGGTGCTGGGTGCTCAGTGCTCAGTACTCAGCGTGCTGGGTGCTCAGGGCTCAGAGTGTTGGGTGCTAAGTACTCAGGGGGCTGGGTGCTCAGTGCTCAGTGCTCAGGGTGCTCAGTGCTCAGGGTGCTGGCTGCTCAGGGTGCTGGGTGCTCAGTGCTCGGGGTGCTGGGTGCTCAGTGCTCAGGGTGCTGGGTGCTCAGTGCTCAGTGCTCAGGGTGCTGGGTGCTCAGTACTCAGGGTGCTGGGTGCTCAGTACTCAGGGTGCTGGGTGCTCAGTGCTCAGTGCTCAGGGTGCTCAGTGCTCAGGGTGCTGGGTGCTCAGGGTGCTGGGTGCTCAGTGCTCGGGGTGCTCGGTCCTCAGTGCTCAGGGTGCTGGGTGCTCAGTGCTCAGTGCTCAGGGTGGTGGGTGCTGAGTGCTCAGTGCTCAGGATGCTGGGTGTTCAGTACTCAGGGTGCCTGGGGCTCAGTACTCAGTGTGCTGGGTGCTCAGTGCTCAGGGTGCTGGGTGCTCAGTGCTCAGGGTGCTGGGTGCTCAGTACTCAGGGTGCTGGGTGCTCAGTGCTCGGGGTGCTGGGTGCTCAGTGCTCAGGGTGCTGGGTGCCCAGTGCTCAGTGCTCAGGGTGCTGGGTGCTCAGTGCTCAGTGCTCAGGGTGCTGTGTGTTCAGTACTCAGGGTGCTGGGTGCTCAGTGCTCAGGGTGCTGGGTCCTCAGTGCTCAGTGCTCAGGGGGCTTGGTGCTCAGTGCTCAGTACTCAGGGTGCTGGGTGCTCAGTACTCAGGGTGCTGGGTGCTCAGTGCTCGGGGTGCTGGGTGCTCAGTACTCAGGGTGCTGGGTGCTCAGTGCTCATGGTGCAGGGTGCTCAGTGCTCGGGGTGCTCGGTGCTCAGTACTCAGGGTGCTCAGTACTCAGGGTGCTGGGTGCTCAGTGCTCGGGGTGCTGGGTGCTCAATCTCAGGGTGCTGGTTGCTCAGTACTCAGGGTGCTGGGTTCTCAGTGCTCGGGGTGCAGGGTGCTCAGTACTCAGGGTGCTGGGTGCTCAGTACTCAGGGTGCTCAGTACTCAGGGTGCTGGGTGCTCAGTGCTCGGGGTGCTGGGTGCTCAGTACTCAGGGTGCTGGGTGCTCAGTGCTCATGGTGCAGGGTGCTCAGTGCTCGGGGTGCTCGGTGCTCAGTACTCAGGGTGCTCAGTACTCAGGGTGCTGGGTGCTCAGTGCTCGGGGTGCTGGGTGCTCAATCTCAGGGTGCTGGGTGCTCAGTACTCAGGGTGCTGGGTTCTCAGTGCTCGGGGTGCTCGGTGCTCAGTACACAGGGTGCTGGGTACTCAGTGCTCGGGGTGCTGGGTGCACAGTACTAGGGTGCTGGGTGCTCAGTGCTCGGGGTGCTCGGTTCTCAGTACTCAGAGTGCTGGGTGCTCAGTGCTCGGGGTGCTGGGTGCTCAGTGCTCAGGGTGCTGGGAGCTCAGTACTCAGGGTGCTGGGTGCTAAGTGCTCGGGGTGCTGGGTGCACAGTACTCAGCGTGCTGCGTGCTCAGTTCTCAGGGTGCTGGGTGCTCAGTGCTCCGGGTGCTCGGTGCTCAGTACTCAGGGTGCTGGGTGCTCAGTGCTCGGGGTGCTCGGTGCTCAGTACTCAGGGTGCTGGGTGCTCAGTGCTCGGGGTGCTTGGTGCTCAGTGCTCGGGGTGCTCGGTGCTCAGTACTCAGGGTGCTGGGTGCTCAGTGCTCGGGGTGCTGGGTGCTCAGTACTCAGGGTCCTGGGTGCTCAGTGCTCAGGGTGCTGGGTGCTCAGTTCTAGGGGTGCTGGGTGCTCAGTACTCAGGGTGCTGCGTGCTCAGTACTCCGGGTGCTGTGTGCTCAGTGCAAGGGTGCTGGGTGCTCAGGGTGCTGGGTGCTCAGTACTCAGTGCTCAGGATGCTGGGTGCTCAGTACTCAGGGTGATGGGTGGTCAGTGCTCGGGGTGCTCAGTACTCAGTGCTCAGGATGCTGGGTGCTCAGTACTCAGGGTGCTGGGTGCTCAGTTCTCAGGGTGCTGGGTGCACAGTGCTCGGGGTGCTCTGTGCTCAGTGCTTGGGGTGCTGGGTGCTCAGTGCTCAGTACTCAGGGTGCTGGGTGCTCAGTGCTCGGGGTGCTGGGTGGTCAGTGCTCAGTACTCAGGGTGCTGGGTGCTCAGTGCTCGGGGTGCTTGATGCTCAGTACTCAGGGTGCTGGGTGCTCAGTGCTCAGTACACAGGGTGCTGGGTGCTCAGTGCTCGGGGTGCTGGGTGCTCAGTGCTCAGTACTCAGGGTGCTGGGTGCTCAGTGCTCGGGGTGCTTGATGCTCAGTACTCAGGGTGCTGGGTGCTCAGTGCTCAGGGTGCTGGGTGCTCAGTACTCAGGGTGCTGGGTGCTCAGTACTCAGTATCCTGGGTGCTCAGTGCTCGGGGTGCTCAGTACTCAGGGTGCTGTGTGTTCAGTGCTCAGGGTACTGGGTGCTCAGTACTCAGGGTGCTCAGTGCTCGGGGTGCTTGATGCTCAGTACTCAGGGTGCTGGGTGCTCAGTGCTCAGGGTGCTGGGTGCTCAGTACTCAGGGTGCTGGGTGCTCAGTACTCAGTATGCTGGGTGCTCAGTGCTCGGGGTGCTCAGTACTCAGGGTGCTGTGTGTTCAGTGCTCAGGGTACTGGGTGCTCAGTACTCAGGGTGCTCAGTGCTTGGGGTGCTGGGTGCGCAGTACTCAGGGTGTTGGGTGCTCAGTACTCAGGGTGCTCAGTGCTTGGGGTGCTGGGTGCTCAGTACTCAGGGTGCTCAGTGCTTGGGGTGTTGGGTGCTCAGTACTCAGGGTGCTGGGTGCTCAGTGCTCATGGTGCTAGGTGCTCAGTACTCAGGGTGCTGGGTGCTCATTACTCAGGGTGCTAGGTGCTCAGTGTTCGGGGTGCTGGGTGCTCAGGGCTCGGGGTGCTGGGGGCTCAGTGCTCGGGGCCCTGGTGCTCAGTGCTCAGGGTGCTCGGTGCTCAGTGCTCAGGGTGCGGGGTGCTCAGTACTCAGGGTGCTGGGTGCTCAGTGCTCGGGGTGCTGGGTGCTCAGTACTCAGGGTGCTGGGTGCTCAGTGCTCAGGGTGCTGGGTGCACAGTGCTCAGGGTGCTCGGTGCTTAGTACTCGGGGTGCTGGGTGCTCAGTACTCAGGGTTCTGGGTGCTCAGTGCTCAGGGTGCTGGGTGCTCAGTGCTCAGGGTGCTGGGTGCTCAGTACTCAGGGTGCTGGGTGCTCAGTACTCAGGGTGCTGGGTGCTCAGTTCTCAGGGTGCTGGGTGTTCAGTGCTCGGGGTGCTGGGTGCTCAGTGCTCGGGGTGCTCGGTGCTCAGTGCTCAAGTTGCTGGGTGCTCAGTACTCAGGGTGATCATTGCTCAGGATGCTGGGTGCACAGTGCTCGGGGTGCTGGGTACTCCGTGCTCAGTACACAGGGTGCTGGGTGCTCAGTGCTCGGGGTCCTGGGTGCTCAGTGCTCAGTACTCAGGGTGCTGGGTGCTCAGTGCTCGGGGTGCTTGATGCTCAGTACTCAGGGTGCTGGGTGCTCAGTGCTCAGGGTGCTGGGTGCTCAGTACTCAGGGTGCTGGGTGCTCAGTACTCAGTATGCTGGGTGCTCAGTGCTCGGGGTGCTCAGTACTCAGGGTGCTGTGTGTTCAGTGCTCAGGGTACTGGGTGCTCAGTACTCAGGGTGCTCAGTGCTTGGGGTGCTGGGTGCGCAGTACTCAGGGTGTTGGGTGCTCAGTACTCAGGGTGCTCAGTGCTTGGGGTGCTGGGTGCTCAGTACTCAGGGTGCTCAGTGCTTGGGGTGTTGGGTGCTCAGTACTCAGGGTGCTGAGTGCTCATTACTCAGGGTGCTAGGTGCTCAGTGTTCGGGGTGCTGGGTGCTCAGTGCTCGGGGTGCTGGGTGCTCAGTACTCGGGGTGCTCGGTGCTCAGTACGTTGGGTGCTCACTAATCAGGGTGCTGGGTGCTCAGTGCTCAGGGTGCTGGGTGCTCAGTGCTCAGGGTGCTGGGTGCTCAGTGCTCAGGGTGCTGGGTGCTCAGTACTCAGGGTGCTGGTTGCGCAGTGCTCAGGGTGCTGGGTGCTCAGTGCTCAGGGTGCTGGGTGCTCAGTGCTCAGGGTGCTGGGTGCTCAGTGCTCGGGGCGCTGGGTGCTCAGTGCTCGGGGTGCTGGGTGCTCAGTACTCAGGGTGCTGCGTGCTCAGTACTCAGGGTGCTGGGTGATCAGTATTCGGGTGCTGGGTGCTCAGTGCTCAGAGTGCTGGGTGCTCAGTGCTTGGGGTGCTGGGTGCTCAGTGCTCAGTACTCAGGGTGCTGGGTGCTCAGTGCTCTTGGTGCTGGGTGCACAGTGCTCAGTACTCAGGGTGCTGGGTGCTCAGTGCTCAGGGTGCTGGGTGCTCAGTGCTCAGGGTGCTGGGTGCTCAGTGCTCAGGGTGCTGGGTGCTCAGTGCTCAGGGTGCTGGGTACTCAGTGCTCGGGGTGCTGGGTGCTCAGTACTCAGGGTGCTGGGTGCTCAGTGCTCAGGGTGCTGGGTGCTCAGTGCTCAGGGTGCTGGGTGCTCAGTACTCAGTGTGCTGGGAGCTCAGTGCTCGGGGTGCTCGGTGCTCAGTACTCAGGGTGCTGTGTGCTCAGTACTCAGGGTGCTGGGTGCTTAGTACTTAGGGTGCTGGGTGCTTAGTACTCAGGGTGCTGGCTGCTCAGTGCTCAGGGTGCTCGGTGCTCAGTGCTCGGGGTGCTGGGTGCTCAGTACTCAGGGTGGTCAGTGCTCAGTGCTCTGGGTGCTGGGTGCTCTGTGCTCGGAGTGCTGGGTGCTCATTTCTCAGGGTGCTGTGTGTTCAGTGCTCAGGGTACTGGGTGCTCAGTACTCAGGGTGCTCAGTGCTTGGGGTGCTGGGTGCGCAGTACTCAGGGTGTTGGGTGCTCAGTACTCAGGGTGCTCAGTGCTTGGGGTGCTGGGTGCTCAGTACTCAGGGTGCTCAGTGCTTGGGGTGTTGGGTGCTCAGTACTCAGGGTGCTGGGTGCTCAGTGCTCAGGATGCTGGGTGCTCAGTACTCAGGGTGCTGGGTGCTCATTACTCAGGGTGCTAGGTGCTCAGTGTTCGGGGTGCTGGGTGCTCAGGGCTCGGGGTGCTGGGTGCTCAGTGCTCGGGGCCCTGGTGCTCAGTGCTCAGGGTGCTCGGGGCTCAGTGCTCAGGGTGCGGGGTGCTCAGTACTCATGGTGCTGGGTGCTCAGTGCTCGGGGTGCTGGGTGCTCAGTACTCAGGGTGCTGGGTGCTCAGTGCTCAGGGTGCTGGGTGCTCAGTGCTCAGGGTGCTCGGTGCTTAGTACTCGGGGTGCTGGGTTCTCAGTACTCAGGGTTCTGGGTGCTCAGTGCTCAGGGTGCTGGGTGCTCAGTGCTCAGGGTGCTGGGTGCTCAGTACTCAGGGTGCTGGGTGCTCAGTACTCAGGGTGCTGGGTGCTCAGTTCTCAGGGTGCTGGGTGCGCAGTGCTCGGGGTGCTGGGTGCTCAGTGCTCGGGGTGCTCGGTGCTCAGTGCTCAAGGTGCTGGGTGCTCAGTACTCAGGGTGATCATTGCTCAGGATGCTGGGTGCACAGTGCTCGGGGTGCTGGGTACTCCGTGCTCAGTACACAGGGTGCTGGGTGCTCAGTGCTCGGGGTCCTGGGTGCTCAGTGCTCAGTACTCAGGGTGCTGGGTGCTCAGTGCTCGGGGTGCTTGATGCTCAGTACTCAGGGTGCTGGGTGCTCAGTGCTCAGGGTGCTGGGTGCTCAGTACTCAGGGTGCTGGGTGCTCAGTACTCAGTATGCTGGGTGCTCAGTGCTCGGGGTGCTCAGTACTCAGGGTGCTGTGTGTTCAGTGCTCAGGGTACTGGGTGCTCAGTACTCAGGGTGCTCAGTGCTTGGGGTGCTGGGTGCGCAGTACTCAGGGTGTTGGGTGCTCAGTACTCAGGGTGCTCAGTGCTTGGGGTGCTGGGTGCTCAGTACTCAGGGTGCTCAGTGCTTGGGGTGTTGGGTGCTCAGTACTCAGGGTGCTGGGTGCTCAGTGCTCAGGGTGCTGGGTGCTCAGTACTCAGGGTGCTGGGTGCTCATTACTCAGGGTGCTAGGTGCTCAGTGTTCGGGGTGCTGGGTGCTCAGTGCTCGGGGTGCTGGGTGCTCAGTACTCGGGGTGCTCGGTGCTCAGTACGTTGGGTGCTCACTAATCAGGGTGCTGGGTGCGCAGTGCTCAGGGTGCTGGGTGCTCAGTGCTCAGGGTGCTGGGTGCTCAGTGCTCGGGGTGCTCGGTGCTCAGTACGTTGGGTGCTCACTACTCAGGGTGCTGGGTGCTCAGTGCTCAGGGTGCTGGGTGCTGAGTGCTCAGGGTGCTGGGTGCTCAGTGCTCAGGGTGCTGGGTGCTCAGTACTCAGGGTGCTGGGTGCGCAGTGCTCGGGGTGATGGGTGCTCAGTGCTCAGGGTGCTGGGTGCTCAGTGCTCAGGGTGCTGGGTGCTCAGTGTTCGGGGTGCTGGGTGCTCAGTACTCAGGGTGCTGGGTGCTCAGTACTCAGGGTGCTGGGTGATCAGTACTCGGGTGCTGGGTGCTCAGTGCTCAGAGTGCTGGCTGCTCAGTGCTTGGGGTGCTGGGTGCTCAGTGCTCAGTACTCAGGGTGCTGGGTGCTCAGTGCTCTTGGTGCTGGGTTCACAGTGCTCAGTACTCAGGGTGCTGGGTGCTCAGTGCTCAGGGTGCTGGGTGCTCAGTGCTCAGGGTGCTGGGTGCTCAGTGCTCAGGGTGCTGGGTGCTCAGTGCTCAGGGTGCTGGGTACTCAGTGCTCGGGGTGCTGGGTGCTCAGTACTCAGGGTGCTGGGTGCTCAGTGCTCAGGGTGCTGGGTGCTCAGTGCTCAGGGTGCTGGGTGCTCAGTACTCAGTGTGCTGGGTGCTCAGTGCTCGGGGTGCTCGGTGCTCAGTACTCAGGGTGCTGTGTGCTCAGTACTCAGGGTGCTGGGTGCTTAGTACTTAGGGTGCTGGGTGCTTAGTACTCAGGGTGCTGGCTGCTCAGTGCTCAGGGTGCTCGGTGCTCAGTGCTCGGGGTGCTGGGTGCTCAGTACTCAGGGTGGTCAGTGCTCAGTGCTCTGGTTGCTGGGTGCTCTGTGCTCGGAGTGCTGGGTGCTCATTTCTCAGGGTGCTGGGTGCTCAGTACTCAGGGTGCTCAGTGCTCAGTGCTCGGGGTGCTGGGTGCTCAGTGCTCGGGGTGCTGGGTGCTCAGTGCTCAGGGTGCTGGGTGCTCAGTGCTCAGGGTTCTGGGTGCTCAGTGCTCGGGGCGCTGGGTACTCAGTGCTCGGGGTGCTCGGAGCTCAGTACTCAGTGTGCTGGGTGCTCAGTGCTCGGGGTGCTCGGTGCTCAGTACTCAGGGTGCTGGGTGCTCAGTGCTCGGGGTGCTCGGTGCTCAGTACGTTGGGTGCTCACTACTCAGGGTGCTGGGTGCTCAGTGCTCAGGGTGCTGGGTGCTGAGTGCTCGGGGTGCTGGGTGCTCAGTGCTCAGGGTGCTGGGTGATCAGTACTCAGGGTGCTGGGTGCGCAGTGCTCGGGGTGCTGGGTGCTCAGTGCTCAGGGTGCTGGGTGCTCAGTGCTCAGGGTGCTGGGTGCTCAGTACTCGGGGTGCTGTGTGCTTAGTGCTCAGTGCTCAGGGTGCTGGGTGCTCAGTGCTTGGGGTGCTGGGTGCTCAGTGCTCAGTACTCAGGGTGCTGGGGGCTCAGTGCTTGGGGTGCTGGGTGCTTAGTGCTCAGTACTCAGGGTGCTGGGTGCTCAGTGCTCGGGGTGCTTGATGCTCAGTACTCAGGGTGCTGGGTGCTCAGTGCTCAGTACACAGGGTGCTGGGTGCTCAGTGCTCGGGGTGCTGGGTGCTCAGTGCTCAGTACTCAGGGTGCTGGGTGCTCAGTGCTCGGGGTGCTTGATGCTCAGTACTCAGGGTGCTGGGTGCTCAGTGCTCAGGGTGCTGGGTGCTCAGTACTCAGGGTGCTGGGTGCTCAGTACTCAGTATGCTGGGTGCTCAGTGCTCGGGGTGCTCAGTACTCAGGGTGCTGTGTGTTCAGTGCTCAGGGTACTGGGTGCTCAGTACTCAGGGTGCTCAGTGCTCGGGGTGCTTGATGCTCAGTACTCAGGGTGCTGGGTGCTCAGTGCTCAGGGTGCTGGGTGCTCAGTACTCAGGGTGCTGGGTGCTCAGTTCTCAGTATGCTGGGTGCTCAGTGCTCGGGGTGCTCAGTACTCAGGGTGCTGTGTGTTCAGTGCTCAGGGTACTGGGTGCTCAGTACTCAGGGTGCTCAGTGCTTGGGGTGCTGGGTGCGCAGTACTCAGGGTGTTGGGTGCTCAGTACTCAGGGTGCTCAGTGCTTGGGGTGCTGGGTGCTCAGTACTCAGGGTGCTCAGTGCTTGGGGTGTTGGGTGCTCAGTACTCAGGGTGCTGGGTGCTCAGTGCTCAGGGTGCTGGGTGCTCAGTACTCAGGGTGCTGGGTGCTCATTACTCAGGGTGCTAGGTGCTCAGTGTTCGGGGTGCTGGGTGCTCAGGGCTCGGGGTGCTGGGTGCTCAGTGCTCGGGGCCCTGGTGCTCAGTGCTCAGGGTGCTCGGTGCTCAGTGCTCAGGGTGCGGGGTGCTCAGTACTCAGGGTGCTGGGTGCTCAGTGCTCGGGGTGCTGGGTGCTCAGTACTCAGGGTGCTGGGTGCTCAGTGCTCAGGGTGCTGGGTGCTCAGTGCTCAGGGTGCTCGGTGCTTAGTACTCGGGGTGCTGGGTGCTCAGTACTCAGGGTTCTGGGTGCTCAGTGCTCAGGGTGCTGGGTGCTCAGTGCTCAGGGTGCTGGGTGCTCAGTACTCAGGGTGCTGGGTGCTCAGTACTCAGGGTGCTGGGTGCTCAGTTCTCAGGGTGCTGGGTGCTCAGTGCTCGGGGTGCTGGGTGCTCAGTGCTCGGGGTGCTCGGTGCTCAGTGCTCAAGGTGCTGGGTGCTCAGTACTCAGGGTGATCATTGCTCAGGATGCTGGGTGCACAGTGCTCGGGGTGCTGGGTACTCCGTGCTCCGTACACAGGGTGCTGGGTGCTCAGTGCTCGGGGTCCTGGGTGCTCAGTGCTCAGTACTCAGGGTGATGGGTGCTCAGTGCTCGGGGTGCTTGATGCTCAGTACTCAGGGTGCTGGGTGCTCAGTGCTCAGGGTGCTGGGTGCTCAGTACTCAGGGTGCTGGGTGCTCAGTACTCAGTATGCTGGGTGCTCAGTGCTCGGGGTGCTCAGTACTCAGGGTGCTGTGTGTTCAGTGCTCAGGGTACTGGGTGCTCAGTACTCAGGGTGCTCAGTGCTTGGGGTGCTGGGTGCGCAGTACTCAGGGTGTTGGGTGCTCAGTACTCAGGGTGCTCAGTGCTTGGGGTGCTGGGTGCTCAGTACTCAGGGTGCTCAGTGCTTGGGGTGTTGGGTGCTCAGTACTCAGGGTGCTGGGTGCTCAGTGCTCAGGGTGCTGGGTGCTCAGTACTCAGGGTGCTGGGTGATCATTACTCAGGGTGCTAGGTGCTCAGTGTTCGGGGTGCTGGGTGCTCAGTGCTCGGGGTGCTGGGTGCTCAGTACTCGGGGTGCTCGGTGCTCAGTACGTTGGGTGCTCACTAATCAGGGTGCTGGCTGATCAGTGCTCAGGGTGCTGGGTGCTCAGTGCTCAGGGTGCTGGGTGCTCAGTGCTCAGGGTGCTGGGTGCTCAGTACTCAGGGTGCTGGTTGCGCAGTGCTCAGGGTGCTGGGTGCTCAGTGCTCAGGGTGCTGGGTGCTCAGTGCTCAGGGTGCTGGGTGCTCAGTGCTCGGGGCGCTGGGTGCTCAGTGCTCGGGGTGCTCGGAGCTCAGTACTCAGTGTGCTGGGTGCTCAGTGCTCGGGGTGCTCGGTGCTCAGTACTCAGGGTGCTGGGTGCTCAGTGCTCGGGGTGCTCGGTGCTCAGTACGTTGGGTGCTCACTACTCAGGGTGCTGGGTGCTCAGTGCTCAGGGTGCTGGGTGCTGAGTGCTCAGGGTGCTGGGTGCTCTGTGCTCAGGGTGCTGGGTGCTCAGTACTCAGGGTGCTGGGTGCGCAGTGCTCGGGGTGATGGGTGCTCAGTGCTCAGGGTGCTGGGTGCTCAGTACTCAGTATGCTGGGTGCTCAGTGCTCGGGGTGCTCAGTACTCAGGGTGCTGTGTGTTCAGTGCTCAGGGTACTGGGTGCTCAGTACTCAGGGTGCTCAGTGCTCGGGGTGCTTGATGCTCAGTACTCAGGGTGCTGGGTGCTCAGTGCTCAGGGTGCTGGGTGCTCAGTACTCAGGGTGCTGGGTGCTCAGTTCTCAGTATGCTGGGTGCTCAGTGCTCGGGGTGCTCAGTACTCAGGGTGCTGTGTGTTCAGTGCTCAGGGTACTGGGTGCTCAGTACTCAGGGTGCTCAGTGCTTGGGGTGCTGGGTGCGCAGTACTCAGGGTGTTGGGTGCTCAGTACTCAGGGTGCTCAGTGCTTGGGGTGCTGGGTGCTCAGTACTCAGGGTGCTCAGTGCTTGGGGTGTTGGGTGCTCAGTACTCAGGGTGCTGGGTGCTCAGTGCTCAGGGTGCTGGGTGCTCAGTACTCAGGGTGCTGGGTGCTCATTACTCAGGGTGCTAGGTGCTCAGTGTTCGGGGTGCTGGGTGCTCAGGGCTCGGGGTGCTGGGTGCTCAGTGCTCGGGGCCCTGGTGCTCAGTGCTCAGGGTGCTCGGTGCTCAGTGCTCAGGGTGCGGGGTGCTCAGTACTCAGGGTGCTGGGTGCTCAGTGCTCGGGGTGCTGGGTGCTCAGTACTCAGGGTGCTGGGTGCTCAGTGCTCAGGGTGCTGGGTGCTCAGTGCTCAGGGTGCTCGGTGCTTAGTACTCGGGGTGCTGGGTGCTCAGTACTCAGGGTTCTGGGTGCTCAGTGCTCAGGGTGCAGGGTGCTCAGTGCTCAGGGTGCTGGGTGCTCAGTACTCAGGGTGCTGGGTGCTCAGTACTCAGGGTGCTGGGTGCTCAGTTCTCAGGGTGCTGGGTGCTCAGTGCTCGGGGTGCTGGGTGCTCAGTGCTCGGGGTGCTCGGTGCTCAGTGCTCAAGGTGCTGGGTGCTCAGTACTCAGGGTGATCATTGCTCAGGATGCTGGGTGCACAGTGCTCGGGGTGCTGGGTACTCCGTGCTCCGTACACAGGGTGCTGGGTGCTCAGTGCTCGGGGTCCTGGGTGCTCAGTGCTCAGTACTCAGGGTGATGGGTGCTCAGTGCTCGGGGTGCTTGATGCTCAGTACTCAGGGTGCTGGGTGCTCAGTGCTCAGGGTGCTGGGTGCTCAGTACTCAGGGTGCTGGGTGCTCAGTACTCAGTATGCTGGGTGCTCAGTGCTCGGGGTGCTCAGTACTCAGGGTGCTGTGTGTTCAGTGCTCAGGGTACTGGGTGCTCAGTACTCAGGGTGCTCAGTGCTTGGGGTGCTGGGTGCGCAGTACTCAGGGTGTTGGGTGCTCAGTACTCAGGGTGCTCAGTGCTTGGGGTGCTGGGTGCTCAGTACTCAGGGTGCTCAGTGCTTGGGGTGTTGGGTGCTCAGTACTCAGGGTGCTGGGTGCTCAGTGCTCAGGGTGCTGGGTGCTCAGTACTCAGGGTGCTGGGTGCTCATTACTCAGGGTGCTAGGTGCTCAGTGTTCGGGGTGCTGGGTGCTCAGTGCTCGGGGTGCTGGGTGCTCAGTACTCGGGGTGCTCGGTGCTCAGTACGTTGGGTGCTCACTAATCAGGGTGCTGTCTGCTCAGTGCTCAGGGTGCTGGGTGCTCAGTGCTCAGGGTGCTGGGTGCTCAGTGCTCAGGGTGCTGGGTGCTCAGTACTCAGGGTGCTGGTTGCGCAGTGCTCAGGGTGCTGGGTGCTCAGTGCTCAGGGTGCTGGGTGCTCAGTGCTCAGGGTGCTGGGTGCTCAGTGCTCGGGGCGCTGGGTGCTCAGTGCTCGGGGTGCTCGGAGCTCAGTACTCAGTGTGCTGGGTGCTCAGTGCTCGGGGTGCTCGGTGCTCAGTACTCAGGGTGCTGGGTGCTCAGTGCTCGGGGTGCTCGGTGCTCAGTACGTTGGGTGCTCACTACTCAGGGTGCTGGGTGCTCAGTGCTCAGGGTGCTGGGTGCTGAGTGCTCAGGGTGCTGGGTGCTCTGTGCTCAGGGTGCTGGGTGCTCAGTACTCAGGGTGCTGGGTGCGCAGTGCTCGGGGTGATGGGTGCTCAGTGCTCAGGGTGCTGGGTGCTCAGTGCTCAGGGTGCTGGGTGCTCAGTGTTCGGGGTGCTGGGTGCTCAGTACTCAGGGTGCTGGGTGCTCAGTGCTCAGGGTGCTGGGTGCTCAGTACTCAGGGTGCTGGGTGCTCACTACTCAGTATGCTGGGTGCTCAGTGCTCGGGGTGCTCAGTACTCAGGGTGCTGTGTGTTCAGTGCTCAGGGTACTGGGTGCTCAGTACTCAGGGTGCTCAGTGCTTGGGGTGCTGGGTGCGCAGTACTCAGGGTGTTGGGTGCTCAGTACTCAGGGTGCTCAGTGCTTGGGGTGCTGGGTGCTCAGTACTCAGGGTGCTCAGTGCTTGGGGTGTTGGGTGCTCAGTACTCAGGGTGCTGGGTGCTCAGTGCTCAGGGTGCTGGGTGCTCAGTACTCAGGGTGCTGGGTGCTCATTACTCAGGGTGCTAGGTGCTCAGTGTTCGGGGTGCTGGGTGCTCAGTGCTCGGGGTGCTGGGTGCTCAGTACTCGGGGTGCTCGGTGCTCAGTACGTTGGGTGCTCACTAATCAGGGTGCTGGGTGCGCAGTGCTCAGGGTGCTGGGTGCTCAGTGCTCAGGGTGCTGGGTGCTCAGTGCTCGGGGTGCTCGGTGCTCAGTACGTTGGGTGCTCACTACTCAGGGTGCTGGGTGCTCAGTGCTCAGGGTGCTGGGTGCTGAGTGCTCAGGGTGCTGGGTGCTCAGTGCTCAGGGTGCTGGGTGCTCAGTACTCAGGGTGCTGGGTGCGCAGTGCTCGGGGTGATGGGTGCTCAGTGCTCAGGGTGCTGGGTGCTCAGTGCTCAGGGTGCTGGGTGCTCAGTGTTCGGGGTGCTGGGTGCTCAGTACTCAGGGTGCTGGGTGCTCAGTACTCAGGGTGCTGGGTGATCAGTACTCGGGTGCTGGGTGCTCAGTGCTCAGAGTGCTGGGTGCTCAGTGCTTGGGGTGCTGGGTGCTCAGTGCTCAGTACTCAGGGTGCTGGGTGCTCAGTGCTCTTGGTGCTGGGTTCACAGTGCTCAGTACTCAGGGTGCTGGGTGCTCAGTGCTCGGGGTGCTGGATGCTCAGTACTCAGGGTGCTGGGTGCTCAGTGCTCAGGGTGCTGGGTGCTCAGTACTCAGGGTGCTGGGTGCTCAGTGCTCGGGGTGCTGGGTGCTCAGTACTCAGGGTGCTGGGTGCTCAGTGCTCAGGGTGCTGGGTGCTCAGTGCTCAGGGTGCTGGGTGCTCAGTACTCAGTGTGCTGGGTGCTCAGTGCTCGGGGTGCTCGGTGCTCAGTACTCAGGGTGCTGTGTGCTCAGTACTCAGGGTGCTGGGTGCTTAGTACTTAGGGTGCTGGGTGCTTAGTACTCAGGGTGCTGGCTGCTCAGTGCTCAGGGTGCTCGGTGCTCAGTGCTCGGGGTGCTGGGTGCTCAGTACTCAGGGTGGTCAGTGCTCAGTGCTCTGGTTGCTGGGTGCTCTGTGCTCGGAGTGCTGGGTGCTCATTTCTCAGGGTGCTGGGTGCTCAGTACTCAGGGTGCTCAGTGCTCAGTGCTCGGGGTGCTGGGTGCTCAGTGCTCGGGGTGCTGGGTGCTCAGTGCTCAGGGTGCTGGGTGCTCAGTGCTCAGGGTTCTGGGTGCTCAGTGCTCGGGGCGCTGGGTACTCAGTGCTCGGGGTGCTCGGAGCTCAGTACTCAGTGTGCTGGGTGCTCAGTGCTCGGGGTGCTCGGTGCTCAGTACTCAGGGTGCTGGGTGCTCAGTGCTCGGGGTGCTCGGTGCTCAGTACGTTGGGTGCTCACTACTCAGGGTGCTGGGTGCTCAGTGCTCAGGGTGCTGGGTGCTGAGTGCTCGGGGTGCTGGGTGCTCAGTGCTCAGGGTGCTGGGTGATCAGTACTCAGGGTGCTGGGTTCGCAGTGCTCGGGGTGCTGGGTGCTCAGTGCTCAGGGTGCTGGGTGCTCAGTGCTCAGGGTGCTGGGTGCTCAGTACTCGGGGTGCTGTGTGCTTAGTGCTCAGTGCTCAGGGTGCTGGGTGCTCAGTGCTTGGGGTGCTGGGTGCTCAGTGCTCAGTACTCAGGGTGCTGGGGGCTCAGTGCTTGGGGTGCTGGGTGCTTAGTGCTCAGTACTCAGGGTGCTGGGTGCTCAGTGCTCGGGGTGCTTGATGCTCAGTACTCAGGGTGCTGGGTGCTCAGTGCTCAGTACACAGGGTGCTGGGTGCTCAGTGCTCGGGGTGCTGGGTGCTCAGTGCTCAGTACTCAGGGTGCTGGGTGCTCAGTGCTCGGGGTGCTTGATGCTCAGTACTCAGGGTGCTGGGTGCTCAGTGCTCAGGGTGCTGGGTGCTCAGTACTCAGGGTGCTGGGTGCTCAGTACTCAGTATGCTGGGTGCTCAGTGCTCGGGGTGCTCAGTACTCAGGGTGCTGTGTGTTCAGTGCTCAGGGTACTGGGTGCTCAGTACTCAGGGTGCTCAGTGCTCGGGGTGCTTGATGCTCAGTACTCAGGGTGCTGGGTGCTCAGTGCTCAGGGTGCTGGGTGCTCAGTACTCAGGGTGCTGGGTGCTCAGTTCTCAGTATGCTGGGTGCTCAGTGCTCGGGGTGCTCAGTACTCAGGGTGCTGTGTGTTCAGTGCTCAGGGTACTGGGTGCTCAGTACTCAGGGTGCTCAGTGCTTGGGGTGCTGGGTGCGCAGTACTCAGGGTGTTGGGTGCTCAGTACTCAGGGTGCTCAGTGCTTGGGGTGCTGGGTGCTCAGTACTCAGGGTGCTCAGTGCTTGGGGTGTTGGGTGCTCAGTACTCAGGGTGCTGGGTGCTCAGTGCTCAGGGTGCTGGGTGCTCAGTACTCAGGGTGCTGGGTGTTCATTACTCAGGGTGCTAGGTGCTCAGTGTTCGGGGTGCTGGGTGCTCAGGGCTCGGGGTGCTGGGTGCTCAGTGCTCGGGGCCCTGGTGCTCAGTGCTCAGGGTGCTCGGTGCTCAGTGCTCAGGGTGCGGGGTGCTCAGTACTCAGGGTGCTGGGTGCTCAGTGCTCGGGGTGCTGGGTGCTCAGTACTCAGGGTGCTGGGTGCTCAGTGCTCAGGGTGCTGGGTGCTCAGTGCTCAGGGTGCTCGGTGCTTAGTACTCGGGGTGCTGGGTGCTCAGTACTCAGGGTTCTGGGTGCTCAGTGCTCAGGGTGCTGGGTGCTCAGTGCTCAGGGTGCTGGGTGCTCAGTACTCAGGGTGCTGGGTGCTCAGTACTCAGGGTGCTGGGTGCTCAGTTCTCAGGGTGCTGGGTGCGCAGTGCTCGGGGTGCTGGGTGCTCAGTGCTCGGGGTGCTCGGTGCTCAGTGCTCAAGGTGCTGGGTGCTCAGTACTCAGGGTGATCATTGCTCAGGATGCTGGGTGCACAGTGCTCGGGGTGCTGGGTACTCCGTGCTCAGTACACAGGGTGCTGGGTGCTCAGTGCTCGAGGTCCTGGGTGCTCAGTGCTCAGTACTCAGGGTGCTGGGTGCTCAGTGCTCGGGGTGCTTGATGCTCAGTACTCAGGGTGCTGGGTGCTCAGTGCTCAGGGTGCTGGGTGCTCAGTACTCAGGGTGCTCGGTGCTCAGTACTCAGTATGCTGGGTGCTCAGTGCTCGGGGTGCTCAGTACTCAGGGTGCTGTGTGTTCAGTGCTCAGGGTACTGGGTGCTCAGTACTCAGGGTGCTCAGTGCTTGGGGTGCTGGGTGCGCAGTACTCAGGGTGTTGGGTGCTCAGTACTCAGGGTGCTCAGTGCTTGGGGTGCTGGGTGCTCAGTACTCAGGGTGCTCAGTGCTTGGGGTGTTGGGTGCTCAGTACTCAGGGTGCTGGGTGCTCAGTGCTCAGGGTGCTGGGTGCTCAGTACTCAGGGTGCTGGGTGCTCATTACTCAGGGTGCTAGGTGCTCAGTGTTCGGGGTGCTGGGTGCTCAGTGCTCGGGGTGCTGGGTGCTCAGTGCTCAGGGTGCTGGGTGCTCAGTGCTCAGGGTGCTGGGTGCTCAGTGCTCAGGGTGCTGGGTGCTGAGTGCTCAGGGTGCTGGGTGCTCAGTGCTCAGGGTGCTGGGTGCTCAGTACTCAGGGTGCTGGGTGCGCAGTGCTCGGGGTGATGGGTGCTCAGTGCTCAGGGTGCTGGGTGCTCAGTGCTCAGGGTGCTGGGTGCTCAGTGTTCGGGGTGCTGGGTGCTCAGTACTCAGGATGCTGGGTGCTCAGTACTCAGGGTGCTGGGTGATCAGTACTCGGGTGCTGGGTGCTCAGTGCTCAGAGTGCTGGGTGCTCAGTGCTTGGGGTGCTGGGTGCTCAGTGCTCAGTACTCAGGGTGCTGGGTGCTCAGTGCTCTTGGTGCTGGGTTCACAGTGCTCAGTACTCAGGGTGCTGGGTGCTCAGTGCTCAGGGTGCTGGGTGCTCAGTGCTCAGGGTGCTGGGTGCTCAGTGCTCAGGGTGCTGGGTGCTCAGTGCTCAGGGTGCTGGGTACTCAGTGCTCGGGGTGCTGGGTGCTCAGTACTCAGGGTGCTGGGTGCTCAGTGCTCAGGGTGCTGGGTGCTCAGTGCTCAGGGTGCTGGGTGCTCAGTACTCAGTGTGCTGGGTGCTCAGTGCTCGGGGTGCTCGGTGCTCAGTACTCAGGGTGCTGTGTGCTCAGTACTCAGGGTGCTGGGTGCTTAGTACTTAGGGTGCTGGGTGCTTAGTACTCAGGGTGCTGGCTGCTCAGTGCTCAGGGTGCTCGGTGCTCAGTGCTCGGGGTGCTGGGTGCTCAGTACTCAGGGTGGTCAGTGCTCAGTGCTCTGGTTGCTGGGTGCTCTGTGCTCGGAGTGCTGGGTGCTCATTTCTCAGGGTGCTGGGTGCTCAGTACTCAGGGTGCTCAGTGCTCAGTGCTCGGGGTGCTGGGTGCTCAGTGCTCGGGGTGCTGGGTGCTCAGTGCTCAGGGTGCTGGGTGCTCAGTGCTCAGGGTTCTGGGTGCTCAGTGCTCGGGGCGCTGGGTACTCAGTGCTCGGGGTGCTCGGAGCTCAGTACTCAGTGTGCTGGGTGCTCAGTGCTCGGGGTGCTCGGTGCTCAGTACTCAGGGTGCTGGGTGCTCAGTGCTCGGGGTGCTCGGTGCTCAGTACGTTGGGTGCTCACTACTCAGGGTGCTGGGTGCTCAGTGCTCAGGGTGCTGGGTGCTGAGTGCTCAGGGTGCTGGGTGCTCAGTGCTCAGGGTGCTGGGTGATCAGTACTCAGTGTGCTGGGTGCGCAGTGCTCGGGGTGCTGGGTGCTCAGTGCTCAGGGTGCTGGGTGCTCAGTGCTCAGGGTGCTGGGTGCTCAGTACTCGGGGTGCTGTGTGCTCAGTACTCAGGGTGCTGGGTGCTCAGTACTCAGGGTGCTGGGTGATCAGTACTCGGGTGCTGGGTGCTCAGTGCTCAGGGTGCTGGGTGCTCAGTGCTTGGGGTGCTGGGTGCTCAGTGCTCAGTACTCAGGGTGCTGGGGGCTCAGTGCTTGGGGTGCTGGGTGCTCAGTGCTCAGTACTCAGGGTGCTGGGTGCTCAGTGCTTGGGGTGCTTGATGCTCAGTACTCAGGGTGCTGGGTGCTCAGTGCTCAGTACACAGGGTGCTGGGTGCTCAGTGCTCGGGGTGCTGGGTGCTCAGTGCTCAGTACTCAGGGTGCTGGGTGCTCAGTGCTCGGGGTGCTTGATGCTCAGTACTCAGGGTGCTGGGTGCTCAGTGCTCAGGGTGCTGGGTGCTCAGTACTCAGGGTGCTGGGTGCTCAGTACTCAGTATGCTGGGTGCTCAGTGCTCGGGGTGCTCAGTACTCAGGGTGCTGTGTGTTCAGTGCTCAGGGTACTGGGTGCTCAGTACTCAGGGTGCTCAGTGCTCGGGGTGCTTGATGCTCAGTACTCAGGGTGCTGGGTGCTCAGTGCTCAGGGTGCTGGGTGCTCAGTACTCAGGGTGCTGGGTGCTCAGTTCTCAGTATGCTGGGTGCTCAGTGCTCGGGGTGCTCAGTACTCAGGGTGCTGTGTGTTCAGTGCTCAGGGTACTGGGTGCTCAGTACTCAGGGTGCTCAGTGCTTGGGGTGCTGGGTGCGCAGTACTCAGGGTGTTGGGTGCTCAGTACTCAGGGTGCTCAGTGCTTGGGGTGCTGGGTGCTCAGTACTCAGGGTGCTCAGTGCTTGGGGTGTTGGGTGCTCAGTACTCAGGGTGCTGGGTGCTCAGTGCTCAGGGTGCTGGGTGCTCAGTACTCAGGGTGCTGGGTGCTCATTACTCAGGGTGCTAGGTGCTCAGTGTTCGGGGTGCTGGGTGCTCAGGGCTCGGGGTGCTGGGTGCTCAGTGCTCGGGGCCCTGGTACTCAGTGCTCAGGGTGCTCGGTGCTCAGTGCTCAGGGTGCGGGGTGCTCAGTACTCAGGGTGCTGGGTGCTCAGTGCTCGGGTGCTGGGTGCTCAGTACTCAGGGTGCTGGGTGCTCAGTGCTCAGGGTGCTGGGTGCTCAGTGCTCAGGGTGCTCGGTGCTTAGTACTCGGGGTGCTGGGTGCTCAGTACTCAGGGTTCTGGGTGCTCAGTGCTCAGGGTGCTGGGTGCTCAGTGCTCAGGGTGCTGGGTGCTCAGTACTCAGGGTGCTGGGTGCTCAGTACTCAGGGTGCTGGGTGCTCAGTTCTCAGGGTGCTGGGTGCTCAGTGCTCGGGTTGCTGGGTGCTCAGTTCTCGGGGTGCTCGGTGCTCAGTGCTCAAGGTGCTGGGTGCTCAGTACTCAGGGTGATCATTGCTCAGGATGCTGGGTGCACAGTGCTCGGGGTGCTGGGTACTCCGTGCTCAGTACACAGGGTGCTGGGTGCTCAGTGCTCGGGGTCCTGGGTGCTCAGTGCTCAGTACTCAGGGTGATGGGTGCTCAGTGCTCGGGGTGCTTGATGCTCAGTACTCAGGGTGCTGGGTGCTCAGTGCTCAGGGTGCTGGGTGCTCAGTACTCAGGGTGCTGGGTGCTCAGTACTCAGTATGCTGGGTGCTCAGTGCTCGGGGTGCTCAGTACTCAGGGTGCTGTGTGTTCAGTGCTCAGGGTACTGGGTGCTCAGTACTCAGGGTGCTCAGTGCTTGGGGTGCTGGGTGCTCAGTACTCAGGGTGCTCAGTGCTTGGGGTGTTGGGTGCTCAGTACTCAGGGTGCTGGGTGCTCAGTGCTCAGGGTGCTGGGTGCTCAGTACTCAGGGTGCTGGGTGCTCATTACTCAGGGTGCTAGGTGCTCAGTGTTCGGGGTGCTGGGTGCTCAGTGCTCGGGGTGCTGGGTGCTCAGTACTCGGGGTGCTCGGTCCTCAGTACGTTGGGTGCTCACTAATCAGGGTGCTGGGTGCTCAGTGCTCAGGGTGCTGGGTGCTCAGTGCTCAGGGTGCTGGGTGCTCAGTGCTCAGGGTGCTGGGTGCTCAGTACTCAGGGTGCTGGGTGCGCAGTGCTCAGGGTGCTGGGTGCTCAGTGCTCAGGGTGCTGGGTGCTCAGTGCTCAGGGTGCTGGGTGCTCAGTGCTCGGGGCGCTGGGTGCTCAGTGCTCGGGGTGCTCGGAGCTCAGTACTCAGTGTGCTGGGTGCTCAGTGCTCGGGGTGCTCGGTGCTCAGTACTCAGGGTGCTGGGTGCTCAGTGCTCGGGGTGCTCGGTGCTCAGTACGTTGGGTGCTCACTACTCAGGGTGCTGGGTGCTCAGTGCTCAGGGTGCTGGGTGCTGAGTGCTCAGGGTGCTGGGTGCTCAGTGCTCAGGGTGCTGGGTGCTCAGTACTCAGGGTGCTGGGTGCGCAGTGCTCGGGGTGATGGGTGCTCAGTGCTCAGGGTGCTGGGTGCTCAGTGCTCAGGGTGCTGGGTGCTCAGTGCTCGGGGTGCTGGGTGCTCAGTACTCAGGGTGCTGGGTGCTCAGTACTCAGGGTGCTGGGTGATCAGTACTCGGGTGCTGGGTGCTCAGTGCTCAGAGTGCTGGGTGCTCAGTGCTTGGGGTGCTGGGTGCTCAGTGCTCAGTACTCAGGGTGCTGGGTGCTCAGTGCTCTTGGTGCTGGGTGCACAGTGCTCAGTACTCAGGGTGCTGGGTGCTCAGTGCTCAGGGTGCTGGGTGCTCAGTGCTCAGGGTGCTGGGTGCTCAGTGCTCAGTGTGCTGGGTGCTCAGTGCTCAGGGTGCTGGGTACTCAGTGCTCGGGGTGCTGGGTGCTCAGTACTCAGGGTGCTGGGTGCTCAGTGCTCAGGGTGCTGGGTGCTCAGTGCTCAGGGTGCTGGGTGCTCAGTACTCAGTGTGCTGGGTGCTCAGTGCTCGGGGTGCTCGGTGCTCAGTACTCAGGGTGCTGTGTGCTCAGTACTCAGGGTGCTGGGTGCTTAGTACTTAGGGTGCTGGGTGCTTAGTACTCAGGGTGCTGGCTGCTCAGTGCTCAGGGTGCTCGGTGCTCAGTGCTCGGGGTGCTGGGTGCTCAGTACTCAGGGTAGTCAGTGCTCAGTGCTCTGGGTGCTGGGTGCTCTGTGCTCGGAGTGCTGGGTGCTCATTTCTCAGGGTGCTGCGTGCTCAGTACTCAGGGTGCTCAGTGCTCAGTGCTCGGGGTGCTGGGTGCTCAGTGCTCGGGGTGCTGGGTGCTCAGTGCTCAGGGTGCTGGGTGCTCAGTGCTCAGGGTTCTGGGTGCTCAGTGCTCGGGGCGCTGGGTACTCAGTGCTCGGGGTGCTCGGAGCTCAGTACTCAGTGTGCTGGGTGCTCAGTGCTCGGGGTGCTCGGTGCTCAGTACTCAGGGTGCTGGGTGCTCAGTGCTCGGGGTGCTCGGTGCTCAGTACGTTGGGGGCTCACTACTCAGGGTGCTGGGTGCTCAGTGCTCAGGGTGCTGGGTGCTGAGTGCTCAGGGTGCTGGGTGCTCAGTGCTCAGGGTGCTGGGTGCTCAGTACTCAGGGTGCTGGGTGCGCAGTGCTCGGGGTGCTGGGTGCTCAGTGCTCAGGGTGCTGGGTGCTCAGTGCTCAGGGTGCTGGGTGCTCAGTACTCGGGGTGCTGTGTGCTCAGTACTCAGGGTGCTGGGTGCTCAGTACTCAGGGTGCTGGGTGATCAGTACTCGGGTGCTGGGTGCTCAGTGCTCAGGGTGCTGGGTGCTCAGTGCTTGGGGTGCTGGGTGCTCAGTGCTCAGTACTCAGGGTGCTGGGGGCTCAGTGCTTGGGGTGCTGGGTGCTCAGTGCTCAGTACTCAGGGTGCTGGGTGCTCAGTGCTCAGGGTGCTGGGTGCTCAGTGCTCAGGGTGCTGGGTGCTCAGTGCTCAGGGTGCTGGGTGCTCAGTACTCAGGGTGCTCGGTGCTTAGTACTCAGGGTGCTGGGTGCTCAGTACTCCGGGTGCTGGGTGCTCAGTGCTCAGTACTCAGGGTGCTGGGTGCTCAGTACTCAGGGTGCTGGGTGCTCAGTGCTCGGGGTGCTGGGTGCTCAGTACTCGGGGTGCTCGGTGCTCAGTACTCAGGGTGCTGGGTGCTCAGTGCTCGGGGTGCTCAGTACTCAGGGTGCTGTGTGTTCAGTTCTCAGGGTGCTGGGTGCTCAGTACTCAGGGTGCTCGGTGCTTAGTACTCAGGGTGCTGGGTGCTCAGTACTCCGGGTGCTGGGTGCTCAGTGCTCGGGGTGCTCAGTGCTCAGTGCTCAAGGTGCTGGGTGCTCAGTACTCAGGGTGATCATTGCTCAGGGTGCGGGGTGCTCAGTACTCAGGGTGCTCAGTGCTCAGTACTAAGGGTGCTCAGTGCTCAGGGTGCTGGGTGCTCAGTGTTCGGGGTGCTCGGTGATCAGTACTCAGGGTGCTGGGTGCTCAGTGCTCATGGTGCTGGGTGCTCAGTGCTCAGGGTGCTGGTTGCTCAGTGCTCAGGGTGCTGGGTGCTCAGTACTCAGGGTTTTCGGTGCTCAGTACTCCGGGTGCTCAGTGCTCGGAGTGCTGGGTGCTCAGTACTCAGGGTGCTGGGTGCTCAGTACTCAGGGTGCTGGGTGCTCAGTACTCGGGTGCTGGGTGCTCAGTGCTCAGAGTGCTGGGTGCTCAGTACTTGGGGTGCTGGGTGCTCAGTGCTCAGTACTCAGGGTGCTGGGAGCTCAGTGCTCTTGGTGCTGGGTGCACAGTGCTCAGTACTCAGGGTGCTGGGTGCTCAGTGCTCAGGGTGCTGGGTGCTCAGTGCTCAGGGTGCTGGGTGCTCAGTGCTCAGGGTGCTGGGTGCTCAGTGCTCAGGGTGCTGGGTACTCAGTGCTCGGGGTGCTGGGTGCTCAGTACTCAGGGTGCTGGGTGCTCAGTGCTCAGGGTGCTGGGTGCTCAGTGCTCAGGGTGCTGGGTGCTCAGTACTCAGGGTGCTGGGTGCTCAGTGCTCGGGGTGCTCAGTGCTCAGTACGCTGGGTGCTCAGTACTCAGGTTGCTGGGTGCTCAGTACTCAGGGTGCTGTGTGCTCAGTACTCAGGGTGCTGGGTGCTTAGTACTCAGGGTGCTGGGTGCTTAGTACTCAGGGTGCTGGCTGCTCAGTGCTCAGGGTGCTCGGTGCTCAGTGCTCGGGGTGCTGGGTGCTCAGTACTCAGGGTGGTCAGTGCTCAGTGCTATGGGTGCTGGGTGCTCTGTGCTCGGGGTGCTGGGTGCTCATTGCTCAGGGTGCTGGGTGCTCAGTACTCAGGGTGCTCAGTGCTCAGTGCTCGGGGTGCTGGGTGCTCAGTGCTAGGGGTGCTGGGTGCTCAGTGCTCAGGGTGCTGGGTGCTCAGTGCTCAGGGTTCTGGGTGCTCAGTGCTCGGGGCGCTGGGTACTCAGTGCTCGGGGTGCTCGGAGCTCAGTACTCAGTGTGCTGGGTGCTCAGTGCTCGTTGTGCTCGGTGCTCAGTACTCAGGGTGCTGGGTGCTCAGTGCTCAGGGTTCTGGGTGCTCAGTGCTCGGGGCGCTGGGTACTCAGTGCTCGGGGTGCTCGGAGCTCAGTACTCAGTGTGCTGGGTGCTCAGTGCTCGGGGTGCTCGGTGCTCAGTACTCAGGGTGCTGGGTGCTCAGTGCTCGGGGTGCTCGGTGCTCAGTACGTTGGGGGCTCACTACTCAGGGTGCTGGGTGCTCAGTGCTCAGGGTGCTGGGTGCTGAGTGCTCAGGGTGCTGGGTGCTCAGTGCTCAGGGTGCTGGGTGCTCAGTACTCAGGGTGCTGGGTGCGCAGTGCTCGGGGTGCTGGGTGCTCAGTGCTCAGGGTGCTGGGTGCTCAGTGCTCAGGGTGCTGGGTGCTCAGTACTCGGGGTGCTGTGTGCTCAGTACTCAGGGTGCTGGGTGCTCAGTACTCAGGGTGCTGGGTGATCAGTACTCGGGTGCTGGGTGCTCAGTGCTCAGGGTGCTGGGTGCTCAGTGCTTGGGGTGCTGGGTGCTCAGTGCTCAGTACTCAGGGTGCTGGGGGCTCAGTGCTTGGGGTGCTGGGTGCTCAGTGCTCAGTACTCAGGGTGCTGGGTGCTCAGTGCTCAGGGTGCTGGGTGCTCAGTGCTCAGGGTGCTGGGTGCTCAGTGCTCAGGGTGCTGGGTGCTCAGTACTCAGGGTGCTCGGTGCTTAGTACTCAGGGTGCTGGGTGCTCAGTACTCCGGGTGCTGGGTGCTCAGTGCTCAGTACTCAGGGTGCTGGGTGCTCAGTACTCAGGGTGCTGGGTGCTCAGTGCTCGGGGTGCTGGGTGCTCAGTACTCGGGGTGCTCGGTGCTCAGTACTCAGGGTGCTGGGTGCTCAGTGCTCGGGGTGCTCAGTACTCAGGGTGCTGTGTGTTCAGTTCTCAGGGTGCTGGGTGCTCAGTACTCAGGGTGCTCGGTGCTTAGTACTCAGGGTGCTGGGTGCTCAGTACTCCGGGTGCTGGGTGCTCAGTGCTCGGGGTGCTCAGTGCTCAGTGCTCAAGGTGCTGGGTGCTCAGTACTCAGGGTGATCATTGCTCAGGGTGCGGGGTGCTCAGTACTCAGGGTGCTCAGTGCTCAGTACTAAGGGTGCTCAGTGCTCAGGGTGCTGGGTGCTCAGTGTTCGGGGTGCTCGGTGATCAGTACTCAGGGTGCTGGGTGCTCAGTGCTCATGGTGCTGGGTGCTCAGTGCTCAGGGTGCTGGTTGCTCAGTGCTCAGGGTGCTGGGTGCTCAGTACTCAGGGTTTTCGGTGCTCAGTACTCCGGGTGCTCAGTGCTCGGAGTGCTGGGTGCTCAGTACTCAGGGTGCTGGGTGCTCAGTACTCAGGGTGCTGGGTGCTCAGTACTCGGGTGCTGGGTGCTCAGTGCTCAGAGTGCTGGGTGCTCAGTGCTTGGGGTGCTGGGTGCTCAGTGCTCAGTACTCAGGGTGCTGGGAGCTCAGTGCTCTTGGTGCTGGGTGCACAGTGCTCAGTACTCAGGGTGCTGGGTGCTCAGTGCTCAGGGTGCTGGGTGCTCAGTGCTCAGGGTGCTGGGTGCTCAGTGCTCAGGGTGCTGGGTGCTCAGTGCTCAGGGTGCTGGGTACTCAGTGCTCGGGGTGCTGGGTGCTCAGTACTCAGGGTGCTGGGTGCTCAGTGCTCAGGGTGCTGGGTGCTCAGTGCTCAGGGTGCTGGGTGCTCAGTACTCAGGGTGCTGGGTGCTCAGTGCTCGGGGTGCTCAGTGCTCAGTACGCTGGGTGCTCAGTACTCAGGTTGCTGGGTGCTCAGTACTCAGGGTGCTGTGTGCTCAGTACTCAGGGTGCTGGGTGCTTAGTACTCAGGGTGCTGGGTGCTTAGTACTCAGGGTGCTGGCTGCTCAGTGCTCAGGGTGCTCGGTGCTCAGTGCTCGGGGTGCTGGGTGCTCAGTACTCAGGGTGGTCAGTGCTCAGTGCTATGGGTGCTGGGTGCTCTGTGCTCGGGGTGCTGGGTGCTCATTGCTCAGGGTGCTGGGTGCTCAGTACTCAGGGTGCTCAGTGCTCAGTGCTCGGGGTGCTGGGTGCTCAGTGCTAGGGGTGCTGGGTGCTCAGTGCTCAGGGTGCTGGGTGCTCAGTGCTCAGGGTTCTGGGTGCTCAGTGCTCGGGGCGCTGGGTACTCAGTGCTCGGGGTGCTCGGAGCTCAGTACTCAGTGTGCTGGGTGCTCAGTGCTCGTTGTGCTCGGTGCTCAGTACTCAGGGTGCTGGGTGCTCAGTGCTCGGGGTGCTCGGTGCTCAGTACGTTGGGTGCTCACTACTCAGGGTGCTGGGTGCTCAGTGCTCAGGGTGCTGGGTGCTGAGTGCTCAGGGTGCTGGGTGCTCAGTGCTCAGGGTGCTGGGTGCTCAGTACTCAGGGTGCTGGGTGCGCAGTGCTCGGGGTGCTGGGTGCTCAGTGCTCAGGGTGCTGGGTGCTCAGTGCTCAGGGTGCTGGGTGCTCAGTACTCGGGGTGCTGGGTGCTCAGTACTCAGGGTGCTGGGTGCTCAGTACTCAGGGTGCTGGGTGATCAGTACTCGGGTGCTGGGTGCTCAGTGCTCAGAGTGCTGGGTGCTCAGTGCTTGGGGTGCTGGGTGCTCAGTGCTCAGTACTCAGGGTGCTGGGTGCTCAGTGCTCTTGGTGCTGGGTGCACAGTGCTCAGTACTCAGGGTGCTGGGTGCTCAGTGCTCAGTGTGCTGGGTGCTCAGTGCTCAGGGTGCTGGGTGCTCAGTGCTCAGGGTGCTGGGTGCTCAGTGCTCAGGGTGCTGGGTACTCAGTGCTCGGGGTGCTGGGTGCTCAGTACTCAGGGTGCTGGGTGCTCAGTACTCAGGGTGCTCAGTGCTCAGTACTCAGGGTGCTCAGTGCTCAGTACTCAGGGTGCTCAGTGCTCAGGGTGCTGGGTGCTCAGTGCTCGGGGTGCTGGGTGCTCAGTCCTCAGGGTGCTGGTTGCTCAGTGCTCAGGGTGCTCGGTGCTCAGTGCTCAGGGTGCTGGGTGCTCAGTACTCAGGGTGCTGGGTGCTCAGTGCTCGGGGTGCTGGGTGCTCAGTACTCAGGGTGGTCAGTGCTCAGTGCTCTGGGTGCTGGGTGCTCTGTGCTCGGAGTGCTGGGTGCTCATTTCTCAGGGTGCTGGGTGCTCAGTACTCAGGGTGCTCAGTGCTCAGTGCTCGGGGTGCTGGGTGCTCAGTGCTCGGGGTGCTGGGTGCTCAGTGCTCAGGGTGCTGGGTGCTCAGTGCTCAGGGTTCTGGGTGCTCAGTGCTCGGGGCGCTGGGTGCTCAGTGCTCGGGGTGCTCGGTGCTCAGTACTCAGGGTGCTGGGTGCTCAGTGCTCGGGGTGCTCGGTGCTCAGTACGTTGGGTGCTCACTACTCAGGGTGCTGGGTGCTCAGTGCTCAGGGTGCTGGGTGCTGAGTGCTCAGGGTGCTGGGTGCTCAGTGCTCAGGGTGCTGGGTGCTCAGTACTCAGGGTGCTGGGTGCGCAGTGCTCGGGGTGCTGGGTGCTCAGTGCTCAGGGTGCTGGGTGCTCAGTGCTCAGGGTGCTGGGTGCTCAGTACTCGGGGTGCTGTGTGCTCAGTACTCAGGGTGCTGGGTGCTCAGTACTCAGGGTGCTGGGTGATCAGTACTCGGGTGCTGGGTGCTCAGTGCTCAGGGTGCTGGGTGCTCAGTGCTTGGGGTGCTGGGTGCTCAGTGCTCAGTACTCAGGGTGCTGGGGGCTCAGTGCTTGGGGTGCTGGGTGCTCAGTGCTCAGTACTCAGGGTGCTGGGTGCTCAGTGCTCAGGGTGCTGGGTGCTCAGTGCTCAGGGTGCTGGGTGCTCAGTGCTCAGGGTGCTGGGTGCTCAGTACTCAGGGTGCTCGGTGCTTAGTACTCAGGGTGCTGGGTGCTCAGTACTCCGGGTGCTGGGTGCTCAGTGCTCAGTACTCAGGGTGCTGGGTGCTCAGTACTCAGGGTGCTGGGTGCTCAGTGCTCGGGGTGCTGGGTGCTCAGTGCTCGGGGTGCTCGGTGCTCAGTACTCAGGGTGCTGGGTGCTCAGTGCTCGGGGTGCTCAGTACTCAGGGTGCTGTGTGTTCAGTTCTCAGGGTGCTGGGTGCTCAGTACTCAGGGTGCTCGGTGCTTAGTACTCAGGGTGCTGGGTGCTCAGTACTCCGGGTGCTGGGTGCTCAGTGCTCGGGGTGCTCAGTGCTCAGTGCTCAAGGTGCTGGGTGCTCAGTACTCAGGGTGATCATTGCTCAGGGTGCGGGGTGCTCAGTACTCAGGGTGCTCGGTGCTTAGTACTCAGGGTGCTGGGTGCTCAGTACTCCGGGTGCTGGCTGCTCAGTGCTCAGGGTGCTCGGTGCTCAGTGCTCGGGGTGCTGGGTGCTCAGTACTCAGGGTGGTCAGTGCTCAGTGCTATGGGTGCTGGGTGCTCTGTGCTCGGGGTGCTGGGTGCTCATTGCTCAGGGTGCTGGGTGCTCAGTACTCAGGGTGCTCAGTGCTCAGTGCTCGGGGTGCTGGGTGCTCAGTGCTAGGGGTGCTGGGTGCTCAGTGCTCAGGGTGCTGGGTGCTCAGTGCTCAGGGTTCTGGGTGCTCAGTGCTCGGGGCGCTGGGTACTCAGTGCTCGGGGTGCTCGGAGCTCAGTACTCAGTGTGCTGGGTGCTCAGTGCTCGTTGTGCTCGGTGCTCAGTACTCAGGGTGCTGGGTGCTCAGTGCTCGGGGTGCTCGGTGCTCAGTACGTTGGGTGCTCACTACTCAGGGTGCTGGGTGCTCAGTGCTCAGGGTGCTGGGTGCTGAGTGCTCAGGGTGCTGGGTGCTCAGTGCTCAGGGTGCTGGGTGCTCAGTACTCAGGGTGCTGGGTGCGCAGTGCTCGGGGTGCTGGGTGCTCAGTGCTCAGGGTGCTGGGTGCTCAGTGCTCAGGGTGCTGGGTGCTCAGTACTCGGGGTGCTGGGTGCTCAGTACTCAGGGTGCTGGGTGCTCAGTACTCAGGGTGCTGGGTGATCAGTACTCGGGTGCTGGGTGCTCAGTGCTCAGAGTGCTGGGTGCTCAGTGCTTGGGGTGCTGGGTGCTCAGTGCTCAGTACTCAGGGTGCTGGGTGCTCAGTGCTCTTGGTGCTGGGTGCACAGTGCTCAGTACTCAGGGTGCTGGGTGCTCAGTGCTCAGTGTGCTGGGTGCTCAGTGCTCAGGGTGCTGGGTGCTCAGTGCTCAGGGTGCTGGGTGCTCAGTGCTCAGGGTGCTGGGTACTCAGTGCTCGGGGTGCTGGGTGCTCAGTACTCAGGGTGCTGGGTGCTCAGTACTCAGGGTGCTCAGTGCTCAGTACTCAGGGTGCTCAGTGCTCAGTACTCAGGGTGCTCAGTGCTCAGGGTGCTGGGTGCTCAGTGCTCGGGGTGCTGGGTGCTCAGTCCTCAGGGTGCTGGTTGCTCAGTGCTCAGGGTGCTCGGTGCTCAGTGCTCAGGGTGCTGGGTGCTCAGTACTCAGGGTGCTGGGTGCTCAGTGCTCGGGGTGCTGGGTGCTCAGTACTCAGGGTGGTCAGTGCTCAGTGCTCTGGGTGCTGGGTGCTCTGTGCTCGGAGTGCTGGGTGCTCATTTCTCAGGGTGCTGGGTGCTCAGTACTCAGGGTGCTCAGTGCTCAGTGCTCGGGGTGCTGGGTGCTCAGTGCTCGGGGTGCTGGGTGCTCAGTGCTCGGGGTGCTGGGTGCTCAGTACTCAGGGTGGTCAGTGCTCAGTGCTATGGGTGCTGGGTGCTCTGTGCTCGGGGTGCTGGGTGCTCATTGCTCAGGGTGCTGGGTGCTCAGTACTCAGGGTGCTCAGTGCTCAGTGCTCGGGGTGCTGGGTGCTCAGTGCTAGGGGTGCTGGGTGCTCAGTGCTCAGGGTGCTGGGTGCTCAGTGCTCAGGGTTCTGGGTGCTCAGTGCTCGGGGCGCTGGGTACTCAGTGCTCGGGGTGCTCGGAGCTCAGTACTCAGTGTGCTGGGTGCTCAGTGCTCGTTGTGCTCGGTGCTCAGTACTCAGGGTGCTGGGTGCTCAGTGCTCGGGGTGCTCGGTGCTCAGTACGTTGGGTGCTCACTACTCAGGGTGCTGGGTGCTCAGTGCTCAGGGTGCTGGGTGCTGAGTGCTCAGGGTGCTGGGTGCTCAGTGCTCAGGGTGCTGGGTGCTCAGTACTCAGGGTGCTGGGTGCGCAGTGCTCGGGGTGCTGGGTGCTCAGTGCTCAGGGTGCTGGGTGCTCAGTGCTCAGGGTGCTGGGTGCTCAGTACTCGGGGTGCTGGGTGCTCAGTACTCAGGGTGCTGGGTGCTCAGTACTCAGGGTGCTGGGTGATCAGTACTCGGGTGCTGGGTGCTCAGTGCTCAGAGTGCTGGGTGCTCAGTGCTTGGGGTGCTGGGTGCTCAGTGCTCAGTACTCAGGGTGCTGGGTGCTCAGTGCTCTTGGTGCTGGGTGCACAGTGCTCAGTACTCAGGGTGCTGGGTGCTCAGTGCTCAGTGTGCTGGGTGCTCAGTGCTCAGGGTGCTGGGTGCTCAGTGCTCAGGGTGCTGGGTGCTCAGTGCTCAGGGTGCTGGGTACTCAGTGCTCGGGGTGCTGGGTGCTCAGTACTCAGGGTGCTGGGTGCTCAGTACTCAGGGTGCTCAGTGCTCAGTACTCAGGGTGCTCAGTGCTCAGTACTCAGGGTGCTCAGTGCTCAGGGTGCTGGGTGCTCAGTGCTCGGGGTGCTGGGTGCTCAGTCCTCAGGGTGCTGGTTGCTCAGTGCTCAGGGTGCTCGGTGCTCAGTGCTCAGGGTGCTGGGTGCTCAGTACTCAGGGTGCTGGGTGCTCAGTGCTCGGGGTGCTGGGTGCTCAGTACTCAGGGTGCTGGGTGCTCAGTGCTCAGGGTGCTGGGTGCTCAGTGCTCAGGGTGCTCGGTGCTTAGTACTCAGGGTGCTGGGTGCTCAGTACTCAGGGTGCTGGGTGCTCAGTGCTCAGGGTGCTGGGTGCTCAGTGCTCAGGGTGCTGGGTGCTCAGTACTCAGGGTGCTGGGTGCTCAGTTCTCGGGGTGCTGGGTGCTCAGTACTCAGGGAGCTGTGTGCTTAGTACTCAGGGTGCTGGGTGCTCAGTACTCGGGTGCTGGGTGCTCAGTGCTCAGGGTGCTGGGTGCTCAGTGCTTGGGGTGCTGGGTGCTCAGTGCTCAGTACTCAGGGTGCTGGGGGCTCAGTGCTCGGGGTGCTGGGTGCTCAGTGCTCAGTACTCAGGGTGCTGGGTGCTCAGTGCTCAGGGTGCTGGGTGCTCAGTGCTCAGGGTGCTGGGTGCTCAGTGCTCAGGGTGCTGGGTGCTCAGTACTCCGGGTGCTGGGTGCTCAGTGCTCAGTACTCAGGGTGCTGGGTGCTCAGTACTCAGGGTGATGGGTGCTCATTGCTCGGGGTGCTGGGTGCTCAGTGCTCGGGGTGCTCGGTGCTCAGTACTCAGGGTGCTGGGTGCTCAGTGCTCGGGGTGCTCAGTACTCAGGGTGCTGTGTGTTCAGTGCTCAGGGTGCTGGGTGCTCAGTACTCAGGGTGCTCGGTGCTTAGTACTCAGGGTGCTGGGTGCTCAGTACTCCGGGTGCTGGGTGCTCAGTGCTCGGGGTGCTCAGTGCTCAGTGCTCAAGGTGCTGGGTGCTCAGTACTCAGGGTGATCATTGCTCAGGGTGCTGGGTTCTCAGTACTCAGGGTGCTGGGTGCTCAGTACTCAGGGTGCTCAGTGCTCAGTACTCAGGGTGCTCAGTGCTCAGTACTAAGGGTGCTCATTGCTCAGGGTGCTGGGTGCTCAGTGCTCAGGGTGCTGGTTGCTCAGTGCTCAGGGTGCTGGGTGCTCAGTACTCAGGGTTTTCGGTGCTCAGTACTCCGGGTGCTCAGTGCTCAGTACTCAGGGTGCTGGGTGCTCAGTGCTCAGGGTGCTGGGTGCTCAGTACTCAGGGTGCTGGGTGCTCGGTGCTCAGTACGCTGGGTGCTCAGTACTCAGGTTTCTCTGTACTCAGTACTCAGGGTGCTGGGTGCTCAGTACTCAGGGTGCTCGGTGCTCAGTACTCAGGGTGCTGGGTGCTCAGTGCTCAGGGTGCTGGGTGCTCAGTACTCAGGGTGCTGGGTGCTCAGTGCTCGGGGTGCTCGGTGCTCAGTACGCTGGGTGCTCAGTACTCAGGGTGCTGGGTGCTCAGTACTCAGGGTGCTGTGTGCTGAGTACTCAGGGTGCTGGGTGCTTAGTACTCAGGGTGCTGGGTGCTTAGTACTCAGGGTGCTGGCTGCTCAGTGCTCAGGGTGCTCGGTGCTCAGTGCTCGGGGTGCTGGGTGCTCAGTACTCAGGGTGCTCAGTGCTCAGTGCTCTGGGTGCTTGGTGCTCTGTGCTCGGGGTTCTGGGTGCTCATTGCTCAGGGTGCTGGGTGCTCAGTTCTCAGGGTGCTCAGTGCTCAGTGCTCGGGGTGCTGGGTGCTCTGTGCTCGGGGTGCTGGGTGCTCAGTGCTCAGGGTGCTGGGTGCTCAGTGCCCAGGGTTCTGGGTGCTCAGTGCTCGGGGCGCTGGGTACTCAGTGCTCGGGGTGCTCGGAGCTCAGTACTCAGTGTGCTGGGTGCTCAGTGCTCGGGGTGCTCGGTGCTCAGTACTCGGGGTGCTGGGTGCTCAGTGCTCGGGGTGCTCGGTGCTCAGTACGTTGGGTGCTCACTACTCAGGGTGCTGGGTGCTCAGTGCTCAGGGTGCTGGGTGCTGAGTGCTCAGGGTGCTGGGTGATCAGTGCTCAGGGTGCTGGGTGCTCAGTACTCAGGGTGCTGGGTGCACAGTGCTCGGGGTGCTGGGTGCTCAGTGCTCAGGGTGCTGGGTGCTCAGTGCTCAGGGTGCTGGGTGCTCAGTACTCGGGGTGCTGGGTGCTCAGTACTCAGGGTGCTGGGTGCTCAGTACTCAGGGTGCTGGGTGATCAGTACTCGGGTGCTGGGTGCTCAGTGCTCAGAGTGCTGGGTGCTCAGTGCTCGGGGTGCTGGGTGCTCAGTGCTCAGTACTCAGGGTGCTGGGTGCTCAGTGCTCTTGGTGCTGGGTGCACAGTGCTCAGTACTCAGGGTGCTGGGTGCTCAGTGCTCAGTGTGCTGGGTGCTCAGTGCTCAGGGTGCTGGGTGCTCAGTGCTCAGGGTGCTGGGTGCTCAGTGCTCAGGGTGCTGGGTACTCAGTGCTCGGGGTGCTGGGTGCTCAGTACTCAGGGTGCTGGGTGCTCAGTACTCAGGGTGCTCAGTGCTCAGTACTCAGGGTGCTCAGTGCTCAGTACTCAGGGTGCTCAGTGCTCAGGGTGCTGGGTGCTCAGTGCTCTGGGTGCTGGGTGCTCAGTCCTCAGGGTGCTGGGTGCTCAGTGCTCAGGGTGCTCGGTGCTCAGTGCTCAGGGTGCTGGGTGCTCAGTACTCAGGGTGCTGGGTGCTCAGTGCTCGGGGTGCTGGGTGCTCAGTGCTCAGGGTGCTGGGTGCTCAGTGCTCAGGGTGCTGGGTGCTCAGTGCTCAGTACTCAGGGTGCTGGGTGCTCAGTACTCAGGGTGCTGGGTGCTCATTGCTCGGGGTGCTGGGTGCTCAGTGCTCGGGGTGCTCGGTGCTCAGTACTGAGGGTGCTGGGTGCTCAGTGCTCGGGGTGCTCAGTACTCAGGGTGCTGTGTGTTCAGTGCTCAGGGTGCTGTGTGCTCAGTACTCAGGGTGCTCGGTGATTAGTACTCAGGGTGCTGGGTGCTCAGTACTCCGGGTGCTGGGTGCTCAGTGCTCGGGGTGCTGGGTGCTCAGTGCTCAAGGTGCTGGGTGCTCAGTACTCAGGGTGATCATTGCTCAGGGTGCTGGGTGCTCAGTACTCAGGGTGCTGGGTGCTCAGTACTCAGGGTGCTCAGTGCTCAGTACTCAGGGTGCTCAGTTCTCAGTACTAAGGGTGCTCAGTGCTCAGGGTGCTGGGTGCTCAGTGCTCAGGGTGCTGGTTGCTCAGTGCTCAGGGTGCTGGGTGCTCAGTACTCAGGGTTTTCGGTGCTCAGTACTCCGGGTGCTCAGTGCTCAGTACTCAGGGTGCTGTGTGCTCAGTGCTCAGGGTGCTGGGTGCTCAGTACTCAGGGTGCTCGGTGCTCAGTACTCAGGGTGCTGGGTGCTCAGTGCTCAGGGTGCTGGGTGCTCAGTACTCAGGGTGCTGGGTGCTCAGTGCTCGGGGTGCTTGGTGCTCAGTACGCTGGGTGCTCAGTACTCAGGGTGCTGGGTGCTCAGTACTCAGGGTGCTGTGTGCTCAGTACTCAGGTTGCTGGGTGCTTAGTACTCAGGGTGCTGGGTGCTTAGTACTCAGGGTGCTGGCTGCTCAGTGCTCAGGGTGCTCGGTGCTCAGTGCTCGGGGTGCTGGGTGCTCAGTACTCAGGGTGCTCAGTGCTCAGTGCTCTGGGTGCTGGGTGCTCTGTGCTCGGGGTGCTGGGTGCTCATTGCTCAGGGTGCTGGGTGCTCAGTTCTCAGGGTGCTCAGTGCTCAGTGCTCGGGGTGCTGGGTGCTCAGTGCTCGGGGTGCTGGGTGCTCAGTGCTCAGGGTGCTGGGTGCTCAGTGCCCAGGGTTCTGGGTGCTCAGTGCTCGGGGCGCTTTGTACTCAGTGCTCGGGGTGCTCGGAGCTCAGTACTCAGTGTGCTGGGTGCTCAGTGCTCGGGGTGCTCGGTGCTCAGTACTCGGGGTGCTGGGTGCTCAGTGCTCGGGGTGCTCGGTGCTCAGTAAGTTGGGTGCTCACTACTCAGGGTGCTGGGTGCTCAGTGCTCAGGGTGCTGGGTGCTGAGTGCTCAGGGTGCTGGGTGCTCAGTGCTCAGGGTGCTGGGTGCTCAGTACTCAGGGTGCTGGGTGCACAGTGCTCGGGGTGCTGGGTGCTCAGTACTCAGGGTGCTGGGTGCTCAGTGCTCGGGGTGCTGGGTGCTCAGTACTCAGGGTGCTGGGTGCTCAGTACTCAGGGTGCTCAGTGCTCAGTACTCAGGGTGCTCAGTGCTCAGTACTCAGGGTGTTCAGTGCTCAGGGTGCTGGGTGCTCAGTGCTCGGGGTGCTGGGTGCTCAGTCCTCAGGTTGCTGGGTGCTCAGTGCTCAGCCTGCTCGGTGCTCAGTGCTCAGGGTGCTATGTGCTCAGTACTCAGGGTGCTCAGTGCTCAGTACTCAGGGTGTTCAGTGCTCAGGGTGCTGGGTGCTCAGTGCTCGGGGTGCTGGGTGCTCAGTCCTCAGGTTGCTGGGTGCTCAGTGCTCAGCCTGCTCGGTGCTCAGTGCTCAGGGTGCTATGTGCTCAGTACTCAGGGTGCTGGGTGCTCAGTGCTCGGGGTGCTGGGTGCTCAGTACTCAGGGTGCTGGGTGCTCAGTGCTCAGGGTGCTGGGTGCTCAGTGCTCAGGGTGCTCGGTGATTAGTACTCAGGGTGCTGGGTGCTCAGTACTCAGGGTGCTGGGTGCTCAGTGCTCAGGGTGCTGGGTGCTCAGTGCTCAGGGTGCTGGGTGCTCAGTACTCAGGGTGCTGGGTGCTCAGTTCTCGGGGTGCTGGGTGCTCAGTACTCAGGGAGCTGGGTGCTCAGTACTCAGGGTGCTGGGTGCTCAGTACTCGGGTGCTGGGTGCTCAGTGCTCAGGGTGCTGGTTGCTCAGTGCTCGGGGTGCTGGGTGCTCAGTGCTCAGTACTCAGGGTGCTGGGTGCTCAGGGCTCGGGGTGCTGGGTGGTCAGTGCTCAGTACTCAGGGTGCTGGGTGCTCAGTGCTCGGGGTGCTTGATGCTCAGTACTCAGGGTGCTGGGTGCTCAGTGCTCAGTACACAGGGTGCTGGGTGCTCAGTGCTCGGGGTGCTGGGTGCTCAGTGCTCAGTACTCAGGGTGCTGGGTGATCAGTGCTCGGGGTGCTTGATGCTCAGTACTCAGGGTGCTGGGTGCTCAGTGCTCAGGGTGCTGGGTGCTCAGTACTCAGGGTGCTGGGTGCTCAGTACTCAGTATGCTGGGTGCTCAGTACTCGGGGTGCTCACTACTCAGGGTGCTGTGTGTTCAGTGCTCAGTGTACTGGGTGCTCAGTACTCAGGGTGCTCAGTGCTCGGGGTGCTTGATGCTCAGTACTCAGGGTGCTGGGTGCTCAGTGCTCAGGGTGCTGGGTGCTCAGTACTCAGGGTGCTGGGTGCTCAGTACTCAGTATGCTGGGTGCTCAGTGCTCGGGGTGCTCAGTACTCAGGGTGCTGTGTGTTCAGTGCTCAGGGTACTGGGTGCTCAGTACTCAGGGTGCTCAGTGCTCGGGGTGCTGGGTGCTCAGTGCTCGGGGTGCTGGGTGCTCAGTACTCGGGCCTGGGTGCTCAGTACTCAGTGTGCTGGGTGCTCAGTGCTCGGGGTGCTCGGTGCTCAGTACTCGGGGTGCTGGGTGCTCAGTGCTCGGGGTGCTCGGTGCTCAGTAAGTTGGGTGCTCACTACTCAGGGTGCTGGGTGCTCAGTGCTCAGGGTGCTGGGTGCTGAGTGCTCAGGGTGCTGGGTGCTCAGTGCTCAGGGTGCTGGGTGCTCAGTACTCAGGGTGCTGGGTGCACAGTGCTCGGGGTGCTGGGTGCTCAGTGCTCAGGGTGCTGGGTGCTCAGTGCTCAGGGTGCTGGATGCTCAGTACTCGGGGTGCTGGGTGCTCAGTACTCAGGGTGCTGGGTGCTCAGTACTCAGGGTGCTGGGTGATCAGTACTCGGGTGCTGGGTGCTCAGTGCTCAGAGTGCTGGGTGATCAGTGCTCGGGGTGCTGGGTGCTCAGTGCTCAGTACTCAGGGTGCTGGGTGCTCAATGCTCTTGGTGCTGGGTGCACAGTGCTCAGTACTCAGGGTGCTGGGTGCTCAGTGCTCAGGGTGCTGGGTGCTCAGTGCTCAGCGTGCTGGGTGCTCAGTGCTCAGGGTGCTCAGTGCTCAGGGTGCTGGGTACTCAGTGCTCGGGGTGCTGGGTGCTCAGTACTCAGGGTGCTGGGTGCTCAGTACTCAGGGTGCTCAGTGCTCAGTACTCAGGGTGCTCAGTGCTCAGTACTCAGGGTGCTCAGTGCTCAGGGTGCTGGGTGCTCAGTGCTCGGGGTGCTGGGTGCTCAGTCCTCAGGTTGCTGGGTGCTCAGTGCTCAGCCTGCTCGGTGCTCAGTGCTCAGGGTGCTATGTGCTCAGTACTCAGGGTGCTGGGTGCTCAGTGCTCGGCGTGCTGGGTACTCAGTACTCAGGGTGCTGGGTGCTCAGTGCTCAGGGTGCTGGGTGCTCAGTGCTCAGGGTGCTCGGTGATTAGTACTCAGGGTGCTGGGTGCTCAGTACTCAGGGTGCTGGGTGCTCAGTGCTCAGGGTGCTGGGTGCTCAGTGCTCAGGGTGCTGGGTGCTCAGTACTCAGGGTGCTGGGTGCTCAGTTCTCGGGGTGCTGGGTGCTCAGTACTCAGGGAGCTGGGTGCTCAGTACTCAGGGTGCTGGGTGCTCAGTACTCGGGTGCTGGGTGCTCAGTGCTCAGGGTGCTGGTTGCTCAGTGCTCGGGGTGCTGGGTGCTCAGTGCTCAGTACTCAGGGTGCTGGGTGCTCAGGGCTCGGGGTGCTGGGTGGTCAGTGCTCAGTACTCAGGGTGCTGGGTGCTCAGTGCTCGGGGTGCTTGATGCTCAGTACTCAGGGTGCTGGGTGCTCAGTGCTCAGTACACAGGGTGCTGGGTGCTCAGTGCTCGGGGTGCTGGGTGCTCAGTGCTCAGTACTCAGGGTGCTGGGTGATCAGTGCTCGGGGTGCTTGATGCTCAGTACTCAGGGTGCTGGGTGCTCAGTGCTCAGGGTGCTGGGTGCTCAGTACTCAGGGTGCTGGGTGCTCAGTACTCAGTATGCTGGGTGCTCAGTACTCGGGGTGCTCACTACTCAGGGTGCTGTGTGTTCAGTGCTCAGTGTACTGGGTGCTCAGTACTCAGGGTGCTCAGTGCTCGGGGTGCTTGATGCTCAGTACTCAGGGTGCTGGGTGCTCAGTGCTCAGGGTGCTGGGTGCTCAGTACTCAGGGTGCTGGGTGCTCAGTACTCAGTATGCTGGGTGCTCAGTGCTCGGGGTGCTCAGTACTCAGGGTGCTGTGTGTTCAGTGCTCAGGGTACTGGGTGCTCAGTACTCAGGGTGCTCAGTGCTTGGGGTGCTGGGTGCGCAGCACTCAGGCTGTTGGGTGCTCAGTACTCAGGGTGCTCAGTGCTTGGGGTGCTGGGTGCTCAGTACTCAGGGTGCTCAGTGCTTGGGGTGTTGGGTGCTCAGTACTCTCGGTGCTGGGTGCTCAGTGCTCAGGGTGCTGGGTGCTCAGTACTCAGGGTGCTGGATGCTCATTACTCAGGGTGCTAGGTGCTCAGTGTTCGGGGTGCTGGGTGCTCAGTGCTCGGGGTGCTGGGTGCTCAGTGCTCAGGGTGCTGGGTGCTCAGTGCTCGGGGTGCTGGGTGCTCAGTACTCGGGGTGCTCGGTGCTCAGTACTCAGGGTGCTGGGTGCTCAGTGCTCGGGGTGCTCAGTACTCAGGGTGCTGTGTGTTCAGTTCTCAGGGTGCTGGGTGCTCAGTACTCAGGGTGCTCGGTGCTTAGTACTCAGGGTGCTGGGTGCTCAGTACTCCGGGTGCTGGGTGCTCAGTGCTCGGGGTGCTCAGTGCTCAGTGCTCAAGGTGCTGGGTGCTCAGTACTCAGGGTGATCATTGCTCAGGGTGCGGGGTGCTCAGTACTCAGGGTGCTCAGTGCTCAGTACTAAGGGTGCTCAGTGCTCAGGGTGCTGGGTGCTCAGTGTTCGGGGTGCTCGGTGATCAGTACTCAGGGTGCTGGGTGCTCAGTGCTCATGGTGCTGGGTGCTCAGTGCTCAGGGTGCTGGTTGCTCAGTGCTCAGGGTGCTGGGTGCTCAGTACTCAGGGTTTTCGGTGCTCAGTACTCCGGGTGCTCAGTGCTCGGAGTGCTGGGTGCTCAGTACTCAGGGTGCTGGGTGCTCAGTACTCAGGGTGCTGGGTGCTCAGTACTCGGGTGCTGGGTGCTCAGTGCTCAGAGTGCTGGGTGCTCAGTGCTTGGGGTGCTGGGTGCTCAGTGCTCAGTACTCAGGGTGCTGGGAGCTCAGTGCTCTTGGTGCTGGGTGCACAGTGCTCAGTACTCAGGGTGCTGGGTGCTCAGTGCTCAGGGTGCTGGGTGCTCAGTGCTCAGGGTGCTGGGTGCTCAGTGCTCAGGGTGCTGGGTGCTCAGTGCTCAGGGTGCTGGGTACTCAGTGCTCGGGGTGCTGGGTGCTCAGTACTCAGGGTGCTGGGTGCTCAGTGCTCAGGGTGCTGGGTGCTCAGTGCTCAGGGTGCAAGTGCTCAGTACTCAGGGTGCTGGGTGCTCAGTGCTCGGGGTGCTCAGTGCTCAGTACGCTGGGTGCTCAGTACTCAGGGTGCTGGGTGCTCAGTACTCAGGGTGCTGTGTGCTCAGTACTCAGGGTGCTGGGTGCTTAGTACTCAGGGTGCTGGGTGCTTAGTACTCAGGGTGCTGGCTGCTCAGTGCTCAGGGTGCTCGGTGCTCAGTGCTCGGGGTGCTGGGTGCTCAGTACTCAGGGTGGTCAGTGCTCAGTGCTATGGGTGCTGGGTGCTCTGTGCTCGGGGTGCTGGGTGCTCATTGCTCAGGGTGCTGGGTGCTCAGTACTCAGGGTGCTCAGTGCTCAGTGCTCGGGGTGCTGGGTGCTCAGTGCTAGGGGTGCTGGGTGCTCAGTGCTCAGGGTGCTGGGTGCTCAGTGCTCAGGGTTCTGGGTGCTCAGTGCTCGGGGCGCTGGGTACTCAGTGCTCGGGGTGCTCGGAGCTCAGTACTCAGTGTGCTGGGTGCTCAGTGCTCGTTGTGCTCGGTGCTCAGTACTCAGGGTGCTGGGTGCTCAGTGCTCAGGGTGCTGGGTGCTCAGTACTCGGGGTGCTGGGTGCTCAGTACTCAGGGTGCTGGGTGCTCAGTACTCAGGGTGCTGGGTGATCAGTACTCGGGTGCTGGGTGCTCAGTGCTCAGAGTGCTGGGTGCTCAGTGCTTGGGGTGCTGGGTGCTCAGTGCTCAGTACTCAGGGTGCTGGGTGCTCAGTGCTCTTGGTGCTGGGTGCACAGTGCTCAGTACTCAGGGTGCTGGGTGCTCAGTGCTCAGTGTGCTGGGTGCTCAGTGCTCAGGGTGCTGGGTGCTCAGTGCTCAGGGTGCTGGGTGCTCAGTGCTCAGGGTGCTGGGTACTCAGTGCTCGGGGTGCTGGGTGCTCAGTACTCAGGGTGCTGGGTGCTCAGTACTCAGGGTGCTCAGTGCTCAGTACTCAGGGTGCTCAGTGCTCAGTACTCAGGGTGCTCAGTGCTCAGGGTGCTGGGTGCTCAGTGCTCGGGGTGCTGGGTGCTCAGTCCTCAGGGTGCTGGTTGCTCAGTGCTCAGGGTGCTCGGTGCTCAGTGCTCAGGGTGCTGGGTGCTCAGTACTCAGGGTGCTGGGTGCTCAGTGCTCGGGGTGCTGGGTGCTCAGTACTCAGGGTGGTCAGTGCTCAGTGCTCTGGGTGCTGGGTGCTCTGTGCTCGGAGTGCTGGGTGCTCATTTCTCAGGGTGCTGGGTGCTCAGTACTCAGGGTGCTCAGTGCTCAGTGCTCGGGGTGCTGGGTGCTCAGTGCTCGGGGTGCTGGGTGCTCAGTGCTCAGGGTGCTGGGTGCTCAGTGCTCAGGGTTCTGGGTGCTCAGTGCTCGGGGCGCTGGGTGCTCAGTGCTCGGGGTGCTCGGTGCTCAGTACTCAGGGTGCTGGGTGCTCAGTGCTCGGGGTGCTCGGTGCTCAGTACGTTGGGTGCTCACTACTCAGGGTGCTGGGTGCTCAGTGCTCAGGGTGCTGGGTGCTGAGTGCTCAGGGTGCTGGGTGCTCAGTGCTCAGGGTGCTGGGTGCTCAGTACTCAGGGTGCTGGGTGCGCAGTGCTCGGGGTGCTGGGTGCTCAGTGCTCAGGGTGCTGGGTGCTCAGTGCTCAGGGTGCTGGGTCCTCAGTACTCGGGGTGCTGTGTGCTCAGTACTCAGGGTGCTGGGTGCTCAGTACTCAGGGTGCTGGGTGATCAGTACTCGGGTGCTGGGTGCTCAGTGCTCAGGGTGCTGGGTGCTCAGTGCTTGGGGTGCTGGGTGCTCAGTGCTCAGTACTCAGGGTGCTGGGGTCTCAGTGCTTGGGGTGCTGGGTGCTCAGTGCTCAGTACTCAGGGTGCTGGGTGCTCAGTGCTCAGGGTGCTGGGTGCTCAGTGCTCAGGGTGCTGGGTGCTCAGTGCTCAGGGTGCTGGGTGCTCAGTACTCAGGGTGCTCGGTGCTTAGTACTCAGGGTGCTGGGTGCTCAGTACTCCGGGTGCTGGGTGCTCAGTGCTCAGTACTCAGGGTGCTGGGTGCTCAGTACTCAGGGTGCTGGGTGCTCAGTGCTCGGGGTGCTGGGTGCTCAGTACTCGGGGTGCTCGGTGCTCAGTACTCAGGGTGCTGGGTGCTCAGTGCTCGGGGTGCTCAGTACTCAGGGTGCTGTGTGTTCAGTTCTCAGGGTGCTGGGTGCTCAGTACTCAGGGTGCTCGGTGCTTAGTACTCAGGGTGCTGGGTGCTCAGTACTCCGGGTGCTGGGTGCTCAGTGCTCGGGGTGCTCAGTGCTCAGTGCTCAAGGTGCTGGGTGCTCAGTACTCAGGGTGATCATTGCTCAGGGTGCGGGGTGCTCAGTACTCAGGGTGCTCAGTGCTCAGTACTAAGGGTGCTCAGTGCTCAGGGTGCTGGGTGCTCAGTGTTCGGGGTCCTCGGTGATCAGTACTCAGGGTGCTGGGTGCTCAGTGCTCATGGTGCTGGGTGCTCAGTGCTCAGGGTGCTGGTTGCTCAGTGCTCAGGGTGCTGGGTGCTCAGTACTCAGGGTTTTCGGTGCTCAGTACTCCGGGTGCTCAGTGCTCGGAGTGCTGGGTGCTCAGTACTCAGGGTGCTGGGTGCTCAGTACTCAGGGTGCTGGGTGCTCAGTACTCGGGTGCTGGGTGCTCAGTGCTCAGAGTGCTGGGTGCTCAGTGCTTGGGGTGCTGGGTGCTCAGTGCTCAGTACTCAGGGTGCTGGGAGCTCAGTGCTCTTGGTGCTGGGTGCACAGTGCTCAGTACTCAGGGTGCTGGGTGCTCAGTGCTCAGGGTGCTGTGTGCTCAGTGCTCAGGGTGCTGGGTGCTCAGTGCTCAGGGTGCTGGGTGCTCAGTGCTCGGGGTGCTGGGTGCTCAGTACTCAGGGTGCTGGGTGCTCAGTGCTCAGGGTGCTGGGTGCTCAGTGCTCAGGGTGCTGGGTGCTCAGTACTCAGGGTGCTGGGTGCTCAGTGCTCGGGGTGCTCAGTGCTCAGTACGCTGGGTGCTCAGTACTCAGGGTGCTGGATGCTCAGTACTCAGGGTGCTGTGTGCTCAGTACTCAGGGTGCTGGGTGCTTAGTACTCAGGGTGCTGGGTGCTTAGTACTCAGGGTGCTGGCTGCTCAGTGCTCAGGGTGCTCGGTGCTCAGTGCTCGGGGTGCTGGGTGCTCAGTACTCAGGGTGGTCAGTGCTCAGTGCTATGGGTGCTGGGTGCTCTGTGCTCGGGGTGCTGGGTGCTCATTGCTCAGGGTGCTGGGTGCTCAGTACTCAGGGTGCTCAGTGCTCAGTGCTCGGGGTGCTGGGTGCTCAGTGCTAGGGGTGCTGGGTGCTCAGTGCTCAGGGTGCTGGGTGCTCAGTGCTCAGGGTTCTGGGTGCTCAGTGCTCGGGGAGCTGGGTACTCAGTGCTCGGGGTGCTCGGAGCTCAGTACTCAGTGTGCTGGGTGCTCAGTGCTCGTTGTGCTCGGTGCTCAGTACTCAGGGTGCTGGGTGCTCAGTGCTCGGGGTGCTCGGTGCTCAGTACGTTGGGTGCTCACTACTCAGGGTGCTGGGTGCTCAGTGCTCAGGGTGCTGGGTGCTGAGTGCTCAGGGTGCTGGGTGCTCAGTGCTCAGGGTGCTGGGTGCTCAGTACTCAGGGTGCTGGGTGCGCAGTGCTCGGGGTGCTGGGTGCTCAGTGCTCAGGCTGCTGGGTGCTCAGTGCTCAGGGTGCTGGGTGCTCAGTACTCGGGGTGCTGGGTGCTCAGTACTCAGGGTGCTGGGTGCTCAGTACTCAGGGTGCTGGGTGATCAGTACTCGGGTGCTGGGTGCTCAGTGCTCAGAGTGCTGGGTGCTCAGTGCTTGGGGTGCTGGGTGCTCAGTGCTCAGTACTCAGGGTGCTGGGTGCTCAGTGCTCTTGGTGCTGGGTGCACAGTGCTCAGTACTCAGGGTGCTGGGTGCTCAGTGCTCAGTGTGCTGGGTGCTCAGTGCTCAGGGTGCTGGGTGCTCAGTGCTCAGGGTGCTGGGTGCTCAGTGCTCAGGGTGCTGGGTACTCAGTGCTCAGGGTGCTGGGTGCTCAGTACTCAGGGTGCTGGGTGCTCAGTACTCAGGGTGCTCAGTGCTCAGTACTCAGGGTGCTCAGTGCTCAGTACTCAGGGTGCTCAGTGCTCAGGGTGCTGGGTGCTCAGTGCTCGGGGTGCTGGGTGCTCAGTCCTCAGGGTGCTGGTTGCTCAGTGCTCAGGGTGCTCGGTGCTCAGTGCTCAGGGTGCTGGGTGCTCAGTACTCAGGGTGCTGGGTGCTCAGTGCTCGGGGTGCTGGGTGCTCAGTACTCAGTGTGCTGGGTGCTCAGTGCTCAGGGTGCTGGGTGCTCAGTGCTCAGGGTGCTCGGTGCTTAGTACTCAGGGTGCTGGGTGCTCAGTACTCAGGGTGCTGGGTGCTCAGGGCTCAGGGTGCTGGGTGCTCAGTGCTCAGGGTGCTGGGTGCTCAGTACTCAGGGTGCTGGGTGCTCAGTTCTCGGGGTGCTGGGTGCTCAGTACTCAGGGAGCTGTGTGCTTAGTACTCAGGGTGCTGGGTGCTCAGTACTCGGGTGCTGGGTGCTCAGTGCTCAGGGTGCTGGGTGCTCAGTGCTTGGGGTGCTGGGTGCTCAGTGCTCAGTACTCAGGGTGCTGGGGGCTCAGTGCTCGGGGTGCTGGGTGCTCAGTGCTCAGTACTCAGGGTGCTGGGTGCTCAGTGCTCAGGGTGCTGGGTGCTCAGTGCTCAGGGTGCTGGGTGCTCAGTGCTCAGGGTGCTGGGTGCTCAGTACTCAGGGTGCTCGGTGCTTAGTACTCAGGGTGCTGGGTGCTCAGTACTCCGGGTGCTGGGTGCTCAGTGCTCAGTACTCAGGGTGCTGGGTGCTCAGTACTCAGGGTGCTGGGTGCTCATTGCTCGGGGTGCTGGGTGCTCAGTGCTCGGGGTGCTCGGTGCTCAGTACGCAGGGTGCTGGGTGCTCAGTGCTCGGGGTGCTCAGTACTCAGGGTGCTGTGTGTTCAGTGCTCAGGGTGCTGGGTGCTCAGTACTCAGGGTGCTCGGTGCTTAGTACTCAGGGTGCTGGGTGCTCAGTACTCCGGGTGCTGGGTGCTCAGTGCTCGGGGTGCTCAGTGCTCAGTGCTCAAGGTGCTGGGTGCTCAGTACTCAGGGTGATCATTGCTCAGGGTGCTGGGTTCTCAGTACTCAGGGTGCTGGGTGCTCAGTACTCAGGGTGCTCAGTGCTCAGTACTCAGGGTGCTCAGTGCTCAGTACTAAGGGTGCTCATTGCTCAGGGTGCTGGGTGCTCAGTGCTCAGGGTGCTGGTTGCTCAGTGCTCAGGGTGCTGGGTGCTCAGTACTCAGGGTTTTCGGTGCTCAGTACTCCGGGTGCTCAGTGCTCAGTACTCAGGGTGCTGGGTGCTCAGTGCTCAGGGTGCTGGGTGCTCAGTACTCAGGGTGCTGGGTGCTCGGTGCTCAGTACGCTGGGTGCTCAGTACTCAGGTTTCTCTGTACTCAGTACTCAGGGTGCTGGGTGCTCAGTACTCAGGGTGCTCGGTGCTCAGTACTCAGGGTGCTGTGTGCTCAGTACTCAGGGTGCTGGGTGCTTAGTACTCAGGGTGCTGGGTGCTTAGTACTCAGGGTGCTGGCTGCTCAGTGCTCAGGGTGCTCGGTGCTCAGTGCTCGGGGTGCTGGGTGCTCAGTACTCAGGGTGGTCAGTGCTCAGTGCTATGGGTGCTGGGTGCTCTGTGCTCGGGGTGCTGGGTGCTCATTGCTCAGGGTGCTGGGTGCTCAGTACTCAGGGTGCTCAGTGCTCAGTGCTCGGGGTGCTGGGTGCTCAGTGCTAGGGGTGCTGGGTGCTCAGTGCTCAGGGTGCTGGGTGCTCAGTGCTCAGGGTTCTGGGTGCTCAGTGCTCGGGGCGCTGGGTACTCAGTGCTCGGGGTGCTCGGAGCTCAGTACTCAGTGTGCTGGGTGCTCAGTGCTCGTTGTGCTCGGTGCTCAGTACTCAGGGTGCTGGGTGCTCAGTGCTCAGGGTGCTGGGTGCTCAGTACTCGGGGTGCTGGGTGCTCAGTACTCAGGGTGCTGGGTGCTCAGTACTCAGGGTGCTGGGTGATCAGTACTCGGGTGCTGGGTGCTCAGTGCTCAGAGTGCTGGGTGCTCAGTGCTTGGGGTGCTGGGTGCTCAGTGCTCAGTACTCAGGGTGCTGGGTGCTCAGTGCTCTTGGTGCTGGGTGCACAGTGCTCAGTACTCAGGGTGCTGGGTGCTCAGTGCTCAGTGTGCTGGGTGCTCAGTGCTCAGGGTGCTGGGTGCTCAGTGCTCAGGGTGCTGGGTGCTCAGTGCTCAGGGTGCTGGGTACTCAGTGCTCGGGGTGCTGGGTGCTCAGTACTCAGGGTGCTGGGTGCTCAGTACTCAGGGTGCTCAGTGCTCAGTACTCAGGGTGCTCAGTGCTCAGTACTCAGGGTGCTCAGTGCTCAGGGTGCTGGGTGCTCAGTGCTCGGGGTGCTGGGTGCTCAGTCCTCAGGGTGCTGGTTGCTCAGTGCTCAGGGTGCTCGGTGCTCAGTGCTCAGGGTGCTGGGTGCTCAGTACTCAGGGTGCTGGGTGCTCAGTGCTCGGGGTGCTGGGTGCTCAGTACTCAGGGTGGTCAGTGCTCAGTGCTCTGGGTGCTGGGTGCTCTGTGCTCGGAGTGCTGGGTGCTCATTTCTCAGGGTGCTGGGTGCTCAGTACTCAGGGTGCTCAGTGCTCAGTGCTCGGGGTGCTGGGTGCTCAGTGCTCGGGGTGCTGGGTGCTCAGTGCTCAGGGTGCTGGGTGCTCAGTGCTCAGGGTTCTGGGTGCTCAGTGCTCGGGGCGCTGGGTGCTCAGTGCTCGGGGTGCTCGGTGCTCAGTACTCAGGGTGCTGGGTGCTCAGTGCTCGGGGTGCTCGGTGCTCAGTACGTTGGGTGCTCACTACTCAGGGTGCTGGGTGCTCAGTGCTCAGGGTGCTGGGTGCTGAGTGCTCAGGGTGCTGGGTGCTCAGTGCTCAGGGTGCTGGGTGCTCAGTACTCAGGGTGCTGGGTGCGCAGTGCTCGGGGTGCTGGGTGCTCAGTGCTCAGGGTGCTGGGTGCTCAGTGCTCAGGGTGCTGGGTCCTCAGTACTCGGGGTGCTGTGTGCTCAGTACTCAGGGTGCTGGGTGCTCAGTACTCAGGGTGCTGGGTGATCAGTACTCGGGTGCTGGGTGCTCAGTGCTCAGGGTGCTGGGTGCTCAGTGCTTGGGGTGCTGGGTGCTCAGTGCTCAGTACTCAGGGTGCTGGGGTCTCAGTGCTTGGGGTGCTGGGTGCTCAGTGCTCAGTACTCAGGGTGCTGGGTGCTCAGTGCTCAGGGTGCTGGGTGCTCAGTGCTCAGGGTGCTGGGTGCTCAGTGCTCAGGGTGCTGGGTGCTCAGTACTCAGGGTGCTCGGTGCTTAGTACTCAGGGTGCTGGGTGCTCAGTACTCCGGGTGCTGGGTGCTCAGTGCTCAGTACTCAGGGTGCTGGGCGCTCAGTACTCAGGGTGCTGGGTGCTCAGTGCTCGGGGTGCTGGGTGCTCAGTACTCGGGGTGCTCGGTGCTCAGTACTCAGGGTGCTGGGTGCTCAGTGCTCGGGGTGCTCAGTACTCAGGGTGCTGTGTGTTCAGTTCTCAGGGTGCTGGGTGCTCAGTACTCAGGGTGCTCGGTGCTTAGTACTCAGGGTGCTGGGTGCTCAGTACTCCGGGTGCTGGGTGCTCAGTGCTCGGGGTGCTCAGTGCTCAGTGCTCAAGGTGCTGGGTGCTCAGTACTCAGGGTGATCATTGCTCAGGGTGCGGGGTGCTCAGTACTCAGGGTGCTCAGTGCTCAGTACTAAGGGTGCTCAGTGCTCAGGGTGCTGGGTGCTCAGTGTTCGGGGTCCTCGGTGATCAGTACTCAGGGTGCTGGGTGCTCAGTGCTCATGGTGCTGGGTGCTCAGTGCTCAGGGTGCTGGTTGCTCAGTGCTCAGGGTGCTGGGTGCTCAGTACTCAGGGTTTTCGGTGCTCAGTACTCCGGGTGCTCAGTGCTCGGAGTGCTGGGTGCTCAGTACTCAGGGTGCTGGGTGCTCAGTACTCAGGGTGCTGGGTGCTCAGTACTCGGGTGCTGGGTGCTCAGTGCTCAGAGTGCTGGGTGCTCAGTGCTTGGGGTGCTGGGTGCTCAGTGCTCAGTACTCAGGGTGCTGGGAGCTCAGTGCTCTTGGTGCTGGGTGCACAGTGCTCAGTACTCAGGGTGCTGGGTGCTCAGTGCTCAGGGTGCTGTGTGCTCAGTGCTCAGGGTGCTGGGTGCTCAGTGCTCAGGGTGCTGGGTGCTCAGTGCTCGGGGTGCTGGGTGCTCAGTACTCAGGGTGCTGGGTGCTCAGTGCTCAGGGTGCTGGGTGCTCAGTGCTCAGTGTGCTGGGTGCTCAGTACTCAGGGTGCTGGGTGCTCAGTGCTCGGGGTGCTCAGTGCTCAGTACGCTGGGTGCTCAGTACTCAGGGTGCTGGATGCTCAGTACTCAGGGTGCTGTGTGCTCAGTACTCAGGGTGCTGGGTGCTTAGTACTCAGGGTGCTGGGTGCTTAGTACTCAGGGTGCTGGCTGCTCAGTGCTCAGGGTGCTCGGTGCTCAGTGCTCGGGGTGCTGGGTGCTCAGTACTCAGGGTGGTCAGTGCTCAGTGCTATGGGTGCTGGGTGCTCTGTGCTCGGGGTGCTGGGTGCTCATTGCTCAGGGTGCTGGGTGCTCAGTACTCAGGGTGCTCAGTGCTCAGTGCTCGGGGTGCTGGGTGCTCAGTGCTAGGGGTGCTGGGTGCTCAGTGCTCAGGGTGCTGGGTGCTCAGTGCTCAGGGTTCTGGGTGCTCAGTGCTCGGGGAGCTGGGTACTCAGTGCTCGGGGTGCTCGGAGCTCAGTACTCAGTGTGCTGGGTGCTCAGTGCTCGTTGTGCTCGGTGCTCAGTACTCAGGGTGCTGGGTGCTCAGTGCTCGGGGTGCTCGGTGCTCAGTACGTTGGGTGCTCACTACTCAGGGTGCTGGGTGCTCAGTGCTCAGGGTGCTGGGTGCTGAGTGCTCAGGGTGCTGGGTGCTCAGTGCTCAGGGTGCTGGGTGCTCAGTACTCAGGGTGCTGGGTGCGCAGTGCTCGGGGTGCTGGGTGCTCAGTGCTCAGGCTGCTGGGTGCTCAGTGCTCAGGGTGCTGGGTGCTCAGTACTCGGGGTGCTGGGTGCTCAGTACTCAGGGTGCTGGGTGCTCAGTACTCAGGGTGCTGGGTGATCAGTACTCGGGTGCTGGGTGCTCAGTGCTCAGAGTGCTGGGTGCTCAGTGCTTGGGGTGCTGGGTGCTCAGTGCTCAGTACTCAGGGTGCTGGGTGCTCAGTGCTCTTGGTGCTGGGTGCACAGTGCTCAGTACTCAGGGTGCTGGGTGCTCAGTGCTCAGTGTGCTGGGTGCTCAGTGCTCAGGGTGCTGGGTGCTCAGTGCTCAGGGTGCTGGGTGCTCAGTGCTCAGGGTGCTGGGTACTCAGTGCTCGGGGTGCTGGGTGCTCAGTACTCAGGGTGCTGGGTGCTCAGTACTCAGGGTGCTCAGTGCTCAGTACTCAGGGTGCTCAGTGCTCAGTACTCAGGGTGCTCAGTGCTCAGGGTGCTGGGTGCTCAGTGCTCGGGGTGCTGGGTGCTCAGTCCTCAGGGTGCTGGTTGCTCAGTGCTCAGGGTGCTCGGTGCTCAGTGCTCAGGGTGCTGGGTGCTCAGTACTCAGGGTGCTGGGTGCTCAGTGCTCGGGGTGCTGGGTGCTCAGTACTCAGTGTGCTGGGTGCTCAGTGCTCAGGGTGCTGGGTGCTCAGTGCTCAGGGTGCTCGGTGCTTAGTACTCAGGGTGCTGGGTGCTCAGTACTCAGGGTGCTGGGTGCTCAGGGCTCAGGGTGCTGGGTGCTCAGTGCTCAGGGTGCTGGGTGCTCAGTACTCAGGGTGCTGGGTGCTCAGTTCTCGGGGTGCTGGGTGCTCAGTACTCAGGGAGCTGTGTGCTTAGTACTCAGGGTGCTGGGTGCTCAGTACTCGGGTGCTGGGTGCTCAGTGCTCAGGGTGCTGGGTGCTCAGTGCTTGGGGTGCTGGGTGCTCAGTGCTCAGTACTCAGGGTGCTGGGGGCTCAGTGCTCGGGGTGCTGGGTGCTCAGTGCTCAGTACTCAGGGTGCTGGGTGCTCAGTGCTCAGGGTGCTGGGTGCTCAGTGCTCAGGGTGCTGGGTGCTCAGTGCTCAGGGTGCTGGGTGCTCAGTACTCAGGGTGCTCGGTGCTTAGTACTCAGGGTGCTGGGTGCTCAGTACTCCGGGTGCTGGGTGCTCAGTGCTCAGTACTCAGGGTGCTGGGTGCTCAGTACTCAGGGTGCTGGGTGCTCATTGCTCGGGGTGCTGGGTGCTCAGTGCTCGGGGTGCTCGGTGCTCAGTACGCAGGGTGCTGGGTGCTCAGTGCTCGGGGTGCTCAGTACTCAGGGTGCTGTGTGTTCAGTGCTCAGGGTGCTGGGTGCTCAGTACTCAGGGTGCTCGGTGCTTAGTACTCAGGGTGCTGGGTGCTCAGTACTCCGGGTGCTGGGTGCTCAGTGCTCGGGGTGCTCAGTGCTCAGTGCTCAAGGTGCTGGGTGCTCAGTACTCAGGGTGATCATTGCTCAGGGTGCTGGGTTCTCAGTACTCAGGGTGCTGGGTGCTCAGTACTCAGGGTGCTCAGTGCTCAGTACTCAGGGTGCTCAGTGCTCAGTACTAAGGGTGCTCATTGCTCAGGGTGCTGGGTGCTCAGTGCTCAGGGTGCTGGTTGCTCAGTGCTCAGGGTGCTGGGTGCTCAGTACTCAGGGTTTTCGGTGCTCAGTACTCCGGGTGCTCAGTGCTCAGTACTCAGGGTGCTGGGTGCTCAGTGCTCAGGGTGCTGGGTGCTCAGTACTCAGGGTGCTGGGTGCTCGGTGCTCAGTACGCTGGGTGCTCAGTACTCAGGTTTCTCTGTACTCAGTACTCAGGGTGCTGGGTGCTCAGTACTCAGGGTGCTCGGTGCTCAGTACTCAGGGTGCTGGGTGCTCAGTGCTCAGGGTGCTGGGTGCTCAGTACTCAGGGTGCTGGGTGCTCAGTGCTCGGGGTGCTCGGTGCTCAGTACGCTGGGTGCTCAGTACTCAGGGTGCTGGGTGCTCAGTACTCAGGGTGCTGTGTGCTGAGTACTCAGGGTGCTGGGTGCTTAGTACTCAGGGTGCTGGGTGCTTAGTACTCAGGGTGCTGGCTGCTCAGTGCTCAGGGTGCTCGGTGCTCAGTGCTCGGGGTGCTGGGTGCTCAGTACTCAGGGTGCTCAGTGCTCAGTGCTCTGGGTGCTTGGTGCTCTGTGCTCGGGGTGCTGGGTGCTCATTGCTCAGGGTGCTGGGTGCTCAGTTCTCAGGGTGCTCAGTGCTCAGTGCTCGGGGTGCTGGGTGCTCAGTGCTCGGGGTGCTGGGTGCTCAGTGCTCAGGGTGCTGGGTGCTGAGTGCTCAGGGTGCTGGGTGATCAGTGCTCAGGGTGCTGGGTGCTCAGTACTCAGGGTGCTGGGTGCACAGTGCTCGGGGTGCTGGGTGCTCAGTGCTCAGGGTGCTGGGTGCTCAGTGCTCAGGGTGCTGGGTGCTCAGTACTCGGGGTGCTGGGTGCTCAGTACTCAGGGTGCTGGGTGCTCAGTACTCAGGGTGCTGGGTGATCAGTACTCGGGTGCTGGGTGCTCAGTGCTCAGAGTGCTGGGTGCTCAGTGCTCGGGGTGCTGGGTGCTCAGTGCTCAGTACTCAGGGTGCTGGGTGCTCAGTGCTCTTGGTGCTGGGTGCACAGTGCTCAGTACTCAGGGTGCTGGGTGCTCAGTGCTCAGTGTGCTGGGTGCTCAGTGCTCAGGGTGCTGGGTGCTCAGTGCTCAGGGTGCTGGGTGCTCAGTGCTCAGGGTGCTGGGTACTCAGTGCTCGGGGTGCTGGGTGCTCAGTACTCAGGGTGCTGGGTGCTCAGTACTCAGGGTGCTCAGTGCTCAGTACTCAGGGTGCTCAGTGCTCAGTACTCAGGGTGCTCAGTGCTCAGGGTGCTGGGTGCTCAGTGCTCTGGGTGCTGGGTGCTCAGTCCTCAGGGTGCTGGGTGCTCAGTGCTCAGGGTGCTCGGTGCTCAGTGCTCAGGGTGCTGGGTGCTCAGTACTCAGGGTGCTGGGTGCTCAGTGCTCGGGGTGCTGGGTGCTCAGTGCTCAGAGTGCTGGGTGCTCAGTGCTCGGGGTGCTGGGTGCTCAGTGCTCAGTACTCAGGGTGCTGGGTGCTCAGTACTCAGGGTGCTGGGTGATCAGTACTCGGGTGCTGGGTGCTCAGTGCTCAGAGTGCTGGGTGCTCAGTGCTCGGGGTGCTGGGTGCTCAGTGCTCAGTACTCAGGGTGCTGGGTGCTCAATGCTCTTGGTGCTGGGTGCACAGTGCTCAGTACTCAGGGTGCTGGGTGCTCAGTGCTCAGGGTGCTGGGTGCTCAGTGCTCAGCGTGCTGGGTGCTCAGTGCTCAGGGTGCTCAGTGCTCAGGGTGCTGGGTACTCAGTGCTCGGGGTGCTGGGTGCTCAGTACTCAGGGTGCTGGGTGCTCAGTACTCAGGGTGCTCAGTGCTCAGTACTCAGGGTGCTCAGTGCTCAGTACTCAGGGTGCTCAGTGCTCAGGGTGCTGGGTGCTCAGTGCTCGGGGTGCTGGGTGCTCAGTCCTCAGGGTGCTGGGTGCTCAGTGCTCAGGGTGCTGGGTGCTCAGTGCTCAGGGTGCTCGGTGCTTAGTACTCAGGGTGCTGGGTGCTCAGTACTCAGGGTGCTGGGTGCTCAGTGCTCAGGGTGCTGGGTGCTCAGTGCTCAGGGTGCTGGGTGCTCAGTACTCAGGGTGCTGGGTGCTCAGTTCTCGGGGTGCTGGGTGCTCAGTACTCAGGGAGCTGTGTGCTTAGTACTCAGGGTGCTGGGTGCTCACTACTCGGGTGCTGGGTGCTCAGTGCTCAGGGTGCTGGGTGCTCAGTGCTTGGGGTGCTGGGTTCTCAGTGCTCAGTACTCAGGGTGCTGGGGGCTCAGTGCTCGGGGTGCTGGGTGCTCAGTGCTCAGTACTCAGGTTGCTGGGTGCTCAGTGCTCAGGGTGCTGGGTGCTCAGTGCTCAGGGTGCTGGGTGCTCAGTGCTCAGGGTGCTGGGTGCTCAGTACTCAGGGTGCTCGGTGCATAGTACTCAGGGTGCTGGGTGCTCAGTACTCCGGGTGCTGGGTGCTCAGTGCTCAGTACTCAGGGTGCTGGGTGCTCAGTACTCAGGGTGCTGGGTGCTCATTGCTCGGGGTGCTGGGTGCTCAGTGCTCGGGGTGCTCGGTGCTCAGTACTGAGGGTGCTGGGTGCTCAGTGCTCGGGGTGCTCAGTACTCAGGGTGCTGTGTGTTCAGTGCTCAGGGTGCTGTGTGCTCAGTACTCAGGGTGCTCGGTGCTTAGTACTCAGGGTGCTGGGTGCTCAGTACTCCGGGTGCTGGGTGCTCAGTGCTCGGGGTGCTGGGTGCTCAGTGCTCAAGGTGCTGGGTGCTCAGTACTCAAGGTGATCATTGCTCAGGGTGCTGGGTGCTCAGTACTCAGGGTGCTGGGTGCTCAGTACTCAGGGTGCTCAGTGCTCAGTACTCAGGGTGCTCAGTGCTCAGTACTAAGGGTGCTCAGTGCTCAGGGTGCTGGGTGCTCAGTGCTCAGGGTGCTGGTTGCTCAGTGCTCAGGGTGCTGGGTGCTCAGTACTCAGGGTTTTCGGTGCTCAGTACTCCGGGTGCTCAGTGCTCAGTACTCAGGGTGCTGTGTGCTCAGTGCTCAGGGTGCTGGGTGCTCAGTACTCAGGGTGCTGGGTGCTCGGTGCTCAGTACGCTGGGTGCTCAGTACTCAGGTTTCTGGGTACTCAGTACTCAGGGTGCTGGGTGCTCAGTACTCAGGGTGCTCGGTGCTCAGTACTCAGGGTGCTGGGTGCTCAGTGCTCAGGGTGCTGGGTGCTCAGTACTCAGGGTGCTGGGTGCTCAGTGCTCGGGGTGCTTGGTGCTCAGTACGCTGGATGCTCAGTACTCAGGGTGCTGGGTGCTCAGTACTCAGGGTGCTGTGTGCTCAGTACTCAGGTTGCTGGGTGCTTAGTACTCAGGGTGCTGGGTGCTTAGTACTCAGGGTGCTGGCTGCTCAGTGCTCAGGGTGCTCGGTGCTCAGTGCTCGGGGTGCTGGGTGCTCAGTACTCAGGGTGCTCAGTGCTCAGTGCTCTGGGTGCTGGGTGCTCTGTGCTCGGGGTGCTGGGTGCTCATTGCTCAGGGTGCTGGGTGCTCTGTGCTCGGGGTGCTGGGTGCTCATTGCTCAGGGTGCTGGGTGCTCAGTTCTCAGGGTGCTCAGTGCTCAGTGCTCGGGGTGCTGGGTGCTCAGTGCTCGGGGTGCTGGGTGCTCAGTGCTCAGGGTGCTGGGTGCTCAGTGCCCAGGGTTCTGGGTGCTCAGTGCTCGGGGCGCTTTGTACTCAGTGCTCGGGGTGCTCGGAGCTCAGTACTCAGTGTGCTGGGTGCTCAGTGCTCGGGGTGCTCGGTGCTCAGTACTCGGGGTGCTGGGTGCTCAGTGCTCGGGGTGCTCGGTGCTCAGTAAGTTGGGTGCTCACTACTCAGGGTGCTGGGTGCTCAGTGCTCAGGGTGCTGGGTGCTGAGTGCTCAGGGTGCTGGGTGCTCAGTGCTCAGGGTGCTGGGTGCTCAGTACTCAGGGTGCTGGGTGCACAGTGCTCGGGGTGCTGGGTGCTCAGTGCTCAGGGTGCTGGGTGCTCAGTGCTCAGGGTGCTGGGTGCTCAGTACTCGGGGTGCTGGGTGCTCAGTACTCAGGGTGCTGGGTGCTCAGTACTCAGGGTGCTGGGTGATCAGTACTCGGGTGCTGGGTGCTCAGTGCTCAGAGTGCTGGGTGCTCAGTGCTCGGGGTGCTGGGTGCTCAGTGCTCAGTACTCAGGGTGCTGGGTGCTCAATGCTCTTGGTGCTGGGTGCACAGTGCTCAGTACTCAGGGTGCTGGGTGCTCAGTGCTCAGGGTGCTGGGTGCTCAGTGCTCAGCGTGCTGGGTGCTCAGTGCTCAGGGTGCTCAGTGCTCAGGGTGCTGGGTACTCAGTGCTCGGGGTGCTGGGTGCTCAGTACTCAGGGTGCTGGGTGCTCAGTACTCAGGGTGCTCAGTGCTCAGTACTCAGGGTGCTCAGTGCTCAGTACTCAGGGTGCTCAGTGCTCAGGGTGCTGGGTGCTCAGTGCTCGGGGTGCTGGGTGCTCAGTCCTCAGGTTGCTGGGTGCTCAGTGCTCAGCCTGCTCGGTGCTCAGTGCTCAGGGTGCTATGTGCTCAGTACTCAGGGTGCTGGGTGCTCAGTGCTCGGGGTGCTGGGTGCTCAGTACTCAGGGTGCTGGGTGCTCAGTGCTCAGGGTGCTGGGTGCTCAGTGCTCAGGGTGCTCGGTGATTAGTACTCAGGGTGCTGGGTGCTCAGTACTCAGGGTGCTGGGTGCTCAGTGCTCAGGGTGCTGGGTGCTCAGTGCTCAGGGTGCTGGGTGCTCAGTACTCAGGGTGCTGGGTGCTCAGTTCTCGGGGTGCTGGGTGCTCAGTACTCAGGGAGCTGGGTGCTCAGTACTCAGGGTGCTGGGTGCTCAGTACTCGGGTGCTGGGTGCTCAGTGCTCAGGGTGCTGGTTGCTCAGTGCTCGGGGTGCTGGGTGCTCAGTGCTCAGTACTCAGGGTGCTGGGTGCTCAGGGCTCGGGGTGCTGGGTGGTCAGTGCTCAGTACTCAGGGTGCTGGGTGCTCAGTGCTCGGGGTGCTTGATGCTCAGTACTCAGGGTGCTGGGTGCTCAGTGCTCAGTACACAGGGTGCTGGGTGCTCAGTGCTCGGGGTGCTGGGTGCTCAGTGCTCAGTACTCAGGGTGCTGGGTGATCAGTGCTCGGGGTGCTTGATGCTCAGTACTCAGGGTGCTGGGTGCTCAGTGCTCAGGGTGCTGGGTGCTCAGTACTCAGGGTGCTGGGTGCTCAGTACTCAGTATGCTGGGTGCTCAGTACTCGGGGTGCTCACTACTCAGGGTGCTGTGTGTTCAGTGCTCAGTGTACTGGGTGCTCAGTACTCAGGGTGCTCAGTGCTCGGGGTGCTTGATGCTCAGTACTCAGGGTGCTGGGTGCTCAGTGCTCAGGGTGCTGGGTGCTCAGTACTCAGGGTGCTGGGTGCTCAGTACTCAGTATGCTGGGTGCTCAGTGCTCGGGGTGCTCAGTACTCAGGGTGCTGTGTGTTCAGTGCTCAGGGTACTGGGTGCTCAGTACTCAGGGTGCTCAGTGCTTGGGGTGCTGGGTGTGCAGCACTCAGGCTGTTGGGTGCTCAGTACTCAGGGTGCTCAGTGCTTGGGGTGCTGGGTGCTCAGTACTCAGGGTGCTCAGTGCTTGGGGTGTTGGGTGCTCAGTACTCAGGGTGCTGGGTGCTCAGTGCTCAGGGTGCTGGGTGCTCAGTACTCAGGGTGCTGGATGCTCATTACTCAGGGTGCTAGGTGCTCAGTGTTCGGGGTGCTGGGTGCTCAGTGCTCGGGGTGCTGGGTGCTCAGTGCTCAGGGTGCTGGGTGCTCAGTGCTCAGGTTTCTGGGTGCTCAGTGCTCGGGGCGCTGGGTGCTCAGTGCTCAGGGTGCTCGGTGCTCAGTGCTCAGGGTGCTGGGTGCTGAGTACTCAGGGTGCTGGGTGCTCAGTGCTCAGGGTGCTGGGTGCTCAGTGCTCAGGGTGCTCGGTGCTTAGTACTCGGGGTGCTGGGTGCTCAGTACTCAGGGTTCTGGGTGCTCAGTGCTCAGGGTGCTGGGTGCTCAGTGCTCAGGGTGCTGGGTGCTCAGTACTCAGGGTGCTGGGTGCTCAGTACTCAGGGTGCTGGGTGCTCAGTTCTCAGGGTGCTGGGTGCTCAGTGCTCAGGGTGCTGGGTGCTCAGTGCTCAGGGTGCTGGGTGCTCAGTGCTCAGCGTGCTGGGTACTCAGTGCTCGGGGTGCTGGGTGCTCAGTGCTCGGGGTGCTCAGTGCTCAGTACGTTGGGTGCTCACTACTCAGGGTGCTGGGTGCTCAGTGCTCAGGGTGATGGGTGCTGAGTGCTCAGGGTGCTGGGTGCTCAGTGCTCAGGGTGCTGGGTGCTCAGTGCTCAGAGTGCTGGGTGCTCAGTACTCAGGGTGCTGGGTGCACAGGGCTCGGGGTGCTGGGTGCTCAGTGCTCAGGGTGCTGGGTGCTCAGTGCTCAGGGTGCTGGGTGCTCAGTACTCGGGGTGCTGGGTGCTCAGTACTCAGGGTGCTGGGTGCTCAGTACTCAGGGTGCTGGGTGATCAGTACTCGGGTGCTGGGTGCTCAGTGCTCAGAGTGCTGGGTGCTCAGTGCTCGGGGTGCTGGGTGCTCAGTGCTCAGTACTCAGTGTGCTGGGTGCTCAGTGCCCTTGGTGCTGGGTGCACAGTGCTCAGTACTCAGGGTGCTGGGTGCTCAGTGCTCAGGGTGCTGGGTGCTCAGTGCTCAGCGTGCTGGGTGCTCAGTGCTCAGGGTGCTGGGTGCTCAGTGCTCAGGGTGCTGGGTACTCAGTGCTCGGGGTGCTGGGTGCTCAGTACTCAGGGTGCTGCGTGCTCAGTACTCAGGGTGCTGGGTGCTCAGTGCTCGGGGTGCTGGGTGCTCAGTGCTCAGTACTCAGGGTGCTCAGTGCTCAGTACTCAGGGTGCTGGGTGCTCAGTGCTCGGGGTGCTGGGTGCTCAGTGCTCAGTACTCAGGGTGCTGGGTGATCAGTGCTCGGGGTGCTTGATGCTCAGTACTCAGGGTGCTGGGTGCTCAGTGCTCAGGGTGCTGGGTGCTCAGTACTCAGGGTGCTGGGTGCTCAGTACTCAGTATGCTGGGTGCTCAGTACTCGGGGTGCTCACTACTCAGGGTGCTGTGTGTTCAGTGCTCAGGGTACTGGGTGCTCAGTACTCAGGGTGCTCAGTGCTCGGGGTGCTTGATGCTCAGTACTCAGGGTGCTGGGTGCTCAGTGCTCAGGGTGCTGGGTGCTCAGTACTCAGGGTGCTGGGTGCTCAGTACTCAGTATGCTGGGTGCTCAGTGCTCGGGGTGCTCAGTACTCAGGGTGCTGTGTGTTCAGTGCTCAGGGTACTGGGTGCTCAGTACTCAGGGTGCTCAGTGCTTGGGGTGCTGGGTGCGCAGCACTCAGGCTGTTGGGTGCTCAGTACTCAGGGTGCTCAGTGCTTGGGGTGCTGGGTGCTCAGTACTCAGGGTGCTCAGTGCTTGGGGTGTTGGGTGCTCAGTACTCAGGGTGCTGGGTGCTCAGTGCTCAGGGTGCTGGGTGCTCAGTACTCAGGGTGCTTAATGCTCATTACTCAGGGTGCTAGGTGCTCAGTGTTCGGGGTGCTGGGTGCTCAGTGCTCGGGGTGCTGGGTGCTCAGTGCTCAGGGTGCTGGGTGCTCAGTGCTCAGGTTTCTGGGTGCTCAGTGCTCGGGGCGCTGGGTGCTCAGTGCTCAGGGTGCTCGGTGCTCAGTGCTCAGGGTGCTGGGTGCTCAGTGCTCAGGGTGCTGGGTGCTCAGTGCTCAGGGTGCTCGGTGCTTAGTACTCGGGGTGCTGGGTGCTCAGTACTCAGGGTTCTGGGTGCTCAGTGCTCAGGGTGCTGGGTGCTCAGTGCTCAGGGTGCTGGGTGCTCAGTACTCAGGGTGCTGGGTGCTCAGTACTCAGGGTGCTGGGTGCTCAGTTCTCAGGGTGCTGGGTGCTCAGTGCTCGGGGTGCTGGGTGCTCAGTGCTCGGGGTGCTCGGTGCTCAGTGCTCAAGGTGCTGGGTGCTCAGTGCTCAGGGTGCTGGGTGCTCAGTACTCAGGGTGCTGGGTGCTCAGTACTCAGTATGCTAGGTGCTCAGTGCTCGGGGTCCTGGGTGCTCAGTGCTCAGTACTCAGGGTGCTGGGTGCTCAGTGCTCGGCGTGCTTGATGCTCAGTACTCAGGGTGCTGGGTGCTCAGTGCTCAGGGTGCTGGGTGCTCAGTACTCAGGGTGCTGGGTGCTCAGTACTCAGTATGCTGGGTGCTCAGTGCTCGGGGTGCTCAGTACTCAGGGTGCTGTGTGTTCAGTGCTCAGGGTACTGGGTGCTCAGTACTCAGGGTGCTCAGTGCTTGGGGTGCTGGGTGCTCAGTACTCAGGGTGTTGGGTGCTCAGTACTCAGGGTGCTCAGTGCTTGGGGTGCTGGGTGCTCAGTACTCAGGGTGCTCAGTGCTTGGGGTGTTGGGTGCTCAGTACTCAGGGTGCTGGGTGCTCAGTGCTCAGGGTGCTGGGTGCTCAGTACTCAGGGTGCTGGGTGCTCAGTGCTCAGAGTGCTGGGTGCTCAGTGCTTGGGGTGCTGGGTGCTCAGTGCTCAGTACTCAGGGTGCTGGGTGCTCAGTGCTCTTGGTGCTGGGTGCACAGTGCTCAGTACTCAGGGTGCTGGGTGCTCAGTGCTCAGGGTGCTGGGTGGTCAGTGCTCAGGGTGCTGGGTGCTCAGTGCTCAGGGTGCTGGGTGCTCAGTACTCGGGGAGCTGGGTGCTCAGTACTCAGGGTGCTGGGTGCTCAGTACTCAGGGTGCTGGGTGATCAGTACTCGGGTGCTGGGTGCTCAGTGCTCAGAGTGCTGGGTGCTCAGTGCTTGGGGTGCTGGGTGCTCAGTGCTCAGTACTCAGGGTGCTGGGTGCTCAGTGCTCTTGGTGCTGGGTGCACAGTGCTCAGTACTCAGGGTGCTGGGTGCTCAGTGCTCAGGGTGCTGGGTGCTCAGTGCTCAGGGTGCTGGGTGCTCAGTGCTCAGGGTGCTGGGTGCTCAGTGCTCAGCGTGCTGGGTACTCACTGCTCGGGGTGCTGGGTGCTCAGTGCTCGGGGTGCTCGGTGCTCAGTACATTGGGTGCTCACTACTCAGGGTGCTGGGTGCTCAGTGCTCAGGGTGCTGGGTGCTGAGTGCTCACTGTGCTGGGTGCTCAGTGCTCAGGGTGCTGTGTGCTCAGTGCTCAGGGTGCTGGGTGCTCAGTACTCAGGGTGCTGGGTGCACAGGGCTCGGGGTGCTGGGTGCTCAGTGCTCAGGGTGCTGGGTGCTCAGTGCTCAGGGTGCTGGGTGTTCAGTACTCGGTGTGCTGGGTGCTCAGTACTCAGGGTGCTGGGTGCTCAGTACTCAGGGTGCTGGGTGATCAGTACTCGGGTGCTGGGTGCTCAGTGCTCAGAGTGCTGGGTGCTCAGTGCTCGGGGTGCTGGGTGCTCAGTGCTCAGTACTCAGGGTGCTGGGTGCTCAGTGCTCTTGGTACTGGGTGCACAGTGCTCAGTACTCAGGGTGCTGGGTGCTCAGTGCTCAGGGTGCTGGGTGCTCAGTGCTCAGCGTGCTGGGTGCTCAGTGCTCAGGGTGCTGGGTGCTCAGTGCTCAGGGTGCTGGGTACTCAGTGCTCGGGGTGCTGGGTGCTCAGTACTCAGGGTGCTGCGTGCTCAGTACTCAGGGTGCTCAGTGCTCAGTACTCAGGGTGCTCAGTGCTCAGTACTCAGGGTGCTCAGTGCTCAGGGTGCTGGGTGCTCAGTGCTCGGGGTGCTGGGTGCTCAGTCCTCAGGGTGCTGGGTGCTCAGTGCTCAGGGTGCTCGGTGCTCAGTGCTCAGGGTGCTGGGTGCTCAGTACTCAGGGTGCTGGGTGCTCAGTGCTCAGCGTGCTGGGTGCTCAGTACTCATGGTGCTCTGTGCTCAGTGCTCAGGGTGCTGGGTGCTCAGTGCTCAGGGTGCTCGGTGCTTAGTACTCAGGGTGCTGGGTGCTCAGTACTCAGGGTGCTGGGTGCTCAGTGCTCAGGGTGCTGGGTGCTCAGTGCTCAGGGTGCTGGGTGCTCAGTACTCAGGGTGCTGGGTGCTCAGTTCTCGGGGTGCTGGGTGCTCAGTACTCAGGGAGCTGGGTGCTCAGTACTCAGGGTGCTGGGTGCTCAGTACTTGGGTGCTGGGTGCTCAGTGCTCAGGGTGCTGGGTGCTCCGTGCTCGGGGTGCTGGGTGCTCAGTGCTCAGTACTCAGGGTGCTGGGTGCTCAGTGCTCGGGGTGCTGGGTGGTCAGTGCTCAGTACTCAGGGTGCTGGGTGCTCAGTGCTCGGGGTGCTTGATGCTCAGTACTCAGGATGCTGGGTGCTCAGTGCTCAGTACACAGGGTGCTGGGTGCTCAGTGCTCGGGGTGCTGGGAGCTCAGTGCTCAGTACTCAGGGTGCTGGGTGCTCAGTGCTCGGGGTGCTTGATGCTCAGTACTCAGGGTGCTGGGTGCTCAGTGCTCAGGGTGCTGGGTGCTCAGTACTCAGGGTGCTGGGTGCTCAGTACTCAGTATGCTGGGTGCTCAGTACTCGGGGTGCTGGGTGCTCAGTACTCAGTATGCTGGGTGCTCAGTGCTCGGGGTGCTCAGTACTCAGGGTGCTGTGTGTTCAGTGCTCAGGGTACTGGGTGCTCAGTACTCAGGGTGCTCAGTGCTTGGGGTGCTGGGTGCGCAGCACTCAGGCTGTTGGGTGCTCAGTACTCAGGGTGCTCAGTGCTTGGGGTGCTGGGTGCTCAGTACTCAGGGTGCTCAGTGCTTGGGGTGTTGGGTGCTCAGTACTCAGGGTGCTGGGTGCTCAGTGCTCAGGGTGCTGGGTGCTCAGTACTCAGGGTGCTGGATGCTCATTACTCAGGGTGCTAGGTGCTCAGTGTTCGGGGTGCTGGGTGCTCAGAGCTCGGGGTGCTGGGTGCTCAGTGCTCAGGGTGCTGGGTGCTCAGTGCTCAGGTTTCTGGGTGCTCAGTGCTCGGGGCGCTGGGTGCTCAGTGCTCAGGGTGCTCGGTGCTCAGTGCTCAGGGTGCTGGGTGCTCAGTACTCAGGGTGCTGGGTGCTCAGTGCTCAGGGTGCTGGGTGCTCAGTGCTCAGGGTGCTCGGTGCTTAGTACTCGGGGTGCTGGGTGCTCAGTACTCAGGGTTCTGGGTGCTCAGTGCTCAGGTTGCTGGGTGCTCAGTGCTCAGGGTGCTGGGTGCTCAGTACTCAGGGTGCTGGGTGCTCAGTACTCAGGGTGCTGGGTGCTCAGTTCTCAGGGTGCTGGGTGCTCAGTGCTCGGGGTGCTGGGTGCTCAGTGCTCGGGGTGCTCGGTGCTCAGTGCTCAAGGTGCTGGGTGCTCAGTGCTCAGGGTGCTGGGTGCTCAGTACTCAGGGTGCTGGGTGCTCAGTACTCAGTATGCTGGGTGCTCAGTGCTCGGGGTCCTGGGTGCTCAGTGCTCAGTACTCAGGGTGCTGGGTGCTCAGTGCTCGGGGTGCTTGATGCTCAGTACTCAGGGTGCTGGGTGCTCAGTGCTCAGGGTGCTGGGTGCTCAGTACTCAGGGTGCTGGGTGCTCAGTACTCAGTATGCTGGGTGCTCAGTGCTCGGGGTGCTCAGTACTCAGGGTGCTGTGTGTTCAGTGCTCAGGGTACTGGGTGCTCAGTACTCAGGGTGCTCAGTGCTTGGGGTGCTGGGTGCGCAGTACTCAGGGTGTTGGGTGCTCAGTACTCACGGTGCTCAGTGCTTGGGGTGCTGGGTGCTCAGTACTCAGGGTGCTCAGTGCTTGGGGTGTTGGGTGCTCAGTACTCAGGGTGCTGGGTGCTCAGTGCTCAGGGTGCTGGGTGCTCAGTACTCAGGGTGCTGGGTGCTCATCACTCAGGGTGCTAGGTGCTCAGTGTTCGGGGTGCTGGGTGCTCAGTGCTCGGGGTGCTGGGTGCTCAGTACTCGGGGTGCTCTGTGCTCAGTACGTTGGGTGATCACTAATCAGGGTGCTGGGTGCTCAGTGCTCAGGGTGCTGGGTGCTCAGTGCTCAGGGTGCTGGGTGCTCAGTGCTCAGGGTGCTGGGTGCTCAGTGCTCAGGGTGCTGGGTGCTCAGTGCTCGGGGTGCTCGGAGCTCAGTGCTCAGGGTGCTGGGTGCTCAGTGCTCGGGGTGCTCGGTGCTCAGTACTCAGGGTGCTGGGTGCTCAGAGCTCGGGGTGCTCGGTGCTCAGTACGTTGGGTGCTCACTACTCAGGGTGCTGGGTGCTCAGTGCTCAGGGTGCTGGGTGCTGAGTGCTCAGGGTGCTGGGTGCTCAGTGCTCAGGTTGCTTGGTGCTCAGTACTCAGGGTGCTGGGTGCGCAGTGCTCGGGGTGATGGGTGCTCAGTGCTCAGGGTGCTGGGTGCTCAGTGCTCAGGGTGCTGGGTGCTCAGTACTCGGGGAGCTGGGTGCTCAGTACTCAGGGTGCTGGGTGCTCAGTACTCAGGGTGCTGGGTGATCAGTACTCGGGTGCTGGGTGCTCAGTGCTCAGAGTGCTGGGTGCTCAGTGCTTGGGGTGCTGGGTGCTCAGGGCTCAGTACTCAGGGTGCTGGGTGCTCAGTGCTCTTGGTGCTGGGTGCACAGTGCTCAGTACTCAGGGTGCTGGGTGCTCAGTGCTCAGGGTGCTGGGTGCTCAGTGCTCAGGGTGCTGGGTGCTCAGTGCTCAGGGTGCTGGGTGCTCAGTGCTCAGCGTGCTGGGTACTCACTGCTCGGGGTGCTGGGTGCTCAGTGCTCGGGGTGCTCGGTGCTCAGTACGTTGGGTGCTCACTACTCAGGGTGCTGGGTGCTCAGTGCTCAGGGTGCTGGGTGCTGAGTGCTCACTGTGCTGGGTGCTCAGTGCTCAGGGTGCTGGGTGCTCAGTGCTCAGGGTGCTGGGTGCTCAGTACTCAGGGTGCTGGGTGCACAGGGCTCGGGGTGCTGGGTGCTCAGTGCTCAGGGTGCTGGGTGCTCAGTGCTCAGGGTGCTGGGTGTTCAGTACTCGGTGTGCTGGGTGCTCAGTACTCAGGGTGCTGGGTGCTCAGTACTCAGGGTGCTGGGTGATCAGTACTCGGGTGCTGGGTGCTCAGTGCTCAGAGTGCTGGGTGCTCAGTGCTCGGGGTGCTGGGTGCTCAGTGCTCAGTACTCAGGGTGCTGGGTGCTCAGTGCTCTTGGTACTGGGTGCACAGTGCTCAGTACTCAGGGTGCTGGGTGCTCAGTGCTCAGGGTGCTGGGTGCTCAGTGCTCAGCGTGCTGGGTGCTCAGTGCTCAGGGTGCTGGGTGCTCAGTGCTCAGGGTGCTGGGTACTCAGTGCTTGGGGTGCTGGGTGCTCAGTACTCAGGGTGCTGCGTGCTCAGTACTCAGGGTGCTCAGTGCTCAGTACTCAGGGTGCTCAGTGCTCAGTACTCAGGGTGCTCAGTGCTCAGGGTGCTGGGTGCTCAGTGCTCGGGGTGCTGGGTGCTCAGTCCTCAGGGTGCTGGGTGCTCAGTGCTCAGGGTGCTCGGTGCTCAGTGCTCAGGGTGCTGGGTGCTCAGTACTCAGGGTGCTGGGTGCTCAGTGCTCAGGGTGCTGGGTGCTCAGTACTCATGGTGCTCTGTGCTCAGTGCTCAGGGTGCTGGGTGCTCAGTGCTCAGGGTGCTCGGTGCTTAGTACTCAGGGTGCTGGGTGCTCAGTACTCAGGGTGCTGGGTGCTCAGTGCTCAGGGTGCTGGGTGCTCAGTGCTCAGGGTGCTGGGTGCTCAGTACTCAGGGTGCTGGGTGCTCAGTTCTCGGGGTGCTGGGTGCTCAGTACTCAGGGAGCTGGGTGCTCAGTACTCAGGGTGCTGGGTGCTCAGTACTTGGGTGCTGGGTGCTCAGTGCTCAGGGTGCTGGGTGCTCCGTGCTCGGGGTGCTGGGTGCTCAGTGCTCAGTACTCAGGGTGCTGGGTGCTCAGTGCTCGGGGTGCTGGGTGGTCAGTGCTCAGTACTCAGGGTGCTGGGTGCTCAGTGCTCGGGGTGCTTGATGCTCAGTACTCAGGATGCTGGGTGCTCAGTGCTCAGTACACAGGGTGCTGGGTGCTCAGTGCTCGGGGTGCTGGGAGCTCAGTGCTCAGTACTCAGGGTGCTGGGTGCTCAGTGCTCGGGGTGCTTGATGCTCAGTACTCAGGGTGCTGGGTGCTCAGTGCTCAGGGTGCTGGGTGCTCAGTACTCAGGGTGCTGGGTGCTCAGTACTCAGTATGCTGGGTGCTCAGTACTCGGGGTGCTGGGTGCTCAGTACTCAGTATGCTGGGTGCTCAGTGCTCGGGGTGCTCAGTACTCAGGGTGCTGTGTGTTCAGTGCTCAGGGTACTGGGTGCTCAGTACTCAGGGTGCTCAGTGCTTGGGGTGCTGGGTGCGCAGCACTCAGGCTGTTGGGTGCTCAGTACTCAGGGTGCTCAGTGCTTGGGGTGCTGGGTGCTCAGTACTCAGGGTGCTCAGTGCTTGGGGTGTTGGGTGCTCAGTACTCAGGGTGCTGGGTGCTCAGTGCTCAGGGTGCTGGGTGCTCAGTACTCAGGGTGCTGGATGCTCATTACTCAGGGTGCTAGGTGCTCAGTGTTCGGGGTGCTGGGTGCTCAGTGCTCGGGGTGCTGGGTGCTCAGTGCTCAGGGTGCTGGGTGCTCAGTGCTCAGGTTTCTGGGTGCTCAGTGCTCGGGGCGCTGGGTGCTCAGTGCTCAGGGTGCTCGGTGCTCAGTGCTCAGGGTGCTGGGTGCTCAGTACTCAGGGTGCTGGGTGCTCAGTGCTCAGGGTGCTGGGTGCTCAGTGCTCAGGGTGCTCGGTGCTTAGTACTCGGGGTGCTGGGTGCTCAGTACTCAGGGTTCTGGGTGCTCAGTGCTCAGGTTGCTGGGTGCTCAGTGCTCAGGGTGCTGGGTGCTCAGTACTCAGGGTGCTGGGTGCTCAGTACTCAGGGTGCTGGGTGCTCAGTTCTCAGGGTGCTGGGTGCTCAGTGCTCGGGGTGCTGGGTGCTCAGTGCTCGGGGTGCTCGGTGCTCAGTGCTCAAGGTGCTGGGTGCTCAGTGCTCAGGGTGCTGGGTGCTCAGTACTCAGGGTGCTGGGTGCTCAGTACTCAGTATGCTGGGTGCTCAGTGCTCGGGGTCCTGGGTGCTCAGTGCTCAGTACTCAGGGTGCTGGGTGCTCAGTGCTCGGGGTGCTTGATGCTCAGTACTCAGGGTGCTGGGTGCTCAGTGCTCAGGGTGCTGGGTGCTCAGTACTCAGGGTGCTGGGTGCTCAGTACTCAGTATGCTGGGTGCTCAGTGCTCGGGGTGCTCAGTACTCAGGGTGCTGTGTGTTCAGTGCTCAGGGTACTGGGTGCTCAGTACTCAGGGTGCTCAGTGCTTGGGGTGCTGGGTGCGCAGTACTCAGGGTGTTGGGTGCTCAGTACTCACGGTGCTCAGTGCTTGGGGTGCTGGGTGCTCAGTACTCAGGGTGCTCAGTGCTTGGGGTGTTGGGTGCTCAGTACTCAGGGTGCTGGGTGCTCAGTGCTCAGGGTGCTGGGTGCTCAGTACTCAGGGTGCTGGGTGCTCATCACTCAGGGTGCTAGGTGCTCAGTGTTCGGGGTGCTGGGTGCTCAGTGCTCGGGGTGCTGGGTGCTCAGTACTCGGGGTGCTCTGTGCTCAGTACGTTGGGTGATCACTAATCAGGGTGCTGGGTGCTCAGTGCTCAGGGTGCTGGGTGCTCAGTGCTCAGGGTGCTGGGTGCTCAGTGCTCAGGGTGCTGGGTGCTCAGTGCTCAGGGTGCTGGGTGCTCAGTGCTCGGGGTGCTCGGAGCTCAGTGCTCAGGGTGCTGGGTGCTCAGTGCTCGGGGTGCTCGGTGCTCAGTACTCAGGGTGCTGGGTGCTCAGAGCTCGGGGTGCTCGGTGCTCAGTACGTTGGGTGCTCACTACTCAGGGTGCTGGGTGCTCAGTGCTCAGGGTGCTGGGTGCTGAGTGCTCAGGGTGCTGGGTGCTCAGTGCTCAGGTTGCTTGGTGCTCAGTACTCAGGGTGCTGGGTGCGCAGTGCTCGGGGTGATGGGTGCTCAGTGCTCAGGGTGCTGGGTGCTCAGTGCTCAGGGTGCTGGGTGCTCAGTACTCGGGGAGCTGGGTGCTCAGTACTCAGGGTGCTGGGTGCTCAGTACTCAGGGTGCTGGGTGATCAGTACTCGGGTGCTGGGTGCTCAGTGCTCAGAGTGCTGGATGCTCAGTGCTTGGGGTGCTGGGTGCTCAGGGCTCAGTACTCAGGGTGCTGGGTGCTCAGTGCTCTTGGTGCTGGGTGCACAGTGCTCAGTACTCAGGGTGCTGGGTGCTCAGTGCTCAGGGTGCTGGGTGCTCAGTGCTCAGGGTGCTGGGTGCTCAGTGCTCAGGGTGCTGGGTGCTCAGTGCTCAGCGTGCTGGGTACTCACTGCTCGGGGTGCTGGGTGCTCAGTGCTCGGGGTGCTCGGTGCTCAGTACGTTGGGTGCTCACTACTCAGGGTGCTGGGTGCTCAGTGCTCAGGGTGCTGGGTGCTGAGTGCTCACTGTGCTGGGTGCTCAGTGCTCAGGGTGCTGGGTGCTCAGTGCTCAGGGTGCTGGGTGCTCAGTACTCAGGGTGCTGGGTGCACAGGGCTCGGGGTGCTGGGTGCTCAGTGCTCAGGGTGCTGGGTGCTCAGTGCTCAGGGTGCTGGGTGTTCAGTACTCGGTGTGCTGGGTGCTCAGTACTCAGGGTGCTGGGTGCTCAGTACTCAGGGTGCTGGGTGATCAGTACTCGGGTGCTGGGTGCTCAGTGCTCAGAGTGCTGGGTGCTCAGTGCTCGGGGTGCTGGGTGCTCAGTGCTCAGTACTCAGGGTGCTGGGTGCTCAGTGCTCTTGGTACTGGGTGCACAGTGCTCAGTACTCAGGGTGCTGGGTGCTCAGTGCTCAGGGTGCTGGGTGCTCAGTGCTCAGCGTGCTGGGTGCTCAGTGCTCAGGGTGCTGGGTGCTCAGTGCTCAGGGTGCTGGGTACTCAGTGCTTGGGGTGCTGGGTGCTCAGTACTCAGGGTGCTGCGTGCTCAGTACTCAGGGTGCTCAGTGCTCAGTACTCAGGGTGCTCAGTGCTCAGTACTCAGGGTGCTCAGTGCTCAGGGTGCTGGGTGCTCAGTGCTCGGGGTGCTGGGTGCTCAGTCCTCAGGGTGCTGGGTGCTCAGTGCTCAGGGTGCTCGGTGCTCAGTGCTCAGGGTGCTGGGTGCTCAGTACTCAGGGTGCTGGGTGCTCAGTGCTCAGGGTGCTGGGTGCTCAGTACTCATGGTGCTCTGTGCTCAGTGCTCAGGGTGCTGGGTGCTCAGTGCTCAGGGTGCTCGGTGCTTAGTACTCAGGGTGCTGGGTGCTCAGTACTCAGGGTGCTGGGTGCTCAGTGCTCAGGGTGCTGGGTGCTCAGTGCTCAGGGTGCTGGGTGCTCAGTACTCAGGGTGCTGGGTGCTCAGTTCTCGGGGTGCTGGGTGCTCAGTACTCAGGGAGCTGGGTGCTCAGTACTCAGGGTGCTGGGTGCTCAGTACTTGGGTGCTGGGTGCTCAGTGCTCAGGGTGCTGGGTGCTCCGTGCTCGGGGTGCTGGGTGCTCAGTGCTCAGTACTCAGGGTGCTGGGTGCTCAGTGCTCGGGGTGCTGGGTGGTCAGTGCTCAGTACTCAGGGTGCTGGGTGCTCAGTGCTCGGGGTGCTTGATGCTCAGTACTCAGGATGCTGGGTGCTCAGTGCTCAGTACACAGGGTGCTGGGTGCTCAGTGCTCGGGGTGCTGGGAGCTCAGTGCTCAGTACTCAGGGTGCTGGGTGCTCAGTGCTCGGGGTGCTTGATGCTCAGTACTCAGGGTGCTGGGTGCTCAGTGCTCAGGGTGCTGGGTGCTCAGTACTCAGGGTGCTGGGTGCTCAGTACTCAGTATGCTGGGTGCTCAGTACTCGGGGTGCTGGGTGCTCAGTACTCAGTATGCTGGGTGCTCAGTGCTCGGGGTGCTCAGTACTCAGGGTGCTGTGTGTTCAGTGCTCAGGGTACTGGGTGCTCAGTACTCAGGGTGCTCAGTGCTTGGGGTGCTGGGTGCGCAGCACTCAGGCTGTTGGGTGCTCAGTACTCAGGGTGCTCAGTGCTTGGGGTGCTGGGTGCTCAGTACTCAGGGTGCTCAGTGCTTGGGGTGTTGGGTGCTCAGTACTCAGGGTGCTGGGTGCTCAGTGCTCAGGGTGCTGGGTGCTCAGTACTCAGGGTGCTGGATGCTCATTACTCAGGGTGCTAGGTGCTCAGTGTTCGGGGTGCTGGGTGCTCAGTGCTCGGGGTGCTGGGTGCTCAGTGCTCAGGGTGCTGGGTGCTCAGTGCTCAGGTTTCTGGGTGCTCAGTGCTCGGGGCGCTGGGTGCTCAGTGCTCAGGGTGCTCGGTGCTCAGTGCTCAGGGTGCTGGGTGCTCAGTACTCAGGGTGCTGGGTGCTCAGTGCTCAGGGTGCTGGGTGCTCAGTGCTCAGGGTGCTCGGTGCTTAGTACTCGGGGTGCTGGGTGCTCAGTACTCAGGGTTCTGGGTGCTCAGTGCTCAGGTTGCTGGGTGCTCAGTGCTCAGGGTGCTGGGTGCTCAGTACTCAGGGTGCTGGGTGCTCAGTACTCAGGGTGCTGGGTGCTCAGTTCTCAGGGTGCTGGGTGCTCAGTGCTCGGGGTGCTGGGTGCTCAGTGCTCGGGGTGCTCGGTGCTCAGTGCTCAAGGTGCTGGGTGCTCAGTGCTCAGGGTGCTGGGTGCTCAGTACTCAGGGTGCTGGGTGCTCAGTACTCAGTATGCTGGGTGCTCAGTGCTCGGGGTCCTGGGTGCTCAGTGCTCAGTACTCAGGGTGCTGGGTGCTCAGTGCTCGGGGTGCTTGATGCTCAGTACTCAGGGTGCTGGGTGCTCAGTGCTCAGGGTGCTGGGTGCTCAGTACTCAGGGTGCTGGGTGCTCAGTACTCAGTATGCTGGGTGCTCAGTGCTCGGGGTGCTCAGTACTCAGGGTGCTGTGTGTTCAGTGCTCAGGGTACTGGGTGCTCAGTACTCAGGGTGCTCAGTGCTTGGGGTGCTGGGTGCGCAGTACTCAGGGTGTTGGGTGCTCAGTACTCACGGTGCTCAGTGCTTGGGGTGCTGGGTGCTCAGTACTCAGGGTGCTCAGTGCTTGGGGTGTTGGGTGCTCAGTACTCAGGGTGCTGGGTGCTCAGTGCTCAGGGTGCTGGGTGCTCAGTACTCAGGGTGCTGGGTGCTCATCACTCAGGGTGCTAGGTGCTCAGTGTTCGGGGTGCTGGGTGCTCAGTGCTCGGGGTGCTGGGTGCTCAGTACTCGGGGTGCTCTGTGCTCAGTACGTTGGGTGATCACTAATCAGGGTGCTGGGTGCTCAGTGCTCAGGGTGCTGGGTGCTCAGTGCTCAGGGTGCTGGGTGCTCAGTGCTCAGGGTGCTGGGTGCTCAGTGCTCAGGGTGCTGGGTGCTCAGTGCTCGGGGTGCTCGGAGCTCAGTGCTCAGGGTGCTGGGTGCTCAGTGCTCGGGGTGCTCGGTGCTCAGTACTCAGGGTGCTGGGTGCTCAGAGCTCGGGGTGCTCGGTGCTCAGTACGTTGGGTGCTCACTACTCAGGGTGCTGGGTGCTCAGTGCTCAGGGTGCTGGGTGCTGAGTGCTCAGGGTGCTGGGTGCTCAGTGCTCAGGGTGCTTGGTGCTCAGTACTCAGGGTGCTGGGTGCGCAGTGCTCGGGGTGATGGGTGCTCAGTGCTCAGGGTGCTGGGTGCTCAGTGCTCAGGGTGCTGGGTGCTCAATACTCGGGGAGCTGGGTGCTCAGTACTCAGGGTGCTGGGTGCTCAGTACTCAGGGTGCTGGGTGATCAGTACTCGGGTGCTGGGTGCTCAGTGCTCAGAGTGCTGGGTGCTCAGTGCTTGGGGTGCTGGGTGCTCAGGGCTCAGTACTCAGGGTGCTGGGTGCTCAGTGCTCTTGGTGCTGGGTGCACAGTGCTCAGTACTCAGGGTGCTGGGTGCGCAGTGCTCGGGGTGATGGGTGCTCAGTGCTCAGGGTGCTGGGTGCTCAGTGCTCAGGGTGCTGGGTGCTCAGTGCTCAGGGTGCTGGGTGCTCAGTGCTCAGGGTGCTGGGTGCTCAGTGCTCAGGGTGCTGGGTACTCAGTGCTCGGGGTGCTGGGTGCTCAGTGCTCGGCGTGCTCGGTGCTCAGTACGTTGGGTGCTCACTATTCAGGGTGCTGGGTGCTCAGTGCTCAGGGTGCTGGGTGCTGAGTGCTCAGGGTGCTGGGTGCTCAGTGCTCAGGGTGCTGGGTGCTCAGTGCTCAGGGTGCTGGGTTCTCAGTACTCAGGGTGCTGGGTGCACAGGGCTCGGGGTGCTGGGTGCTCAGTGCTCAGGGTGCTGGGTGCTCAGTGCTCAGGGTGCTGGGTGCTCAGTACTCGGGGTGCTGGGTGCTCAGTACTCAGGGTGCTGGGTGCTCAGTACTCAGGGTGCTGGGTGATCAGTACTCGGGTGCTGGGTGCTCAGTGCTCAGAGTGCTGGGTGCTCAGTGCTCGGGGTGCTGGGTGCTCAGTGCTCAGTACTCAGGGTGCTGGGTGCTCAGTGCTCTTGGTGCTGGGTGCACAGTGCTCAGTACTCACCGTGCTGTGTGCTCAGTGCTCAGGGTGCTGGGTGCTCAGTGCTCAGCGTGCTGGGTGCTCAGTGCTCAGGGTGCTGGGTGCTCAGTGCTCAGGGTGCTGGGTACTCAGTGCTCGGGGTGCTGGGTGCTCAGTACTCAGGGTGCTGGGTGCTCAGTACTCAGGGTGCTCAGTGCTCAGTACTCAGGGTGCTCAGTGCTCAGTACTCAGGGTGCTCAGTGCTCAGGGTGCTGGGTGCTCAGTGCTCGGGGTGCTGGGTGCTCAGTCCTCAGGGTGCTGGGTGCTCAGTACTCAGGATGCTCGGTGCTTAGTACTCAGGGTGCTGGGTGCTCAGTACTCCGGGTGCTGGGTGCTCAGTGCTCAGTACTCAGGGTTCTGGGTGCTCAGTACTCAGGGTGCTGGGTGCTCAGTGCTCGGGGTGCTGGGTGCTCAGTACTCGGGGTGCTCGGTGCTCAGTACTCAGGGTGCTGGGTGCTCAGTGCTCGGGGTGCTCAGTACTCAGGGTGCTGTGTGTTCAGTTCTCAGGGTGCTGGGTGCTCAGTACTCAGGGTGCTCGGTGCTTAGTACTCAGGGTGCTGGGTGCTCAGTACTCCGGGTGCTGGGTGCTCAGTGCTCGGGGTGCTCAGTGCTCAGTGCTCAAGGTGCTGGGTGCTCAGTACTCAGGGTGATCATTGCTCAGGGTGCGGGGTGCTCAGTACTCAGGGTGCTCAGTGCTCAGTACTAAGGGTGCTCAGTGCTCAGGGTGCTGGGTGCTCAGTGTTCGGGGTGCTCGGTGATCAGTACTCAGGGTGCTGGGTGCTCAGTGCTCATGGTGCTGGGTGCTCAGTGCTCAGGGTGCTGGTTGCTCAGTGCTCAGGGTGCTGGGTGCTCAGTACTCAGGGTTTTCGGTGCTCAGTACTCCGGGTGCTCAGTGCTCGGAGTGCTGGGTGCTCAGTACTCAGGGTGCTGGGTGCTCAGTACTCAGGGTGCTGGGTGCTCAGTACTCGGGTGCTGGGTGCTCAGTGCTCAGAGTGCTGGGTGCTCAGTGCTTGGGGTGCTGGGTGCTCAGTGCTCAGTACTCAGGGTGCTGGGAGCTCAGTGCTCTTGGTGCTGGGTGCACAGTGCTCAGTACTCAGGGTGCTGGGTGCTCAGTGCTCAGGGTGCTGGGTGCTCAGTGCTCAGGGTGCTGGGTGCTCAGTGCTCAGGGTGCTGGGTGCTCAGTGCTCAGGGTGCTGGGTACTCAGTGCTCGGGGTGCTGGGTGCTCAGTACTCAGGGTGCTGGGTGCTCAGTGCTCAGGGTGCTGGGTGCTCAGTGCTCAGGGTGCTGGGTGCTCAGTACTCAGGGTGCTGGGTGCTCAGTGCTCGGGGTGCTCAGTGCTCAGTACGCTGGGTGCTCAGTACTCAGGGTGCTGGGTGCTCAGTACTCAGGGTGCTGTGTGCTCAGTACTCAGGGTGCTGGGTGCTTAGTACTCAGGGTGCTGGGTGCTTAGTACTCAGGGTGCTGGCTGCTCAGTGCTCAGGGTGCTCGGTGCTCAGTGCTCGGGGTGCTGGGTGCTCAGTACTCAGGGTGGTCAGTGCTCAGTGCTATGGGTGCTGGGTGCTCTGTGCTCGGGGTGCTGGGTGCTCATTGCTCAGGGTGCTGGGTGCTCAGTACTCAGGGTGCTCAGTGCTCAGTGCTCGGGGTGCTGGGTGCTCAGTGCTAGGGGTGCTGGGTGCTCAGTGCTCAGGGTGCTGGGTGCTCAGTGCTCAGGGTTCTGGGTGCTCAGTGCTCGGGGCGCTGGGTACTCAGTGCTCGGGGTGCTCGGAGCTCAGTACTCAGTGTGCTGGGTGCTCAGTGCTCGTTGTGCTCGGTGCTCAGTACTCAGGGTGCTGGGTGCTCAGTGCTCGGGGTGCTCGGTGCTCAGTACGTTGGGTGCTCACTACTCAGGGTGCTGGGTGCTCAGTGCTCAGGGTGCTGGGTGCTGAGTGCTCAGGGTGCTGGGTGCTCAGTGCTCAGGGTGCTGGGTGCTCAGTACTCAGGGTGCTGGGTGCGCAGTGCTCGGGGTGCTGGGTGCTCAGTGCTCAGGGTGCTGGGTGCTCAGTGCTCAGGGTGCTGGGTGCTCAGTACTCGGGGTGCTGGGTGCTCAGTACTCAGGGTGCTGGGTGCTCAGTACTCAGGGTGCTGGGTGATCAGTACTCGGGTGCTGGGTGCTCAGTGCTCAGAGTGCTGGGTGTTCAGTGCTTGGGGTGCTGGGTGCTCAGTGCTCAGTACTCAGGGTGCTGGGTGCTCAGTGCTCTTGGTGCTGGGTGCACAGTGCTCAGTACTCAGGGTGCTGGGTGCTCAGTGCTCAGTGTGCTGGGTGCTCAGTGCTCAGGGTGCTGGGTGCTCAGTGCTCAGGGTGCTGGGTGCTCAGTGCTCAGGGTGCTGGGTACTCAGTGCTCGGGGTGCTGGGTGCTCAGTACTCAGGGTGCTGGGTGCTCAGTACTCAGGGTGCTCAGTGCTCAGTACTCAGGGTGCTCAGTGCTCAGTACTCAGGGTGCTCAGTGCTCAGGGTGCTGGGTGCTCAGTGCTCGGGGTGCTGGGTGCTCAGTCCTCAGGGTGCTGGTTGCTCAGTGCTCAGGGTGCTCGGTGCTCAGTGCTCAGGGTGCTGGGTGCTCAGTACTCAGGGTGCTGGGTGCTCAGTGCTCGGGGTGCTGGGTGCTCAGTACTCAGGGTGCTGGGTGCTCAGTGCTCAGGGTGCTGGGTGCTCAGTGCTCAGGGTGCTCGGTGCTTAGTACTCAGGGTGCTGGGTGCTCAGTACTCAGGGTGCTGGGTGCTCAGTGCTCAGGGTGCTGGGTGCTCAGTGCTCAGGGTGCTGGGTGCTCAGTACTCAGGGTGCTGGGTGCTCAGTTCTCGGGGTGCTGGGTGCTCAGTACTCAGGGAGCTGTGTGCTTAGTACTCAGGGTGCTGGGTGCTCAGTACTCGGGTGCTGGGTGCTCAGTGCTCAGGGTGCTGGGTGCTCAGTGCTTGGGGTGCTGGGTGCTCAGTGCTCAGTACTCAGGGTGCTGGGGGCTCAGTGCTCGGGGTGCTGGGTGCTCAGTGCTCAGTACTCAGGGTGCTGGGTGCTCAGTGCTCAGGGTGCTGGGTGCTCAGTGCTCAGGGTGCTGGGTGCTCAGTGCTCAGGGTGCTGGGTGCTCAGTACTCAGGGTGCTCGGTGCTTAGTACTCAGGGTGCTGGGTGCTCAGTACTCCGGGTGCTGGGTGCTCAGTGCTCAGTACTCAGGGTGCTGGGTGCTCAGTACTCAGGGTGCTGGGTGCTCAGTGCTCGGGGTGCTGGGTGCTCAGTGCTCGGGGTGCTCGGTGCTCAGTACTCAGGGTGCTGGGTGCTCAGTGCTCGGGGTGCTCAGTACTCAGGGTGCTGTGTGTTCAGTGCTCAGGGTGCTGGGTGCTCAGTACTCAGGGTGCTCGGTGCTTAGTACTCAGGGTGCTGGGTGCTCAGTACTCCGGGTGCTGGGTGCTCAGTGCTCGGGGTGCTCAGTGCTCAGTGCTCAAGGTGCTGGGTGCTCAGTACTCAGGGTGATCATTGCTCAGGGTACTGGGTTCTCAGTACTCAGGGTGCTGGGTGCTCAGTACTCAGGGTGCTCAGTGCTCAGTACTCAGGGTGCTCAGTGCTCAGTACTAAGGGTGCTCATTGCTCAGGGTGCTGGGTGCTCAGTGCTCAGGGTGCTGGTTGCTCAGTGCTCAGGGTGCTGGGTGCTCAGTACTCAGGGTTTTCGGTGCTCAGTACTCCGGGTGCTCAGTGCTCAGTACTCAGGGTGCTGGGTGCTCAGTGCTCAGGGTGCTGGGTGCTCAGTACTCAGGGTGCTGGGTGCTCGGTGCTCAGTACGCTGGGTGCTCAGTACTCAGGTTTCTCTGTACTCAGTACTCAGGGTGCTGGGTGCTCAGTACTCAGGGTGCTCGGTGCTCAGTACTCAGGGTGCTGGGTGCTCAGTGCTCAGGGTGCTGGGTGCTCAGTACTCAGGGTGCTGGGTGCTCAGTGCTCGGGGTGCTCGGTGCTCAGTACGCTGGGTGCTCAGTACTCAGGGTGCTGGGTGCTCAGTACTCAGGGTGCTGTGTGCTGAGTACTCAGGGTGCTGGGTGCTTAGTACTCAGGGTGCTGGGTGCTTAGTACTCAGGGTGCTGGCTGCTCAGTGCTCAGGGTGCTCGGTGCTCAGTGCTCGGGGTGCTGGGTGCTCAGTACTCAGGGTGCTCAGTGCTCAGTGCTCTGGGTGCTTGGTGCTCTGTGCTCGGGGTGCTGGGTGCTCATTGCTCAGGGTGCTGGGTGCTCAGTTCTCAGGGTGCTCAGTGCTCAGTGCTCGGGGTGCTGGGTGCTCAGTGCTCGGGGTGCTGGGTGCTCAGTGCTCAGGGTGCTGGGTGCTCAGTGCCCAGGGTTCTGGGTGCTCAGTGCTCGGGGGGCTGGGTACTCAGTGCTCGGGGTGCTCGGAGCTCAGTACTCAGTGTGCTGGGTGCTCAGTGCTCGGGGTGCTCGGTGCTCAGTACTCGGGGTGCTGGGTGCTCAGTGCTCGGGGTGCTCGGTGCTCAGTACGTTGGGTGCTCACTACTCAGGGTGCTGGGTGCTCAGTGCTCAGGGTGCTGGGTGCTGAGTGCTCAGGGTGCTGGGTGATCAGTGCTCAGGGTGCTGGGTGCTCAGTACTCAGGGTGCTGGGTGCACAGTGCTCGGGGTGCTGGGTGCTCAGTGCTCAGGGTGCTGGGTGCTCAGTGCTCAGGGTGCTGGGTGCTCAGTACTCGGGGTGCTGGGTGCTCAGTACTCAGGGTGCTGGGTGCTCAGTACTCAGGGTGCTGGGTGATCAGTACTCGGGTGCTGGGTGCTCAGTGCTCAGAGTGCTGGGTGCTCAGTGCTCGGGGTGCTGGGTGCTCAGTGCTCAGTACTCAGGGTGCTGGGTGCTCAGTGCTCTTGGTGCTGGGTGCACAGTGCTCAGTACTCAGGGTGCTGGGTGCTCAGTGCTCAGTGTGCTGGGTGCTCAGTGCTCAGGGTGCTGGGTGCTCAGTGCTCAGGGTGCTGGGTGCTCAGTGCTCAGGGTGCTGGGTACTCAGTGCTCGGGGTGCTGGGTGCTCAGTACTCAGGGTGCTGGGTGCTCAGTACTCAGGGTGCTCAGTGCTCAGTACTCAGGGTGCTCAGTGCTCAGTACTCAGGGTGCTCAGTGCTCAGGGTGCTGGGTGCTCAGTGCTCTGGGTGCTGGGTGCTCAGTCCTCAGGGTGCTGGGTGCTCAGTGCTCAGGGTGCTCGGTGCTCAGTGCTCAGGGTGCTGGGTGCTCAGTACTCAGGGTGCTGGGTGCTCAGTGCTCGGGGTGCTGGGTGCTCAGTACTCAGGGTGCTGGGTGCTCAGTGCTCAGGGTGCTGGGTGCTCAGTGCTCAGGGTGCTCGGTGCTTAGTACTCAGGGTGCTGGGTGCTCAGTACTCAGGGTGCTGGGTGCTCAGTGCTCAGGGTGCTGGGTGCTCAGTGCTCAGGGTGCTGGGTGCTCAGTACTCAGGGTGCTGGGTGCTCAGTTCTCGGGGTGCTGGGTGCTCAGTACTCAGGGAGCTGTGTGCTTAGTACTCAGGGTGCTGGGTGCTCACTACTCGGGTGCTGGGTGCTCAGTGCTCAGGGTGCTGGGTGCTCAGTGCTTGGGGTGCTGGGTGCTCAGTGCTCAGTACTCAGGGTGCTGGGGGCTCAGTGCTCGGGGTGCTGGGTGCTCAGTGCTCAGTACTCAGGTTGCTGGGTGCTCAGTGCTCAGGGTGCTGGGTGCTCAGTGCTCAGGGTGCTGGGTGCTCAGTGCTCAGGGTGCTGGGTGCTCAGTACTCAGGGTGCTCGGTGCTTAGTACTCAGGGTGCTGGGTGCTCAGTACTCCGGGTGCTGGGTGCTCAGTGCTCAGTACTCAGGGTGCTGGGTGCTCAGTACTCAGGGTGCTGGGTGCTCATTGCTCGGGGTGCTGGGTGCTCAGTGCTCGGGGTGCTCGGTGCTCAGTACTGAGGGTGCTGGGTGCTCAGTGCTCGGGGTGCTCAGTACTCAGGGTGCTGTGTGTTCAGTGCTCAGGGTGCTGTGTGCTCAGTACTCAGGGTGCTCGGTGCTTAGTACTCAGGGTGCTGGGTGCTCAGTACTCCGGGTGCTGGGTGCTCAGTGCTCGGGGTGCTGGGTGCTCAGTGCTCAAGGTGCTGGGTGCTCAGTACTCAGGGTGATCATTGCTCAGGGTGCTGGGTGCTCAGTACTCAGGGTGCTGGGTGCTCAGTACTCAGGGTGCTCAGTGCTCAGTACTCAGGGTGCTCAGTGCTCAGTACTAAGGGTGCTCAGTGCTCAGGGTGCTGGGTGCTCAGTGCTCAGGGTGCTGGTTGCTCAGTGCTCAGGGTGCTGGGTGCTCAGTACTCAGGGTTTTCGGTGCTCAGTACTCCGGGTGCTCAGTGCTCAGTACTCAGGGTGCTGTGTGCTCAGTGCTCAGGGTGCTGGGTGCTCAGTACTCAGGGTGCTGGGTGCTCGGTGCTCAGTATGCTGGGTGCTCAGTACTCAGGTTTCTGGGTACTCAGTACTCAGGGTGCTGGGTGCTCAGTACTCAGGGTGCTCGGTGCTCAGTACTCAGGGTGCTGGGTGCTCAGTGCTCAGGGTGCTGGGTGCTCAGTACTCAGGGTGCTGGGTGCTCAGTGCTCGGGGTGCTTGGTGCTCAGTACGCTGGGTGCTCAGTACTCAGGGTGCTGGGTGCTCAGTACTCAGGGTGCTGTGTGCTCAGTACTCAGGTTGCTGGGTGCTTAGTACTCAGGGTGCTGGGTGCTTAGTACTCAGGGTGCTGGCTGCTCAGTGCTCAGGGTGCTCGGTGCTCAGTGCTCGGGGTGCTGGGTGCTCAGTACTCAGGGTGCTCAGTGCTCAGTGCTCTGGGTGCTGGGTGCTCTGTGCTCGGGGTGCTGGGTGCTCATTGCTCAGGGTGCTGGGTGCTCAGTTCTCAGGGTGCTCAGTGCTCAGTGCTCGGGGTGCTGGGTGCTCAGTGCTCGGGGTGCTGGGTGCTCAGTGCTCAGGGTGCTGGGTGCTCAGTGCCCAGGGTTCTGGGTGCTCAGTGCTCGGGGCGCTTTGTACTCAGTGCTCGGGGTGCTCGGAGCTCAGTACTCAGTGTGCTGGGTGCTCAGTGCTCGGGGTGCTCGGTGCTCAGTACTTGGGGTGCTGGGTGCTCAGTGCTCGGGGTGCTCGGTGCTCAGTAATTTGGGTGCTCACTACTCAGGGTGCTGGGTGCTCAGTGCTCAGGGTGCTGGGTGCTGAGTCCTCAGGGTGCTGGGTGCTCAGTGCTCAGGGTGCTGGGTGCTCAGTACTCAGGGTGCTGGGTGCACAGTGCTCGGGGTGCTGGGTGCTCAGTGCTCAGGGTGCTGGGTGCTCAGTGCTCAGGGTGCTGGGTGCTCAGTACTCGGGGTGCTGGGTGCTCAGTACTCAGGGTGCTGGGTGCTCAGTACTCAGGGTGCTGGGTGATCAGTACTCGGGTGCTGGGTGCTCAGTGCTCAGAGTGCTGGGTGCTCAGTGCTCGGGGTGCTGGGTGCTCAGTGCTCAGTACTCAGGGTGCTGGGTGCTCAATGCTCTTGGTGCTGGGTGCACAGTGCTCAGTACTCAGGGTGCTGGGTGCTCAGTGCTCAGGGTGCTGGGTGCTCAGTGCTCAGCGTGCTGGGTGCTCAGTGCTCAGGGTGCTCAGTGCTCAGGGTGCTGGGTACTCAGTGCTCGGGGTGCTGGGTGCTCAGTACTCAGGGTGCTGGGTGCTCAGTACTCAGGGTGCTCAGTGCTCAGTACTCAGGGTGCTCAGTGCTCAGTACTCAGGGTGCTCAGTGCTCAGGGTGCTGGGTGCTCAGTGCTCGGGGTGCTGGGTGCTCAGTCCTCAGGTTGCTTTGTGCTCAGTGCTCAGCCTGCTCGGTGCTCAGTGCTCAGGGTGCTATGTGCTCAGTACTCAGGGTGCTGGGTGCTCAGTGCTCGGGGTGCTGGGTGCTCAGTACTCAGGGTGCTGGGTGCTCAGTGCTCAGGGTGCTGGGTGCTCAGTGCTCAGGGTGCTCGGTGATTAGTACTCAGGGTGCTGGGTGCTCAGTACTCAGGGTGCTGGGTGCTCAGTGCTCAGGGTGCTGGGTGCTCAGTGCTCAGGGTGCTGGGTGCTCAGTACTCAGGGTGCTGGGTGCTCAGTTCTCGGGGTGCTGGGTGCTCAGTACTCAGGGAGCTGGGTGCTCAGTACTCAGGGTGCTGGGTGCTCAGTACTCGGGTGCTGGGTGCTCAGTGCTCAGGGTGCTGGTTGCTCAGTGCTCGGGGTGCTGGGTGCTCAGTGCTCAGTACTCAGGGTGCTGGGTGCTCAGGGCTCGGGGTGCTGGGTGGTCAGTGCTCAGTACTCAGGGTGCTGGGTGCTCAGTGCTCGGGGTGCTTGATGCTCAGTACTCAGGGTGCTGGGTGCTCAGTGCTCAGTACACAGGGTGCTGGGTGCTCAGTGCTCGGGGTGCTGGGTGCTCAGTGCTCAGTACTCAGGGTGCTGGGTGATCAGTGCTCGGGGTGCTTGATGCTCAGTACTCAGGGTGCTGGGTGCTCAGTGCTCAGGGTGCTGGGTGCTCAGTACTCAGGGTGCTGGGTGCTCAGTACTCAGTATGCTGGGTGCTCAGTACTCGGGGTGCTCACTACTCAGGGTGCTGTGTGTTCAGTGCTCAGTGTACTGGGTGCTCAGTACTCAGGGTGCTCAGTGCTCGGGGTGCTTGATGCTCAGTACTCAGGGTGCTGGGTGCTCAGTGCTCAGGTTGCTGGGTGCTCAGTACTCAGGGTGCTGGGTGCTCAGTACTCAGTATGCTGGGTGCTCAGTGCTCGGGGTGCTCAGTACTCAGGGTGCTGTGTGTTCAGTGCTCAGGGTACTGGGTGCTCAGTACTCAGGGTGCTCAGTGCTTGGGGTGCTGGGTGCGCAGCACTCAGGCTGTTGGGTGCTCAGTACTCAGGGTGCTCAGTGCTTGGGGTGCTGGGTGCTCAGTACTCAGGGTGCTCAGTGCTTGGGGTGTTGGGTGCTCAGTACTCAGGGTGCTGGGTGCTCAGTGCTCAGGGTGCTGGGTGCTCAGTACTCAGGGTGCTGGATGCTCATTACTCAGGGTGCTAGGTGCTCAGTGTTCGGGGTGCTGGGTGCTCAGTGCTCGGGGTGCTGGGTGCTCAGTGCTCAGGGTGCTGGGTGCTCAGTGCTCAGGTTTCTGGGTGCTCAGTGCTCGGGGCGCTGGGTGCTCAGTGCTCAGGGTGCTCGGTGCTCAGTGCTCAGGGTGCTGGGTGCTCAGTACTCAGGGTGCTGGGTGCTCAGTGCTCAGGGTGCTGGGTGCTCAGTGCTCAGGGTGCTCGGTGCTTAGTACTCGGGGTGCTGGGTGCTCAGTACTCAGGGTTCTGGGTGCTCAGTGCTCAGGGTGCTGGGTGCTCAGTGCTCAGGGTGCTGGGTGCTCAGTACTCAGGGTGCTGGGTGCTCAGTACTCAGGGTGCTGGGTGCTCAGTTCTCAGGGTGCTGGGTGCTCAGTGCTCAGGGTGCTCGGTGCTCAGTGCTCAGGGTGCTGGGTGCTCAGTGCTCAGCGTGCTGGGTACTCAGTGCTCGGGGTGCTGGGTGCTCAGTGCTCGGGGTGCTCAGTGCTCAGTACGTTGGGTGCTCACTACTCAGGGTGCTGGGTGCTCAGTGCTCAGGGTGCTGGGTGCTGAGTGCTCAGGGTGCTGGGTGCTCAGTGCTCAGGGTGCTGGGTGCTCAGTGCTCAGAGTGCTGGGTGCTCAGTACTCAGGGTGCTGGGTGCACAGGGCTCGGGGTGCTGGGTGCTCAGTGCTCAGGGTGCTGGGTGCTCAGTGCTCAGGGTGCTGGGTGCTCAGTACTCGGGGTGCTGGGTGCTCAGTACTCAGGGTGCTGGGTGCTCAGTACTCAGGGTGCTGGGTGATCAGTACTCGGGTGCTGGGTGCTCAGTGCTCAGAGTGCTGGGTGCTCAGTGCTCGGGGTGCTGGGTGCTCAGTGCTCAGTACTCAGGGTGCTGGGTGCTCAGTGCTCTTGGTGCTGGGTGCACAGTGCTCAGTACTCAGGGTGCTGGGTGCTCAGTGCTCAGGGTGCTGGGTGCTCAGTGCTCAGCGTGCTGGGTGCTCAGTGCTCAGGGTGCTGGGTGCTCAGTGCTCAGGGTGCTGGGTACTCAGTGCTCGGGGTGCTGGGTGCTCAGTACTCAGGGTGCTGCGTGCTCAGTACTCAGGGTGCTCAGTGCTCAGTACTCAGGGTGCTCAGTGCTCAGTACTCAGGGTGCTGGGTGCTCAGTGCTCGGGGTGCTGGGTGCTCAGTGCTCAGTACTCAGGGTGCTGGGTGATCAGTGCTCGGGGTGCTTGATGCTCAGTACTCAGGGTGCTGGGTGCTCAGTGCTCAGGGTGCTGGGTGCTCAGTACTCAGGGTGCTGGGTGCTCAGTACTCAGTATGCTGGGTGCTCAGTACTCGGGGTGCTCACTACTCAGGGTGCTGTGTGTTCAGTGCTCAGGGTACTGGGTGCTCAGTACTCAGGGTGCTCAGTGCTCGGGGTGCTTGATGCTCAGTACTCAGGGTGCTGGGTGCTCAGTGCTCAGGGTGCTGGGTGCTCAGTACTCAGGGTGCTGGGTGCTCAGTACTCAGTATGCTGGGTGCTCAGTGCTCGGGGTGCTCAGTACTCAGGGTGCTGTGTGTTCAGTGCTCAGGGTACTGGGTGCTCAGTACTCAGGGTGCTCAGTGCTTGGGGTGCTGGGTGCGCAGCACTCAGGCTGTTGGGTGCTCAGTACTCAGGGTGCTCAGTGCTTGGGGTGCTGGGTGCTCAGTACTCAGGGTGCTCAGTGCTTGGGGTGTTGGGTGCTCAGTACTCAGGGTGCTGGGTGCTCAGTGCTCAGGGTGCTGGGTGCTCAGTACTCAGGGTGCTGGATGCTCATTACTCAGGGTGCTAGGTGCTCAGTGTTCGGGGTGCTGGGTGCTCAGTGCTCGGGGTGCTGGGTGCTCAGTGCTCAGGGTGCTGGGTGCTCAGTGCTCAGGTTTCTGGGTGCTCAGTGCTCGGGGCGCTGGGTGCTCAGTGCTCAGGGTGCTCGGTGCTCAGTGCTCAGGGTGCTGGGTGCTCAGTGCTCAGGGTGCTGGGTGCTCAGTGCTCAGGGTGCTCGGTGCTTAGTACTCGGGGTGCTGGGTGCTCAGTACTCAGGGTTCTGGGTGCTCAGTGCTCAGGGTGCTGGGTGCTCAGTGCTCAGGGTGCTGGGTGCTCAGTACTCAGGGTGCTGGGTGCTCAGTACTCAGGGTGCTGGGTGCTCAGTTCTCAGGGTGCTGGGTGCTCAGTGCTCGGGGTGCTGGGTGCTCAGTGCTCGGGGTGCTCGGTGCTCAGTGCTCAAGGTGCTGGGTGCTCAGTGCTCAGGGTGCTGGGTGCTCAGTACTCAGGGTGCTGGGTGCTCAGTACTCAGTATGCTGGGTGCTCAGTGCTCGGGGTCCTGGGTGCTCAGTGCTCAGTACTCAGGGTGCTGGGTGCTCAGTGCTCGGCGTGCTTGATGCTCAGTACTCAGGGTGCTGGGTGCTCAGTGCTCAGGGTGCTGGGTGCTCAGTACTCAGGGTGCTGGGTGCTCAGTACTCAGTATGCTGGGTGCTCAGTGCTCGGGGTGCTCAGTACTCAGGGTGCTGTGTGTTCAGTGCTCAGGGTACTGGGTGCTCAGTACTCAGGGTGCTCAGTGCTTGGGGTGCTGGGTGCGCAGTACTCAGGGTGTTGGGTGCTCAGTACTCAGGGTGCTCAGTGCTTGGGGTGCTGGGTGCTCAGTACTCAGGGTGCTCAGTGCTTGGGGTGTTGGGTGCTCAGTACTCAGGGTGCTGGGTGCTCAGTGCTCAGGGTGCTGGGTGCTCAGTACTCAGGGTGCTGGGTGCTCATCACTCAGGGTGCTAGGTGCTCAGTGTTCGGGGTGCTGGGTGCTCAGTGCTCGGGGTGCTGGGTGCTCAGTACTCGGGGGGCTCGGTGCTCAGTACGTTGGGTGCTCACTAATCAGGGTGCTGGGTGCTCAGTGCTCAGGTAGCTGGGTGCTCAGTGCTCAGGGTGCTGGGTGCTCAGTGCTCAGGGTGCTGGGTGCTCAGTGCTCAGGGTGCTGGGTGCGCAGTGCTCAGGGTGCTGGGTGCTCAGTGCTCAGGGTGCTGGGTGCTCAGTGCTCAGGGTGCTGGGTGCTCAGTGCTCGGGGCGCTGGGTGCTCAGTGCTCGGGGTGCTCGGAGCTCAGTACTCAGTGTGCTGGGTGCTCAGTGCTCGGGGTGCTCGGTGCTCAGTACTCAGGGTGCTGGGTGCTCAGAGCTCGGGGTGGTCGGTGCTCAGTACGTTGGGTGCTCACTACTCAGGGTGCTGGGTGCTCAGTGCTCAGGGTGCTGGGTGCTCAGTGCTCAGGGTGCTTGGTGCTCAGTACTCAGGGTGCTGGGTGCGCAGTGCTCGGGGTGATGGGTGGTCAGTGCTCAGGGTGCTGGGTGCTCAGTGCTCAGGGTGCTGGGTGCTCAGTACTCGGGGAGCTGGGTGCTCAGTACTCAGGGTGCTGGGTGCTCAGTACTCAGGGTGCTGGGTGATCAGTACTCGGGTGCTGGGTGCTCAGTGCTCAGAGTGCTGGGTGCTCAGTGCTTGGGGTGCTGGGTGCTCAGTGCTCAGTACTCAGGGTGCTGGGTGCTCAGTGCTCTTGGTGCTGGGTGCACAGTGCTCAGTACTCAGGGTGCTGGGTGCTCAGTGCTCAGGGTGCTGGGTGCTCAGTGCTCAGGGTGCTGGGTGCTCAGTGCTCAGGGTGCTGGGTGCTCAGTGCTCAGGGTGCTGGGTGCTCAGTGCTCAGCGTGCTGGGTACTCACTGCTCGGGGTGCTGGGTGCTCAGTGCTCGGGGTGCTCGGTGCTCAGTACGTTGGGTGCTCACTACTCAGGGTGCTGGGTGCTCAGTGCTCAGGGTGCTGGGTGCTGAGTGCTCACTGTGCTGGGTGCTCAGTGCTCAGGGTGCTGGGTGCTCAGTGCTCAGGGTGCTGGGTGCTCAGTACTCAGGGTGCTGGGTGCACAGGGCTCGGGGTGCTGGGTGCTCAGTGCTCAGGGTGCTGGGTGCTCAGTGCTCAGGGTGCTGGGTGTTCAGTACTCGGTGTGCTGGGTGCTCAGTACTCAGGGTGCTGGGTGCTCAGTACTCAGGGTGCTGGGTGATCAGTACTCGGGTGCTGGGTGCTCAGTGCTCAGAGTGCTGGGTGCTCAGTGCTCGGGGTGCTGGGTGCTCAGTGCTCAGTACTCAGGGTGCTGGGTGCTCAGTGCTCTTGGTGCTGGGTGCACAGTGCTCAGTACTCAGGGTGCTGGGTGCTCAGTGCTCAGGGTGCTGGGTGCTCAGTGCTCAGCGTGCTGGGTGCTCAGTGCTCAGGGTGCTGGGTGCTCAGTGCTCAGGGTGCTGGGTACTCAGTGCTCGGGTTGCTGGGTGCTCAGTACTCAGGGTGCTGCGTGCTCAGTACTCAGGGTGCTCAGTGCTCAGTACTCAGGGTGCTCAGTGCTCAGTACTCAGGGTGCTCAGTGCTCAGGGTGCTGGGTGCTCAGTGCTCGGGGTGCTGGGTGCTCAGTCCTCAGGGTGCTGGGTGCTCAGTGCTCAGGGTGCTCGGTGCTCAGTGCTCAGGGTGCTGGGTGCTCAGTACTCAGGGTGCTGGGTGCTCAGTGCTCAGGGTGCTGGGTGCTCAGTACTCATGGTGCTCTGTGCTCAGTGCTCAGGGTGCTGGGTGCTCAGTGCTCAGGGTGCTCGGTGCTTAGTACTCAGGGTGCTGGGTGCTCAGTACTCAGGGTGCTGGGTGCTCAGTGCTCAGGGTGCTGGGTGCTCAGTGCTCAGGGTGCTGGGTGCTCAGTACTCAGGGTGCTGGGTGCTCAGTTCTCGGGGTGCTGGGTGCTCAGTACTCAGGGAGCTGGGTGCTCAGTACTCAGGGTGCTGGGTGCTCAGTACTTGGGTGCTGGGTGCTCAGTGCTCGGGGTGCTGGGTGGTCAGTGCTCAGTACTCAGGGTGCTGGGTGCTCAGTGCTCGGGGTGCTTGATGCTCAGTACTCAGGATGCTGGGTGCTCAGTGCTCAGTACACAGGGTGCTGGGTGCTCAGTGCTCGGGGTGCTGGGAGCTCAGTGCTCAGTACTCAGGGTGCTGGGTGCTCATTGCTCGGGGTGCTTGATGCTCAGTACTCAGGGTGCTGGGTGCTCAGTGCTCAGGGTGCTGGGTGCTCAGTACTCAGGGTGCTGGGTGCTCAGTACTCAGTATGCTGGGTGCTCAGTACTCGGGGTGCTGGGTGCTCAGTACTCAGTATGCTGGGTGCTCAGTGCTCGGGGTGCTCAGTACTCAGGGTGCTGTGTGTTCAGTGCTCAGGGTACTGGGTGCTCAGTACTCAGGGTGCTCAGTGCTTGGGGTGTTGGGTGCTCAGTACTCAGGGTGCTGGGTGCTCAGTGCTCAGGGTGCTGGGTGCTCAGTACTCAGTGTGCTGGATGCTCATTACTCAGGGTGCTAGGTGCTCAGTGTTCGGGGTGCTGGGTGCTCAGTGCTCGGGGTGCTGGGTGCTCAGTGCTCAGGGTGCTGGGTGCTCAGTGCTCAGGTTTCTGGGTGCTCAGTGCTCGGGGCGCTGGGTGCTCAGTGCTCAGGGTGCTCGGTGCTCAGTGCTCAGGGTGCTGGGTGCTCAGTACTCAGGGTGCTGGGTGCTCAGTGCTCAGGGTGCTGGGTGCTCAGTGCTCAGGGTGCTCGGTGCTTAGTACTCGGGGTGCTGGGTGCTCAGTACTCAGGGTTCTGGGTGCTCTGTGCTCAGGTTGCTGGGTGCTCAGTGCTCAGGGTGCTGGGTGCTCAGTACTCAGGGTGCTGGGTGCTCAGTACTCAGGGTGCTGGGTGCTCAGTTCTCAGGGTGCTGGGTGCTCAGTGCTCGGGGTGCTGGGTGCTCAGTGCTCGGGGTGCTCGGTGCTCAGTGCTCAAGGTGCTGGGTGCTCAGTGCTCAGGGTGCTGGGTGCTCAGTACTCAGGGTGCTGGGTGCTCAGTACTCAGTATGCTGGGTGCTCAGTGCTCGGGGTCCTGGGTGCTCAGTGCTCAGTACTCAGGGTGCTGGGTGCTCAGTGCTCGGGGTGCTTGATGCTCAGTACTCAGGGTGCTGGGTGCTCAGTGCTCAGGGTGCTGGGTGCTCAGTACTCAGGGTGCTGGGTGCTCAGTACTCAGTATGCTGGGTGCTCAGTGCTCGGGGTGCTCAGTACTCAGGGTGCTGTGTGTTCAGTGCTCAGGGTACTGGGTGCTCAGTACTCAGGGTGCTCAGTGCTTGGGGTGCTGGGTGCGCAGTACTCAGGGTGTTGGGTGCTCAGTACTCACGGTGCTCAGTGCTTGGGGTGCTGGGTGCTCAGTACTCAGGGTGCTCAGTGCTTGGGGTGTTGGGTGCTCAGTACTCAGGGTGCTGGGTGCTCAGTGCTCAGGGTGCTGGGTGCTCAGTACTCAGGGTGCTGGGTGCTCATCACTCAGGGTGCTAGGTGCTCAGTGTTCGGGGTGCTGGGTGCTCAGTGCTCGGGGTGCTGGGTGCTCAGTACTCGGGGTGCTCTGTGCTCAGTACGTTGGGTGATCACTAATCAGGGTGCTGGGTGCTCAGTGCTCAGGGTGCTGGGTGCTCAGTGCTCAGGGTGCTGGGTGCTCAGTGCTCAGGGTGCTGGGTGCTCAGTGATCAGGGTGCTGGGTGCTCAGTGCTCGGGGTGCTCGGAGCTCAGTGCTCAGGGTGCTGGGTGCTCAGTGCTCGGGGTGCTCGGTGCTCAGTACTCAGGGTGCTGGGTGCTCAGAGCTCGGGGTGCTCGGTGCTCAGTACGTTGGGTGCTCACTACTCAGGGTGCTGGGTGCTCAGTGCTCAGGGTGCTGGGTGCTGAGTGCTCAGGGTGCTGGGTGCTCAGTGCTCAGGGTGCTTGGTGCTCAGTACTCAGGGTGCTGGGTGCGCAGTGCTCGGGGTGATGGGTGCTCAGTGCTCAGGGTGCTGGGTGCTCAGTGCTCAGGGTGCTGGGTGCTCAGTACTCGGGGAGCTGGGTGCTCAGTACTCAGGGTGCTGCGTGCTCAGTACTCAGGGTGCTGGGTGATCAGTACTCGGGTGCTGGGTGCTCAGTGCTCAGAGTGCTGGGTGCTCAGTGCTTGGGGTGCTGGGTGCTCAGGGCTCAGTACTCAGGGTGCTGGGTGCTCAGTGCTCTTGGTGCTGGGTGCACAGTGCTCAGTACTCAGGGTGCTGGGTGCTCAGTGCTCAGGGTGCTGGGTGCTCAGTGCTCAGGGTGCTGGGTGCTCAGTGCTCAGGGTGCTGGGTGCTCAGTGCTCAGGGTGCTGGGTACTCAGTGCTCGGGGTGCTGGGTGCTCAGTGCTCGGGGTGCTCGGTGCTCAGTACGTTGGGTGCTCACTATTCAGGGTGCTGGGTGCTCAGTGCTCAGGGTGCTGGGTGCTGAGTGCTCAGGGTGCTGGGTGCTCAGTGCTCAGGGTGCTGGGTGCTCAGTGCTCAGGGTGCTGGGTTCTCAGTACTCAGGGTGCTGGGTGCACAGGGCTCGGGGTGCTGGGTGCTCAGTGCTCAGGGTGCTGGGTGCTCAGTGCTCAGGGTGCTGGGTGCTCAGTACTCGGGGTGCTGGGTGCTCAGTACTCAGGGTGCTGGGTGCTCAGTACTCAGGGTGCTGGGTGATCAGTACTCGGGTGCTGGGTGCTCAGTGCTCAGAGTGCTGGGTGCTCAGTGCTCGGGGTGCTGGGTGCTCAGTGCTCAGTACTCAGGGTGCTGGGTGCTCAGTGCTCTTGGTGCTGGGTGCACAGTGCTCAGTACTCAGGGTGCTGTGTGCTCAGTGCTCAGGGTGCTGGGTGCTCAGTGCTCAGCGTGCTGGGTGCTCAGTGCTCAGGGTGCTGGGTGCTCAGTGCTCAGGGTGCTGGGTACTCAGTGCTCGGGGTGCTGGGTGCTCAGTACTCAGGGTGCTGGGTGCTCAGTACTCAGGGTGCTCAGTGCTCAGTACTCAGGGTGCTCAGTGCTCAGTACTCAGGGTGCTCAGTGCTCAGGGTGCTGGGTGCTCAGTGCTCGGGGTGCTGGGTGCTCAGTCCTCAGGGTGCTGGGTGCTCAGTGCTCAGGGTGCTCGGTGCTCAGTGCTCAGGGTGCTGGGTGCTCAGTACTCAGGGTGCTGGGTGCTCAGTGCTCAGGGTGCTGGGTGCTCAGTACTCAGGGTGCTGGGTGCTCAGTGCTCAGGGTGCTGGGTGCTCAGTGCTCAGGGTGCTCGGTGCTTAGTACTCAGGGTGCTGGGTGCTCAGTACTCAGGGTGCTGGGTGCTCAGTGCTCACGGTGCTGGGTGCTCAGTGCTCAGGGTGCTGGGTGCTCAGTACTCAGGGTGCTGGGTGCTCAGTTCTCGGGGTGCTGGGTGCTCAGAACTCAGGGAGCTGGGTGCTCAGTACTCAGGGTGCTGGGTGCTCAGTACTCGGGTGCTGGGTGCTCAGTGCTCAGGGTGCTGGGTGCTCAGTGCTCGGGGTGCTGGATGCTCAGTGCTCAGTACTCAGGGTGCTGGGTGCTCAGTGCTCGGGGTGCTGGGTGCTCAGTGCTCAGGGTGCTGGGTGCTCAGTACTCAGGGTGCTGGGTGCTCAGTTCTCGGGGTGCTGGGTGCTCAGTACTCAGGGAGCTGGGTGCTCAGTACTCAGGGTGCTGGGTGCTCAGTACTCGGGTGCTTGATGCTCAGTACTCAGGGTGCTGGGTGCTCAGTGCTCAGGGTGCTGGGTGCTCAGTACTCAGGGTGCTGGGTGCTCAGTCCTCAGTATGCTGGGTGCTCAGTGCTCGGGGTGCTCAGTACTCAGGGTGCTGTGTGTACAGTGCTCAGGGTACTGGGTGCTCAGTACTCAGGGTGCTCAGTGCTTGGGGTGCTGGGGGCGCAGCACTCAGGGTGTTGGGTGCTCAGTACTCAGGGTGCTCAGTGCTTGGGGTGCTGGGTGCTCAGTACTCAGGGTGCTCAGTGCTTGGGGTGTTGGGTGCTCAGTACTCAGGGTGCTGGGTGCTCAGTGCTCAGGGTGCTGGGTGCTCAGTACTCAGGGTGCTGGGTGCTCATTACTCAGGGTGCTAGGTGCTCAGTGTTCGGGGTGCTGGGTGCTCAGTGCTCGGGGTGCTGGGTGCTCAGTGCTCAGGGTGCTGGGTGCTCAGTGCTCAGGTTTCTGGGTGCTCAGTGCTCGGGGCGCTGGGTGCTCAGTGCTCAGGGTGCTCAGTGCTCAGTGCTCAGGGTGCTGGGTGCTCAGTACTCAGGGTGCTGGGTGCTCAGTGCTCGGGGTGCTGGGTGCTCAGTACTCAGGGTGCTGGGTGCTCAGTGCTCAGGTTGCTGGGTGCTCAGTGCTCAGGGTGCTCGGTGCTTAGTACTCGGGGTGCTGGGTGCTCAGTACTCAGGGTTCTGGGTGCTCAGTGCTCAGGGTGCTGGGTGCTCAGTGCTCAGGGTGCTGGGTGCTCAGTACTCAGGGTGCTGGGTGCTCAGTACTCAGGGTGCTGGGTGCTCAGTTCTCAGGGTGCTGGGTGCTCAGTGCTCTGGGTGCTGGGTGCTCAGTGCTCGGGGTGCTCGGTGCTCAGTGCTCAAGGTGCTGGGTGCTCAGTGCTCAGGGTGCTGAGTGCTCAGTACTCAGGTTGCTGGGTGCTCAGTACTCAGTATGCTGGGTGCTCAGTGCTCGGGGTCCTGGGTGCTCAGTGCTCAGTACTCAGGGTGCTGGGTGCTCAGTGCTCGGGGTGCTTGATGCTCAGTACTCAGGGTGCTGGGTGCTCAGTGCTCAGGGTGCTGGGTGCTCAGTACTCAGGGTGCTGGGTGCTCAGTACTCAGTATGCTGGGTGCTCAGTGCTCGGGGTGCTCAGTACTCAGGGTGCTGTGTGTTCAGTGCTCAGGGTACTGGGTGCTCAGTACTCAGGGTGCTCAGTGCTTGGGGTTCTGGGTGCGCAGTACTCAGGGTGTTGGGTGCTCAGTACTCAGGGTGCTCAGTGCTTGGGGTGCTGGGTGCTCAGTACTCAGGGTGCTCAGTGCTTGGGGTGTTGGGTGCTCAGTACTCAGCGTGCTGGGTGCTCAGTGCTCAGGGTGCTGGGTGCTCAGTACTCAGGGTGCTGGGTGCTCATTACTCAGGGTGCTAGGTGCTCAGTGTTCGGGGTGCTGGGTGCTCAGTGCTCGGGGTGCTGGGTGCTCAGTACTCGGGGTGCTCGGTGCTCAGTACGTTGGGTGCTCACTAATCAGGGTGCTTGGTGCTCAGTGCTCAGGGTGCTGGGTGCTCAGTGCTCAGGGTGCTGGGTGCTCAGTGCTCAGGGTGCTGGGTGCTCAGTGCTCAGGTTGCTGGGTGCGCAGTGCTCAGGGTGCTGGGTGCTCAGTGCTCAGGGTGCTGGGTGCTCAGTGCTCAGGGTGCTGGGTGCTCAGTGCTCGGGGCGCTTGGTGCTCAGTGCTTGGGGTGCTCGGAGCTCAGTACTCAGTGTGCTGGGTGCTCAGTGCTCGGGGTGCTCGGTGCTCAGTACTCAGGGTGCTGGGTGCTCAGAGCTCGGGGTGCTCGGTGCTCAGTACGTTGGGTGCTCACTACTCAGGGTGCTGGGTGCTCAGTGCTCAGGGTGCTGGGTGCTGAGTGCTCAGGGTGCTGGGTGCTCAGTGCTCAGGGTGCTTGGTGCTCAATACTCAGGGTGCTGGGTGCGCAGTGCTCGGGGTGATGGGTGCTCAGTGCTCAGGGTGCTGGGTGCTCAGTGCTCAGGGTGCTGGGTGCTCAGTACTCGGGGTGCTGGGTGCTCAGTACTCAGGGTGCTGGGTGCTCAGTACTCAGGGTGCTGGGTGATCAGTACTCGGGTGCTGGGTGCTCAGTGCTCAGAGTGCTGGGTGCTCAGTGCTTGGGGTGCTGGGTGCTCAGTGCTCAGTACTCAGGGTGCTGGGTGCTCAGTGCTCTTGGTGCTGGGTGCACAGTACTCAGTACTCAGGGTGCTGGGTGCTCAGTGCTCAGGGTGCTGGGTGCTCAGTGCTCAGGGTGCTGGGTGCTCAGTGCTCAGGGTGCTGGGTGCTCAGTGCTCAGGGTGCTGGGTACTCAGTGCTCGGGGTGCTGGGTGCTCAGTACTCAGGGTGCTGGGTGCTCAGTACTCAGGGTGCTCAGTGCTCAGTACTCAGGGTGCTCAGTGCTCAGTACTCAGGGTGCTCAGTGCTCAGGGTGCTGGGGGCTCAGTGCTCGGGGTGCTGGGTGCTCAGTCCTCAGGGTGCTGGGTGCTCAGTGCTAAGGGTGCTCGGTGCTCAGTGCTCAGGGTGCTGGGTGCTCAGTACTCAGGGTGCTGGGTGCTCAGTGCTCAGGGTGCTGGGTGCTCAGTACTCAGGGTGCTGGGTGCTCAGTGCTCAGGGTGCTGGGTGCTCAGTGCTCAGGGTGCTCGGTGCTTAGTACTCAGGGTGCTGGGTGCTCAGTACTCAGGGTGCTGGGTGCTCAGTGCTCAGGGTGCTGGGTGCTCAGTGCTCAGGGTGCTGGGTGCTCAGTACTCAGGGTGCTGGGTGCTCAGTTCTCGGGGTGCTGGGTGCTCAGTACTCAGGGAGCTGGGTGCTCAGTACTCAGGGTGCTGGGTGCTCAGTACTCGGGTGCTGGGTGCTCAGTGCTCAGGGTGCTGGGTGCTCAGTGCTTGGGGTGCTGGGTGCTCAGTGCTCAGTACTCAGGGTGCTGGGGGCTCAGTGCTCGGGGTGCTGGGTGCTCAGTGCTCAGTACTCAGGGTGCTGGGTGCTCAGTGCTCAGGGTGCTGGGTGCTCAGTGCTCAGGGTGCTGGGTGCTCAGTGCTCAGGGTGCTGGGTGCTCAGTACTCAGGGTGCTCGGTGCTTAGTACTCAGGGTGCTGGGTGCTCAGTACTCCGGGTGCTGGGTGCTCAGTGCTTAGTACTCAGGGTGCTGGGTGCTCAGTACTCAGGGTGCTGGGTGCTCAGTGCTCGGGGTGCTGGGTGCTCAGTGCTCGGGGTGCTCGGTGCTCAGTACTCAGGGTGCTGGGTGCTCAGTGCTCGGGGTGCTCAGTACTCAGGGTGCTGGGTGCTCAGTGCTCAGGGTGCTGGGTGCTCAGTGCTTAGGGTATTGGGTGCTCAGTGCTCAGGGTGCTGGGTGCTCAGTACTCAGGGTGCTCGGTGCTTAGTACTCAGGGTGCTGGGTGCTCAGTACTCCGGGTGCTGGGTGCTCAGTGCTCAGTACTCAGGGTGGTGGGTGCTCAGTACTCAGGGTGCTGGGTGCTCAGTGCTCGGGGTGCTGGGTGCTCAGTGCTCGGGGTGCTCGGTGCTCAGTACTCAGGGTGCTGGGTGCTCAGTACTCAGGGTGCTCGGTGCTTAGTACTCAGGGTGCTGGGTGCTCAGTACTCCGGGTGCTGGGTGCTCAGTGCTCGGGGTGCTCAGTGCTCAGTGCTCAAGGTGCTGGGTGCTCAGTACTCAGGGTGATCATTGCTCAGGGTGCTGGGTGCTCAGTACTCAGGGTGCTGGGTGCTCAGTACTCAGGGTGCTCAGTGCTCAGTACTCAGGGTGCTCAGTGCTCAGTACTAAGGGTGCTCAGTGCTCAGGGTGCTGGGTGCTCAGTGTTCGGGGTGCTCGGTGCTCAGTACTCAGGGTGCTGTGTGCTCAGTGCTCATGGTGCTGGGTGTTCAGTGCTCAGGGTGCTGGTTGCTCAGTTCTCAGGGTGCTGGGTGCTCAGTACTCAGGGTTTTCGGTGCTCAGTACTCGGGGTGCTCAGTGCTCAGTACTCAGGGTGCTGGGTGCTCAGTGCTCAGGGTGCTGGGTGCTCAGTACTCAGGGTGCTGGGTGCTCGGTGCTCAGTACGCTGGGTGCTCAGTACTCAGGTTGCTGGGTACTCAGTACTCAGCGTGCTGGGTGCTCAGTACTCAGGGTGCTCGGTGCTCAGTACTCAGGGTGCTGGGTGCTCAGTGCTCAGGGTGCTGGGTGCTCAGTACTCAGGGTGCTGGGTGCTCAGTGCTCGGGGTGCTCGGTGCTCAGTAAGCTTGGTGCTCAGTACTCAGGGTGCTGGGTGCTCAGTACTCAGGGTGCTGTGTGCTCAGTACTCAGGGTGCTGGGTGCTTAGTACTCAGGGTGCTGGGTGCTTAGTACTCAGGGTGCTGGCTGCTCAGTGCTCAGGGTGCTCGATGCTCAGTGCTCGGGGTGTTGGGTGCTCAGTACTCAGGGTGGTCAGTGCTCAGTGCTCTGGGTGCTGGGTGCTCTGTGCTCGGGGTGCTGGGTGCTCATTCCTCAGGGTGCTGGGTGCTCAGTACGTTGGGTGCTCACTACTCAGGGTGCTGGGTGCACAGTGCTCAGTGTGCTGGGTGCTGAGTGCTCAGGGTGCTGGGTGCTCAGTGCTCAGGGTGCTGGGTGCTCAGTACTCAGGGAGCTGGGTGCGCAGTGCTCGGGGTGCTGGGTGCTCAGTGCTCAGGGTGCTGGGTGCTCAGTGCTCAGGGTGCTGGGTGCTCAGTACTCGGGGTGCTGGGTGCTCAGTACTCAGGGTGCTGGGTGCTCAGTACTCAGGGTGCTGGGTGATCAGTACTCGGGTGCTGGGTGCTCAGTGCTCAGAGTGCTGGGTGCTCAGTGCTTGGGGTGCTGGGTGCTCAGTGCTCAGTACTCAGGGTGCTGGGTGCTCAGTGCTCTTGGTGCTGGGTGCACAGTGCTCAGTACTCAGGGTGCTGGGTGCTCAGTGTTCAGGGTGCTGGGTGCTCAGTGCTCAGGGTGCTGGGTGCTCAGTGCTCAGGGTGCTGGGTGCTCAGTGCTCAGGTTGCTGGGTACTCAGTGCTCGGGGTGCTGGGTGCTCAGTACTCAGGGTGCTGGGTGCTCAGTACTCAGGGTGCTCAGTGCTCAGTACTCAGGGTGCTCAGTGCTCAGTACTCAGTGTGCTCAGTGCTCAGGGTGCTGGGTGCTCAGTGCTCGGGGTGCTGGGTGCTCAGTCCTCAGGGTGCTGGGTGCTCAGTGCTCAGGGTGTTCGGTGCTCAGTGCTCAGGGTGCTGGGTGCTCAGTACTCAGGGTGCTGGGTGCTCAGTGCTCGAGGTGCTGGGTGCTCAGTACTCAGGGTGCTGGGTGCTCAGTGCTCAGGGTGCTGGGTGCTCAGTGCTCAGGGTGCTCGGTGCTTAGTACTCAGGGTGCTGGGTGCTCAGTACTCAGGGTGCTGGGTGCTCAGTGCTCAGGGTGCTGGGTGCTCAGTGCTCAGGGTGCTGGGTGCTCAGTACTCAGGGTGCTGGGTGCTCAGTTCTCGGGGTGCTGGGTGCTCAGTACTCAGGGAGCTGGGTGCTCAGTACTCAGGGTGCTGGGTGCTCAGTACTCGGGTGCTGGGTGCTCAGTGCTCAGGGTGCTGGGTGCTCAGTGCTTGGGGTGCTGGGTGCTCAGGGCTCAGTACTCAGGGTGCTGGGGGCTCAGTGCTCAGGGTGCTGGGTGCTCAGTGCTCAGTACTCAGGGTGCTGGGTGCTCAGTGCTCAGGGTGCTGGGTGCTCAGTGCTCAGGGTGCTGGGTGCTCAGTGCTCAGGGTGCTGGGTGCTCAGTGCTCAGGGTGCTGGGTACTCAGTGCTCGGGGTGCTGGGTGCTCAGTACTCAGGGTGCTGGGTGCTCAGTACTCAGGGTGCTCAGTGCTCAGTACTCAGGGTGCTCAGTGCTCAGTACTCAGGGTGCTCAGTGCTCAGGGTGCTGGGTGCTCAGTGCTCGGGGTGCTGGGTGCTCAGTCCTCAGGGTGCTGGGTGCTCAGTGCTAAGGGTGCTCGGTGCTCAGTGCTCAGGGTGCTGGGTGCTCAGTACTCAGGGTGCTGGGTGCTCAGTGCTCAGGGTGCTGGGTGCTCAGTACTCAGGGTGCTGGGTGCTCAGTGCTCAGGGTGCTGGGTGCTCAGTGCTCAGGGTGCTCGGTGCTTAGTACTCAGGGTGCTGGGTGCTCAGTACTCAGGGTGCTGGGTGCTCAGTGCTCAGGGTGCTGGGTGCTCAGTGCTCAGGGTGCTGGGTGCTCAGTACTCAGGGTGCTGGGTGCTCAGTTCTCGGGGTGCTGGGTGCTCAGTACTCAGGGAGCTGGGTGCTCAGTACTCAGGGTGCTGGGTGCTCAGTACTCGGGTGCTGGGTGCTCAGTGCTCAGGGTGCTGGGTGCTCAGTGCTTGGGGTGCTGGGTGCTCAGTGCTCAGTACTCAGGGTGCTGGGGGCTCAGTGCTCGGGGTGCTGGGTGCTCAGTGCTCAGTACTCAGGGTGCTGGGTGCTCAGTGCTCAGGGTGCTGGGTGCTCAGTGCTCAGGGTGCTGGGTGCTCAGTGCTCAGGGTGCTGGGTGCTCAGTACTCAGGGTGCTCGGTGCTTAGTACTCAGGGTGCTGGGTGCTCAGTACTCCGGGTGCTGGGTGCTCAGTGCTCAGTACTCAGGGTGCTGGGTGCTCAGTACTCAGGGTGCTGGGTGCTCAGTGCTCGGGGTGCTGGGTGCTCAGTGCTCGGGGTGCTCGGTGCTCAGTACTCAGGGTGCTGGGTGCTCAGTGCTCGGGGTGCTCAGTACTCAGGGTGCTGGGTGCTCAGTGCTCAGGGTGCTGGGTGCTCAGTGCTTAGGGTATTGGGTGCTCAGTGCTCAGGGTGCTGGGTGCTCAGTACTCAGGGTGCTCGGTGCTTAGTACTCAGGGTGCTGGGTGCTCAGTACTCCGGGTGCTGGGTGCTCAGTGCTCAGTACTCAGGGTGCTGGGTGCTCAGTACTCAGGGTGCTGGGTGCTCAGTGCTCGGGGTGCTGGGTGCTCAGTGCTCGGGGTGCTCGGTGCTCAGTACTCAGGGTGCTGGGTGCTCAGTACTCAGGGTGCTCGGTGCTTAGTACTCAGGGTGCTGGGTGCTCAGTACTCCGGGTGCTGGGTGCTCAGTGCTCGGGGTGCTCAGTGCTCAGTGCTCAAGGTGCTGGGTGCTCAGTACTCAGGGTGATCATTGCTCAGGGTGCTGGGTGCTCAGTACTCAGGGTGCTGGGTGCTCAGTACTCAGGGTGCTCAGTGCTCAGTACTCAGGGTGCTCAGTGCTCAGTACTAAGGGTGCTCAGTGCTCAGGGTGCTGGGTGCTCAGTGTTCGGGGTGCTCGGTGCTCAGTACTCAGGGTGCTGTGTGCTCAGTGCTCATGGTGCTGGGTGTTCAGTGCTCAGGGTGCTGGTTGCTCAGTGCTCAGGGTGCTGGGTGCTCAGTACTCAGGGTTTTCGGTGCTCAGTACTCGGGGTGCTCAGTGCTCAGTACTCAGGGTGCTGGGTGCTCAGTGCTCAGGGTGCTGGGTGCTCAGTACTAAGGGTGCTGGGTGCTCGGTGCTCAGTACGCTGGGTGCTCAGTACTCAGGTTGCTGGGTACTCAGTACTCAGGGTGCTGGGTGCTCAGTACTCAGGGTGCTCGGTGCTCAGTACTCAGGGTGCTGGGTGCTCAGTGCTCAGGGTGCTGGGTGCTCAGTACTCAGGGTGCTGGGTGCTCAGTGCTCGGGGTGCTCGGTGCTCAGTAAGCTTGGTGCTCAGTACTCAGGGTGCTGGGTGCTCAGTACTCAGGGTGCTGTGTGCTCAGTACTCAGGGTGCTGGGTGCTTAGTACTCAGGGTGCTGGGTGCTTAGTACTCAGGGTGCTGGCTGCTCAGTGCTCAGGGTGCTCGATGCTCAGTGCTCGGGGTGTTGGGTGCTCAGTACTCAGGGTGGTCAGTGCTCAGTGCTCTGGGTGCTGGGTGCTCTGTGCTCGGGGTGCTGGGTGCTCATTCCTCAGGGTGCTGGGTGCTCAGTACGTTGGGTGCTCACTACTCAGGGTGCTGGGTGCACAGTGCTCAGTGTGCTGGGTGCTGAGTGCTCAGGGTGCTGGGTGCTCAGTGCTCAGGGTGCTGGGTGCTCAGTACTCAGGGAGCTGGGTGCGCAGTGCTCGGGGTGCTGGGTGCTCAGTGCTCAGGGTGCTGGGTGCTCAGTGCTCAGGGTGCTGGGTGCTCAGTACTCGGGGTGCTGGGTGCTCAGTACTCAGGGTGCTGGGTGCTCAGTACTCAGGGTGCTGGGTGATCAGTACTCGGGTGCTGGGTGCTCAGTGCTCAGAGTGCTGGGTGCTCAGTGCTTGGGGTGCTGGGTGCTCAGTGCTCAGTACTCAGGGTGCTGGGTGCTCAGTGCTCTTGGTGCTGGGTGCACAGTGCTCAGTACTCAGGGTGCTGGGTGCTCAGTGTTCAGGGTGCTGGGTGCTCAGTGCTCAGGGTGCTGGGTGCTCAGTGCTCAGGGTGCTGGGTGCTCAGTGCTCAGGTTGCTGGGTACTCAGTGCTCGGGGTGCTGGGTGCTCAGTACTCAGGGTGCTGGGTGCTCAGTACTCAGGGTGCTCAGTGCTCAGTACTCAGGGTGCTCAGTGCTCAGTACTCAGTGTGCTCAGTGCTCAGGGTGCTGGGTGCTCAGTGCTCGGGGTGCTGGGTGCTCAGTCCTCAGGGTGCTGGGTGCTCAGTGCTCAGGGTGTTCGGTGCTCAGTGCTCAGGGTGCTGGGTGCTCAGTACTCAGGGTGCTGGGTGCTCAGTGCTCGAGGTGCTGGGTGCTCAGTACTCAGGGTGCTGGGTGCTCAGTGCTCAGGGTGCTGGGTGCTCAGTGCTCAGGGTGCTCGGTGCTTAGTACTCAGGGTGCTGGGTGCTCAGTACTCAGGGTGCTGGGTGCTCAGTGCTCAGGGTGCTGGGTGCTCAGTGCTCAGGGTGCTGGGTGCTCAGTACTCAGGGTGCTGGGTGCTCAGTTCTCGGGGTGCTGGGTGCTCAGTACTCAGGGAGCTGGGTGCTCAGTACTCAGGGTGCTGGGTGCTCAGTACTTGGGTGCTGGGTGCTCAGTGCTCAGGGTGCTGGGTGCTCAGTGCTTGGGGTGCTGGGTGCTCAGGGCTCAGTACTCAGGGTGCTGGGGGCTCAGTGCTCAGGGTGCTGGGTGCTCAGTGCTCAGTACTCAGGGTGCTGGGTGCTCAGTGCTCAGGGTGCTGGGTGCTCAGTGCTCAGGGTGCTGGGTGCTCAGTGCTCAGGGTGCTGGGTGCTCAGTACTCAGGGTGCTCGGTGCTTAGTACTCAGGGTGCTGGGTGCTCAGTACTCCGGGTGCTGGGTGCTCAGTGCTCAGTACTCAGGGTGCTGGGTGCTCAGTACTCAGGGTGCTGGGTGCTCAGTGCTCAGGGTGCTGGGTGCTCAGTGCTCGGGGTGCTCGGTGCTCAGTACTCAGGGTGCTGGGTGCTCAGTGCTCAGGGTGCTCAGTACTCAGGGTGCTGTGTGTTCAGTACTCAGGGTGCTGGGTGCTCAGTACTCAGGGTGCTCGGTGCTTAGTACTCAGGGTGCTGGGTGCTCAGTACTCCGGGTGCTGGGTGCTCAGTGCTCGGGGTGCTCAGTGCTCAGTGCTCAAGGTGCTGGGTGCTCAGTACTCAGGGTGATCATTGCTCAGGGTGCTGGGTGCTCAGTACTCAGGGTGCTGGGTGCTCAGTACTCAGGGTGCTCAGTGCTCAGTACTCAGGGTGCTGGGTGCTCAGTGTTCAGGGTGCTCGGTGCTCAGTACTCAGGGTGCTGGGTGCTCAGTGCTCATGGTGCTGGGTGCTCAGTGCTCAGGGTGCTGGTTGCTCAGTGCTCAGGGTGCTGGGTGCTCAGTACTCAGGGTGCTGGGTGCTCAGTACTCGGGTGCTGGGTGCTCAGTGCTCAGGGTGCTGGGTGCTCAGTGCTTGGGGTGCTGGGTGCTCAGGGCTCAGTACTCAGGGTGCTGGGGGCTCAGTGCTCAGGGTGCTGGGTGCTCAGTGCTCAGTACTCAGGGTGCTGGGTGCTCAGTGCTCAGGGTGCTGGGTGCTCAGTGCTCAGGGTGCTGGGTGCTCAGTGCTCAGGGTGCTGGGTGCTCAGTGCTCAGGGTGCTGGGTACTCAGTGCTCGGGGTGCTGGGTGCTCAGTACTCAGGGTGCTGGGTGCTCAGTACTCAGGGTGCTCAGTGCTCAGTACTCAGGGTGCTCAGTGCTCAGTACTCAGGGTGCTCAGTGCTCAGGGTGCTGGGTGCTCAGTGCTCGGGGTGCTGGGTGCTCAGTCCTCAGGGTGCTGGGTGCTCAGTGCTAAGGGTGCTCGGTGCTCAGTGCTCAGGGTGCTGGGTGCTCAGTACTCAGGGTGCTGGGTGCTCAGTGCTCAGGGTGCTGGGTGCTCAGTACTCAGGGTGCTGGGTGCTCAGTGCTCAGGGTGCTGGGTGCTCAGTGCTCAGGGTGCTCGGTGCTTAGTACTCAGGGTGCTGGGTGCTCAGTACTCAGGGTGCTGGGTGCTCAGTGCTCAGGGTGCTGGGTGCTCAGTGCTCAGGGTGCTGGGTGCTCAGTACTCAGGGTGCTGGGTGCTCAGTTCTCGGGGTGCTGGGTGCTCAGTACTCAGGGAGCTGGGTGCTCAGTACTCAGGGTGCTGGGTGCTCAGTACTCGGGTGCTGGGTGCTCAGTGCTCAGGGTGCTGGGTGCTCAGTGCTTGGGGTGCTGGGTGCTCAGTGCTCAGTACTCAGGGTGCTGGGGGCTCAGTGCTCGGGGTGCTGGGTGCTCAGTGCTCAGTACTCAGGGTGCTGGGTGCTCAGTGCTCAGGGTGCTGGGTGCTCAGTGCTCAGGGTGCTGGGTGCTCAGTGCTCAGGGTGCTGGGTGCTCAGTACTCAGGGTGCTCGGTGCTTAGTACTCAGGGTGCTGGGTGCTCAGTACTCCGGGTGCTGGGTGCTCAGTGCTCAGTACTCAGGGTGCTGGGTGCTCAGTACTCAGGGTGCTGGGTGCTCAGTGCTCGGGGTGCTGGGTGCTCAGTGCTCGGGGTGCTCGGTGCTCAGTACTCAGGGTGCTGGGTGCTCAGTGCTCGGGGTGCTCAGTACTCAGGGTGCTGGGTGCTCAGTGCTCAGGGTGCTGGGTGCTCAGTGCTTAGGGTATTGGGTGCTCAGTGCTCAGGGTGCTGGGTGCTCAGTACTCAGGGTGCTCGGTGCTTAGTACTCAGGGTGCTGGGTGCTCAGTACTCCGGGTGCTGGGTGCTCAGTGCTCAGTACTCAGGGTGCTGGGTGCTCAGTACTCAGGGTGCTGGGTGCTCAGTGCTCGGGGTGCTGGGTGCTCAGTGCTCGGGGTGCTCGGTGCTCAGTACTCAGGGTGCTGGGTGCTCAGTACTCAGGGTGCTCGGTGCTTAGTACTCAGGGTGCTGGGTGCTCAGTACTCCGGGTGCTGGGTGCTCAGTGCTCGGGGTGCTCAGTGCTCAGTGCTCAAGGTGCTGGGTGCTCAGTACTCAGGGTGATCATTGCTCAGGGTGCTGGGTGCTCAGTACTCAGGGTGCTGGGTGCTCAGTACTCAGGGTGCTCAGTGCTCAGTACTCAGGGTGCTCAGTGCTCAGTACTAAGGGTGCTCAGTGCTCAGGGTGCTGGGTGCTCAGTGTTCGGGGTGCTCGGTGCTCAGTACTCAGGGTGCTGTGTGCTCAGTGCTCATGGTGCTGGGTGTTCAGTGCTCAGGGTGCTGGTTGCTCAGTGCTCAGGGTGCTGGGTGCTCAGTACTCAGGGTTTTCGGTGCTCAGTACTCGGGGTGCTCAGTGCTCAGTACTCAGGGTGCTGGGTGCTCAGTGCTCAGGGTGCTGGGTGCTCAGTACTAAGGGTGCTGGGTGCTCGGTGCTCAGTACGCTGGGTGCTCAGTACTCAGGTTGCTGGGTACTCAGTACTCAGGGTGCTGGGTGCTCAGTACTCAGGGTGCTCGGTGCTCAGTACTCAGGGTGCTGGGTGCTCAGTGCTCAGGGTGCTGGGTGCTCAGTACTCAGGGTGCTGGGTGCTCAGTGCTCGGGGTGCTCGGTGCTCAGTAAGCTTGGTGCTCAGTACTCAGGGTGCTGGGTGCTCAGTACTCAGGGTGCTGTGTGCTCAGTACTCAGGGTGCTGGGTGCTTAGTACTCAGGGTGCTGGGTGCTTAGTACTCAGGGTGCTGGCTGCTCAGTGCTCAGGGTGCTCGATGCTCAGTGCTCGGGGTGTTGGGTGCTCAGTACTCAGGGTGGTCAGTGCTCAGTGCTCTGGGTGCTGGGTGCTCTGTGCTCGGGGTGCTGGGTGCTCATTCCTCAGGGTGCTGGGTGCTCAGTACGTTGGGTGCTCACTACTCAGGGTGCTGGGTGCACAGTGCTCAGTGTGCTGGGTGCTGAGTGCTCAGGGTGCTGGGTGCTCAGTGCTCAGGGTGCTGGGTGCTCAGTACTCAGGGAGCTGGGTGCGCAGTGCTCGGGGTGCTGGGTGCTCAGTGCTCAGGGTGCTGGGTGCTCAGTGCTCAGGGTGCTGGGTGCTCAGTACTCGGGGTGCTGGGTGCTCAGTACTCAGGGTGCTGGGTGCTCAGTACTCAGGGTGCTGGGTGATCAGTACTCGGGTGCTGGGTGCTCAGTGCTCAGAGTGCTGGGTGCTCAGTGCTTGGGGTGCTGGGTGCTCAGTGCTCAGTACTCAGGGTGCTGGGTGCTCAGTGCTCTTGGTGCTGGGTGCACAGTGCTCAGTACTCAGGGTGCTGGGTGCTCAGTGTTCAGGGTGCTGGGTGCTCAGTGCTCAGGGTGCTGGGTGCTCAGTGCTCAGGGTGCTGGGTGCTCAGTGCTCAGGTTGCTGGGTACTCAGTGCTCGGGGTGCTGGGTGCTCAGTACTCAGGGTGCTGGGTGCTCAGTACTCAGGGTGCTCAGTGCTCAGTACTCAGGGTGCTCAGTGCTCAGTACTCAGTGTGCTCAGTGCTCAGGGTGCTGGGTGCTCAGTGCTCGGGGTGCTGGGTGCTCAGTCCTCAGGGTGCTGGGTGCTCAGTGCTCAGGGTGTTCGGTGCTCAGTGCTCAGGGTGCTGGGTGCTCAGTACTCAGGGTGCTGGGTGCTCAGTGCTCGAGGTGCTGGGTGCTCAGTACTCAGGGTGCTGGGTGCTCAGTGCTCAGGGTGCTGGGTGCTCAGTGCTCAGGGTGCTCGGTGCTTAGTACTCAGGGTGCTGGGTGCTCAGTACTCAGGGTGCTGGGTGCTCAGTGCTCAGGGTGCTGGGTGCTCAGTGCTCAGGGTGCTGGGTGCTCAGTACTCAGGGTGCTGGGTGCTCAGTTCTCGGGGTGCTGGGTGCTCAGTACTCAGGGAGCTGGGTGCTCAGTACTCAGGGTGCTGGGTGCTCAGTACTTGGGTGCTGGGTGCTCAGTGCTCAGGGTGCTGGGTGCTCAGTGCTTGGGGTGCTGGGTGCTCAGGGCTCAGTACTCAGGGTGCTGGGGGCTCAGTGCTCAGGGTGCTGGGTGCTCAGTGCTCAGTACTCAGGGTGCTGGGTGCTCAGTGCTCAGGGTGCTGGGTGCTCAGTGCTCAGGGTGCTGGGTGCTCAGTGCTCAGGGTGCTGGGTGCTCAGTACTCAGGGTGCTCGGTGCTTAGTACTCAGGGTGCTGGGTGCTCAGTACTCCGGGTGCTGGGTGCTCAGTGCTCAGTACTCAGGGTGCTGGGTGCTCAGTACTCAGGGTGCTGGGTGCTCAGTGCTCAGGGTGCTGGGTGCTCAGTGCTCGGGGTGCTCGGTGCTCAGTACTCAGGGTGCTGGGTGCTCAGTGCTCAGGGTGCTCAGTACTCAGGGTGCTGTGTGTTCAGTACTCAGGGTGCTGGGTGCTCAGTACTCAGGGTGCTCGGTGCTTAGTACTCAGGGTGCTGGGTGCTCAGTACTCCGGGTGCTGGGTGCTCAGTGCTCGGGGTGCTCAGTGCTCAGTGCTCAAGGTGCTGGGTGCTCAGTACTCAGGGTGATCATTGCTCAGGGTGCTGGGTGCTCAGTACTCAGGGTGCTGGGTGCTCAGTACTCAGGGTGCTCAGTGCTCAGTACTCAGGGTGCTGGGTGCTCAGTGTTCAGGGTGCTCGGTGCTCAGTACTCAGGGTGCTGGGTGCTCAGTGCTCATGGTGCTGGGTGCTCAGTGCTCAGGGTGCTGGTTGCTCAGTGCTCAGGGTGCTGGGTGCTCAGTACTCAGGGTTTTCGGTGCTCAGTACTCCGGGTGCTCAGTGCCCAGTACTCAGGGTGCTGGGTGCTCAGTGCTCAGGGTGCTGGGTGCTCAGTACTCAGGGTGCTGGGTGCTCGGTGCTCAGTACGCTGGGTGCTCAGTACTCAGGTTGCTGGGTACTCAGTACTCAGGGTGCTGGGTGCTCAGTACTCAGGGTGCTCGGTGCTCAGTACTCAGGGTGCTGGGTGCTCAGTGCTCAGGGTGCTGGGTGCTCAGTACTCAGGGTGCTGTGTGCTCAGTACTCAGGGTGCTGGGTGCTTAGTACTCAGGGTGCTGGGTGCTTAGTACTCAGGGTGCTGGCTGCTCAGTGCTCAGGGTGCTCGGTGCTCAGTGCTCGGGGTGCTGGGTGCTCAGTACTCAGGGTGCTCAGTGCTCAGTGCTCTGGGTGCTGGGGGCTCTGTGCTCGGGGTGCTGGGTGCTCAGTGCTCAGGGTGCTGGGTGCTCAGTTCTCAGGGTGCTCAGTGCTCAGTGCTCGGGGTGCTGGGTGCTCTGTGCTCGGGGTGCTGGTTGCTCAGTGCTCAGGGTGCTGGGTGCTCAGTGCTCAGGGTTCTGGGTGCTCAGTGCTCGGGGCGCTGGGTACTCAGTGCTCGGGGTGCTCAGAGCTCAGTACTCAGTGTGCTGGGTGCTCAGTGCTCGGGGTGCTCGGTGCTCAGTACTCAGGGTGCTGGGTGCTCAGTGCTTGGGGTGCTCGGTGCTCAGTACGTTGGGTGCTCACTACTCAGGGTGCTGGGTGCTCAGTGCTCAGGGTGCTGGGTACTGAGTGCTCAGGGTGCTGGGTGCTCAGTACTCAGGGTGCTCGGTGCTTAGTACTCAGGGTGCTGGGTGCTCAGTACTCCGGGTGCTGGGTGCTCAGTGCTCGGGGTGCTCAGTGCTCAGTGCTCAAGGTGCTGGGTGCTCAGTACTCAGGGTGATCATTGCTCAGGGTGCTGGGTGCTCAGTACTCAGGGTGCTGGGTGCTCAGTACTCAGGGTGCTCAGTGCTCAGTACTCAGGGTGCTCAGTGCTCAGTACTAAGGGTGCTCAGTGCTCAGGGTGCTGGGTGCTCAGTGTTCGGGGTGCTCGGTGCTCAGTACTCAGGGTGCTGTGTGCTCAGTGCTCATGGTGCTGGGTGTTCAGTGCTCAGGGTGCTGGTTGCTCAGTGCTCAGGGTGCTGGGTGCTCAGTACTCAGGGTTTTCGGTGCTCAGTACTCGGGGAGCTCAGTGCTCAGTACTCAGGGTGCTGGGTGCTCAGTGCTCAGGGTGCTGGGTGCTCAGTACTCAGGGTGCTGGGTGCTCGGTGCTCAGTACGCTGGGTGCTCAGTACTCAGGTTGCTGGGTACTCAGTACTCAGGGTGCTGGGTGCTCAGTACTCAGGGTGCTCGGTGCTCAGTACTCAGGGTGCTGGGTGCTCAGTGCTCAGGGTGCTGGGTGCTCAGTACTCAGGGTGCTGGGTGCTCAGTGTTCGAGGTGCTCGGTGCTCAGTACGCTTGGTGCTCAGTACTCAGGGTGCTGGGTGCTCAGTACTCAGGGTGCTGTGTGCTCAGTACTCAGGGTGCTGGGTGCTTAGTACTCAGGGTGCTGGGTGCTTAGTACTCAGGGTGCTGGCTGCTCAGTGCTCAGGGTGCTCGGTGCTCAGTGCTCGGGGTGCTGGGTGCTCAGTACTCAGGGTGGTCAGTGCTCAGTGCTCTGGGTGCTGGGTGCTCTGTGCTCGGGGTGCTGGGTGCTCATTCCTCAGGGTGCTGGATGCTCAGTACTCAGGGTGCTCAGTGCTCAGTGCTCGGGGTGCTGGGTGCTCAGTGCTCGGGGTGCTGGGTGCTCAGTGCTCAGGGTGCTGGGTGCTCAGTGCTCAGGATTCTGGGTGCTCAGTGCTCGGGGCGCTGGGTACTCAGTGCTCGGGGTGCTCGGAGCTCAGTACTCAGTGTGCTGGGTGCTCAGTGCTCGGGGTGCTCGGTGCTCAGTACTCAGGGTGCTGGGTGCTCAGTGCTCGGGGTGCTCGGTGCTCAGTACGTTGGGTGCTCACTACTCAGGGTGCTGGGTGCTCAGTGCTCAGGGTGCTGGGTGCTGAGTGCTCAGGGTGCTGGGTGCTCAGTGCTCAGGGTGCTGGGTGCTCAGTACTCAGGGTGCTGGGTGCGCAGTGCTCGGGGTGCTGGGTGCTCAGTGCTCAGGGTGCTGGGTGCTCAGTGCTCAGGGTGCTGGGTGCTCAGTACTCGGGGTGCTGGGTGCTCAGTACTCAGGGTGCTGGGTGCTCAGTACTCAGGGTGCTGGGTGATCAGTACTCGGGTGCTGGGTGCTCAGTGCTCAGAGTGCTGAGTGCTCAGTGCTTGGGGTGCTGGGTGCTCAGTGCTCAGTACTCAGGGTGCTGGGTGCTCAGTGCTCTTGGTGCTGGGTGCACAGTGCTCAGTACTCAGGGTGCTGGGTGCTCAGTGTTCAGGGTGCTGGGTGCTCAGTGCTCAGGGTGCTGGGTGCTCAGTGCTCAGGGTGCTGGGTGCTCAGTGCTCAGGTTGCTGGGTACTCAGTGCTCGGGGTGCTGGGTGCTCAGTACTCAGGGTGCTGGGTGCTCAGTACTCAGGGTGCTCAGTGCTCAGTACTCAGGGTGCTCAGTGCTCAGTACTCAGTGTGCTCAGTGCTCAGGGTGCTGGGTGCTCAGTGCTCGGGGTGCTGGGTGCTCAGTCCTCAGGGTGCTGGGTGCTCAGTGCTCAGGGTGTTCGGTGCTCAGTGCTCAGGGTGCTGGGTGCTCAGTACTCAGGGTGCTGGGTGCTCAGTGCTCGAGGTGCTGGGTGCTCAGTACTCAGGGTGCTGGGTGCTCAGTGCTCAGGGTGCTGGGTGCTCAGTGCTCAGGGTGCTCGGTGCTTAGTACTCAGGGTGCTGGGTGCTCAGTACTCAGGGTGCTGGGTGCTCAGTGCTCAGGGTGCTGGGTGCTCAGTGCTCAGGGTGCTGGGTGCTCAGTACTCAGGGTGCTGGGTGCTCAGTTCTCGGGGTGCTGGGTGCTCAGTACTCAGGGAGCTGGGTGCTCAGTACTCAGGGTGCTGGGTGCTCAGTACTTGGGTGCTGGGTGCTCAGTGCTCAGGGTGCTGGGTGCTCAGTGCTTGGGGTGCTGGGTGCTCAGGGCTCAGTACTCAGGGTGCTGGGGGCTCAGTGCTCAGGGTGCTGGGTGCTCAGTGCTCAGTACTCAGGGTGCTGGGTGCTCAGTGCTCAGGGTGCTGGGTGCTCAGTGCTCAGGGTGCTGGGTGCTCAGTGCTCAGGGTGCTGGGTGCTCAGTACTCAGGGTGCTCGGTGCTTAGTACTCAGGGTGCTGGGTGCTCAGTACTCCGGGTGCTGGGTGCTCAGTGCTCAGTACTCAGGGTGCTGGGTGCTCAGTACTCAGGGTGCTGGGTGCTCAGTGCTCAGGGTGCTGGGTGCTCAGTGCTCGGGGTGCTCGGTGCTCAGTACTCAGGGTGCTGGGTGCTCAGTGCTCAGGGTGCTCAGTACTCAGGGTGCTGTGTGTTCAGTACTCAGGGTGCTGGGTGCTCAGTACTCAGGGTGCTCGGTGCTTAGTACTCAGGGTGCTGGGTGCTCAGTACTCCGGGTGCTGGGTGCTCAGTGCTCGGGGTGCTCAGTGCTCAGTGCTCAAGGTGCTGGGTGCTCAGTACTCAGGGTGATCATTGCTCAGGGTGCTGGGTGCTCAGTACTCAGGGTGCTGGGTGCTCAGTACTCAGGGTGCTCAGTGCTCAGTACTCAGGGTGCTGGGTGCTCAGTGTTCAGGGTGCTCGGTGCTCAGTACTCAGGGTGCTGGGTGCTCAGTGCTCATGGTGCTGGGTGCTCAGTGCTCAGGGTGCTGGTTGCTCAGTGCTCAGGGTGCTGGGTGCTCAGTACTCAGGGTTTTCGGTGCTCAGTACTCCGGGTGCTCAGTGCCCAGTACTCAGGGTGCTGGGTGCTCAGTGCTCAGGGTGCTGGGTGCTCAGTACTCAGGGTGCTGGGTGCTCGGTGCTCAGTACGCTGGGTGCTCAGTACTCAGGTTGCTGGGTACTCAGTACTCAGGGTGCTGGGTGCTCAGTACTCAGGGTGCTCGGTGCTCAGTACTCAGGGTGCTGGGTGCTCAGTGCTCAGGGTGCTGGGTGCTCAGTACTCAGGGTGCTGTGTGCTCAGTACTCAGGGTGCTGGGTGCTTAGTACTCAGGGTGCTGGGTGCTTAGTACTCAGGGTGCTGGCTGCTCAGTGCTCAGGGTGCTCGGTGCTCAGTGCTCGGGGTGCTGGGTGCTCAGTACTCAGGGTGCTCAGTGCTCAGTGCTCTGGGTGCTGGGGGCTCTGTGCTCGGGGTGCTGGGTGCTCAGTGCTCAGGGTGCTGGGTGCTCAGTTCTCAGGGTGCTCAGTGCTCAGTGCTCGGGGTGCTGGGTGCTCTGTGCTCGGGGTGCTGGTTGCTCAGTGCTCAGGGTGCTGGGTGCTCAGTGCTCAGGGTTCTGGGTGCTCAGTGCTCGGGGCGCTGGGTACTCAGTGCTCGGGGTGCTCAGAGCTCAGTACTCAGTGTGCTGGGTGCTCAGTGCTCGGGGTGCTCGGTGCTCAGTACTCAGGGTGCTGGGTGCTCAGTGCTTGGGGTGCTCGGTGCTCAGTACGTTGGGTGCTCACTACTCAGGGTGCTGGGTGCTCAGTGCTCAGGGTGCTGGGTACTGAGTGCTCAGGGTGCTGGGTGCTCAGTACTCAGGGTGCTCGGTGCTTAGTACTCAGGGTGCTGGGTGCTCAGTACTCCGGGTGCTGGGTGCTCAGTGCTCGGGGTGCTCAGTGCTCAGTGCTCAAGGTGCTGGGTGCTCAGTACTCAGGGTGATCATTGCTCAGGGTGCTGGGTGCTCAGTACTCAGGGTGCTGGGTGCTCAGTACTCAGGGTGCTCAGTGCTCAGTACTCAGGGTGCTCAGTGCTCAGTACTAAGGGTGCTCAGTGCTCAGGGTGCTGGGTGCTCAGTGTTCGGGGTGCTCGGTGCTCAGTACTCAGGGTGCTGTGTGCTCAGTGCTCATGGTGCTGGGTGTTCAGTGCTCAGGGTGCTGGTTGCTCAGTGCTCAGGGTGCTGGGTGCTCAGTACTCAGGGTTTTCGGTGCTCAGTACTCGGGGAGCTCAGTGCTCAGTACTCAGGGTGCTGGGTGCTCAGTGCTCAGGGTGCTGGGTGCTCAGTACTCAGGGTGCTGGGTGCTCGGTGCTCAGTACGCTGGGTGCTCAGTACTCAGGTTGCTGGGTACTCAGTACTCAGGGTGCTGGGTGCTCAGTACTCAGGGTGCTCGGTGCTCAGTACTCAGGGTGCTGGGTGCTCAGTGCTCAGGGTGCTGGGTGCTCAGTACTCAGGGTGCTGGGTGCTCAGTGTTCGAGGTGCTCGGTGCTCAGTACGCTTGGTGCTCAGTACTCAGGGTGCTGGGTGCTCAGTACTCAGGGTGCTGTGTGCTCAGTACTCAGGGTGCTGGGTGCTTAGTACTCAGGGTGCTGGGTGCTTAGTACTCAGGGTGCTGGCTGCTCAGTGCTCAGGGTGCTCGGTGCTCAGTGCTCGGGGTGCTGGGTGCTCAGTACTCAGGGTGGTCAGTGCTCAGTGCTCTGGGTGCTGGGTGCTCTGTGCTCGGGGTGCTGGGTGCTCATTCCTCAGGGTGCTGGATGCTCAGTACTCAGGGTGCTCAGTGCTCAGTGCTCGGGGTGCTGGGTGCTCAGTGCTCGGGGTGCTGGGTGCTCAGTGCTCAGGGTGCTGGGTGCTCAGTGCTCAGGATTCTGGGTGCTCAGTGCTCGGGGCGCTGGGTACTCAGTGCTCGGGGTGCTCGGAGCTCAGTACTCAGTGTGCTGGGTGCTCAGTGCTCGGGGTGCTCGGTGCTCAGTACTCAGGGTGCTGGGTGCTCAGTGCTCGGGGTGCTCGGTGCTCAGTACGTTGGGTGCTCACTACTCAGGGTGCTGGGTGCTCAGTGCTCAGGGTGCTGGGTGCTGAGTGCTCAGGGTGCTGGGTGCTCAGTGCTCAGGGTGCTGGGTGCTCAGTACTCAGGGTGCTGGGTGCGCAGTGCTCGGGGTGCTGGGTGCTCAGTGCTCAGGGTGCTGGGTGCTCAGTGCTCAGGGTGCTGGGTGCTCAGTACTCGGGGTGCTGGGTGCTCAGTACTCAGGGTGCTGGGTGCTCAGTACTCAGGGTGCTGGGTGATCAGTACTCGGGTGCTGGGTGCTCAGTGCTCAGAGTGCTGAGTGCTCAGTGCTTGGGGTGCTGGGTGCTCAGTGCTCAGTACTCAGGGTGCTGGGTGCTCAGTGCTCTTGGTGCTGGGTGCACAGTGCTCAGTACTCAGGGTGCTGGGTGCTCAGTGCTCAGGGTGCTGGGTGCTCAGTGCTCAGGGTGCTGGGTGCTCAGTGCTCAGGGTGCTGGGTGCTCAGTGCTCAGGGTGCTGGGTACTCAGTGCTCGGGGTGCTGGGTGCTCAGTACTCAGGGTGCTGGGTGCTGAGTACTCAGGGTGCTCAGTGCTCAGTACTCAGGGTGCTCGGTGCTCAGTACTCAGTGTGCTCAGTGCTCAGGGTGCTGGGTGCTCAGTGCTCGGGGTGCTGGGTGCTCAGTCCTCAGGGTGCTGGGTGCTCAGTGCTCAGGGTGCTCGGTGCTCAGTGCTCAGGGTGCTGGGTGCTCAGTACTCAGGGTGCTGGGTGCTCAGTGCTCGGGGTGCTGGGTGCTCAGTACTCAGGGTGCTGGGTGCTCAGTGCTCAGGGTGCTGGGTGCTCAGTGCTCAGGGTGCTCGGTGCTTAGTACTCAGGGTGCTGGGTGCTCAGTACTCAGGGTGCTGGGTGCTCAGTGCTCAGGGTGCTGGGTGCTCAGTGCTCAGGGTGCTGGGTGCTCAGTACTCAGGGTGCTGGGTGCTCAGTTCTCGGGGTGCTGGGTGCTCAGTACTCAGGGAGCTGGGTGCTCAGTACTCAGGGTGCTGGGTGCTCAGTACTCGGGTGCTGGGTGCTCAGTGCTCAGGGTGCTGGGTGCTCAGTGCTTGGGGTGCTGGGTGCTCAGGGCTCAGTACTCAGGGTGCTGGGGGCTCAGTGCTCAGGGTGCTGGGTGCTCAGTGCTCAGTACTCAGGGTGCTGGTTGCTCAGTGCTCAGGGTGCTGGGTGCTCAGTGCTCAGGGTGCTGGGTGCTCAGTGCTCAGGGTGCTGGGTGCTCAGTACTCAGGGTGCTCGGTGCTTAGTACTCAGGGTGCTGGGTGCTCAGTACTCCGGGTGCTGGGTGCTCAGTGCTCGGGGTGCTCAGTGCTCATTGCTCAAGGTGCTGGGTGCTCAGTACTCAGGGTGATCATTGCTCAGGGTGCTGGGTGCTCAGTACTCAGGGTGCTGGGTGCTCAGTACTCAGGGTGCTCAGTGCTCAGTACTCAGGGTGCTGGGTGCTCAGTGTTCAGGGTGCTCGGTGCTCAGTACTCAGGGTGATGGGTGCTCAGTGCTCATGGTGCTGGGTGCTCAGTGCTCAGGGTGCTGGTTGCTCAGTGCTCAGGGTGCTGGGTGCTCAGTACTCAGGGTTTTCGGTGCTCAGTACTCCGGGTGCTCAGTGCCCAGTACTCAGGGTGCTGGGTGCTCAGTGCTCAGGGTGCTGGGTGCTCAGTACTCAGGGTGCTGGGTGCTCGGTGCTCAGTACGCTGGGTGCTCAGTACTCAGGTTGCTGGGTACTCAGTACTCAGGGTGCTGGGTGCTCAGTACTCAGGGTGCTCGGTGCTCAGTACTCAGGGTGCTGGGTGCTCAGTGCTCAGGGTGCTGGGTGCTCAGTACTCAGGGTGCTGTGTGCTCAGTACTCAGGGTGCTGGGTGCTTAGTACTCAGGGTGCTGGGTGCTTAGTACTCAGGGTGCTGGCTGCTCAGTGCTCAGGGTGCTCGGTGCTCAGTGCTCGGGGTGCTGGGTGCTCAGTACTCAGTGTGCTGGGTGCTCAGTGCTCGGGGTGCTCGGTGCTCAGTACTCAGGGTGCTGGGTGCTCAGTGCTTGGGGTGCTCGGTGCTCAGTACGTTGGGTGCTCACTACTCAGGGTGCTGGGTGCTCAGTGCTCAGGGTGCTGGGTACTGAGTGCTCAGGGTGCTGGGTACTGAGTGCTCAGGGTGCTGGGTGCTCAGTGCTCAGGGTGCTGGGTGCTCAGTACTCAGGGTGCTGGGTGCTCAGTACTCGGGGTGCTGGGTGCTCAGTACTCAGGGTGCTGGGTGCTCAGTACTCAGGGTGCTGGGTGATCAGTACTCGGGTGCTGGGTGCTCAGTGCTCAGAGTGCTGGGTGCTCAGTGCTTGGGGTGCTGGGTGCTCAGCGCTCTTGGTGCTGGGTGCACAGTGCTCAGTACTCAGGGTGCTGGGTGCTCAGTGCTCAGGGTGCTGGGTGCTCAGTGCTCAGGGTGCTGGGTGCTCAGTGCTCAGGGTGCTGGGTGCTCAGTGCTCAGGGTGCTGGGTACTCAGTGCTCGGGGTGCTGGGTGCTCAGTACTCAGGGTGCTGGGTGCTCAGTACTCAGGGTGCTCAGTGCTCAGTACTCAGGGTGCTCGGTGCTCAGTACTCAGTGTGCTCAGTGCTCAGGGTGCTGGGTGCTCAGTGCTCGGGGTGCTGGGTGCTCAGTCCTCAGGGTGCAGGGTGCTCAGTGCTCAGGGTGCTCGGTGCTCAGTGCTCAGGGTGCTGGGTGCTCAGTACTCAGGGTGCTGGGTACTCAGTGCTCGGGGTGCTGGGTGCTCAGTACTCAGGGTGCTGGGTGCTCAGTGCTCAGGGTGCTGGGTGCTCAGTGCTCAGGGTGCTCGGTGCTTAGTACTCAGGGTGCTGGGTGCTCAGTACTCAGGGTGCTGGGTGCTCAGTGCTCAGGGTGCTGGGTGCTCAGTGCTCAGGGTGCTGGGTGCTCAGTACTCAGGGTGCTGGGTGCTCAGTTCTCGGGGTGCTGGGTGCTCAGTACTCAGGGAGCTGGGTGCTCAGTACTCAGGGTGCTGGGTGCTCAGTACTCGGGTGCTGGGTGCTCAGTACTCAGGGTGCTGGGGGCTCAGTGCTCAGGGTGCTGGGTGCTCAGTGCTCAGTACTCAGGGTGCTGGGTGCTCAGTGCTCAGGGTGCTGGGTGCTCAGTGCTCAGGGTGCTGGGTGCTCAGTGCTCAGGGTGCTGGGTGCTCAGTACTCAGGGTGCTCAGTGCTTAGTACTCAGGGTGCTGGGTGCTCAGTACTCCGGGTGCTGGGTTCTCAGTGCTCAGTACTCAGGGTGCTGGGTGCTCAGTACTCAGGGTGCTGGGTGCTCAGTGCTCGGGGTGCTGGGTGCTCAGTGCTCGGGGTGCTCCGTGCTCAGTACTCAGGGTGCTGGGTGCTCAGTGCTCAGGGTGCTCAGTACTCAGGGTGCTGTGTGTTCAGTACTCAGGGTGCTGGGTGCTCAGTACTCAGGGTGCTCGGTGCTCAGTACTCAGGGTGCTGGGTGCTCAGTGCTCAGGGTGCTGGGTGCTCAGTACTCAGGGTGCTGTGTGCTCAGTACTCAGGGTGCTGGGTGCTTAGTACTCAGGGTGCTGGGTGCTTAGTACTCAGGGTGCTGGCTGCTCAGTGCTCAGGGTGCTCGGTGCTCAGTGCTCGGGGTGCTGGGTGCTCAGTACTCAGGGTGCTCAGTGCTCAGTGCTCTGGGTGCTGGGTGCTCTGTGCTCGGGGTGCTGGGTGCTCAGTGCTCAGGGTGCTGGGTGCTCAGTTCTCAGGGTGCTCAGTGCTCAGTGCTCGGGGTGCTGGGTGCTCTGTGCTCGGGGTGCTGGGTGCTCAGTGCTCAGGGTGCTGGGTGCTCAGTGCTCAGGGTTCTGGGTGCTCAGTGCTCGGAGCGCTGGGTACTCACTGCTCGGGGTGCTCGGAGCTCAGTACTCAGTGTGCTGGGTGCTCAGTGCTCGGGGTGCTCGGTGCTCAGTACTCAGGGTACTGGGTGCTCAGTGCTTGGGGTGCTCGGTGCTCAGTACGTTGGGTGCTCACTACTCAGGGTGCTGGGTGCTCAGTGCTCAGGGTGCTGGGTACTGAGTGCTCAGGGTGCTGGGTGCTCAGTGCTCAGGGTGCTGGGTGCTCAGTGCTCGGGCTGCTGGGTGCTCAGTGCTCAGTACTCAGGGTGCTGGGTGCTCAGTGCTCAGGGTGCTGGGTGCTCAGTGCTCAGAGTGCTGGGTGCTCAGTGCTCTTGGTGCTGGGTGCACAGTGCTCAGTACTCAGGTTGCTGGGTGCTCAGTGCTCAGGGTGCTAGGTGCTCAGTGCTCAGCGTGCTGGGTGCTGAGTGCTCAGGGTGCTGGGTGCTCAGTGCTCAGGTTGCTGGGTACTCAGTGCTCGGGGTGCTGGGTGCTCAGTACTCAGGGTGCTGGGTGCTCAGTACTCAGGGTGCTCAGTGCTCAGTACTCAGGGTGCTGGGTGCTCAGTGCTCAGGGTGCTCGGTGCTTAGTACTCAGGGTGCTGGGTGCTCAGTACTCAGGGTGCTGGGTGCTCAGTGCTCAGGGTGCTGGGTGCTCAGTGCTCAGGGTGCTGGGTGCTCAGTACTCAGGGTGCTGGGTGCTCAGTTCTAGGGGGGCTGGGTGCTCAATACTCAGGGAGCTGGGTGCTCAGTACTCAGGGTGCTGGGTGCTCAGTACTCGGGTGCTGGGTGCTCAGTGCTCAGGGTGCTGGGTGCTCAGTGCTCGGGGTGCTGGGTGCTCAGTGCTCAGTACTCAGGGTGCTGGGTGCTCAGTGCTCGGGGTGCTGGGTGGTCAGTGCTCAGTACTCAGGGTGCTGGGTGCTCAGTGCTCGGGGTGCTTGATGCTCAGTACTCAGGGTGCTGGGTGCTCAGTGCCCAGTACACAGGGTGCTGGGTGCTCAGTGCTCGGGGTGCTGGGTGCTCAGTGCTCAGTACTCAGGGTGCTGGGTGCTCAGTGCTCGGGGTGCTTGATGCTCAGTACTCAGGGTGCTGGGTGCTCAGTGCTCAGGGTGCTGGGTGCTCAGTACTCAGGGTGCTGGGTGCTCAGTACTCAGTATGCTGGGTGCTCAGTGCTCGGGGTGCTCAGTACTCAGGGTGCTGGGTGCTCAGTACTCAGGGTGCTGGGTGCTCAGTGCCCAGTACACAGGGTGCTGGGTGCTCAGTGCTCGGGGTGCTGGGTGCTCAGTGCTCAGTACTCAGGGTGCTGGGTGCTCAGTGCTCGGGGTGCTTGATGCTCAGTACTCAGGGTGCTGGGTGCTCAGTGCTCAGGGTGCTGGGTGCTCAGTGCTCGGGGTGCTTGATGCTCAGTACTCAGGGTGCTGGGTGCTCAGTGCTCAGGGTGCTGGGTGCTCAGTACTCAGGGTGCTGGGTGCTCAGTACTCAGTATGCTGGGTGCTCAGTGCTCGGGGTGCTCAGTACTCAGGGTGCTGTGTGTTCAGTGCTCAGGGTACTGGGTGCTCAGTACTCAGGGTGCTCAGTGCTTGGGGTGCTGGGTGCGCATTACTCAGGGTGTTGGGTGCTCAGTACTCAGGGTGCTCAGTGCTTGGGGTGCTGGGTGCTCAGTACTCAGGGTGCTCAGTGCTTGGGGTTTTGGGTGCTCAGTACTCAGGGTGCTGGGTGCTCAGTGCTCAGGGTGCTGGGTGCTCAGTACTCAGGGTGCTGGGTGCTCATTACTCAGGGTGCTAGGTGCTCAGTGTTCGGGGTGCTGGGTGCTCAGTGCTCGGGGTGCTGGGTGCTCAGTGCTCAGGGTGCTGGGTGCTCAGTGCTCAGGTTTCTGGGTGCTCAGTGCTCGGGGCGCTGGGTGCTCAGTGCTCGGGGTGCTCGGAGCTCAGTACTCAGGGTGCTGGGTGCTCAGTGCTTGGGGTGCTCGGTGCTGAGTACTCAGGGTGCTGGGTGCTCAGTGCTCGGGGTGCTCGGTGCTCAGTACGTTGGGTGCTCACTACTCAGGGTGCTGGGTGCTCAGTGCTCAGGGTGCTGGGTGCTGAGTGCTCAGGGTGCTGGGTGCTCAGTGCTCAGGGTGCTGGGTGCTCAGTACTCAGGGTGCTGGGTGCGCAGTGCTCGGGGTGATGGGTGCTCAGTGCTCAGGGTGCTGGGTGCTCAGTGCTCAGGGTGCTGGGTGCTCAGTACTCGGGGTGCTGGGTGCTCAGTACTCAGGGTGCTGGGTGCTCAGTACTCAGGGTGCTGGGTGATCAGTACTCGGGTGCTGGGTGCTCAGTGCTCAGAGTGCTGGGTGCTCAGTGCTTGGGGTTCTGGGTGCTCAGTGCTCAGTACTCAGGGTGCTGGGTGCTCAGTGCTCTTGGTGCTGGGTGCACAGTGCTCAGTACTCAGCGTGCTGGGTGCTCAGTGCTCAGGGTGCTGGGTGCTCAGTGCTCAGGGTGCTGGGTGCTCAGTGCTCAGGGTGCTGGGTGCTCAGTGCTCAGGGTGCTGGGTACTCAGTGCTCGGGGTGCTGGGTGCTCAGTACTCAGGGTGCTGGGTGCTCAGTACTCAGGGTGCTCAGTGCTCAGTACTCAGGGTGCTCAGTGCTCAGTACACAGGGTGATCAGTGCTCAGGGTGCTGGGTGCTCAGTGCTCGGGGTGCTGGGTGCTCAGTCCTCAGGGTGCTGGGTGCTCAGTGCTCAGGGTGCTCGGTGCTCAGTGCTCAGGCTGCTGGGTGCTCAGTACTCAGGGTGCTGGGTGCTCAGTGCTCGGTGTGCTGGGTGCTCAGTACTCAGGGTGCTGGGTGCTCAGTGCTCAGGGTGCTGGGTGCTCAGTGCTCAGGGTGCTCGGTGCTTAGTACTCAGGGTGCTGGGTGCTCAGTACACAGGGTGCTGGGTGCTCAGTGCTCAGGGTGCTGGGTGCTCAGTGCTCAGGGTGCTGGGTGCTCAGTACTCATGGTGCTGGGTGCTCAGTTCTCGGGGTGCTGGGTGCTCAGTACTCAGGGAGCTGGGTGCTCAGTACTCAGGGTGCTGGGTGCTCAGTACTCGGGTGCTGGGTGCTCAGTGCTCAGGGTGCTGGGTGCTCAGTGCTTGGGGTGCTGGGTGCTCAGTGCTCAGTACTCAGGGTGCTGGGGGCTCAGTGCTCGGGGTGCTGGGTGCTCAGTGCTCAGTACTCAGGGTGCTGGGTGCTCAGTGCTCAGGGTGCTGGGTGCTCAGTGCTCAGGGTGCTGGGTGCTCAGTACTCCGGGTGCTCGGTGCTTAGTACTCAGGGTGCTGGGTGCTCAGTACTCCGGGTGCTGGGTGCTCAGTGCTCGGCGTGCTCAGTGCTCAGTGCTCAAGTTGCTGGGTGCTCAGTACTCAGGGTGATCATTGCTCAGGGTGCTGGGTGCTCAGTACTCAGGGTGCTGGGTGCTCAGTACTCAGGGTGCTCAGTGCTCAGTACTCAGGGTGCTCAGTGCTCAGTACTAAGGGTGCTCAGTGCTCAGGGTGCTGGGTGCTCAGTGTTCGCGGTGCTCGGTGCTCAGTACTCAGGGTGCTGGGTGCTCAGTGCTCATGGTGCTGGGTGCTCAGTGCTCAGGGTGCTGGTTGCTCAGTGCTCAGGGTGCTGGGTGCTCAGTACTCAGGGTTTCCGGTGCTCAGTACTCGGGGTGCTCAGTGCTCAGTACTCAGGGTGCTGGGTGCTCAGTGCTCAGGGTGCTGGGTGCTCAGTACTCAGGGTGCTGGGTACTCGGTGCTCAGTACGCTGGGTGCTCAGTACTCAGGTTGCTGGGTACTCAGTACTCAGGGTGCTGGGTGCTCAGTACTCAGGGTGCTCGGTGCTCAGAACTCAGGGTGCTGGGTGCTCAGTGCTCAGGGTGCTGGGTGCTCAGTGCTCAGGGTGCTGGGTGCTCAGTACTCAGGGTGCTGGGTGCTCAGTGCTCGGGGTGTTCGGTGCTCAGTACGCTGGGTGCTCAGTACTCAGGGTGCTGGGTGCTCAGTACTCAGGGTGCTGTGTGCTCAGTACTCAGGGTGCTGGGTGCTTAGTACTCAGGGTGCTGGGTGCTTAGTACTCAGGGTGCTGGCTGCTCAGTGCTCAGGGTGCTCGGTGCTCAGTGCTCGGGGTGCTGGGTGCTCAGTACTCAGGGTGCTCAGTGCTCAGTGCTCTGGGTGCTGGGTGCTCTGTGCTCGGGGTGCTGGGGGCTCATTGCTCAGGGTGCTGGGTGCTCAGTACTCAGGGTGCTCAGTGCTCAGTGCTCGGGGTGCTGGGTGCTCAGTGTTCGGGGTGTTGGGTGCTCAGTGTTCAGGGTGCTGGGTGCACAGTGCTCAGGGTTCTGGGTGCTCAGTGCTCGGGGCGCTGGGTACTCAGTGCTCGGGGTGCTCGGAGCTCAGTACTCAGTGTGCTGGGTGCTCAGTGCTCGGGGTGCTCTGTGCTCAGTACTCAGGGTGCTGGGTGCTCAGTGCTCGGGGTGCTCGGTGCTCAGTACGTTGGGTGCTCACTACTCAGGGTGCTGGGTGCTCAGTGCTCAGGGTGCTGGGTGCTGAGTGCTCAGGGTGCTGGGTGCTCAGTGCTCAGGGTGCTGGGTGCTCAGTACTCAGGGTGCTGGGTGCGCAGTGCTCGGGGTGCTGGGTGCTCAGTGCTCAGGGTGCTGGGTGCTCAGTGCTCAGGGTGCTGGGTGCTCAGTACTCGGGGTGCTGGGTGCTCAGTACTCAGGGTGCTGGGTGCTCAGTACTCAGGGTGCTGGGTGATCAGTACTCGGGTGCTGGGTGCTCAGTGCTCAGAGTGCTGGGTGCTCAGTGCTCGGGGTGCTGGGTGCTCAGTGCTCAGTACTCAGGGTGCTGGGTGCTCAGTGCTCTTGGTGCTGGGTGCACAGTGCTCAGTACTCAGGGTGCTGGGTGCTCAGTGCTCAGAGTGCTGGGTGCTCAGTGCTCAGGGTGCTGGGTGCTCAGTGCTCAGGGTGCTGGGTGCTCAGTGCTCAGGGTGCTGGGTACTCAGTGCTCGGGGTGCTGGGTGCTCAGTACTCAGGGTGCTGGGTGCTCCGTACTCAGGGTGCTCAGTGCTCAGTACTCAGGGTGCTCAATGCTCAGTACTCAGGGTGCTCAGTGCTCAGGGTGCTGGGTGCTCAGTGCTCGGGGTGCTGGGTGCTCAGTCCTCAGGGTGCTGGGTGCTCAGTGCTCAGGGTGCTCGGTGCTGAGTGCTCAGTGTGCTGGGTGCTCAGTACTCAGGGTGCTGGGTGCTCAGTGCTCGGGGTGCTGGGTGCTCAGTACTCAGGGTGCTGGGTGCTCAGTGCTCAGGGTGCTGGGTGCTCAGTGCTCAGGGTGCTCGGTGCTTAGTACTCAGGTTGCTGGGTGCTCAGTACTCAGGGTGCTGGGTGCTCGGTGCTCAGGGTGCTGGGTGCTCAGTGCTCAGGGTGCTTTGTGCTCAGTACTCAGGGTGCTGTGTGCTCAGTTCTCGGGGTGCTGGGTGCTCAGTACTCAGGGAGCTGGGTGCTCAGTACTCAGGGTGCTGGGTGCTCAGTACTCGGGTGCTGGGTGCTCAGTGCTCAGGGTGCTGGGTGCTCAGTGCTCGGGGTGCTGGGTGCTCAGTGCTCAGTACTCAGGGTGCTGTGGGCTCAGTGCTCGGGGTGCTGGGTGCTCAGTGCTCAGTACTCAGGGTGCTGGGTGCTCAGTGCTCAGGGAGCTGGGTGCTCAGTGCTCAGGGTGCTGGGTGCTCAGTGCTCAGGGTGCTGGGTGCTCAGTACTCAGGGTGCTCGGTGCTTAGTACTCAGGGTGCTGGGTGCTCAGTACTCCGGGTGCTGGGTGCTCAGTGCTCAGTACTCAGGGTGCTGGGTGCTCAGTACTCAGGGTGCTGGGTGCTCAGTGCTCGGGGTGCTGGGTGCTCAGTGCTCGGGGTGCTCGGTGCTCAGTACTCAGGGTGCTGGGTGCTCAGTGCTCGGGGTGCTCAGTACTCAGCGTGCTGTGTGTTCAGTGCTCAGGGTGCTGGGTGCTCATTACTCAGGGTGCTCGGTGCTTAGTACTCAGGGTGCTGGGTGCTCAGTACTCCGGGTGCTGGGTGCTCAGTGCTCGGGGTGCTCGGTGCTCAGTGCTCAAGGTGCTGGGTGCTCAGTACTCAGGGTGATCATTGCTCAGGGTGCTGGGTGCTCAGTACTCAGGGTGCTGGGTGCTCAGTACTCAGGGTGCTCAGTGCTCAGTACTCAGGGTGCTCAGTACTCAGTACTAAGGGTGCTCAGTGCTCAGGGTGCTGGGTGCTCAGTGTTCGGGGTGCTCGGTGCTCAGTACTCAGGGTGCTGGGTGCTCAGTGCTCATGGTGCTGGGTGCTCAGTGCTCAGGGTGCTGGTTGCTCAGTGCTCAGGGTGCTGGGTGCTCAGTACTCATGGTGCTCGGTGCTCGGTGTGCTGGGTGCTCAGTGCTCGGGGTTTTCGGTGCTCAGTACTCGGGGTGCTCAGTGCTCAGTACTCAGGGTGCTGGGTGCTCAGTGATCAGGGTGCTGGGTGCTCAGTACTCAGGGTGCTGGGTGCTCGGTGCTCAGTACGCTGGGTGCTCAGTACTCAGGTTGCTGGGTGCTCAGTACTCAGGGTGCTGGGTGCTCAGTACTCAGGGTGCTCAGTGCTCAGTACACAGGGTGCTGGGTGCTCAGTGCTAGGGTTGCTGGGTGCTCAGTGCTCAGTACTCAGGGTGCTGGGTGCTCAGTGCTCAGGGTGCTGAGTGCTCAGTACTCAGCTTGCTGGGTGCTCAGTACTCAGGGTGCTGGGTGCTCAGTGCTCAGGGTGCTGGGTGCTCCGTGCTCAGGGTGCTGGGTGCTCAGTGCTCAGGGTGCTGGGTGCTCAGTACTCAGCGTGCTGGGTGCTCAGTACTCAGGGTGCTGGGTGCTCAGTACTCAGGGTGCTGGGTGCTCAGTGCTCAGGGTGCTGGGTGCTCAGTACTCAGGGTGCTGGGTGCTCAGTGCTCAGGGTGCTGGGTGCTCAGTGCTCAGGGTGCTGGGTGCTCAGTGCTCGGGGAGCTCGGTGCTCAGTACTCAGGGTGCTGTGTGCTCAGTACTCAGTGCTCGGGGTCCTGGGTGCTCCGTGCTCGGGGTGCTGGGTGCTCAGTACTCAGGGTGCTGGGTGCTCATTCTCGGGGTGCTGGGTGCTCAGTGCTCGGTGTGCTGGGTGCTCAGTGCTCAGGGTGCTGGGGGCTCAGTACTCAGGGTGCTGGGTGCTCAGTACTCAGGGTGCTCGGTTCTCAGTACTCAGGGTGCTGGGTGCTCATTCTCGGGGTGCTGGGTGCTCAGTGCTCGGGTTGCTGGGTGATCAGTACTCAGGGTGCTGGGGGCTCAGTACTCAGGGTGCTGGGTGCTCAGTACTCAGGGTGATCTGTTCTCAGTACTCAGGGTGCTGGGTGCTCAGTGCTCGGGGTGCTGGGTGCTCAGTACTCGGGGTGCTCAGTACTCAGGGTACTGGGTGCTCAGTACTCAGGGTTCTGGGTGCTCAGTGCTCAGGATGCTCGGTGCTCAGTACTCGGGGTGCTGGGTGCTCAGTACTCGGGGTGCTGGGTGCTCAGTGCTCAGGGTGCTGGGTGCTCAGTGCTCGGGGAGCTGGGTGCTCAGTGCTGAGGGTGCTGGCTGCTAAGTGCTCAGGGTGCTGGGTGCTCAGTACTCAGGGTGCTAGGTGCTCAGTACTCAGGGTGCTCAGTGCTCAGTACTCAGCGTGCTGGGTGCTCAGTGCTCGGGGTGCTCGGTGATCAGTACTCAGGGTGCTGGGTGCTCAGTGCTCAGGGTGCTGAGTACTCAGTACTCAGGGTGCTGGGTGCTCAGTGCTCAGGGTGCTGGGTGCTCAGTGCTCAGGGTGCTGGGTGCTCAGTGCTCGGGGTGCTGGGTGCTCAGTGCTCGGGGTGCTGGGTGCTCAGTGCTCGGGGTGCTGGGTGCTCAGTGCTCAGGGTGCTGGGTGCTCAGTACTCAGGGTGCTGGGGGCTCAGTACTCAGGGTGCTGGGTGCTCAGTGTTCAGGGTGCTGGGTGCTCAGTCCTCAGGGTGCTGGGTGCTCAGTACTCAGGGTGTTCGGTGCTCAGTACTCAGGGTGCTCAGTGCTCAGTACTCAGGGTGCTGGTTGCTCAGTGCTCGGGGTGCTCGGTGCTCAGTACTCAGGGTGCTGGGTGCTCAGTACTCAGGGTGCTGGGTGCTCAGTACTCAGGGTGCTGGGTGCTCAGTACTCAGGGTGCTGGGTGCTCAGTATTCAGGGTGCTGGGTGCTCAGTGCTCAGGGTGCTGGGTGCTCAGTACTCAGGGTGCTTGGTGCTCAGTACTTAGTGTGCTCGGTGCTCAGTACTCAGTGTGCTAGGTGCTCAGTGCTCAGGGTTCTTTGTACTCAGTACTCAGGGTTCTGGGTGCTCAGTACTCAGGGTGCTAGGTGCTCAGTGCTCAGGGTGCTGGGTGCTCAGCGCTCAGGGTGCTGGGTGCTCAGTACTCAGGGTGCTGGGTGCTCAGTGCTCAGGGTGATCGGTGCTCAGTACTCAGGGTGCTCAGTACTCAGGGTGCTGGGTTCTCAGTGCTCAGGGTGCTGGGTGCTCAGTACTCAGGGTGCTGGGTGCTCAGTGCTCGGTGTGCTGGGTGCTCAGTGCTCAGGGTGCTCAGTGCTCAGGGTGCTGAGTGCTCAGTGCTCGGGGTGCTCGGTGCTCAGGGTGCTGGGTGATCAGTCCTCAGGGTGCTCAGTGCTCAGGGTGCTGGGTGCTCAGTGCTCGGGGTGCTCGGTGCTCAGTACTCAGGGTGCTGGGTGCTCAGTGCTCGGGGTGCTCAGTACTCAGCGTGCTGTGTGTTCAGTGCTCAGGGTGCTGGGTGCTCATTACTCAGGGTGCTCGGTGCTTAGTACTCAGGGTGCTGGGTGCTCAGTACTCCGGGTGCTGGGTGCTCAGTGCTCGGGGTGCTCGGTGCTCAGTGCTCAAGGTGCTGGGTGCTCAGTACTCAGGGTGATCATTGCTCAGGGTGCTGGGTGCTCAGTACTCAGGGTGCTGGGTGCTCAGTACTCAGGGTGCTCAGTGCTCAGTACTCAGGGTGCTCAGTACTCAGTACTAAGGGTGCTCAGTGCTCAGGGTGCTGGGTGCTCAGTGTTCGGGGTGCTCGGTGCTCAGTACTCAGGGTGCTGGGTGCTCAGTGCTCATGGTGCTGGGTGCTCAGTGCTCAGGGTGCTGGTTGCTCAGTGCTCAGGGTGCTGGGTGCTCAGTACTCATGGTGCTCGGTGCTCGGTGTGCTGGGTGCTCAGTGCTCGGGGTTTTCGGTGCTCAGTACTCGGGGTGCTCAGTGCTCAGTACTCAGGGTGCTGGGTGCTCAGTGATCAGGGTGCTGGGTGCTCAGTACTCAGGGTGCTGGGTGCTCGGTGCTCAGTACGCTGGGTGCTCAGTACTCAGGTTGCTGGGTGCTCAGTACTCAGGGTGCTGGGTGCTCAGTACTCAGGGTGCTCAGTGCTCAGTACACAGGGTGCTGGGTGCTCAGTGCTAGGGTTGCTGGGTGCTCAGTGCTCAGTACTCAGGGTGCTGGGTGCTCAGTGCTCAGGGTGCTGAGTGCTCAGTACTCAGCTTGCTGGGTGCTCAGTACTCAGGGTGCTGGGTGCTCAGTGCTCAGGGTGCTGGGTGCTCCGTGCTCAGGGTGCTGGGTGCTCAGTGCTCAGGGTGCTGGGTGCTCAGTACTCAGCGTGCTGGGTGCTCAGTACTCAGGGTGCTGGGTGCTCAGTGCTCAGGGTGCTGAGTGCTCAGTACTCAGCGTGCTGGGTGCTCAGTACTCAGGGTGCTGGGTGCTCAGTGCTCAGGGTGCTGGGTGCTCAGTACTCAGGGTGCTGGGTGCTCAGTGCTCAGGGTGCTGGGTGCTCAGTGCTCAGGGTGCTGGGTGCTCAGTGCTCGGGGAGCTCGGTGCTCAGTACTCAGGGTGCTGTGTGCTCAGTACTCAGTGCTCGGGGTCCTGGGTGCTCCGTGCTCGGGGTGCTGGGTGCTCAGTACTCAGGGTGCTGGGTGCTCATTCTCGGGGTGCTGGGTGCTCAGTGCTCGGTGTGCTGGGTGCTCAGTGCTCAGGGTGCTGGGGGCTCAGTACTCAGGGTGCTGGGTGCTCAGTACTCAGGGTGCTCGGTTCTCAGTACTCAGGGTGCTGGGTGCTCATTCTCGGGGTGCTGGGTGCTCAGTGCTCGGGTTGCTGGGTGATCAGTACTCAGGGTGCTGGGGGCTCAGTACTCAGGGTGCTGGGTGCTCAGTACTCAGGGTGATCTGTTCTCAGTACTCAGGGTGCTGGGTGCTCAGTGCTCGGGGTGCTGGGTGCTCAGTACTCGGGGTGCTCAGTACTCAGGGTACTGGGTGCTCAGTACTCAGGGTTCTGGGTGCTCAGTGCTCAGGATGCTCGGTGCTCAGTACTCGGGGTGCTGGGTGCTCAGTACTCGGGGTGCTGGGTGCTCAGTGCTCAGGGTGCTGGGTGCTCAGTGCTCGGGGAGCTGGGTGCTCAGTGCTGAGGGTGCTGGCTGCTAAGTGCTCAGGGTGCTGGGTGCTCAGTACTCAGGGTGCTAGGTGCTCAGTACTCAGGGTGCTCAGTGCTCAGTACTCAGCGTGCTGGGTGCTCAGTGCTCGGGGTGCTCGGTGATCAGTACTCAGGGTGCTGGGTGCTCAGTGCTCAGGGTGCTGAGTACTCAGTACTCAGGGTGCTGGGTGCTCAGTGCTCAGGGTGCTGGGTGCTCAGTGCTCAGGGTGCTGGGTGCTCAGTGCTCGGGGTGCTGGGTGCTCAGTGCTCGGGGTGCTGGGTGCTCAGTGCTCGGGGTGCTGGGTGCTCAGTGCTCAGGGTGCTGGGTGCTCAGTACTCAGGGTGCTGGGGGCTCAGTACTCAGGGTGCTGGGTGCTCAGTGTTCAGGGTGCTGGGTGCTCAGTCCTCAGGGTGCTGGGTGCTCAGTACTCAGGGTGTTCGGTGCTCAGTACTCAGGGTGCTCAGTGCTCAGTACTCAGGGTGCTGGTTGCTCAGTGCTCGGGGTGCTCGGTGCTCAGTACTCAGGGTGCTGGGTGCTCAGTACTCAGGGTGCTGGGTGCTCAGTACTCAGGGTGCTGGGTGCTCAGTACTCAGGGTGCTGGGTGCTCAGTATTCAGGGTGCTGGGTGCTCAGTGCTCAGGGTGCTGGGTGCTCAGTACTCAGGGTGCTTGGTGCTCAGTACTTAGTGTGCTCGGTGCTCAGTACTCAGTGTGCTGGGTGCTCAGTGCTCAGGGTTTTTTGTACTCAGTACTCAGGGTTCTGGGTGCTCAGTACTCAGGGTGCTAGGTGCTCAGTGCTCAGGGTGCTGGGTGCTCAGCGCTCAGGGTGCTGGGTGCTCAGTACTCAGGGTGCTGGGTGCTCAGTGCTCAGGGTGATCGGTGCTCAGTACTCAGGGTGCTCAGTACTCAGGGTGCTGGGTTCTCAGTGCTCAGGGTGCTGGGTGCTCAGTACTCAGGGTGCTGGGTGCTCAGTGCTCGGTGTGCTGGGTGCTCAGTGCTCAGGGTGCTCAGTGCTCAGGGTGCTGAGTGCTCAGTGCTCGGGGTGCTCGGTGCTCAGGGTGCTGGGTGATCAGTCCTCAGGGTGCTCAGTGCTCAGGGTGCTGGGTGCTCAGTGCTCGGGGTGCTCGGTGCTCAGTACTCAGGGTGCTGGGTGCTCAGTACTCATGGTGCTGGGTGCTCAGTACTCAGGGGGCTGGGTGCTCAGTGCTCAGGGTGCTGGGTGCTCAGTGCTCAGGGCGCTAGGTGCTCAGTGCTCGGGGTGCTGGGTGCTCAGTGCTCGGGGTGCTGGGTGGTCAGTGCTCATTGATCAGGGTGCTGGGTGCTCAGTCCTCAGGGTGCTGGGTGCTCAGTACTCAGGGTGTTCGGTGCTCAGTACTCAGGGTGCTCAGTGCTCAGTACTCAGGGTGCTGGTTGCTCAGTGCTCGGGGTGCTCGGTGCTCAGTACTCAGGGTGCTGGGTGCTCAGTACTCAGGGTGCTGGGTGCTCAGTACTCAGGGTGCTGGGTGCTCAGTACTCAGGGTGCTGGGTGCTCAGTATTCAGGGTGCTGGGTGCTCAGTGCTCAGGGTGCTGGGTGCTCAGTACTCAGGGTGCTTGGTGCTCAGTACTTAGTGTGCTCGGTGCTCAGTACTCAGTGTGCTGGGTGCTCAGTGCTCAGGGTTCTTTGTACTCAGTACTCAGGGTTCTGGGTGCTCAGTACTCAGGGTGCTAGGTGCTCAGTGCTCAGGGTGCTGGGTGCTCAGCGCTCAGGGTGCTGGGTGCTCAGTACTCAGGGTGCTGGGTGCTCAGTGCTCAGGGTGATCGGTGCTCAGTACTCAGGGTGCTCAGTACTCAGGGTGCTGGGTTCTCAGTGCTCAGGGTGCTGGGTGCTCAGTACTCAGGGTGCTGGGTGCTCAGTGCTCGGTGTGCTGGGTGCTCAGTGCTCAGGGTGCTCAGTGCTCAGGGTGCTGAGTGCTCAGTGCTCGGGGTGCTCGGTGCTCAGGGTGCTGGGTGATCAGTCCTCAGGGTGCTCAGTGCTCAGGGTGCTGGGTGCTCAGTGCTCGGGGTGCTCGGTGCTCAGTACTCAGGGTGCTGGGTGCTCAGTACTCATGGTGCTGGGTGCTCAGTACTCAGGGGGCTGGGTGCTCAGTGCTCAGGGTGCTGGGTGCTCAGTGCTCAGGGCGCTAGGTGCTCAGTGCTCGGGGTGCTGGGTGCTCAGTGCTCGGGGTGCTGGGTGGTCAGTGCTCATTGATCAGGGTGCTGGGTGCTCAGTGCTCAGTGCTCAGGGTGCTGGGTGCTCAGTACTCAGGGTGCTGGGTGCTCAGTACTCAGGGTGCTGGGTGCTCAGTGATCAGGGTGCTGGGTGCTCAGTACTCTGGGTGTTGGGTGCTCAGTACTCAGGGTGCTGGGTGCTCAGTGCTCGGGGTGCTGGGTGCTCAGTGCTCAGGGTGCTGGGTGCTCAGTACTCAGGGTGCTGGGTGCTCATTACTCAGGGTGCTGGGTGCTCAGTGCTCAGGGTGCTGGGTGCTCAGTCCTCAGGGTGCTGGGTGCTCAGTACTCAGGGTGTTCGGTGCTTAGTACTCAGGGTGCTCAGTGCTCAGTACTCAGGGTGCTGGTTGCTCAGTGCTCGGGGTGCTCGGTGCTCAGTATTCAGGGTGCTGGGTGCTCAGTACTCAGGGTGCTGGGTGCTCCGTACTCAGGGTGCTGGGTGCTCAGTACTCAGGGTTCTGGGTGCTCAGTACTCAGGGTGCTGGGTGCTCAATGCTCAGGGTGCTGGGTGCTCAGTGCTCAGGGTGCTGGGTGCTCAGTACTCAGGGTACTGGGTGCTCAGTGCTCAGGGTGATCGGTGCTCAGTACTCAGGGTGCTCAGTACTCAGGGTGCTGGGTGCTCAGTACTCAGGGTGCTGGGTGCTCAGTGCTCAGGGTGCTGGGTGCTCAGTGCTCTGGGTGCTGGGTGCTCAGTGCTCAGGGTGCTGAGTGCTCAGTGCTCAGGGTGCTGGGTGCTCAGTGATCGGGGTGATGGGTGCTGAGTGCTCAGGGTGCGGGGTGCTCAGTGCTCGGGGTGCTCGGTGCTCAGTGCTCAGGGTCCTGGGTGCTCAGTACTCAGGGTGCTGGGTTCTTAGTAATCAGGGTGCTCAGTGCTCAGTACACAGGGTGCTGGGTGCTCAGTGCTTAGAGTGTTGGGTGCTCAGTACTCAGGGTGCTGGGTGCTCAGTGCTCAGTGCTCAGGGTGCTCAGTGCTCAGGGTGCTGGGTGCTCAGGGTGCTGGGTGCTCAGGGTGCTGGGTGCTCAGTGCTCGGGGTGCTGGGTGCTCAGTGCTCAGTGCTCAGGGTGCTGGGTGCACTGTGCTCAGTGCTCAGGGTGCTGGGTGTTCAGTACTCAGGGTGCTCGGTGCTCAGTGCTCAGGGTGCTAGGTGCTCAGTACTCAGGGTGCTGGGTGCTCAGTGCTCGGGGTGCTGGGTGCTCAGTACTCAGGGTGCTGGGTGCTCAGTACTCAGGGTGCTGGGTGCTCAGTGCTCAGGGTGCTCCGTGCTCAGTACTCAGGGTGCTCGGTGCTCAGTACTCAGGGTGCTGGGTGATCAGTGCTCAGGGTGCTGGGTGCTCAGTGCTCAGGGTGCTGGGTGCTCAGTGCTCAGGGTGCTGGGTGCTCAGTGCTCAGGGTGCTGGGTGCTCAGTGATCGGGGTGATGGGTGCTGAGTGCTCAGGGTGCTGAGTGCTCAGTGCTCGGGTTGCTCGGTGCTCAGTGCTCAGGGTCCTGGGTGGTCAGTACTCAGGGTGCTGGGTGCTTAGTAATCAGGGTGCTCAGTGCTCAGTACACAGGGTGCTGGGTGCTCAGTGCTCGGGGTGCTGGGTGCTCAGTGCTCAGTACTCAGGGTGCTGGGTGCTCAGTGCTCAGGGTGCTGAGTGCTCAGTACTCAGCGTGCTGGGTGCTCAGTACTCAGGGTGCTGGGTGCTCAGTGCTCAGGGTGCTGGGTGCTCAGTGCTCAGGGTGCTGGGTGCTCAGTGCTCGGGGAGCTCGGTGCTCAGTACTCAGGGTGCTCAGTACTCAGTGCTCGGGGTCCTGGGTGCTCCGTGCTCTGGGTGATCTGTTCTCAGTACTCAGGGTGCTGGGTGCTCAGTGCTCGGGTTGCTGGGTGCTCAGTACTCGGGGTGCTCAGTACTCAGGGTACGGGGTGCTCAGTACTCAGGGTGCTGGGTGCTCAGAGCTCGGGGTGCTCGGTGCTCAGTACTCGGGGTGCTGGGTGCTCAGTGCTCAGGGTGCTGGGTGCTCAGAGCTCGGGGTGCTGGGTGCTCAGTGCTGAGGGTGCTGGCTGCTCAGTGCTCAGGGTGCTGGGTGCTCAGTACTCAGGGTGCTAGGTGCTCAGTACTCAGGGTGCTCAGTGCTCAGTACTCAGCGTGCTGGGTGCTCAGTGCTCAGGGTCCTCGGTGCTCAGTACTCAGGGTGTTCAGTGCTCAGTACGCAGCGTGCTTTGTGCTCAGTGCTCAGGGTGCTGGGTGCTCAGTACTCAGGGTGCTGGGTGCTCAGTATTCAGGGTGCTGGGTGCTCAGTACACAGGGTGCTGGGTGCTCAGTGCACGGGGTGCTCGGTGATCAGTACTCAGGGTGCTGGGTGCTCAGTGCTCAGGGTGCTGAGTACTCAGTACTCAGGGTGCTGGGTGCTCAGTGCTCAGGGTGCTGGGTGCTCAGGGTGCTGGGTGCTCAGTTCTCAGGGTGCTGGGTGCTCAGTGCTCGGGGTGCTGGGTTCTCAGTGCTCAGGGTGCTGGGTGCTCTGTACTCAGGGTGCTGGGTGCTCATTACTCAGGGTGCTGGGTGCTCAGTGCTCAGGGTGCTGGGTGCTCAGTCCTCAGGGTGCTGGGTGCTCAGTACTCAGGGTGTTCGGTGCTTAGTACTCAGGGTGCTCAGTGCTCAGTACTCAGGGTGCTGGTTGCTCAGTGCTCGGGGTGCTCGGTGCTCAGTACTCAGGGTGCTGGGTGCTCAGTACTCAGGGTGCTGGGTGCTCCGTACTCAGGGTGCTGGGTGCTCAGTACTCAGGGTGCTGAGTGCTCAGTACTCAGGGTGCTGGGTGCTCAGTGCTCAGGGTGCTGGGTGCTCAGTACTCAGGGTGCTGGGTGCTCAGTACTCAGGGTGCTCGGTGCTCAGTACTCAGGGTGCTGGGTGCTCAGTGCTCAGGGTGTTTGTACTCAGTACTCAGGGTTCTGGGTGCTCAGTACTCAGGGTGCTGGGTGCTCAGTGCTCAGGGTGCTGGGTGCTCAGTGCTCAGGGTGCTGTGTGCTCAGTACTCAGGGTGCTGGGTGCTCAGTGCTCAGGGTGATCGGTGCTCAGTACTGAGGGTGCTCAGTACTCAGGGTGCTGGGTGCTCAGTATTCAGGGTGCTCATTGCTCAGGGTGTTGGGTGCTCAGGGTGCTGGGTGCTCAGTGCTCGGGGTGCTGTGTGCTCAGTGCTCAGTGCTCAGGGTGCTGGGTGCTCAGTGCTCAGGGTGCTGTGTGCTCAGTGCTCAGTACTCAGCGTGCTGGGTGCTCAGTGCTCAGAGTGTTGGGTGCTCAGTACTCAGGGTGCTCGGTGCTCAGCGCTCAGTTCTCAGGGTGCTCAGTGCTCAGGGTGCTCAGTGCTCAGGGTGCAGGGTGCTCAGGGTGCTGGGTGCTCAGTGCTCGGGGTGCTGGGTGCTAAGTGCTCAGTGCTCAGGATGCTGGGTGCTCAGTGCTCAGTGCTCAGGGTGCTGGGTGTTCAGTACTCAGGGTGCTCGGTGCTCAGTGCTCAGGGTGCTAGGTGCTCAGTACTCAGGGTGCTGGGTGCTCAGTGCTCAGTGTGATCAGTGCTCAGTACTCAGGGTGCTGGGTGCTCAGTACTCAGGGTGCTGGGTGCTCAGTGCTCAGGGTGCTGGGTGCTCAGTACTCAGGGTGCTGGGTGCTCAGTACTCAGGGTGCTCCGTGCTCAGTACTCAGGGTGCTGGGTGCTCAGTGCTCAGGGTGCTTTGTACTCAGTACTCAGGGTTCTGGGTGCTCAGTACTCAGGGTGCTGGGTGCTCAATGCTCAGGGTGCTGGGTGCTCAGTGCTCAGGGTGCTGGGTGCTCAGTACTCAGGGTGCTGGGTGCTCAGTGCTCAGGGTGATCGGTGCTCAGTACTCAGGGTGCTCAGTACTCAGGGTGCTGGGTGCTCAGTACTCAGGGTGCTGGGTGCTCAGTGCTCAGGGTGCTGGGTGCTCAGTGCTCTGGGTGCTGGGTGCTCAGTGCTCAGGGTGCTGGGTGCTCAGTGCTCAGGGTGCTGGGTGCTCAGTGATCGGGGTGATACGTGCTGAGTGCTCAGGGTGCTGGGTGCTCAGTGCTCGGGGTGCTCTGTGCTCAGTGCTCAGGGTCCTGGGTGCTCAGTACTCAATGTGCTGGGTGCTTAGTAATCAGGGTGCTCAGTGCTCAGGACACAGGGTGCTGGGTGATCAGTGCTCGGGGTGCTGGGTGCGGAGTGCTCAGTACTCAAGGTGCTGGGTGCTCAGTGCTCAGGGTGCTGGGTGCTCAGTGCTCAGGGTGCTGGGTGCTCAGTGCTCGGGGAGCTCGGTGCTCAGTACTCAGGGTGCTGGGTGCTCAGTACTCAGTGCTCGGGGTCCTGGGTGCTCCGTGCTCGGGGTGCTGGGTGCTCAGTACTCAGGGTGCTGGGTGCTCATTCTCGGGGTGCTGGGTGCTCAGTGCTCGGGGTGCTGGGTGCTCAGTACTCAGGGTGCTGGGGGCTCAGTACTCAGGGTGCTGGGTGCTCAGTACTCAGGGTGCTCGGTTCTCAGTACTCAGGGTGCTGGGTGCTCATTCTCGGGGTGCTGGGTGCTCAGTGCTCGGGGTGCTGGATGCTCAGTACTCAGGGTGCTGGGGGCTCAGTACTCAGGGTGCTGGGTGCTCAGTACTCAGGGTAATCTGTTCTCAGTACTCAGGGTGCTGGGTGCTCAGTGCTCGGGGTGCTGGGTGCTCAGTACTCAGGGTGCTGGGTGCTCAGTGCTCGGGTTGCTGGGTGCTCAGTGCTCAGGGTGCTGGGTGCTCAGTGCTCAGTGTGCTGGGTGCTCAGTACTCAGGGTGCTGGGTGCTTAGTACTCAGGGTGCTCAGTGCTCAGTACACAGGGTGCTGGGTGCTCAGTGCTCGGGGTGCTGGGTGCTCAGTGCTCAGTACTCAGGGTGCTGGGTGCTCAGTGCTCAGGGTGCTGGGTGCTCAGTACTCAGCGTGCTGGGTGCTCAGTACTCAGGGTGCTGGGTGCTCAGTGCTCAGGGTGCTGGGTGCTCAGTCCTCAGGGTGCTGGGTGCTCAGGGATCGGGGTGCTGGGTGCTCAGTACTCAGGGTGCTCAGAGCTCGGTTAGCTCGGTGCTCAGTACTCAGGGTGCTGGGTGCTCAGTACTCAGTTATCGGGGTCCTGGGTGCTCCGTGCTCGGGGTGCTGGGTGCTCAGTGCTCTGGGTGCTGGGTGCTCAGTACTCAGGGTGCTGGGTGCTCAGTACTCAGGGTGCTGGGTGCTCAGTGCTCAGCGTGCTGTGTGCTCAGTACTCAGGGTGCTGGGTGCTCAGTACTCAGGGTGCTCGGTGCTCAGTACTCAGGGTGCTGGGTCCTCAGTGCTCAGGGTGCTGGGTACTCAGTACTCAGGGTGCTGGGTGCTCAGTACTCAGGGTGCTGGGTGCTCAGTGCTCAGGGTGCTGGGTGCTCAGTGCTCAGGGTGCTGGGTGCTCAGTACTCAGGGTGCTGGGTGCTCAGTGCTCAGGGTGATCGGTGCTCAGTACTCAGGGTGCTCAGTACTCAGGGTGCTGGGTGCTCAGTGCTCAGGGTGCTGGGTGCTCAGTACTCAGGGTGCTGTGTGCTCAGTGCTCGGGGTGCTGGGTGCTCAGTGCTCAGGGTGATCGGTGCTCAGTACTCAGGGTGCTGGGTGCTCAGTGCTCAGGGTGCTGGGTGCTCAGTCCTCAGGGTGCTCAGTGCTCAGGGTGCTGGGTGTTCAGTACTCATGGTGCTGGGTGCTCAGTACTCAGGGTCCTGGGTGCTCAGTGCTCAGTGTGCTGGGTGCTCAGTGCTCAGGGCGCTGGGTGCTCAGTGCTCGGGGTGCTGGGTGCTCAGTGCTCGGGGTGCTGGGTGGTCAGTGCTCAGTGCTCAAGGTGCTGGGTGCTCAGTGCTCAGTGCTCAGGGTGCTGGGTGCTCAGTACTCAGGGTGCTGGGTGCTCAGTACTCAGGGTGTTGGGTGCTCAGTACTCAGGGTGCTCAGTGCTCAGTACTCGGGGTGCTGGGTGCTCAGTGCTCAGTGTGCTCAGTGCTCAGTTCTCAGGGTGCTGGGTGCTCAGTGCTCGGGGCGCTGGGTGCTCAGTGCTCGGGGTGCTGGGTGCTCAGTACTCAGGGTGCTGTGTGCTCAGTGCTCAGTACTCAGCGTGCTGGGTGCTCAGTGCTCAGAGTGTTGGGTGCTCAGTACTCAGGGTGCTGGGTGCTCAGTGCTCAGTGCTCAGGGTGCTCAGTGCTCAGGGTGCTCAGTGCTCAGGGTGCTGTGTGCTCAGGGTGCTCAGTGCTCAGTGCTCAGGGTGCTGGGTGCTCAGTGCTCAGTGCTCAGGGTGCTGGGTGCTCAGTGCTCAGTGCTCAGGGTGCTGGGTGTTCAGTACTCAGGGTGCTCGGTGCTCAGTGCTCAGGGTGCTAGGTGCTCAGTACTCAGGGTGCTGGGTGCTCAGTGCTCGGGGTGCTGGGTGCTCAGTACTCAGGGTGCTGGGTGCTCAGTACTCAGGGTGCTGGGTGCTCAGTGCTCAGGGTGCTGGGTGCTCAGTGCTCTGGGTGCTGGGTGCTCAGTGCTCAGGGTGCTGGGTGCTCAGTGCTCAGGGTGCTGGGTGCTCAGTGATCGGGGTGATGGGTGCTGAGTGCTCAGGGTGCTGAGTGCTCAGTGCTCGGGGTGCTCGTTGCTCAGTGCTCAGGGTCCTGGGTGCTCAGTACTCAGGGTGCTGGGTGCTTAGTAATCAGGGTGCTCAGTGCTCAGTACACAGGGTGCTGGGTGCTCAGTGCTCGGGGTGCTGGGTGCTCAGTGCTCAGTACTCAGGGTGCTGGGTGCTCAGTGCTCAGGGTGCTGAGTGCTCAGTACTCAGCGTGCTGGGTGCTCAGTACTCAGGGTGCTGGGTGCTCAGTGCTCAGGGTGCTGGGTGCTCAGTGCTCAGGGTGCTGGGTGCTCAGTGCTCGGGGAGCTCGGTGCTCAGTACTCAGGGTGCTGGGTGCTCAGTACTCAGTGCTCGGGGTCCTGGGTGCTCTGTGCTCGGGGTGATCTGTTCTCAGTACTCAGGGTGCTGGGTGCTCAGTGCTCGGGGTGCTGGGTGCTCAGTACTCGGGGCGCTCAGTACTCAGGGTACTGGATGCTCAGTACTCAGGGTGCTGGGTGCTCAGAGCTCGGGGTGCTCGGTGCTCAGTACTCGGGGTGCTGGGTGCTCAGTGCTCAGGGTGCTGGGTGCTCAGTGCTCGGGGTGCTGGGTGCTCAGTGCTGAGGGTGCTGGCTGCTCAGTGCTCAGGGTGCTGGGTGCTCAGTACTCAGGGTGCTAGGTGCTCAGTACTCAGGGTGCTCAGTGCTCAGTACTCAGCGTGCTGGGTGCTCAGTGCTCAGGGTCCTCGGTGCTCAGTACTCAGGCTGTTCAGTGCTCAGTACTCAGCGTGCTTTGTGCTCAGTGCTCAGGGTGCTGGGTGCTCAGTACTCAGGGTGCTGGGTGCTCAGTATTCAGGGTGCTGGGTGCTCAGTACTCAGGGTGCTGGGTGCTCAGTGCACGGGGTGCTCGGTGATCAGTACTCAGGGTGCTGGGTGCTCAGTGCTCAGGGTGCTGAGTACTCAGTACTCAGGGTGCTGGGTGCTCAGTACACAGGGTGCTGGGTGCTCAGTGCTCGGGGTGCTGGGTGCTCAGTGCTCAGTACTCAGGGTGCTGGGTGCTCAGTGCTCAGGGTGCTGGGTGCTCAGTACTCAGGGTGCTGGGTGCTCAGTATTCAGGGTGCTGGGTGCTCAGTACTCAGGGTGCTGGGTGCTCAGTGCTCGGGGTGCTCGGTGCTCAGTGCTCAGTGTGCTGGGTGCTCAGTACTCAGGGTGCTGGGTGCTTAGTACTCAGGGTGCTCAGTGCTCAGTACACAGGGTGCTGGGTGCTCAGTGCTCGGGGTGCTGGGTGCTCAGTGCTCAGTACTCAGGGTGCTGGGTGCTCAGTGCTCAGGGTGCTGGGTGCTCAGTACTCAGCATGCTGGGTGCTCAGTACTCAGGGTGCTGGGTGCTCAGTGCTCAGGGTGCTGGGTGCTCAGTCCTCAGGGTGCTGGGTGCTCAGTGATCAGGGTGCTGGGTGCTCAGTACTCAGGGTGCTCAGTGCTCGGTTAGCTCGGTGCTCAGTACTCAGGGTGTTGGGTGCTCAGTACTCAGTTCTCGGGGTCCTGGGTGCTCCGTGCTCGGGTTGCTGGGTGCTCAGTGCTCTGGGTGCTGGGTGCTCAGTACTCAGGGTGCTGGGTGCTCAGTACTCAGGGTGCTGGGTGCTCAGTGCTCAGGGTGCTGTGTGCTCAGTACTCAGGGTGCTGGGTGCTCAGTACTCAGGGTGCTCGGTGCTCAGTACTCAGGGTGCTGGGTCCTCAGTGCTCAGGGTGCTGGGTACTCAGTACTCAGGGTGCTGGGTGCTCAGTACTCAGGATGCTGGGTGCTCAGTGCTCAGGGTGCTGGGTGCTCAGTGCTCAGGGTGCTGGGTGCTCAGTACTCAGGGTGCTGGGTGCTCAGTGCTCAGGGTGATCGGTGCTCAGTACTCAGGGTGCTCAGTACTCAGGGTGCTGGGTGCTCAGTGCTCAGGGTGCTGGGTGCTCAGTACTCAGGGTGCTGGGTGCTCAGTGCTCGGGGTGCTGGGTGCTCAGTGCTCAGGGTGCTGGGTGCTCAGTACTCATGGTGCTGGGTGCTCAGTACTCAGGGTCCTGGGTGCTCAGTGCTCAGTGTGCTGGGTGCTCAGTGCTCAGGGCGCTGGGTGCTCAGTGCTCGGGGTGCTGGGTGCTCAGTGCTCGGGGTGCTGGGTGGTCAGTGCTCAGTGCTCAAGGTGCTGGGTGCTCAGTGCTCAGTGCTGAGGGTGCTGGGTGCTCAGTATTCAGGGTGCTCATTGCTCAGGGTGTTGGGTGCTCAGGGTGCTGGGTGCTCAGTGCTCGGGGTGCTGTGTGCTCAGTGCTCAGTGCTCAGGGTGCTGGGTGCTCAGTGCTCAGGGTGCTGTGTGCTCAGTGCTCAGTACTCAGCGTGCTGGGTGCTCAGTGCTCAGAGTGTTGGGTGCTCAGTACTCAGGGTGCTCGGTGCTCAGTGCTCAGTGCTCAGGGTGCTCAGTGCTCAGGGTGCTCAGTGCTCAGGGTGCTGGGTGCTCAGGGTGCTGGGTGCTCAGTGCTCGGGGTGCTGGGTGCTAAGTGCTCAGTGCTCAGGATGCTGGGTGCTCAGTGCTCAGTGCTCAGGGTGCTGGGTGTTCAGTACTCAGGGTGCTCGGTGCTCAGTGCTCAGGGTGCTAGGTGCTCAGTACTCAGGGTGCTGGGTGCTCAGTGCTCAGTGTGATCAGTGCTCAGTACTCAGGGTGCTGGGTGCTCAGTACTCAGGGTGCTGGGTGCTCAGTGCTCAGGGTGCTGGGTGCTCAGTACTCAGGGTGCTGGGTGCTCAGTACTCAGTGTGCTCCGTGCTCAGTACTCAGGGTGCTGGGTGCTCAGTGCTCAGGGTGCTTTGTACTCAGTACTCAGGGTTCTGGGTGCTCAGTACTCAGGGTGCTGGGTGCTCAATGCTCAGGGTGCTGGGTGCTCAGTGCTCAGGGTGCTGGGTGCTCAGTACTCAGGGTGCTGGGTGCTCAGTGCTCAGGGTGATCGGTGCTCAGTACTCAGGGTGCTCAGTACTCAGGGTGCTGGGTGCTCAGTACTCAGGGTGCTGGGTGCTCAGTGCTCAGGGTGCTGGGTGCTCAGTGCTCTGGGTGCTGGGTGCTCAGTGCTCAGGGTGCTGGGTGCTCAGTGCTCAGGGTGCTGGGTGCTCAGTGATCGGGGTGATGGGTGCTGAGTGCTCAGGGTGCTGGGTGCTCAGTGCTCGGGGTGCTCTGTGCTCAGTGCTCAGGGTCCTGGGTGCTCAGTACTCAATGTGCTGGGTTCTTAGTAATCAGGGTGCTCAGTGCTCAGGACACAGGGTGCTGGGTGATCAGTGCTCGGGGTGCTGGGTGCGGAGTGCTCAGTACTCAAGGTGCTGGGTGCTCAGTGCTCAGGGTGCTGGGTGCTCAGTGCTCAGGGTGCTGGGTGCTCAGTGCTCGGGGAGCTCGGTGCTCAGTACTCAGGGTGCTGGGTGCTCAGTACTCAGTGCTCGGGGTCCTGGGTGCTCCGTGCTCGGGGTGCTGGGTGCTCAGTACTCAGGGTGCTGGGTGCTCATTCTCGGGGTGCTGGGTGCTCAGTGCTCGGGGTGCTGGGTGCTCAGTACTCAGGGTGCTGGGGGCTCAGTACTCAGGGTGCTGGGTGCTCAGTACTCAGGGTGCTCGGTTCTCAGTACTCAGGGTGCTGGGTGCTCATTCTCGGGGTGCTGGGTGCTCAGTGCTCGGGGTGCTGGGTGCTCAGTACTCAGGGTGCTGGGGGCTCAGTACTCAGGGTGCTGGGTGCTCAGTACTCAGGGTAATCTGTTCTCAGTACTCAGGGTGCTGGGTGCTCAGTGCTCGGGGTGCTGGGTGCTCAGTACTCAGGGTGCTGGGTGCTCAGTGCTCGGGTTGCTGGGTGCTCAGTGCTCAGGGTGCTGGGTGCTCAGTGCTCAGTGTGCTGGGTGCTCAGTACTCAGGGTGCTGGGTGCTTAGTACTCAGGGTGCTCAGTGCTCAGTACACAGGGTGCTGGGTGCTCAGTGCTCGGGGTGCTGGGTGCTCAGTGCTCAGTACTCAGGGTGCTGGGTGCTCAGTGCTCAGGGTGCTGGGTGCTCAGTACTCAGCGTGCTGGGTGCTCAGTACTCAGGGTGCTGGGTGCTCAGTGCTCAGGGTGCTGGGTGCTCAGTCCTCAGGGTGCTGGGTGCTCAGGGATCGGGGTGCTGGGTGCTCAGTACTCAGGGTGCTCAGAGCTCGGTTAGCTCGGTGCTCAGTACTCAGGGTGCTGGGTGCTCAGTACTCAGTTATCGGGGTCCTGGGTGCTCCGTGCTCGGGGTGCTGGGTGCTCAGTGCTCTGGGTGCTGGGTGCTCAGTACTCAGGGTGCTGGGTGCTCAGTACTCAGGGTGCTGGGTGCTCAGTGCTCAGCGTGCTGTGTGCTCAGTACTCAGGGTGCTGGGTGCTCAGTACTCAGGGTGCTCGGTGCTCAGTACTCAGGGTGCTGGGTCCTCAGTGCTCAGGGTGCTGGGTACTCAGTACTCAGGGTGCTGGGTGCTCAGTACTCAGGGTGCTGGGTGCTCAGTGCTCAGGGTGCTGGGTGCTCAGTGCTCAGGGTGCTGGGTGCTCAGTACTCAGGGTGCTGGGTGCTCAGTGCTCAGGGTGATCGGTGCTCAGTACTCAGGGTGCTCAGTACTCAGGGTGCTGGGTGCTCAGTGCTCAGGGTGCTGGGTGCTCAGTACTCAGGGTGCTGGGTGCTCAGTGCTCGGGGTGCTGGGTGCTCAGTGCTCAGGGTGATCGGTGCTCAGTACTCAGGGTGCTGGGTGCTCAGTGCTCAGGGTGCTGGGTGCTCAGTCCTCAGGGTGCTCAGTGCTCAGGGTGCTGGGTGTTCAGTACTCATGGTGCTGGGTGCTCAGTACTCAGGGTCCTGGGTGCTCCGTGCTCAGTGTGCTGGGTGCTCAGTGCTCAGGGCGCTGGGTGCTCAGTGCTCGGGGTGCTGGGTGCTCAGTGCTCGGGGTGCTGGGTGGTCAGTGCTCAGTGCTCAAGGTGCTGGGTGCTCAGTGCTCAGTGCTCAGGGTGCTGGGTGCTCAGTACTCAGGGTGCTGGGTGCTCAGTACTCAGGGTGTTGGGTGCTCAGTACTCAGGGTGCTCAGTGCTCAGTACTCGGGGTGCTGGGTGCTCAGTGCTCAGTGTGCTCAGTGCTCAGTTCTCAGGGTGCTGGGTGCTCAGTGCTCGGGGCGCTGGGTGCTCAGTGCTCGGGGTGCTGGGTGCTCAGTACTCAGGGTGCTGTGTGCTCAGTGCTCAGTACTCAGCGTGCTGGGTGCTCAGTGCTCAGAGTGTTGGGTGCTCAGTACTCAGGGTGCTGGGTGCTCAGTGCTCAGTGCTCAGGGTGCTCAGTGCTCAGGGTGCTCAGTGCTCAGGGTGCTGGGTGCTCAGGGTGCTGGGTGCTCAGTGCTCAGGGTGCTGGGTGCTCAGTGCTCAGTGCTCAGGGTGCTGGGTGCTCAGTGCTCAGTGCTCAGGGTGCTGGGTGTTCAGTACTCAGGGTGCTCGGTGCTCAGTGCTCAGGGTGCTAGGTGCTCAGTACTCAGGGTGCTGGGTGCTCAGTGCTCGGGGTGCTGGGTGCTCAGTACTCAGGGTGCTGGGTGCTCAGTACTCAGGGTGCTGGGTGCTCAGTGCTCAGGGTGCTGGGTGCTCAGTGCTCTGGGTGCTGGGTGCTCAGTGCTCAGGGTGCTGGGTGCTCAGTGCTCAGGGTGCTGGGTGCTCAGTGATCGGGGTGATGGGTGCTGAGTGCTCAGGGTGCTGAGTGCTCAGTGCTCGGGGTGCTCGTTGCTCAGTGCTCAGGGTCCTGGGTGCTCAGTACTCAGGGTGCTGGGTGCTTAGTAATCAGGGTGCTCAGTGCTCAGTACACAGGGTGCTGGGTGCTCAGTGCTCGGGGTGCTGGGTGCTCAGTGCTCAGTACTCAGGGTGCTGGGTGCTCAGTGCTCAGGGTGCTGATTGCTCAGTACTCAGCGTGCTGGGTGCTCAGTACTCAGGGTGCTGGGTGCTCAGTGCTCAGGGTGCTGGGTGCTCAGTGCTCAGGGTGCTGGGTGCTCAGTGCTCGGGGAGCTCGGTGCTCAGTACTCAGGGTGCTGGGTGCTCAGTACTCAGTGCTCGGGGTCCTGGGTGCTCTGTGCTCGGGGTGATCTGTTCTCAGTACTCAGGGTGCTGGGTGCTCAGTGCTCGGGGTGCTGGGTGCTCAGTACTCGGGGCGCTCAGTACTCAGGGTACTGGATGCTCAGTACTCAGGGTGCTGGGTGCTCAGAGCTCGGGGTGCTCGGTGCTCAGTACTCGGGGTGCTGGGTGCTCAGTGCTCAGGGTGCTGGGTGCTCAGTGCTCGGGGTGCTGGGTGCTCAGTGCTGAGGGTGCTGGCTGCTCAGTGCTCAGGGTGCTGGGTGCTCAGTACTCAGGGTGCTAGGTGCTCAGTACTCAGGGTGCTCAGTGCTCAGTACTCAGCGTGCTGGGTGCTCAGTGCTCAGGGTCCTCGGTGCTCAGTACTCAGGCTGTTCAGTGCTCAGTACTCAGCGTGCTTTGTGCTCAGTGCTCAGGGTGCTGGGTGCTCAGTACTCAGGGTGCTGGGTGCTCAGTATTCAGGGTGCTGGGTGCTCAGTACTCAGGGTGCTGGGTGCTCAGTGCACGGGGTGCTCGGTGATCAGTACTCAGGGTGCTGGGTGCTCAGTGCTCAGGGTGCTGAGTACTCAGTACTCAGGGTGCTGGGTGCTCAGTACACAGGGTGCTGGGTGCTCAGTGCTCGGGGTGCTGGGTGCTCAGTGCTCAGTACTCAGGGTGCTGGGTGCTCAGTGCTCAGGGTGCTGGGTGCTCAGTACTCAGGGTGCTGGGTGCTCAGTATTCAGGGTGCTGGGTGCTCAGTACTCAGGGTGCTGGGTGCTCAGTGCTCGGGGTGCTCGGTGCTCAGTGCTCAGTGTGCTGGGTGCTCAGTACTCAGGGTGCTGGGTGCTTAGTACTCAGGGTGCTCAGTGCTCAGTACACAGGGTGCTGGGTGCTCAGTGATCGGGGTGCTGGGTGCTCAGTGCTCAGTACTCAGGGTGCTGGGTGCTCAGTGCTCAGGGTGCTGGGTGCTCAGTACTCAGCGTGCTGGGTGCTCAGTACTCAGGGTGCTGGGTGCTCAGTGCTCAGGGTGCTGGGTGCTCAGTCCTCAGGGTGCTGGGTGCTCAGTGATCAGGGTGCTGGGTGCTCAGTACTCAGGGTGCTCAGTGCTCGGTTAGCTCGGTGCTCAGTACTCAGGGTGTTGGGTGCTCAGTACTCAGTTCTCGGGGTCCTGGGTGCTCCGTGCTCGGGTTGCTGGGTGCTCAGTGCTCTGGGTGCTGGGTGCTCAGTACTCAGGGTGCTGGGTGCTCAGTACTCAGGGTGCTGGGTGCTCAGTGCTCAGGGTGCTGTGTGCTCAGTACTCAGGGTGCTGGGTGCTCAGTACTCAGGGTGCTCGGTGCTCAGTACTCAGGGTGCTGGGTCCTCAGTGCTCAGGGTGCTGGGTACTCAGTACTCAGGGTGCTGGGTGCTCAGTACTCAGGGTGCTGGGTGCTCAGTGCTCAGGGTGCTGGGTGCTCAGTGCTCAGGGTGCTGGGTGCTCAGTACTCAGGGTGCTGGGTGCTCAGTGCTCAGGGTGATCGGTGCTCAGTACTCAGGGTGCTCAGTACTCAGGGTGCTGGGTGCTCAGTGCTCAGGGTGCTGGGTGCTCAGTACTCAGGGTGCTGGGTGCTCAGTGCTCGGGGTGCTGGGTGCTCAGTGCTCAGGGTGCTGGGTGCTCAGTACTCATGGTGCTGGGTGCTCAGTACTCAGGGTCCTGGGTGCTCAGTGCTCAGTGTGCTGGGTGCTCAGTGCTCAGGGCGCTGGGTGCTCAGTGCTCGGGGTGCTGGGTGCTCAGTGCTCGGGGTGCTGGGTGGTCAGTGCTCAGTGCTCAAGGTGCTGGGTGCTCAGTGCTCAGTGCTGAGGGTGCTGGGTGCTCAGTACTCAGGGTGCTGGGTGCTCAGTACTCAGGGTGCTGGGTGCTCAGTTCTCAGGGTGCTGGGTGATCAGTACTCTGGGTGTTGGGTGCTCAGTACTCAGGGTGCTCAGTGCTCAGTACTCGGGGTGCTGGGTGCTCAGTGCTCAGTGTGCTCAGTGCTCAGTGCTCAGGGTGCTGGGTGCTCAGTGCTCGGGGCGCTGGGTGCTCAGTGCTCGGGGTGCTGGGTGCTCAGTACTCAGGGTGCTGTGTGCTCAGTGCTCAGTACTCAGCGTGCTGGGTGCTCAGTGCTCAGAGTGTTGGGTGCTCAGTACTCAGGGTGCTGGGTGCTCAGTGCTCAGTGCTCAGGGTGCTCAGTGCTCCGGGTGCTCAGTGCTCAGGGTGCTGGGTGCTCAGGGTGCTGGGTGCTCAGTGCTCGGTGTGCTGGGTGCTCAGTGCTCAGTGCTCAGTGTGCTGGGTGCTCAGTGCTCAGTGCTCAGGGTGCTGGGTGTTCAGTACTCAGGGTGCTCGGTGCTCAGTGCTCAGGGTGCTAGGTGCTCAGTACTCAGGGTGCTGGGTGCTCAGTGCTCGGGGTGCTGGGTGCTCAGTACTCAGGGTGCTGGATGCTCAGTACTCAGGGTGCTGGGAGCTCAGTGCTCAGGGTGCTGGGTGCTCAGTGCTCTGGGTGCTGGGTGCTCAGTGCTCAGGGTGCTGGGTGCTCAGTGCTCAGGGTGCTGGGTGCTCAGTGATCGGGGTGATGGGTGCTGAGTGCTCAGGGTGCTGAGTGCTCAGTGCTCGGGGTGCTCGGTGCTCAGTGCTCAGGGTCCTGGGTGCTCAGTACTCAGGGTGCTGGGTGCTTAGTAATCAGGGTGCTCAGTGCTCAGTACACAGGGTGCTGGGTGCTCAGTGCTCAGGGTGCTGGGTGCTCAGTGCTCAGTACTCAGGGTGCTGGGTGCTCAGTGCTCAGGGTGCTGAGTGCTCAGTACTCAGCGTGCTGGGTGCTCAGTACTCAGGGTGCTGGGTGCTCAGTGCTTGGGGAGCTCGGTGCTCAGTACTCAGGGTGCTGGGTGCTCAGTACTCAGTGCTCGGGGTCCTGGGTGCTCTGTGCTCGGGGTGATCTGTTCTCAGTACTCAGGGTGCTGGGTGCTCAGTGCTCTGGGTGCTGGGTGCTCAGTACTCGGGGCGCTCAGTACTCAGGGTACTGGATGCTCAGTACTCAGGGTGCTGGGTGCTCAGAGCTCGGGGTGCTGGGTGCTCAGTGCTCGGGGTGCTGGGTGCTCAGTGCTGAGGGTGCTGGCTGCTCAGTGCTCAGGGTGCTGGGTGCTCAGTACTCAGGGTGCTAGGTGCTCAGTACTCAGGGTGCTCAGTGCTCAGTACTCAGCGTGCTGGGTGCTCAGTGCTCAGGGTCCTCGGTGCTCAGTACTCAGGCTGTTCAGTGCTCAGTACTCAGCGTGCTTTGTGCTCAGTGCTCAGGGTGCTGGGTGCTCAGTACTCAGGGTGCTGGGTGCTCAGTATTCAGGGTGCTGGGTGCTCAGTACTCAGGGTGCTGGGTGCTCAGTGCACGGGGTGCTCGGTGATCAGTACTCAGGGTGCTGGGTGCTCAGTGCTCAGGGTGCTGAGTACTCAGTACTCAGGGTGCTGGGTGCTCAGTACACAGGGTGCTGGGTGCTCAGTGCTCGGGGTGCTGGGTGCTCAGTGCTCAGTACTCAGGGTGCTGGGTGCTCAGTGCTCAGGGTGCTGGGTGCTCAGTACTCAGGGTGCTGGGTGCTCAGTATTCAGGGTGCTGGGTGCTCAGTACTCAGGGTGCTGGGTGCTCAGTGCTCGGGGTGCTCGGTGCTCAGTGCTCAGTGTGCTGGGTGCTCAGTACTCAGGGTGCTGGGTGCTTAGTACTCAGGGTGCTCAGTGCTCAGTACACAGGGTGCTGGGTGCTCAGTGCTCGGGGTGCTGGGTGCTCAGTGCTCAGTACTCAGGGTGCTGGGTGCTCAGTGCTCAGGGTGCTGGGTGCTCAGTACTCAGCGTGCTGGGTGCTCAGTACTCAGGGTGCTGGGTGCTCAGTGCTCAGGGTGCTGGGTGCTCAGTCCTCAGGGTGCTGGGTGCTCAGTGATCAGGGTGCTGGGTGCTCAGTACTCAGGGTGCTCAGTGCTCGGTTAGCTCGGTGCTCAGTACTCAGGGTGTTGGGTGCTCAGTACTCAGTTCTCGGGGTCCTGGGTGCTCCGTGCTCGGGTTGCTGGGTGCTCAGTGCTCTGGGTGCTGGGTGCTCAGTACTCAGGGTGCTGGGTGCTCAGTACTCAGGGTGCTGGGTGCTCAGTGCTCAGGGTGCTGTGTGCTCAGTACTCAGGGTGCTGGGTGCTCAGTACTCAGGGTGCTCGGTGCTCAGTACTCAGGGTGCTGGGTCCTCAGTGCTCAGGGTGCTGGGTACTCAGTACTCAGGGTGCTGGGTGCTCAGTACTCAGGGTGCTGGGTGCTCAGTGCTCAGGGTGCTGGGTGCTCAGTGCTCAGGGTGCTGGGTGCTCAGTACTCAGGGTGCTGGGTGCTCAGTGCTCAGGGTGATCGGTGCTCAGTACTCAGGGTGCTCAGTACTCAGGGTGCTGGGTGCTCAGTGCTCAGGGTGCTGGGTGCTCAGTACTCAGGGTGCTGGGTGCTCAGTGCTCGGGGTGCTGGGTGCTCAGTGCTCAGGGTGCTGGGTGCTCAGTACTCATGGTGCTGGGTGCTCAGTACTCAGGGTCCTGGGTGCTCAGTGCTCAGTGTGCTGGGTGCTCAGTGCTCAGGGCGCTGGGTGCTCAGTGCTCGGGGTGCTGGGTGCTCAGTGCTCGGGGTGCTGGGTGGTCAGTGCTCAGTGCTCAAGGTGCTGGGTGCTCAGTGCTCAGTGCTGAGGGTGCTGGGTGCTCAGTACTCAGGGTGCTGGGTGCTCAGTACTCAGGGTGCTGGGTGCTCAGTTCTCAGGGTGCTGGGTGATCAGTACTCTGGGTGTTGGGTGCTCAGTACTCAGGGTGCTCAGTGCTCAGTACTCGGGGTGCTGGGTGCTCAGTGCTCAGTGTGCTCAGTGCTCAGTGCTCAGGGTGCTGGGTGCTCAGTGCTCGGGGCGCTGGGTGCTCAGTGCTCGGGGTGCTGGGTGCTCAGTACTCAGGGTGCTGTGTGCTCAGTGCTCAGTACTCAGCGTGCTGGGTGCTCAGTGCTCAGAGTGTTGGGTGCTCAGTACTCAGGGTTCTGGGTGCTCAGTGCTCAGTGCTCAGTGTGCTCAGTGCTCCGGGTGCTCAGTGCTCAGGGTGCTGGGTGCTCAGGGTGCTGGGTGCTCAGTGCTCGGGGTGCTGGGTGCTCAGTGCTCAGTGCTCAGTGTGCTGTGTGCTCAGTGCTCAGTGCTCAGGGTGCTGGGTGTTCAGTACTCAGGGTGCTCGGTGCTCAGTGCTCAGGGTGCTAGGTGCTCAGTACTCAGGGTGCTGGGTGCTCAGTGCTCGGGGTGCTGGGTGCTCAGTACTCAGGGTGCTGGATGCTCAGTACTCAGGGTGCTGGGAGCTCAGTGCTCAGGGTGCTGGGTGCTCAGTGCTCTGGGTGCTGGGTGCTCAGTGCTCAGGGTGCTGGGTGCTCAGTGCTCAGGGTGCTGGGTGCTCAGTGATCGGGGTGATGGGTGCTGAGTGCTCAGGGTGCTGAGTGCTCAGTGCTCGGGGTGCTCGGTGCTCAGTGCTCAGGGTCCTGGGTGCTCAGTACTCAGGGTGCTGGGTGCTTAGTAATCAGGGTGCTCAGTGCTCAGTACACAGGGTGCTGGGTGCTCAGTGCTCAGGGTGCTGGGTGCTCAGTGCTCAGTACTCAGGGTGCTGGGTGCTCAGTGCTCAGGGTGCTGAGTGCTCAGTACTCAGCGTGCTGGGTGCTCAGTACTCAGGGTGCTGGGTGCTCAGTGCTTGGGGAGCTCGGTGCTCAGTACTCAGGGTGCTGGGTGCTCAGTACTCAGTGCTCGGGGTCCTGGGTGCTCTGTGCTCGGGGTGATCTGTTCTCAGTACTCAGGGTGCTGGGTGCTCAGTGCTCTGGGTGCTGGGTGCTCAGTACTCGGGGCGCTCAGTACTCAGGGTACTGGATGCTCAGTACTCAGGGTGCTGGGTGCTCAGAGCTCAGGGTGCTCGGTGCTCAGTACTCGGGGTGCTGGGTGCTCAGTTTTCAGGGTGCTGGGTGCTCAGTGCTCGGGGTGCTGGGTGCTCAGTGCTGAGGGTGCCTGCTGCTCAGTGCTCAGGGTGCTGGGTGCTCAGTACTCAGGGTGCTAGGTGCTCAGTACTCAGGGTGCTCAGTGCTCAGTACTCAGCGTGCTGGGTGCTCAGTGCTCAGGGTCCTCGGTGCTCAGTACTCAGGCTGTTCAGTGCTCAGTACTCAGCGTGCTTTGTGCTCAGTGCTCAGGGTGCTGGGTGCTCAGTACTCAGGGTGCTGGTTGCTCAGTATTCAGGGTGCTGGGTGCTCAGTACTCAGGGTGCTGGGTGCTCAGTGCACCGGGTGCTCGGTGATCAGTACTCAGGGTGCTGGGTGCTCAGTGCTCAGGGTGCTGAGTACTCAGTACTCAGGGTGCTGGGTGCTCAGTGCTCAGGGTGCTGGGTGCTCAGTGCTCAGGGTGCTGGGTGCTCAGTGCTCGGGGTGCTGGGTGCTCAGTGCTCGGGGTTTCTGGGTGCTCAGTGCTCAGGGTGCTGGGTGCTCAGTACTCAGGGTGCTGGGTGCTCATTACTCAGGGTGCTGGGTGCTCAGTGCTCAGGGTGCTGGGTGCTCAGTCCTCAGGGTGCTGGGTGCTCAGTACTCAGGGTGTTCGGTGCTTAGTACTCAGGGTGCTCAGTGCTCAGTACTCAGGGTGCTGGTTGCTCAGTGCTCAGGGTGCTCGGTGCTCAGTGCTCGGGGCGCTGGGTGCTCAGTGCTCGGGGTGCTGGGTGCTCAGTACTCAGGGTGCTGTGTGCTCAGTGCTCAGGGTGCTGGGTGCTCAGTGCTCAGGGCGCTGGGTGCTCAGTGCTCAGGGTGCTGGGTGCTCAGTGCTCGGGGTGCTGGGTGGTCAGTGCTCAGTGCTCAAGGTGCTGGGTGCTCAGTGCTCAGTGCTCAGGGTGCTGGGTGCTCAGTACTCAGGGTGCTGGGTGCTCAGTACTCAGGGTGCTGGGTGCTCAGTTCTCAGGGTGCTGGGTGATCAGTACTCTGGGTGTTGGGTGCTCAGTACTCAGGGTGCTCAGTGCTCAGTACTCGGGGTGCTGGGTGCTCAGTGCTCAGTGTGCTCAGTGCTCAGTGCTCAGGGTGCTGGGTGCTCAGTGCTCGGGGCGCTGGGTGCTCAGTGCTCGGGGTGCTGGGTGCTCAGTACTCAGGGTGCTGTGTGCTCAGTGCTCAGTACTCAGCGTGCTGGGTGCTCAGTGCTCAGAGTGTTGGGTGCTCAGTACTCAGGGTGCTGGGTGCTCAGTGCTCAGTGCTCAGGGTGCTCAGTGCTCAGGGTGCTCAGTGCTCAGGGTGCTGGGTGCTCAGGGTGCTGGGTGCTCAGTGCTCGGGGTGCTGGGTGCTCAGTGCTCAGTGTTCAGGGTGCTGGGTGCTCAGTGCTCAGTGCTCAGGGTGCTGGGTGTTCAGTACTCAGGGTGCTCGGTGCTCAGTGCTCAGGGTGCTAGGTGCTCAGTACTCAGGGTGCTGGGTGCTCAGTGCTCGGGGTGCTGGGTGCTCAGTACTCAGGGTGCTGGATGCTCAGTACTCAGGGTGCTGGGAGCTCAGTGCTCAGGGTGCTGGGAGCTCAGTGCTCTGGGTGCTGGGTGCTCAGTGCTCAGGGTGCTGGGTGCTCAGTGCTCAGGGTGCTGGGTGCTCAGTGATCGGGGTGATGGGTGCTGAGTGCTCAGGGTGCTGAGTGCTCAGTGCTCGGGGTGCTCGGTGCTCAGTGCTCAGGGTCCTGGGTGATCAGTACTCAGGGTGCTGGGTGCTTAGTAATCAGGGTGCTCAGGGCTCAGTACACAGGGTGCTGGGTGCTCAGTGCTCAGGGTGCTGGGTGCTCAGTGCTCAGTACTCAGGGTGCTGGGTGCTCAGTGCTCAGGGTGCTGAGTGCTCAGTACTCAGCGTGCTGGGTGCTCAGTACTTAGGGTGCTGGGTGCTCAGTGCTCAGGGTGCTGGGTGCTCAGTGCTCAGGGTGCTGGGTGCTCAGTGCTCGGGGAGCTCGGTGCTCAGTACTCAGGGTGCTGGGTGCTCAGTACTCAGTGCTCGGGGTCCTGGGTGCTCTGTGCTCGGGGTGATCTGTTCTCAGTACTCAGGGTGCTGGGTGCTCAGTGCTCGGGGTGCTGGGTGCTCAGTACTCGGGGCGCTCAGTACTCAGGGTACTGGATGCTCAGTACTCAGGGTGCTGGGTGCTCAGAGCTCGGGGTGCTCGGTGCTCAGTACTCGGGGTGCTGGGTGCTCAGTGCTCAGGGTGCTGGGTGCTCAGTGCTCGGGGTGCTGGGTGCTCAGTGCTGAGGGTGCTGGCTGCTCAGTGCTCAGGGTGCTGGGTGCTCAGTACTCAGGGTGCTAGGTGCTCAGTACTCAGGGTGCTCAGTGCTCAGTACTCAGCGTGCTGGGTGCTCAGTGCTCAGGGTCCTTGGTGCTCAGTACTCAGGCTGTTCAGTGCTCAGTACTCAGCGTGCTTTGTGCTCAGTGCTCAGTGTGCTGGGTGCTCAGGACTCAGGGTGCTGGGTGCTCAGTATTCAGGGTGCTGGGTGCTCAGTACTCAGGGTGCTGGGTGCTCAGTGCACGGGGTGCTCGGTGATCAGTACTCAGGGTGCTGGGTGCTCAGTGCTCAGGGTGCTGAGTACTCAGTACTCAGGGTGCTGGGTGCTCAGTGCTCAGGGTGCTGGGTGCTCAGTGCTCAGGGTGCTGGGTGCTCAGTGCTCGGGGTGCTGGCCGCTCAGTGCTCGGGGTGCTGGGTGCTCAGTGCTCAGGGTGCTGGGTGCTCAGTACTCAGGGTGCTGGGTGCTCATTACTCAGGGTGCTGGGTGCTCAGTGCTCAGGGTGCTGGGTGCTCAGTCCTCAGGGTGCTGGGTGCTCAGTACTCAGGGTGTTCGGTGCTTAGTACTCAGGGTGCTCAGTGCTCAGTACTCAGGGTGCTGGTTGCTCAGTGCTCGGGGTGCTCGGTGCTCAGTACTCAGGGTGCTGGGTGCTCAGTACTCAGGGTGCTGGGTGCTCCGTACTCAGGGTGCTGGGTGCTCAGTACTCAGGGTGCTGGGTGCTCAGTACTCAGGGTGCTGGGTGCTCAGTGCTCAGGGTGCTGGGTGCTCAGTACTCAGGGTGCTGGGTGCTCAGTACTCAGGGTGCTCGGTGCTCAGTACTCAGGGTGCTGGGTGCTCAGTGCTCAGGGTGCTTTGTACTCAGTACTCAGGGTTCTGGGTGCTCAGTACTCAGGGTGCTGGGTGCTCAGTGCTCAGGGTGCTGGGTGCTCAGTGCTCAGGGTGCTGTGTGCTCAGTACTCAGGGTGCTGGGTGCTCAGTTCTCAGGGTGATCGGTGCTCAGTACTCAGGGTGCTCAGTACTCAGGGTGCTGGGTGCTCAGTGCTCAGGGTGCTGGGTGCTCAGTACTCAGGGTGCTCAGTGCTCAGGGTTCTGGGTGCTCAGGGTGCTGGGTGCTCAGTGCTCGGGGTGCTGGGTGCTCAGTGCTCAGGGTGCTGTGTGCTCAGTGCTCAGTACTCAGCGTGCTGGGTGCTCAGTGCTCAGAGTGTTGGGTGCTCAGTGCTCAGGGTGCTGGGTGCTCAGTGCTCAGGGTGCTGGGTGCTCAGTGCTCAGGGTGCTGGGTGCTCAGTCCTCAGGGTGCTGGGTGCTCAGTACTCAGGGTGTTCGGTGCTTAGTACTCAGGGTGCTCAGTGCTCAGTACTCAGGGTGCTGGTTGCTCAGTGCTCAGGGTGCTCGGTGCTCAGTGCTCGGGGCGCTGGGTGCTCAGTGCTCGGGGTGCTGGGTGCTCAGTACTCAGGGTGCTGTGTGCTCAGTGCTCAGGGTGCTGGGTGCTCAGTGCTCAGGGCGCTGGGTGCTCAGTGCTCGGGGTGCTGGGTGCTCAGTGCTCGGGGTGCTGGGTGGTCAGTGCTCAGTGCTCAAGGTGCTGGGTGCTCAGTGCTCAGTGCTCAGGGTGCTGGGTGCTCAGTACTCAGGGTGCTGGGTGCTCAGTACTCAGGGTGCTGGGTGCTCAGTTCTCAGGGTGCTGGGTGATCAGTACTCTGGGTGTTGGGTGCTCAGTACTCAGGGTGCTCAGTGCTCAGTACTCGGGGTGCTGGGTGCTCAGTGCTCAGTGTGCTCAGTGCTCAGTGCTCAGGGTGCTGGGTGCTCAGTGCTCGGGGCGCTGGGTGCTCAGTGCTCGGGGTGCTGGGTGCTCAGTACTCAGGGTGCTGTGTGCTCAGTGCTCAGTACTCTGCGTGCTGGGTGCTCAGTGCTCAGGGTGCTGGGTGCTCAGTCCTCAGGGTGCTGGGTGCTCAGTACTCAGGGTGTTCGGTGCTTAGTACTCAGGGTGCTCAGTGCTCAGTACTCAGGGTGCTGGTTGCTCAGTGCTCGGGGTGCTCGGTGCTCAGTACTCAGGGTGCTGGGTGCTCAGTACTCAGGGTGCTGGGTGCTCCGTACTCAGGGTGCTGGGTGCTCAGTACTCAGGGTGCTGGGTGCTCAGTACTCAGGGTGCTGGGTGCTCAGTGCTCAGGGTGCTGGGTGCTCAGTACTCAGGGTGCTGGGTGCTCAGTACTCAGGGTGCTCGGTGCTCAGTACTCAGGGTGCTGGGTGCTCAGTGCTCAGGGTGCTTTGTACTCAGTACTCAGGGTTCTGGGTGCTCAGTACTCAGGGTGCTGGGTGCTCAGTGCTCAGGGTGCTGGGTGCTCAGTGCTCAGGGTGCTGTGTGCTCAGTACTCAGGGTGCTGGGTGCTCAGTTCTCAGGGTGATCGGTGCTCAGTACTCAGGGTGCTCAGTACTCAGGGTGCTGGGTGCTCAGTGCTCAGGGTGCTGGGTGCTCAGTACTCAGGGTGCTCAGTGCTCAGGGTTCTGGGTGCTCAGGGTGCTGGGTGCTCAGTGCTCGGGGTGCTGGGTGCTCAGTGCTCAGGGTGCTGTGTGCTCAGTGCTCAGTACTCAGCGTGCTGGGTGCTCAGTGCTCAGAGTGTTGGGTGCTCAGTGCTCAGGGTGCTGGGTGCTCAGTGCTCAGGGTGCTGGGTGCTCAGTGCTCAGGGTGCTGGGTGCTCAGTCCTCAGGGTGCTGGGTGCTCAGTACTCAGGGTGTTCGGTGCTTAGTACTCAGGGTGCTCAGTGCTCAGTACTCAGGGTGCTGGTTGCTCAGTGCTCAGGGTGCTCGGTGCTCAGTGCTCGGGGCGCTGGGTGCTCAGTGCTCGGGGTGCTGGGTGCTCAGTACTCAGGGTGCTGTGTGCTCAGTGCTCAGGGTGCTGGGTGCTCAGTGCTCAGGGCGCTGGGTGCTCAGTGCTCGGGGTGCTGGGTGCTCAGTGCTCGGGGTGCTGGGTGGTCAGTGCTCAGTGCTCAAGGTGCTGGGTGCTCAGTGCTCAGTGCTCAGGGTGCTGGGTGCTCAGTACTCAGGGTGCTGGGTGCTCAGTACTCAGGGTGCTGGGTGCTCAGTTCTCAGGGTGCTGGGTGATCAGTACTCTGGGTGTTGGGTGCTCAGTACTCAGGGTGCTCAGTGCTCAGTACTCGGGGTGCTGGGTGCTCAGTGCTCAGTGTGCTCAGTGCTCAGTGCTCAGGGTGCTGGGTGCTCAGTGCTCGGGGCGCTGGGTGCTCAGTGCTCGGGGTGCTGGGTGCTCAGTACTCAGGGTGCTGTGTGCTCAGTGCTCAGTACTCAGCGTGCTGGGTGCTCAGTGCTCAGAGTGTTGGGTGCTCAGTACTCAGGGTGCTGGGTGCTCAGTGCTCAGTGCTCAGGGTGCTCAGTGCTCAGGGTGCTCAGTGCTCAGGGTGCTGGGTGCTCAGGGTGCTGGGTGCTCAGTGCTCGGGGTGCTGGGTGCTCAGTGCTCAGTGTTCAGGGTGCTGGGTGCTCAGTGCTCAGTGCTCAGGGTGCTGGGTGTTCAGTACTCAGGGTGCTCGGTGCTCAGTGCTCAGGGTGCTAGGTGCTCAGTACTCAGGGTGCTGGGTGCTCAGTGCTCGGGGTGCTGGGTGCTCAGTACTCAGGGTGCTGGATGCTCAGTACTCAGGGTGCTGGGAGCTCAGTGCTCAGGGTGCTGGGTGCTCAGTGCTCTGGGTGCTGGGTGCTCAGTGCTCAGGGTGCTGGGTGCTCAGTGCTCAGGGTGCTGGGTGCTCAGTGATCGGGGTGATGGGTGCTGAGTGCTCAGGGTGCTGAGTGCTCAGTGCTCGGGGTGCTCGGTGCTCAGTGCTCAGGGTCCTGGGTGCTCAGTACTCAGGGTGCTGGGTGCTTAGTAATCAGGGTGCTCAGTGCTCAGTACACAGGGTGCTGGGTGCTCAGTGCTCAGGGTGCTGGGTGCTCAGTGCTCAGTACTCAGGGTGTTGGGTGCTCAGTGCTCAGGGTGCTGAGTGCTCAGTACTCAGCGTGCTGGGTGCTCAGTACTCAGGGTGCTGGGTGCTCAGTGCTCAGGGTGCTGGGTGCTCAGTGCTCAGGGTGCTGGGTGCTCAGTGCTCGGGGAGCTCGGTGCTCAGTACTCAGGGTGCTGGGTGCTCAGTACTCAGTGCTCGGGGTCCTGGGTGCTCTGTGCTCGGGGTGATCTGTTCTCAGTACTCAGGGTGCTGGGTGCTCAGTGCTCGGGGTGCTGGGTGCTCAGTACTCGGGGCGCTCAGTACTCAGGGTACTGGATGCTCAGTACTCAGGGTGCTGGGTGCTCAGAGCTCGGGGTGCTCGGTGCTCAGTACTCGGGGTGCTGGGTGCTCAGTGCTCAGGGTGCTGGTTGCTCAGTGCTCGGGGTGCTGGGTGCTCAGTGCTGAGGGTGCTGGCTGCTCAGTGCTCAGGGTGCTGGGTGCTCAGTACTCAGGGTGCTAGGTGCTCAGTACTCAGGGTGCTCAGTGCTCAGTACTCAGCGTGCTGGGTGCTCAGTGCTCAGGGTCCTTGGTGCTCAGTACTCAGGCTGTTCAGTGCTCAGTACTCAGCGTGCTTTATGCTCAGTGCTCAGGGTGCTGGGTGCTCAGGACTCAGGGTGCTGGGTGCTCAGTATTCAGGGTGCTGGGTGCTCAGTACTCAGGGTGCTGGGTGCTCAGTGCACGGGGTGCTCGGTGATCAGTACTCAGGGTGCTGGGTGCTCAGTGCTCAGGGTGCTGAGTACTCAGTACTCAGGGTGCTGGGTGCTCAGTGCTCAGGGTGCTGGGTGCTCAGTGCTCAGGGTGCTGGGTGCTCAGTGCTCGGGGTGCTGGCCGCTCAGTGCTCGGGGTGCTGGGTGCTCAGTGCTCAGGGTGCTGGGTGCTCAGTACTCAGGGTGCTGGGTGCTCATTACTCAGGGTGCTGGGTGCTCAGTGCTCAGGGTGCTGGGTGCTCAGTCCTCAGGGTGCTGGGTGCTCAGTACTCAGGGTGTTCGGTGCTTAGTACTCAGGGTGCTCAGTGCTCAGTACTCAGGGTGCTGGTTGCTCAGTGCTCGGGGTGCTCGGTGCTCAGTACTCAGGGTGCTGGGTGCTCAGTACTCAGGGTGCTGGGTGCTCCGTACTCAGGGTGCTGGGTGCTCAGTACTCAGGGTGCTGGGTGCTCAGTACTCAGGGTGCTGGGTGCTCAGTGCTCAGGGTGCTGGGTGCTCAGTACTCAGGGTGCTGGGTGCTCAGTACTCAGGGTGCTCGGTGCTCAGTACTCAGGGTGCTGGGTGCTCAGTGCTCAGGGTGCTTTGTACTCAGTACTCAGGGTTCTGGGTGCTCAGTACTCAGGGTGCTGGGTGCTCAGTGCTCAGGGTGCTGGGTGCTCAGTGCTCAGGTTGCTGTGTGCTCAGTACTCAGGGTGCTGGGTGCTCAGTTCTCAGGGTGATCGGTGCTCAGTACTCAGGGTGCTCAGTACTCAGGGTGCTGGGTGCTCAGTGCTCAGGGTGCTGGGTGCTCAGTACTCAGGGTGCTCAGTGCTCAGGGTTCTGGGTGCTCAGGGTGCTGGGTGCTCAGTGCTCGGGGTGCTGGGTGCTCAGTGCTCAGGGTGCTGTGTGCTCAGTGCTCAGTACTCAGCGTGCTGAGTGCTCAGTGCTCAGAGTGTTGGGTGCTCAGTACTCAGGGTGCTGGGTGCTCAGTGCTCAGTGCTCAGGGTGCTCAGTGCTCAGGGTGCTGGGTGCTCAGTGCTCGGGGTGCTGGGTGCTCAGTGCTCAGTGCTCAGGGTGCTGGGTGTTCAGTACTCAGGGTGCTCGGTGCGCAGTGCTCAGGGTGCTAGGTGCTCAGTACTCAGGGTGCTGGGTGCTCAGTGCTCGGGGTGCTGGGTGCTCAGTGCTCAGGGTGATCAGTGCTCAGTACTCAGGGTGCTGGGTGCTCAGTACTCAGGGTGCTGGGTGCTCAGTACTCAGGGTGCTGGGTGCTCAGTACTCAGGGTGCTCCGTGCTCAGTACTCAGGGTGCTGGGTGCTCAGTGCTCAGGGTGCTTTGTACTCAGTACTCAGCGTTCTGGGTGCTCAGTACTCAGGGTGCTGGGTGCTCAATGCTCAGGGTGCTGGGTGCTCAGTGCTCAGGGTGCTGGGTGCTCAGTACTCAGGGTGCTGGGTGCTCAGTGCTCAGGGTGATCGGTGCTCAGTACTCAGGGTGCTCAGTACTCAGGTTGCTGGGTGCTCAGTACTCAGGGTGCTGGGTGCTCATTGCTCAGGGTGCTGGGTGCTCAGTGCTCTGGGTGCTGGGTGCTCAGTGCTCAGGGTGCTGGGTGCTCAGTGCTCAGGGTGCTGGGCGCTCAGTGCTCGGGGTGCTCGGTGCTCAGTGCTCAGGGTCCTGGGTGCTCAGTACTCAGGGTGCTGGGTGCTTAGTCATCAGGGTGCTCAGTGCTCAGTACACAGGGTGCTGGGTGCTCAGTGCTCGGGGTGCTGGGTGCTCAGTGCTCAGTGCTCAGGGTGCTGGGTGCTCAGTGCTCAGGGTGCTGGGTGCTCAGTGCTCGGGGAGCTCGGTGCTCAGTACTCAGGGTGCTGGGTGCTCAGTACTCAGTGCTCGGGGACCTGGGTGCTCCGTGCTCGGGGTGCTGGGTGCTCAGTACTCAGGGTGCTGGGTTCTCAGTGCTCGGGGTGCTGGGTGCTCAGTACTCAGGGTTCTGGGGGCTCAGTACTCAGGGTGCTGGGTGCTCAGAACTCAGGGTGCTCGGTTCTCAGTACTCAGGGTGCTGGGTGCTCATTCTCGGGGTGCTGGGTGCTCAGTGCTCGGGGTGCTGGGTGCTCAGTACTCAGGGTGCTGGGGGCTCAGTACTCAGGGTGCTGTGTGCTCAGTACTCAGGGTGATCTGTTCTCAGTACTCAGGGTGCTGGGTGCTCAGTACTCGGGGTGCTCAGTACTCAGGGTACTGGGTGCTCAGTACTCAGGGTGCTGGGTGCTCAGTGCTCGGGGTGCTCGGTGCTCAGTACTCGGGGTGCTGGGTGCTCAGTACTCGGGGTGCTGGGTGCTCAGTGCTCAGGGTGCTGGGTGCTCAGTGCTCGGGGTGCTGGGTGCTCAGTGCTGAGGGTGCTGGCTGCTCAGTGCTCAGGGTGCTGGGTGCTCAGTACTCAGGGTGCTAGGTGCTCAGTACTCAGGGTGCTCAGTGCTCCGTACTCAGCGTGCTGGGTGCTCAGTGCTCAGGGTCCTCGGTGCTCAGTACTCAGGGTGCTCAGTGCTCAGTACTCAGCGTGCTTTATGCTCAGTGCTCAGGGTGCTGGGTGCTCAGTACTCAGGGTGCTGGGTGCTCAGTACTCAGGGTGCTGGGTGCTCAGTACTCAGGGTGCTGGGTGCTCAGTGCTCGGGGTGCTCGGTGATCAGTACTCAGGGTGCTGGGTGCTCAGTGCTCAGGGTGCTGAGTACTCAGTACTCAGGGTGCTGGGTGCTCAGTGCTCAGGGTGCTGGGTGCTCAGTACTCAGGGTGCTGGGAGCTCAGTACTCAGGGTGCTCGGTGCTCAGTACTCAGGGTGCTGGGTGCTCAGTGCTCAGGGTGCTTTGTACTCAGTACTCAGGGTTCTGGGTGCTCATAACTCACGGTGCTGGGTGCTCAGTGCTCAGGGTGCTGGGTGCTCAGTGCTCAGGGTGCTGGGTGCTCAGTACTCAGGGTGCTGGGTGCTCAGTGCTCAGGGTGATCGTTGCTCAGTACTCAGGGTGCTCAGTACTCAGGGTGCTGGGTGCTCAGTGCTCAGGGTGCTGGGTGCTCAGTACTCAGGGTGCTGGGTGCTCAGTGCTCGGGGTGCTGGGTGCTCAGTGCTCAGGGTTATCGGTGCTCAGTACTCAGGGTGCTGGGTGCTCAGTGCTCAGGTTGCTGGGTGCTCAGTCCTCAGGGTGCTCAGTGCTCAGGGTGCTTGGTGCTCAGTGCTCGTGGTGCTCGGTGCTCAGTACTCAGGGTGCTGAGTGCTCAGTACTCAGGGTGCTGGGTGCTCAGTACTCATGGTGCTGGGTGCTCAGTACTCAGGGGGCTGGGTGCTCAGTACTCAGGGTGCTGGGTGCTCAGTGCTCAGGGTGCTGGGTGCTCAGTGCTCGGGGTGCTGGGTAGTCAGTGCTCAGTGCTCAGGGTGCTGGGTGCTCAGTGCTCAGTGCTCAGGGTGCTGGGTGCTCAGTACTCAGGGTGCTGGGTGCTCAGTACTCAGGGTGCTGGGTGCTCAGTTCTCAGGCTGCTGGGTGCTCAGTACTCTGGGTGTTGGGTGCTCAGTACTCAGGGTGCTGGGTGCTCAGTGCTCGGGGTGCTGGGTGCTCAGTGCTCTGGGTGCTGGGTGCTCAGTGCTCAGGGTGCTGGGTGCTCAGTACTCAGGGTGCTGGGTGCTCAGTGCTCGGGGTGCTCGGTGCTCAGTACTCAAGGTGCTGGGTGCTCAGTGCTCAGGGTGCGGGGTGCTCAGTCCTCGGGGTGCTCCATGCTCAGTGTTCAGGGTGCGGGGTGCTCAGTCCTCGGGGTGCTCCATGCTCAGTGCTCGGGGTGCTGGGTGCTCAGTGCTCGGGGTGCTGGGTGCTCAGTGCTCAGTACTCAGGGTGCTGGGTTCTCAGTGCTCAGGGTGCTGAGTGCTCAGTACTCAGCGTGCTGGGTGCTCAGTACTCAGGGTGCTGGGTGCTCAGTGCTCAGGGTGCTGGGTGCTCAGTGCTCAGGGTGCTGGGTGCTCAGTGCTCGGGGAGCTCGGTGCTCAGTACTCAGGGTGCTGGGTGCTCAGTACTCAGTGCTCGGGGTCCTGGGTGCTCCGTGCTCAGGGTGCTGGGTGCTCAGTACTCAGGGTGCTGGGTGCTCAGTGCTCAGGGTGCTGGGTGCTCAGTGCTCAGGGTGCTTTGTGCTCAGTACTCAGGGTGCTGGGTGCTCAGTGCTCAGGGTGATCGGTGCTCAGTACTCAGGGTGCTCGGTGCTCAGTACTCAGGGTGCTGAGTGCTCAGTACTCAGGGTACTGGGTGCTCAGGACTCATGGTGCTGGGTGCTCAGTACTCAGGGGGCTGGGTGCTCAGTGCTCAGTGTGCTGGGTGCTCAGTGCTCAGGGCGCTGGGTGCTCAGTGCTCGGGGTGCTGAGTGCTCAGTGCTCGGGGTGCTGGGTGGTCAGTGCTCAGTGCTCAAGGTGCTGGGTGCTCAGTGCTCAGTGCTCAGGCAGCTGGGTGCTCAGTACTCAGGGTGCTGGGTGCTCAGTACTCAGGGTGCTGGGTGCTCAGTTCTCAGGGTGCTGGGTGATCAGTACTCTGGGTGTTGGGTGCTCAGTACTCAGGGTGCGCAGTGCTCAGTACTCGGGGTGCTGGGTGCTCAGTGCTCAGTGTGCTCAGTGCTCAGTGCTCAGGGTGCTGGGTGCTCAGTGCTCGGGGCGCTGGGAGCTCAGTGCTCGGGGTGCTCAGTGCTCAGTACTCGGGGTGCTGGGTGCTCAGTACTCAGTGCTCGGGGTCCTGGGTGCTCTGTGCTCAGGGTGCTGGGTGCTCAGTACTCAGGGTGCTGGGTGCTCAGTGCTCAGGGTGCTGGGTGCTCAGTGCTCAGGGTGCTTTGTGCTCAGTACTCAGAGTGCTGTGTGCTCAGTGCTCAGTACTCAGCGTGCTGGGTGCTCAGTGCTCAGAGTGTTGGGTGCTCAGTACTCAGTGTGCTGGGTGCTCAGTGCTCAGTGCTCAGGGTGCTCAGTGCTCAGGGTGCTCAGTGCTCAGGGTGCTGGGTGCTCAGGGTGCTGGGTGCTCAGTGCTCAGGGTGCTGGGAGCTCAGTACTCAGGGTGCTGGGTGCTCAGTGCTCGGGGTGCTCGGTGCTCAGTACTCAAGGTGCTGGGTGCTCAGTGCTCAGGGTGCGGGGTGCTCAGTCCTCGGGGTGCTCCATGCTCAGTGTTCAGGGTGCGGGGTGCTCAGTCCTCGGGGTGCTCCATGCTCAGTGCTCGGGGTGCTGGGTGCTCAGTGCTCGGGGTGCTGGGTGCTCAGTGCTCAGTACTCAGGGTGCTGGGTTCTCAGTGCTCAGGGTGCTGAGTGCTCAGTACTCAGCGTGCTGGGTGCTCAGTACTCAGGGTGCTGGGTGCTCAGTGCTCAGGGTGCTGGGTGCTCAGTGCTCAGGGTGCTGGGTGCTCAGTGCTCGGGGAGCTCGGTGCTCAGTACTCAGGGTGCTGGGTGCTCAGTACTCAGTGCTCGGGGTCCTGGGTGCTCCGTGCTCAGGGTGCTGGGTGCTCAGTACTCAGGGTGCTGGGTGCTCAGTGCTCAGGGTGCTGGGTGCTCAGTGCTCAGGGTGCTTTGTGCTCAGTACTCAGGGTGCTGGGTGCTCAGTGCTCAGGGTGATCGGTGCTCAGTACTCAGGGTGCTCGGTGCTCAGTACTCAGGGTGCTGAGTGCTCAGTACTCAGGGTACTGGGTGCTCAGGACTCATGGTGCTGGGTGCTCAGTACTCAGGGGGCTGGGTGCTCAGTGCTCAGTGTGCTGGGTGCTCAGTGCTCAGGGCGCTGGGTGCTCAGTGCTCGGGGTGCTGAGTGCTCAGTGCTCGGGGTGCTGGGTGGTCAGTGCTCAGTGCTCAAGGTGCTGGGTGCTCAGTGCTCAGTGCTCAGGCAGCTGGGTGCTCAGTACTCAGGGTGCTGGGTGCTCAGTACTCAGGGTGCTGGGTGCTCAGTTCTCAGGGTGCTGGGTGATCAGTACTCTGGGTGTTGGGTGCTCAGTACTCAGGGTGCTCAGTGCTCAGTACTCGGGGTGCTGGGTGCTCAGTGCTCAGTGTGCTCAGTGCTCAGTGCTCAGGGTGCTGGGTGCTCAGTGCTCGGGGCGCTGGGAGCTCAGTGCTCGGGGTGCTCAGTGCTCAGTACTCGGGGTGCTGGGTGCTCAGTACTCAGTGCTCGGGGTCCTGGGTGCTCTGTGCTCAGGGTGCTGGGTGCTCAGTACTCAGGGTGCTGGGTGCTCAGTGCTCAGGGTGCTGGGTGCTCAGTGCTCAGGGTGCTTTGTGCTCAGTACTCAGAGTGCTGTGTGCTCAGTGCTCAGTACTCAGCGTGCTGGGTGCTCAGTGCTCAGAGTGTTGGGTGCTCAGTACTCAGTGTGCTGGGTGCTCAGTGCTCAGTGCTCAGGGTGCTCAGTGCTCAGGGTGCTCAGTGCTCAGGGTGCTGGGTGCTCAGGGTGCTGGGTGCTCAGTGCTCAGGGTGCTGGGAGCTCAGTGCTCAGTGCTCAGGGTGCTGGGTGCTCAGTGCTCAGGGTGCTGGGTGTTCAGTACTCAGGGTGCTCGGTGCTCAGTGCTCGGGGTGCTCGGTGCTCAGTACTCAGGGTGCTGGGTGCTCAGTACTCAGGGTGCTGGGTGCTCCGTACTCAGGGTGCTGGGTGCTCAGTACTCAGGTTGCTGGGTGCTCAGTACTCAGGGTGCTGGGTGCTCAGTGCTCAGGGTGCTGGGTGCTCAGTACTCAGGGTGCTGGGTGCTCAGTACTCAGGGTGCTCGGTGCTCAGTACTCAGGGTGCTGGGTGCTCAGTGCTCAGGGTGCTTTGTACTCAGTACTCAGGGTTCTGGGTGCTCAGTACTCAGGGTGCTGGGTGCTCAGTGCTCAGGGTGCTGGGTGCTCAGTGCTCAGGGTGCTGTGTGCTCAGTACTCAGGGTGCTGGGTGCTCAGTTCTCAGGGTGATCGGTGCTCAGTACTCAGGGTGCTCAGTACTCAGGGTGCTGGGTGCTCAGTGCTCAGGGTGCTGGGTGCTCAGTACTCAGGGTGCTCAGTGCTCAGGGTTCTGGGTGCTCAGGGTGCTGGGTGCTCAGTGCTCGGGGTGCTGGGTGCTCAGTGCTCAGGGTGCTGTGTGCTCAGTGCTCAGTACTCAGCGTGCTGGGTGCTCAGTGCTCAGAGTGTTGGGTGCTCAGTACTCAGGGTGCTGGGTGCTCAGTGCTCAGTGCTCAGGGTGCTCAGTGCTCAGGGTGCTGGGTGCTCAGTGCTCGGGGTGCTGGGTGCTCAGTGCTCAGTGCTCAGGGTGCTGGGTGTTCAGTACTCAGGGTGCTCGGTGCTCAGTGCTCAGGGTGCTAGGTGCTCAGTACTCAGGGTGCTGGGTGCTCAGTGCTCGGGGTGCTGGGTGCTCAGTGCTCAGGGTGATCAGTGCTCAGTACTCAGGGTGCTGGGTGCTCAGTACTCAGGGTGCTGGGTGCTCAGTACTCAGGGTGCTGGGTGCTCAGTACTCAGGGTGCTCCGTGCTCAGTACTCAGGGTGCTGGGTGCTCAGTGCTCAGGGTGCTTTGTACTCAGTACTCAGCGTTCTGGGTGCTCAGTACTCAGGGTGCTGGGTGCTCAATGCTCAGGGTGCTTTGTGCTCAGTGCTCAGGGTGCTGGGTGCTCAGTACTCACTGTGCTGGGTGCTCAGTGCTCAGGGTGATCGGTGCTCAGTACTCAGGGTGCTCAGTACTCAGGTTGCTGGGTGCTCAGTACTCAGGGTGCTGGGTGCTCATTGCTCAGGGTGCTGGGTGCTCAGTGCTCTGGGTGCTGGGTGCTCAGTGCTCAGGGTGCTGGGTGCTCAGTGCTCAGGGTGCTGGGCGCTCAGTGCTCGGGGTGCTCGGTGCTCAGTGCTCAGGGTCCTGGGTGCTCAGTACTCAGGGTGCTGGGTGCTTAGTCATCAGGGTGCTCAGTGCTCAGTACACAGGGTGCTGGGTGCTCAGTGCTCGGGGTGCTGGGTGCTCAGTGCTCAGTACTCAGGGTCCTGGGTGCTCAGTGCTCAGGGTGCTGAGTACTCAGTACTCAGCGTGCTGGGTGCTCAGTACTCAGGGTGCTGGGTGCTCAGTGCTCAGGGTGCTGGGTGCTCAGTGCTCAGGGTGCTGGGTGCTCAGTGCTCGGGGAGCTCGGTGCTCAGTACTCAGGGTGCTGGGTGCTCAGTACTCAGTGCTCGGGGACCTGGGTGCTCCGTGCTCGGGGTGCTGGGTGCTCAGTACTCAGGGTGCTGGGTGCTCAGTTCTCAGGGTGCTGGGTGATCAGTACTCTGGGTGTTGGGTGCTCAGTACTCAGGGTGCTCAGTGCTCAGTACTCGGGGTGCTGGGTGCTCAGTGCTCAGTGTGCTCAGTGCTCAGTACACAGGGTGCTGGGTGCTCAGTGCTCGGGGTGCTGGGTGCTCAGTGCTCAGTACTCAGGGTCCTGGGTGCTCAGTGCTCAGGGTGCTGAGTACTCAGTACTCAGCGTGCTGGGTGCTCAGTACTCAGGGTGCTGGGTGCTCAGTGCTCAGGGTGCTGGGTGTTCAGTACTCAGGGTGCTCGGTGCTCAGTGCTCAGGGTGCTAGGTGCTCAGTACTCAGGGTGCTGGGTGCTCAGTGCTCGGGGTGCTGGGTGCTCAGTGCTCAGGGTGATCAGTGCTCAGTACTCAGGGTGCTGGGTGCTCAGTACTCAGGGTGCTGGGTGCTCAGTACTCAGGGTGCTGGGTGCTCAGTACTCAGGGTGCTCCGTGCTCAGTACTCAGGGTGCTGGGTGCTCAGTGCTCAGGGTGCTTTGTACTCAGTACTCAGCGTTCTGGGTGCTCAGTACTCAGGGTGCTGGGTGCTCAATGCTCAGGGTGCATTGTGCTCAGTGCTCAGGGTGCTGGGTGCTCAGTACTCACTGTGCTGGGTGCTCAGTGCTCAGGGTGATCGGTGCTCAGTACTCAGGGTGCTCAGTACTCAGGTTGCTGGGTGCTCAGTACTCAGGGTGCTGGGTGCTCATTGCTCAGGGTGCTGGGTGCTCAGTGCTCTGGGTGCTGGGTGCTCAGTGCTCAGGGTGCTGGGTGCTCAGTGCTCAGGGTGCTGGGCGCTCAGTGCTCGGGGTGCTCGGTGCTCAGTGCTCAGGGTCCTGGGTGCTCAGTACTCAGGGTGCTGGGTGCTTAGTCATCAGGGTGCTCAGTGCTCAGTACACAGGGTGCTGGGTGCTCAGTGCTCGGGGTGCTGGGTGCTCAGTGCTCAGTACTCAGGGTCCTGGGTGCTCAGTGCTCAGGGTGCTGAGTACTCAGTACTCAGCGTGCTGGGTGCTCAGTACTCAGGGTGCTGGGTGCTCAGTGCTCAGGGTGCTGGGTGCTCAGTGCTCAGGGTGCTGGGTGCTCAGTGCTCGGGGAGCTCGGTGCTCAGTACTCAGGGTGCTGGGTGCTCAGTACTCAGTGCTCGGGGACCTGGGTGCTCCGTGCTCGGGGTGCTGGGTGCTCAGTACTCAGGGTGCTGGGTGCTCAGTGCTCGGGGTGCTGGGTGCTCAGTACTCAGGGTGCTGTGGGCTCAGTACTCAGGGTGCTGGGTGCTCAGTACTCAGGGTGCTCGGTTCTCAGTACTCAGGGTGCTGGGTGCTCATTCTCGGGGTGCTGGGTGCTCAGTGCTCGGGGTGCTGGGTGCTCAGTACTCAGGGTGATCTGTTCTCAGTACTCAGGGTGCTGGGTGCTCAGTACTCGGGGTGCTCAGTACTCAGGGTACTGGGTGCTCAGTACTCAGGGTGCTGGGTGCTCAGTGCTCGGGGTGCTCGGTGCTCAGTACTCAGGGTGCTGGGTGCTCAGTGCTCAGGGTGCTGGGTGCTCAGTGCTCGGGGTGCTGGGTGCTCAGTGCTGAGGGTGCTGGCTGCTCAGTGCTCAGGGTGCTGGGTGCTCAGTGCTCGGCTTGCTCGGTGCTCAGTACTCGGGGTGCTGGGTGCTCAGTGCTCAGGGTGCTGGGTGCTCAGTGCTCGGGGTGCTCGGTGCTCAGTACTCGGGGTGCTGGGTGCTCAGTGCTCAGGGTGCTGGGTGCTCAGTGCTCGGGGTGCTGGGTGCTCAGTGCTGAGGGTGCTGGCTGCTCAGTGCTCAGGGTGCTGGGTGCTCAGTACTCAGGGTGCTAGGTGCTCAGTACTCAGGGTGCTCAGTGCTCCGTACTCAGCGTGCTGGGTGCTCAGTGCTCAGGGTCCTCGGTGCTCAGTACTCAGGGTGCTCAGTGCTCAGTACTCAGCGTGCTTTATGCTCAGTGCTCAGGGTGCTGGGTGCTCAGTACTCAGGGTGCTGGGTGCTCAGTACTCAGGGTGCTGGGTGCTCAGTACTCAGGGTGCTGGGTGCTCAGTGCTCGGGGTGCTCGGTGATCAGTACTCAGGGTGCTGGGTGCTCAGTGCTCAGGGTGCTGAGTACTCAGTACTCAGGGTGCTGGGTGCTCAGTGCTCAGGGTGCTGGGTGCTCAGTACTCAGGGTGCTGGGTGCTCAGTACTCAGGGTGCTCGGTGCTCAGTACTCAGGGTGCTGGGTGCTCAGTGCTCAGGGTGCTTTGTACTCAGTACTCAGGGTTCTGGGTGCTCATAACTCACGGTGCTGGGTGCTCAGTGCTCAGGGTGCTGGGTGCTCAGTGCTCAGGGTGCTGGGTGCTCAGTACTCAGGGTGCTGGGTGCTCAGTGCTCAGGGTGATCGTTGCTCAGTACTCAGGGTGCTCAGTACTCAGGGTGCTGGGTGCTCAGTGCTCAGGGTGCTGGGTGCTCAGTACTCAGGGTGCTGGGTGCTCAGTGCTCGGGGTGCTGGGTGCTCAGTGCTCAGGGTGATCGGTGCTCAGTACTCAGGGTGCTGGGTGCTCAGTGCTCAGGTTGCTGGGTGCTCAGTCCTCAGGGTGCTCAGTGCTCAGGGTGCTTGGTGCTCAGTGCTCGGGGTGCTCGGTGCTCAGTACTCAGGGTGCTGAGTGCTCAGTACTCAGGGTGCTGGGTGCTCAGTACTCATGGTGCTGGGTGCTCAGTACTCAGGGGGCTGGGTGCTCAGTGCTCAGGGTGCTGGGTGCTCAGTGCTCAGGGTGCTGGGTGCTCAGTGCTCGGGGTGCTGGGTGGTCAGTGCTCAGTGCTCAGGGTGCTGGGTGCTCAGTGCTCAGTGCTCAGGGTGCTGGGTGCTCAGTACTCAGGGTGCTGGGTGCTCAGTACTCAGGGTGCTGGGTGCTCAGTTCTCAGGCTGCTGGGTGCTCAGTACTCTGGGTGTTGGGTGCTCAGTACTCAGGGTGCTGGGTGCTCATTGCTCGGGGTGCTGGGTGCTCAGTGCTCAGGGTGCTGGGTGCTCAGTGCTCAGGGTGCTGGGTGCTCAGTACTCAGGGTGCTGGGTGCTCAGTGCTCGGGGTGCTCGGTGCTCAGTACTCAAGGTGCTGGGTGCTCAGTGCTCAGGGTGCGGGGTGCTCAGTCCTCGGGGTGCTCCATGCTCAGTGTTCAGGGTGCGGGGTGCTCAGTCCTCGGGGTGCTCCATGCTCAGTGCTCGGGGTGCTGGGTGCTCAGTGCTCGGGGTGCTGGGTGCTCAGTGCTCAGTAGTCAGGGTGCTGGGTGCTCAGTGCTCAGGGTGCTGAGTGCTCAGTACTCAGCGTGCTGGGTGCTCAGTACTCAGGGTTCTGGGTGCTCAGTGCTCAGGGTGCTGGGTGCTCAGTGCTCAGGGTGCTGGGTGCTCAGTGCTCGGGGAGCTCGGTGCTCAGTACTCAGGGTGCTGGGTGCTCAGTACTCAGTGCTCGGGGTCCTGGGTGCTCCGTGCTCAGGGTGCTGGGTGCTCAGTACTCAGGGTGCTGGGTGCTCAGTGCTCAGGGTGCTGGGTGCTCAGTGCTCAGGGTGCTTTGTGCTCAGTACTCAGGGTGCTGGGTGCTCAGTGCTCAGGGTGATCGGTGCTCAGTACTCAGGGTGCTCGGTGCTCAGTACTCAGGGTGCTGAGTGCTCAGTACTCAGGGTACTGGGTGCTCAGGACTCATGGTGCTGGGTGCTCAGTACTCAGGGGGCTGGGTGCTCAGTGCTCAGTGTGCTGGGTGCTCAGTGCTCAGGGCGCTGGGTGCTCAGTGCTCGGGGTGCTGAGTGCTCAGTGCTCGGGGTGCTGGGTGGTCAGTGCTCAGTGCTCAAGGTGCTGGGTGCTCAGTGCTCAGTGCTCAGGCAGCTGGGTGCTCAGTACTCAGGGTGCTGGGTGCTCAGTACTCAGGGTGCTGGGTGCTCAGTTCTCAGGGTGCTGGGTGATCAGTACTCTGGGTGTTGGGTGCTCAGTACTCAGGGTGCTCAGTGCTCAGTACTCGGGGTGCTGGGTGCTCAGTGCTCAGTGTGCTCAGTGCTCAGTGCTCAGGGTGCTGGGTGCTCAGTGCTCGGGGCGCTGGGAGCTCAGTGCTCGGGGTGCTCAGTGCTCAGTTTTCGGGGTGCTGGGTGCTCAGTACTCAGTGCTCGGGGTCCTGGGTGCTCCGTGCTCAGGGTGCTGGGTGCTCAGTACTCAGGGTGCTGGGTGCTCAGTGCTCAGGGTGCTGGGTGCTCAGTGCTCAGGGTGCTTTGTGCTCAGTACTCAGAGTGCTGTGTGCTCAGTGCTCAGTACTCAGCGTGCTGGGTGCTCAGTGCTCAGAGTGTTGGGTGCTCAGTACTCAGTGTGCTGGGTGCTCAGTGCTCAGTGCTCAGGGTGCTCAGTGCTCAGGGTGCTCAGTGCTCAGGGTGCTGGGTGCTCAGGGTGCTGGGTGCTCAGTGCTCAGGGTGCTGGGAGCTCAGTGCTCAGTGCTCAGGGTGCTGGGTGCTCAGTGCTCAGTGCTCAGGGTGCTGGGTGTTCAGTACTCAGGGTGCTCGGTGCTCAGTGCTCAGGCTGCTAGGTGCTCAGTACTCAGGGTCCTGGGTGCTCAGTGCTCGGGGTGCTGGGTGATCAGTGCTCAGGGTGATCAGTGCTCAGTACTCAGGGTGCTGGGTGCTCAGTGCTCAGGGTGCTGGGTGCTCAGTGCTCGGGGTGCTGGGTGATCAGTGCTCAGGGTGATCAGTGCTCAGTACTCAGGGTGCTGGGTGCTCAGTGCTCAGGGTGCTGGGTGCTCAGGGTGCTGGGTGCTCAGTACTCAGGGTGCTGAGTGCTCAGTAGTCAGGGTGCTGGGTGCTCAGTACTCAGGGTGCTGGGTGCTCAGTGCTCAGGGTGCTGGGTGCTCAGGGTGCTGGGTGCTCAGTACTCAGGGTGCTGGGTGCTCAGTGCTCGGGGTGCTGGGTGCTCAGGGCTGTGGTGCTGGGTGCTCAGTGGTCAGTGCTCAGGGTGCTGGGTGCTCAGTGCTCAGTGCTCAGGGTGCTGGTTGCTCAGTACTCAGGGTGCTGGGTGCTCAGTACTCAGGGTGCTGGGTGCTCAGTGCTCAGGGTGCTCTGTGCTCAGTACTCAGGGTGCTGGGTGCTCAGTGCTCGGGGTGCTGCGTGCTCAGTGCTCAGTGTGCTGGGTGCTCAGTGCTCAGGGTGCTGGGTGCTCAGTACTCAGGGTGCTCAGTGCTCAGTACTCGGGGTGCTTGTTGCTCAGTACTCGGGGTGCTCAGGGCTGTGGTGCTGGGTGCTCAGTGGTCAGTGCTCAGGGTGCTGGGTGCTCAGTGCTCAGTACTCAGGGTGCTCGGTGCTCAGTACTCAGGGTTCTCAGTGCTCAGTACTCAGGGTGCTGGGTGATCAGTACTCTGGGTGTTGGGTGCTCAGTACTCAGGGTGCTCAGTGCTCAGTACTCGGGGTGCTGGGTGCTCAGTGCTCAGTGTGCTCAGTGCTCAGTGCTCAGGGTGCTGGGTGCTCAGTGCTCGGGGCGCTGGGAGCTCAGTGCTAGGGGTGCTCAGTGCTCAGTATTCGGGGTGCTGGGTGCTCAGTACTCAGTGCTCGGGGTCCTGGGTGCTCCGTGCTCAGGGTGCTGGGTGCTCAGTACTCAGGGTGCTGGGTGCTCAGTGCTCAGGGTGCTGGGTGCTCAGTGCTCAGGGTGCTTTGTGCTCAGTACTCAGAGTGCTGTGTGCTCAGTGCTCAGTACTCAGCGTGCTGGGTGCTCAGTGCTCAGAGTGTTGGGTGCTCAGTACTCAGTGTGCTGGGTGCTCAGTGCTCAGTGCTCAGGGTGCTCAGTGCTCAGGGTGCTCAGTGCTCAGGGTGCTGGGTGCTCAGGGTGCTGGGTGCTCAGTGCTCAGGGTGCTGGGAGCTCAGTGCTCAGTGCTCAGGGTGCTGGGTGCTCAGTGCTCAGTGCTCAGGGTGCTGGGTGTTCAGTACTCAGGGTGCTCGGTGCTCAGTGCTCAGGCTGCTAGGTGCTCAGTACTCAGGGTCCTGGGTGCTCAGTGCTCGGTGTGCTGGGTGATCAGTGCTCAGGGTGATCAGTGCTCAGTACTCAGGGTGCTGGGTGCTCAGTGCTCAGGGTGCTGGGTGCTCAGGGTGCTGGGTGCTCAGTGCTCGGGGTGCTGGGTGATCAGTGCTCAGGGTGATCAGTGCTCAGTACTCAGGGTGCTGGGTGCTCAGTGCTCAGGGTGCTGGGTGCTCAGGGTGCTGGGTGCTCAGTACTCAGGGTGCTGAGTGCTCAGTAGTCAGGGTGCTGGGTGCTCAGTACTCAGGGTGCTGGGTGCTCAGTGCTCAGGGTGCTGGGTGCTCAGGGTGCTGGGTGCTCAGTACTCAGGGTGCTGGGTGCTCAGTGCTCGGGGTGCTGGGTGCTCAGGGCTGTGGTGCTGGGTGCTCAGTGGTCAGTGCTCAGGGTGCTGGGTGCTCAGTGCTCAGTGCTCAGGGTGCTGGTTGCTCAGTACTCAGGGTGCTGGGTGCTCAGTACTCAGGGTGCTGGGTGCTCAGTGCTCAGGGTGCTCTGTGCTCAGTACTCAGGGTGCTGGGTGCTCAGTGCTCGGGGTGCTGCGTGCTCAGTGCTCAGTGTGCTGGGTGCTCAGTGCTCAGGGTGCTGGGTGCTCAGTACTCAGGGTGCTCAGTGCTCAGTACTCGGGGTGCTTGTTGCTCAGTACTCGGGGTGCTCAGGGCTGTGGTGCTGGGTGCTCAGTGGTCAGTGCTCAGGGTGCTGGGTGCTCAGTGCTCAGTACTCAGGGTGCTCGGTGCTCAGTACTCAGGGTTCTCAGTGCTCAGTACTCAGGGTGCTGGGTGCTCAGTTCTCAGGGTGCTGGGTGCTCAGTACTCAGGGTGCTCAATGCTCAGTACTCGGGGTGCTTGTTGCTCAGTACTCAGGGTGCTCAGTGCTCAGTACTCGGGGTGCTGGGTGCTCAGTGCTCAGGGTGCTCAGTTCTCAGTGCTCGGGGTGCTGGGTGCTCAGTGCTCGGGGCGCTGGGTGCTCAGTGCTCGGGCTGCTGGGTGCTCAGTACTCGGGGTGCTGGGTGCTCAGTGCTCAGGGTGCTCAGTGCTCAGTACTCAGTGCTCAGGGTGCTCAGTGCTCAGTGCTCAGGGTGCTGGGTGTTCAATACTCAGGGTGCTGGGTGCTCAGTACTCAGGGTGCTGGGTGCTCAGTGCTCAGGGTGCTGGGTGCTCAGTACTCTGGGTGTTGGGTGCTCAGTACTCAGGGTGCTGGGTGCTCCGTGCTCGGGGTGCTGGGTGCTCAGTGCTCAGGGTGCTGGGTGCTCTGTGCTCAGGGTGCTGGGTGCTCAGTGCTCAGGGTGCTGGGTGCTCAGTACTCGGGGTGCTCCGTGCTCAGGGTGCTGGGTGCTCAGTGCTCAGGTTGCTGGGTGCTCAGTGCTCAAGGTGCTGGGTGCTGAGTGCTCAGGGTGCTGGGTGCTCAGTGCTCGGGCTGCTCGGTGCTCAGTGCTCAGGGTCCTGGGTGCTCAGTTCTCAGGGTGCTGGGTGCTTAGTACTCAGGGTGCTCAGTGCTCAGTACACAGGGTGCTGGGTGCTCAGTGCTCGGGGTGCTGGGTGCTCAGTGCTCAGTACTCAGGGTGCTGGGTGCTCAGTGCTCGGGGTGCTGGGTGCTCAGTACTCAGCGTGCTGGGTGCTCAGTACTCAGTGTGCTGGGTGCTCAGTTCTCAGGGTGCTGGGTGCTCAGTGCTCAGGGTGCTGGGTGCTCAGTGATCGGGGTGCTGAGTGCTCAGTACTCAGTGTGCTCAGTGCTCGGGGAGCTCGGTGCTCAGTACTCAGGGTGCTGGGTGCTCAGTTCTCAGTGCTCGGGGTCCTGGGTGCTCCGTGCTCAGGGTGCTGGGTGCTCAGTGCTCTGGGTGCTTAGTGCTCAGTACTCAGGGTGCTGGGTGCTCAGTACTCATGGTGCTGGGTGCTCATTCTCAGGGTGCTGGGTGCTCAGTGCTCGGGTTGCTGGGTGCTCAGTACTCAGGGTGCTGGGGGCTCAGTACTCAGGGTGCTGGGTGCTCAGTACTCAGGGTGCTCGGTTCTCAGTACTCAGGGTGCTGGGTGCTCATTCTCGGGGTGCTGGGTGCTCAGTGCTCGGGGTGCTGGGTGCTCAGTACTCAGGGTGCTGGGGGCTCAGTACTCAGGGTGCTGGGTGCTCAGTACTCAGGGTGATCTGTTCTCAGTACTCAGGTTGCTGGGTGCTCAGTGCTCGGGGTGCTGGGTGCTCAGTTCTCGGGGTGCTCAGTTCTCAGTACTCAGGGTGCTGGGTGCTCAGTACTCAGGGTGCTGGGTGCTCAGTGCTCGGGGTGCACGGTGCTCAGTACTCGGTGTGCAGGGTGCTCAGTACTCGAGGTGCTGGGTGCTCAGTGCTCAGGGTGCTGGGTGCTCAGTACTCAGGGTGCTGAGTGCTCAGTACTCAGGGTGCTGGGTGCTCAGTACTCAGGTTGCTGGTTGCTCAGTACTCAGGGTGCTGGGTGCTCAGTGCTCAGGGTGCTGGGTGCTCAGTGCTCGGGGTTCTGGGTGCTCAGGGCTGTTGTGCTGGGTGCTCAGTGCTCAGTGCTCAGGGTGCTGGGTGCTCAGTGCTCAGTGCTCAGGGTGCTGGTTGCTCAGTACTCAGGGTGCTGGGTGCTCAGTACTCAGGGTGCTGGGTGCTCAGTGCTCAGGGTGCTCTGTGCTCAGTACTCAGGGTGCTGGGTGCTCAGTGCTCGGGGTGCTGCGTGCTCAGTGCTCAGGGAGCTGGGTGCTCAGTGCTCAGGGTGCTGGGTGCTCAGTACTCAGGGTGCTGGGTGCTCAGTGCTCAGGGTGCTGGGTGCTCAGTCCTCAGGGTGCTCAGTACTCAGGGTGCTCGGTGCTCAGTGCTCAGTACTCAGGGTGCTCAGTACTCAGGGTGCTGGTTGCTCAGTGCTCGGGGTGCTGGGTGCTCAGTACTCAGGGTGCTGGGTGCTCAGTACTCGGGGTGCTGGGTGCTCAGTACTCAGGGTGCTGGGTGCTCAGTGCTCGGGGTGCTGGGTGCTCAGTGCTCAGGGTGATCGGTGCTCAGTGCTCAGGGTGCTGGGTGCTCAGTCCTCCGGGTGCACAGTGCTCAGGGTGCTGTTTGCTCAGTGCTTGGGGTGCTCGGTGCTCAGTACTCAGGGTGCTGAGTGCTCAGTACTCAGGGTGCTGGGTGCTCAGTACTCAGGGTGCTGGGTGCTCAGTACTCAGGGTGCTGGGTGCTCAGGGTGCTGGGTGCTCAGTACTCAGGGTGCTGGGTGCTCAGTGCTCGGGGTGCTGGGTGCTCAGGGCTGTGGTGCTGGGTGCTCAGTGGTCAGTGCTCAGGGTGCTGGGTGCTCAGTGCTCAGTGCTCAGGGTGCTGGTTGCTCAGTACTCAGGGTGCTGGGTGCTCAGTACTCAGGGTGCTGGGTGCTCAGTGCTCGGGGTGCTCTGTGCTCAGTACTCAGGGTGCTGGGTGCTCAGTGCTCAGTTTGCTGGGTGCTCAGTGCTCAGGGTGCTGGGTGCTCAGTACTCAGGGTGCTCAGTGCTCAGTACTCGGGGTGCTTGTTGCTCAGTACTCGGGGTGCTCAGGGCTGTGGTGCTGGGTGCTCAGTGGTCAGTACTCAGGGTGCTGGGTGCTCAGTGCTCAGTACTCAGGGTGCTCGGTGCTCAGTACTCAGGGTTCTCAGTGCTCAGTACTCAGGGTGCTGGGTGCTCATTTCTCAGGGTGCTGGGTGCTCACTACTCAGGGTGCTCAGTGTTCAGTACTCGGGGTGCTTGTTGCTCAGTACTCAGGGTGCTCAGTGCTCAGTACTCGGGGTGCTGGGTGCTCAGTGCTCAGGGTGCTCAGTTCTCAGTGCTCGGGGTGCTGGGTGCTCAGTGCTCGGGGCGCTGGGTGCTCAGTGATCGGGGTGCTGGGTGCTCAGTACTCGGGGTGCTGGGTGCTCAGTGCTCAGGGTGCTCAGTGCTCAGTACTCAGTGCTCAGGGTGCTCAGTGCTCATTGTTCAGGGTGCTGGGTGTTCAATACTCAGGGTGCTGGGTGCTCAGTACTCAGGGTGCTGGGTGCTCAGTGCTAAGGGTGCTGGGTGCTCAGTACTCTGGGTGTTGGGTGCTCAGTACTCAGGGTGCTGGGTGCTCCGTGCTCGGGGTGCTGGGTGCTCAGTGCTCAGGGTGCTGGGTGCTCTGTGCTCAGGGTGCTGGGTGTTCAGTGCTCAGGGTGCTGGGTGCTCAGTACTCGGGGTGCTCCGTGCTCAGGGTGCTGGGTGCTCAGTGCTCAGGTTGCTGGGTGCTCAGTGCTCAAGGTGCTGGGTGCTGAGTGCTCAGGGTGCTGGGTGCTCAGTGCTCGGGCTGCTCGGTGCTCAGTGCTCAGGGTCCTGGGTGCTCAGTTCTCAGGGTGCTGGGTGCTTAGTACTCAGGGTGCTCAGTGCTCAGTACACAGGGTGCTGGGTGCTCAGTGCTCGGGGTGCTGGGTGCTCAGTGCTCAGTACTCAGGGTGCTGGGTGCTCAGTGCTCGGGGTGCTGGGTGCTCAGTACTCAGCGTGCTGGGTGCTCAGTACTCAGTGTGCTGGGTGCTCAGTTCTCAGGGTGCTGGGTGCTCAGTGCTCAGGGTGCTGGGTGCTCAGTGATCGGGGTGCTGAGTGCTCAGTACTCAGTGTGCTCAGTGCTCGGGGAGCTCGGTGCTCAGTACTCAGGGTGCTGGGTGCTCAGTTCTCAGTGCTCGGGGTCCTGGGTGCTCCGTGCTCGGGGTGCTGGGTGCTCAGTGCTCTGGGTGCTTAGTGCTCAGTACTCACGGTGCTGGGTGCTCAGTACTCATGGTGCTGGGTGCTCATTCTCAGGGTGCTGGGTGCTCAGTGCTCGGGTTGCTGGGTGCTCAGTACTCAGGGTGCTGGGGGCTCAGTACTCAGGGTGCTGGGTGCTCAGTACTCAGGGTGCTCGGTTCTCAGTACTCAGGGTGCTGGGTGCTCATTCTCGGGGTGCTGGGTGCTCAGTGCTCGGGGTGCTGGGTGCTCAGTACTCAGGGTGCTGGGGGCTCAGTACTCAGGGTGCTGGGTGCTCAGTACTCAGGGTGATCTGTTCTCAGTACTCAGGTTGCTGGGTGCTCAGTGCTCGGGGTGCTGGGTGCTCAGTACTCGGGGTGCTCAGTTCTCAGTACTCAGGGTGCTGGGTGCTCAGTACTCAGGGTGCTGGGTGCTCAGTGCTCGGGGTGCACGGTGCTCAGTATTCGGTGTGCAGGGTGCTCAGTACTCGGGGTGCTGGGTGCTCAGTGCTCAGGGTGCTGGGTGCTCAGTACTCAGGGTGCTGAGTGCTCAGTACTCAGGGTGCTGGGTGCTCAGTACTCAGGTTGCTGGTTGCTCAGTACTCAGGGTGCTGGGTGCTCAGTGCTCAGGGTGCTGGGTGCTCAGTGCTCGGGGTTCTGGGTGCTCAGGGCTGTTGTGCTGGGTGCTCAGTGCTCAGTGCTCAGGGTGCTGGGTGCTCAGTGCTCAGTGCTCAGGGTGCTGGTTGCTCAGTACTCAGGGTGCTGGGTGCTCAGTACTCAGGGTGCTGGGTGCTCAGTGCTCAGGGTGCTCTGTGCTCAGTACTCAGGGTGCTGGGTGCTCAGTGCTCGGGGTGCTGCGTGCTCAGTGCTCAGGGAGCTGGGTGCTCAGTGCTCAGGGTGCTGGGTGCTCAGTACTCAGGGTGCTGGGTGCTCAGTGCTCAGGGTGCTGGGTGCTCAGTCCTCAGGGTGCTCAGTACTCAGGGTGCTCGGTGCTCAGTGCTCAGTACTCAGGGTGCTCAGTACTCAGGGTGCTGGTTGCTCAGTGCTCGGGGTGCTGGGTGCTCAGTACTCAGGGTGCTGGGTGCTCAGTACTCGGGGTGCTGGGTGCTCAGTACTCAGGGTGCTGGGTGCTCAGTGCTCGGGGTGCTGGGTGCTCAGTGCTCAGGGTGATCGGTGCTCAGTGCTCAGGGTGCTGGGTGCTCAGTCCTCCGGGTGCACAGTGCTCAGGGTGCTGTTTGCTCAGTGCTCGGGGTGCTCGGTGCTCAGTACTCAGGGTGCTGAGTGCTCAGTACTCAGGGTGCTGGGTGGTCAGTACTCAGGGTGCTGGGTGCTCAGTACTCAGGGTGCTGGGTGCTCAGGGTGCTGGGTGCTCAGTACTCAGGGTGCTGGGTGCTCAGTGCTCGGGGTGCTGGGTGCTCAGGGCTGTGGTGCTGGGTGCTCAGTGGTCAGTGCTCAGGGTGCTGGGTGCTCAGTGCTCAGTGCTCAGGGTGCTGGTTGCTCAGTACTCAGGGTGCTGGGTGCTCAGTACTCAGGGTGCTGGGTGCTCAGTGCTCGGGGTGCTCTGTGCTCAGTACTCAGGGTGCTGGGTGCTCAGTGCTCAGTTTGCTGGGTGCTCAGTGCTCAGGGTGCTGGGTGCTCAGTACTCAGGGTGCTCAGTGCTCAGTACTCGGGGTGCTTGTTGCTCAGTACTCGGGGTGCTCAGGGCTGTGGTGCTGGGTGCTCAGTGGTCAGTACTCAGGGTGCTGGGTGCTCAGTGCTCAGTACTCAGGGTGCTCGGTGCTCAGTACTCAGGGTTCTCAGTGCTCAGTATTCAGGGTGCTGGGTGCTCATTTCTCAGGGTGCTGGGTGCTCACTACTCAGGGTGCTCAGTGTTCAGTACTCGGGGTGCTTGTTGCTCAGTACTCAGGGTGCTCAGTGCTCAGTACTCGGGGTGCTGGGTGCTCAGTGCTCAGGGTGCTCAGTTCTCAGTGCTCGGGGTGCTGGGTGCTCAGTGCTCGGGGCGCTGGGTGCTCAGTGATCGGGGTGCTGGGTGCTCAGTACTCGGGGTGCTGGGTGCTCAGTGCTCAGGGTGCTCAGTGCTCAGTACTCAGTGCTCAGGGTGCTCAGTGCTCAGTGCTCAGGGTGCTGGGTGTTCAGTACTCAGGGTGCTGGGTGCTCAGTACTCAGGGTGCTGGGTGCTCAGTGCTCAGGGTGCTGGGTGCTCAGTACTCTGGGTGTTGGGTGCTCAGTACTCAGGTTGCTGGGTGCTCCGTGCTCGGGGTGCTGGGTGCTCAGTGCTCAGGGTGCTGTGTGCTCTGTGCTCAGGGTGCTGGGTGCTCAGTGCTCAGGGTGCTGGGTGCTCAGTACTCGGGGTGCTCCGTGCTCAGGGTGCTGGGTGCTCATTGCTCAGGGTGCTGGGTGCTCAGTTCTCGGGGTGCTGGGTGCTGAGCGCTCAGGGTGCTGGGTGCTCAGTGCTCGGGCTGCTCGGTGCTCAGTGCTCAGGGTCCTGGGTGCTCAGTACTCAGGGTGCTGGGTGCTTAGTACTCAGGGTGCTCAGTGCTCAGTACACAGGGTGCTGGGTGCTCAGTGCTCGGGGTGCTGGGTGCTCAGTGCTCAGTACTCAGGGTGCTGGGTTCTCAGTGCTTGGGGTGCTGGGTGCTCAGTACTCAGCGTGCTGGGTGCTCAGTACTCAGGGTGCTGGGTGCTCAGTGCTCAGGGTGCTTGGTGTTCAGTGCTCAGGGTACTGGGTGCTCAGTGATCGGGGTGCTGGATGCTCATTACTCAGTGTGCTCAGTGCTCGGGGAGCTCGGTGCTCAGTACTCAGGGTGCTGGGTGCTCAGTTCTCAGTGCTCGGGGTCCTGGGTGCTCCGTGCTCGGGGTGCTGGGTGCTCAGTGCTCTGGGTGCTTAGTGCTCAGTACTCAGGGTGCTGGGTGCTCAGTACTCATGGTGCTGGGTGCTCATTCTCAGGGTGCTGGGTGCTCAGTGCTCGGGTTGCTGGGTGCTCAGTACTCAGGGTGCTGGGGGCTCAGTACTCAGGGTGCTGGGTGCTCAGTACTCAGGGTGCTGGGTTCTCAGTACTCAGGGTGCTGGGTGCTCATTCTCGGGGTGCTGGGTGCTCAGTGCTCGGGGTGCTGGGTGCTCAGTACTCAGGGTGCTGGGGGCTCAGTACTCAGGGTGCTGGGTGCTCAGTACTCAGGGTGATCTGTTCTCAGTACTCAGGTTGCTGGGTGCTCAGTGCTCGGGGTGCTGGGTGCTCAGTACTCGGGGTGCTGGGTGCTCAGTACTCAGGGTGCTGGGTGCTCATTGTCGGGGTGCTGGGAGCTCAGTACTCAGGGTGCTGGGGGCTCAGTACTCAGGGTGCTGGGTGCTCAGTATTCAGGGTGCTCGGTTCTCAGTACTCAGGGTACTGGGTGCTCATTGTCGGGGTGCTGGGTGCTCAGTACTCAGGGTGCTGGGGGCTCAGTACTCAGGGTGCTGGGTGCTCAGTACTCAGGGTGCTGGGTGCTCAGTGCTGAGGGTGGTGCTGGGTGCTCAGTACTCAGGGTGCTGGGTGCTCAGTGCTCAGGGTGCTGGGTGCTCAGTACTAAGGGTGCTGGGTGCTCAGTACTCAGGGTGCTCGGTGCTCAGTACTCAGGGTGCTGGGTGCTCAGAGCTCAGGGTGCTGGGTACTCAGTACTCAGGGTGCTGGGTGCTCAGTACTCTGGGTGTTGGGTGCTCAGTACTCAGGGTGCTGGGTGCTCCGTGCTCAGGGTGCTGGGTGCTCAGTGCACAGGGTTCTGGGTGCTCAGTGCTCAGGGTGCTGGGTGCTCAGTACTCAGGGTGCTGGGTGCTTAGTGCTCGAGGTGCTCGGTGCTCAGTACTCAAGGTGCTGGGTGCTCAGTGCTCAGGGTGCTGGGTGCTCAGTCCTCAGGGTGCTCCGTGCTCATGGTGCTGGGTGCTCAGTGCTCAGGGTGCTGGGTGCTCAGTGCTCGGGGTGCTGGGTGCTCAGTACTCAGTGTGCTCAGTGCTCGGGGAGCTCGGTACTCAGTACTCAGGGTGCTGGGTGCTCAGTTCTCAGTGCTCAGGGTCCTGGTTGCTCCGTGCTCGGGGTGCTCAGTGCTCTGGGTGCTTAGTGCTCAGTACTCAGGGTGCTGGGTGCTCAGTACTCATGGTGCTGGGTGCTCATTCTCAGGGTGCTGGGTGCTCAGTACTCGGGGTGCTCCGTGCTCAGGGTGCTGATTGCTCTGTGCTCAGGGTGCTAGGTGCTCAGTCCTCAGGGTGCTGGGTGCTCAGTACTCGGGGTGCTCCGTGCTCAGGGTGCTGGGTGCTCAGTGCTCAGGGTGCTGGGTGCTCAGTGCTCGGGGTGCTGGGTGCTGAGTGCTCAGGGTGCTGGGTGCTCAGTGCTCGGGCTGCTCGGTGCTCAGTGCTCAGGGTCCTGGGTGCTCAGTACTCAGGTTGCTGGGTGCTTAGTACTCAGGGTGCTCAGTGCTCAGAACACAGGGTGCTGGGTGCTCAGTGCTCGGGGTGCTGGGTGCTCAGTGCTCAGTACTCAGGGTGCTGGGTGCTCAGTGCTCAGGGTGCTGGGTGCTCAGTACTCAGCGTGCTGGGTGCTCAGTACTCAGTGTGCTGGGTGCTCAGTTCTCAGGGTGCTGGGTGCTCAGTGCTTAGGGTGCTTGGTGCTCAGTGATCGGGGTGCTGAGTGCTCAGTACTCAGGGTGCTGGGTGCTCAGTTCTCAGTGCTCGGGGTCCTGGGTGCTCCGTGCTCGGGGTGCTGGGTGCTCAGTGCTCTGGGTGCTTAGTGCTCAGTACTCAGGGTGCTGGGTGCTCAGTACTCATGGTGCTGGGTGCTCATTCTCAGGGTGTTGGGTGCTCAGTGCTCGGGTTGCTGGGTGCTCAGTACTCAGGGTGCTGGGGGCTCAGTACTCAGGGTGCTGGGTGCTCAGTACTCAGGGTGCTCGGTTCTCAGTACTCAGGGTGCTGGGTGCTCATTCTTGGGGTGCTGGGTGCTCAGTGCTCGGGGTGCTGGGTGCTCAGTACTCAGGGTGCTGGGGGCTCAGTACTCAGGGTGCTGGGTGCTCAGTACTCAGGGTGATCTGTTCTCAGTACTCAGGTTGCTGGGTGCTCAGTGCTCGGGCTGCTGGGTGCTCATTACTCGGGGTGCTCAGTTCTCAGTACTCAGGGTGCTGGGTGCTCAGTACTCAGGGTGCTGGGTGCTCAGTGCTCGGGGTGCTCGGTGCTCAGTACTCGGTGTGCAGGGTGCTCAGTACTCGGGGTGCTGGGTGCTCAGTGCTCAGGGTGCTGGGTGCTCAGTACTCAGGGTGCTGAGTGCTCAGTACTCAGGGTGCTGGGTGCTCAGTACTCAGGTTGCTGGTTGCTCAGTGCTCGGGGTGCTGGGTGCTCAGTGCTCAGAATGCTCGGTGCTTAGTACTCATGGTTCTCAGTACTCAGGGTGCTGGGTGCTCATTGTCGGGGTGCTGGGAGCTCAGTACTCAGGGTGCTGGGGGCTCAGTACTCAGTGTGCTGGGTGCTCAGTACTCAGGGTGCTCGGTTCTCAGTACTCAGGGTGCTGGGTGCTCATTGTCGGGGTGCTGGGTGCTCAGTACTCAGGGTGCTGGGGGCTCAGTACTCAGGGTGCTGGGTGCTCAGTACTCAGGGTGATCTGTTCTCAGTACTCAGGTTGCTGGGTGCTCAGTGCTCGGGGTGCTGGGTGCTCAGTACTCGGGGTGCTCAGTGCTCAGTACTCAGGGTCCTGGGTGCTCAGTACTCAGGGTGCTGGGTGCTCAGTGCTCGGGGTGCTGGGTGCGCAGTACTCGGGGTGCTCAGTGCTCAGTACTCAGGGTGCTGGGTGCTCAGTACTCAGGGTGCTGGGTGCTCCATACTCGGGGTGCAGGGTGCTCAGTGCTCAGGAAGCTGGGTGCTCAGTGCTCAGGGTGCTGGGTGCTCAGTGCTGAGGGTGGTGCTGGGTGCTCAGTACTCAGGGTGCTGGGTGCTCAGTGCTCAGGGTGCTGGGTGCTCAGTACTAAGGGTGCTGGGTGCTCAGTACTCAGGGTGCTCGGTGCTCAGTACTCAGGGTGCTGGGTGCTCAGAGCTCAGGGTGCTGGGTACTCAGTACTCAGGGTGCTGGGTGCTCAGTACTCTGGGTGTTGTTTGCTCAGTACTCAGGGTGCTGGGTGCTCCGTGCTCAGGGTGCTGGGTGCTCAGTGCACAGGGTTCTGGGTGCTCAGTGCTCAGGGTGCTGTGTGCTCAGTACTCAGGGTGCTGGGTGCTTAGTGCTCGAGGTGCTCGGTGCTCAGTACTCAAGGTGCTGGGTGCTCAGTGCTCAGGGTGCTGGGTGCTCAGTCCTCGGGGTGCTCCGTGCTCATGGTGCTGGGTGCTCAGTGCTCAGGGTGCTGGGTGCTCAGTGCTCAGGGTGCTGGGTGCTCAGTACTCAGTGTGCTCAGTGCTCGGGGAGCTCGGTGCTCAGTATTCAGGGTGCTGGGTGCTCAGTTCTCAGTGCTCGGGGTCCTGGTTGCTCCGTGCTCGGGGTGCTGGGTGCTCAGTGCTCTGGGTGCTTAGTGCTCAGTACTCAGGGTGCTGGGTGCTCAGTACTCATGGTGCTGGGTGCTCATTCTCAGGGTGCTGGGTGCTCAGTACTCGGGGTGCTCCGTGCTCAGGGTGCTGGGTGCTCTGTGCTCAGGGTGCTGGGTGCTCTGTCCTCAGGGTGCTGGGTGCTCAGTACTCGGGGTGCTCCGTGCTCAGGGTGCTGGGTGCTCAGTGCTCAGGGTGCTGGGTGCTCAGTGCTCGGGGTGCTGGGTGCTGAGTGCTCAGGGTGCTGGGTGCTCAGTGCTCGGGCTACTCGGTGCTCAGTGCTCAGGGTCCTGGGTACTCAGTACTCAGGGTGCTGGGTGCTTAGTACTCAGGGTGCTCAGTGCTCAGAACACAGGGTGCTGGGTGCTCAGTGCTCGGGGTGCTGGGTGCTCAGTGCTCAGTACTCAGGGTGCTGGGTGCTCAGTGCTCGGGGTGCTGGGTGCTCAGTACTCAGCGTGCTGGGTGCTCAGTGCTCAGGGTGCTGGGTGCTCAGTGATCGTGGTGCTGATTGCTCAGTACTCAGTGTGCTCAGTGCTCGGGGAGCTCGGTGTTCAGTACTCAGGGTGCTGTCTGCTCAGTTCTCAGTGCTCGGGGTCCTGGGTGCTCCGTGCTCGGGGTGCTGGGTGCTCAGTGCTCTGGGTGCTTAGTGCTCAGTACTCAGGGTGCTGGGTGCTCAGTACTGATGGTGCTGGGTGCTCATTCTCAGGGTGCTGGGTGCTCAGTGCTCGGGTTGCTGGGTGCTCAGTACTCATGTTGCTGGGGGCTCAGTACTCAGGGTGCTGGGTGCTCAGTACTCAGGGTGTTCGTTTCTCAGTACTCAGGGTGCTGGGTGCTCATTCTCGGGGTGCTGGGTGCTCAGTGCTCGGGGTGCTGGGTGCTCAGTACTCAGGGTGCTGGGGGCTCAGTACTCAGGGTGCGGGGTGCTCACTCCTCAGGGTGATCTGTTCTCAGTACTCAGGTTGCTGGGTGCTCAGTGCTCGGGGTGCTGGGTGCTCAGTACTCGGGGTGCTCAGTTCTCAGTACTCAGGGTGCTGGGTGCTCAGTACTCAGGGTGCTGGGTGCTCAGTGCTCGGGGTGCTCGGTGCTCAGTACTCGGTGTGCAGGGTGCTCAGTACTCGGGGTGCTGGGTGCTCAGTGCTCAGGGTGCTGGGTGCTCAGTACTCAGGGTGCTGAGTGCTCAGTACTCAGGGTGCTGGGTGCTCAGTACTCAGGTTGCTGGTTGCTCAGTACTCAGGGTGCTGGGTGCTCAGTACTCAGGGTGCTGGGTGCTCAGTGCTCGGGGTGCTGGGTGCTCAGGGCTGTGGTGCTGGGTGCTCAGTGCTCAGTGCTCAGGGTGCTGGGTGCTCAGTGCTCAGTGCTCAGGGTGCTGGTTGCTCAGTACTCAGGGTGCTGGGTGCTCAGTACTCAGGGTGCTGGGTGCTCAGTGCTCAGGGTGCTCTGTGCTCAGTACTCAGGGTGCTGGGTGCTCAGTGTTCGGGGTGCTGCGTGCTCAGTGCTCAGGGAGCTGGGTGCTCAGTGCTCAGGGTGCTGGGTGCTCAGTACTCAGGGTGCTGGGTGCTCAGTGCTCAGGGTGCTGGGTGCTCAGTCCTCAGGGTGCTCAGTACTCAGGGTGCTCGGTGCTCAGTGCTCAGTACTCACGGTGCTCAGTACTCAGGGTGCTGGTTGCTCAGTGCTCAGGGTGCTGGGTGCTCAGTACTCAGGGTGCTGAGTGCTCAGTACTCAGGGTGCTGGGTGCTCAGTACTCAGGTTGCTGGTTGCTCAGTACTCAGGGTGCTGGGTGCTCAGTGCTCAGGGTGCTGGGTGCTCAGTGCTCGGGGTGCTGCGTGCTCAGTACTCGGGGTGCTGGGTGCTCAGTACTCAGGGTGCTGGGTGCTCAGTGCTCGGATGCTGGGTGCTCAGTGCTCAGGGTGATCGGTGCTCAGTGCTCAGGGTGCTGGGTGCTCAGTCCTCCGGGTGCACAGTGCTCAGGGTGCTGTTTGCTCAGTGCTCGGGGTGCTCGGTGCTCAGTACTCAGGGGGCTGAGTGCTCAGTACTCAGGGTGCTGGGTGCTCAGTACTCAGGGTGCTGGGTGCTCAGTACTCAGGGTGCTGGGTGCTCAGGGTGCTGGGTGCTCAGTACTCAGGGTGCTGGGTGCTCAGTGCTCAGGGTGCTGGGTGCTCAGGGCTGTGGTGCTGGGTGCTCAGTGGTCAGTGCTCAGGGTGCTGCGTGCTCAGTGCTCAGTGCTCAGGGTGCTGGTTGCTCAGTACTCAGGGTGCTGGGTGCTCAGTACTCAGGGTGCTGGGTGCTCAGTGCTCAGGGTGCTGGGTGCTCAGTACTCAGGGTGCTGGGTGCTCAGTGCTCGGGGTGCTCTGTGCTCAGTACTCAGGGTGCTGGGTGCTCAGTGCTCAGTGTGCTGGGTGCTCAGTGCTCAGGGTGCTGGGTGCTCAGTACTCAGGGTGCTCAGTGCTCAGTACTCTGGGTGCTTGTTGCTCAGTACTCGGGGTGCTCAGGGCAGTGGTGCTGGGTGCTCAGTGGTCAGTGCTCAGGGTGCTGGGTGCTCAGTGCTCAGTACTCAGGGTGCTCGGTGCTCAGTACTCAGGGTTCTCAGTGCTCAGTACTCAGGGTGCTGGGTGCTCATTTCTCAGGGTGCTGGGTGCTCAGTACTCAGGGTGCTCAGTGCTCAGTACTCGGGGTGCTTGTTGCTCAGTACTCAGGGTGCTCAGTGCTCAGTACTCGGGGTGCTGGGTGCTCAGTGCTCAGGGTGCTCATTTCTCAGTGCTCGGGGTGCTGGGTGCTCAGTGCTCGGGGCGCTGAGTGCTCAGTGCTCGGGGTGCTGGGTGCTCAGTACTTGGGGTGCTGGGTGCTCAGTGCTCAGGGTGCTCAGTGCTCAGTACTCAGGGCTCAGGGTGCTCAGTGCTCAGTGCTCAGGGTGCTGGGTGTTCAGTACTCAGGGTGCTGGGTGCTCAGTACTCAGGGTGCTGGGTGCTCAGTGCTCAGGGTGCTGGGTGCTCAGTACTCTGGGTGTTGGGTGCTCAGTACTCAGGGTGCTGGGTGCTCCGTGCTCGGGGTGCTGGGTGCTCAGTTCTCAGGGTGCTGGGTGCTCTGTGCTCAGGGTGCTGGGTGCTCAGTGCTCAGGGTGCTGGGTGCTCAGTACTCGGGGTGCTCCGTGCTCAGGGTGCTGGGTGCTCCGTGCTCAGGGTGCTGGGTGCTCAGTGCTCGGGGTGCTGGGTGCTGAGTGCTCAGGGTGCTGGGTGCTCAGTGCTCGGGCTGCTCGGTGCTCAGTGCTCAGGGTGCTGGGTGCTCAGTACTCAGGGTGCTGGGTGCTCAGTACTCAGGGTGCTGGGTGCTCCGTGCTCGGGGTGCTGGGTGCTCAGTTCTCAGGGTGCTGGGTGCTCTGTGCTCAGGGTGCTGGGTGCTCAGTGCTCAGGGTGCTGGGTGCTCAGTACTCGGGGTGCTCCGTGCTCAGGGTGCTGGGTGCTCAGTGCTCAGGGTGCTGGGTGCTCAGTGCTCGGGGTGCTGGGTGCTGAGTGCTCAGGGTGCTGGGTGCTCAGTGCTCGGGCTGCTCGGTGCTCAGTGCTCAGGGTGCTGGGTGCTCAGTACTCGGGGTGCTGGGTGCTCAGTACTCAGGGTGCTGGGTGCTCAGTGCTCGGGGTGCTGGGTGCTCAGTGCTCAGTACTCAGGGTGCTCGGTGCTCAGTAATCAGGGTTCTCAGTGCTCAGTACTCAGGGTGCTGGGTGCTCATTTCTCAGGGTGCTGGGTGCTCAGTACTCAGGGTGCTCAGTGCTCAGTACTCGGCGTGCTTGTTGCTCAGTACTCAGGGTGCTCTGTGCTCAGTACTCAGGGTGCTGGGTGCTCAGTACTCGGGGTGCTTGTTGCTCAGTACTCGGGGTGCTCAGGACTGTGGTGCTGGGTGTTCAGTGCTCAGTGCTCAGGGTGCTGGGTGCTCAGTGCTCAGTGCTCAGGGTGCTGGTTGCTCAGTACTCAGGGTGCTGGGTGCTCAGTACTCAGGGTGCTGGGTGCTCAGTGCTCAGGGTGCTCTGTGCTCAGTTCTCAGGGTGCTGGGTGCTCAGTACTCAGGGTGCTGGGTGCTCAGTGCTCAGGGTGCTGGGTGCTCAGTCCTCAGGGTGCTCAGTACTCAGGGTGCTCGGTGCTCAGTGCTCAGTACTCACGGTGCTCAGTACTCAGGGTGCTGGTTGCTCAGTGCTCGGGGTGCTGGGTGCTCAGTACTCAGGGTGCTGGGTGCTCAGTACTCAGGGTGCTGGGTGCTCCGTGCTCGGGGTGCTGGGTGCTCAGTTCTCAGGGTGCTGGGTGCTCTGTGCTCAGGGTGCTGGGTGCTCAGTGCTCAGGGTGCTGGGTGCTCAGTACTCGGGGTGCTCCGTGCTCAGGGTGCTGGGTGCTCAGTGCTCAGGGTGCTGGGTGCTCAGTGCTCGGGGTGCTGGGTGCTGAGTGCTCAGGGTGCTGGGTGCTCAGTGCTCGGGCTGCTCGGTGCTCAGTGCTCAGGGTCCTGGGTGCTCAGTACTCAGGGTGCTGGGTGCTTAGTACTCAGGGTGCCCAGTGCTCAGTACACAGGGTGCTGGGTGCTCAGTGCTCGGGGTGCTGGGTGCTCAATGCTCAGTACTCAGGGTGCTGGGTTCTCAGTGCTCGGGGTGCTGGTTTCTCAGTACTCAGCGTGCTGGGTGCTCAGTACTCAGGGTGCTGGGTGCTCAGTGCTCAGGGTGCTGGGTGTTCAGTGCTCAGGGTGCTGGGTGCTCAGTAATCGGGGTGCTGGGTGCTCAGTACTCAGTGTGCTCAGTGCTCGGGGAGCTCGGTGCTCAGTACTCAGGGTGCTGGGTGCTCAGTTCTCAGTGCTCGGGGTCCTGGGTTCTCCGTGCTCGGGGTGCTGGGTGCTCAGTGCTCTGGGTGCTTAGTGCTCAGTACTCAGGGTGCTGGGTGCTCAGTACTCATGGTGCTGGGTGCTCATTCTCAGGGTGCTGGTTGCTCAGGGCTCGGGTTGCTGGGTGCTCAGTACTCAGGGTGCTGGGGGCTCAGTACTCAGGGTGCTGGGTGCTCAGTACTCAGCGTGCTGGGTTCTCAGTACTCAGGGTGCTGGGTGCTCATTCTCGGGGTGCTGGGTGCTCAGTGCTCGGGGTGCTGGGTGCTCAGTACTCAGGGTGCTGGGGGCTCAGTACTCAGGGTGCTGGGTGCTCAGTACTCAGGGTGATCTGTTCTCAGTACTCAGGTTGCTGGGTGCTCAGTGCTCGGAGTGCTGGGTGCTCAGTACTCGGGGTGCTGGGTGCTCAGTGCTCAGGGTGCTAGGTGCTCAGTGCTCGGGGTGCTGGGTGCTCAGGGCTGTGGTGCTGGGTGCTCAGTGCTCAGTGCTCAGGGTGCTGGGTGCTCAGTGCTCAGGGTGCTGGGTGCTCAGTACTCAGGGTGCTGGTTGCTCAGTACTCAGGGTGCTGGGTGCTCAGTACTCAGGGTGCTGGGTGCTCAGTGCTCAGGGTGCTGGGTGCTCAGTGCTCGGGGTGCTGCGTGCTCAGTGCTCAGGGAGCTGTGTGCTCAGTGCTCAGGGTGCTGGGTGCTCAGTACTCAGGGTGCTGGGTGCTCAGTGCTCGTTGTGCTCGGTGCTCAGTCCTCGGGGTGCTCCGTGCTCAGTGATCAGGGTGCTGGGTGCTCAGTACTCAGGGTGCTCGGTGCTCAGTACTCAGGGTTCTCAGTGCTCAGTACTCAGGGTGCTGGGTGCTCAGTGCTCAGGGTGCTGGGTGCTCAGTACTCAGGGTGCTCAGTGCTCAGTTCTCGGGGTGCTTGGTGCTCAGTACTCAGGGTGTTCAGTGCTCAGTACTCGGGGTGCTGGGTGCTCAGTGCTCAGGGTGCTCAGTGCTCAGTGCTCGGGGTGCTGGGTGCTCAGTGCTCAGGGCGCTGGGTGCTCAGTGCTCGGGGTGCTGGGTGCTCAGTACTCGGGGTGCTGGGTGCTCAGTGCTCAGAGTGCTCAGTGCTCAGTACTCAGTGCTCAGGGTGCTCAGTGCTCAGTGCTCAGGATGCTGGGTGCTCAGTACTCATGGTGCTGGGTGCTCATTCTCAGGGTGCTGGGTGCTCAGTGCTCGGGTTGCTGGGTGCTTAGTACTCAGGGTGCTGGGGGCTCAGTACTCAGGGTGCTGGGTGCTCAGTACTCAGGGTGCTCGGTTCTCAGTACTCAGGGTGCTGGGTGCTCATTGTCGGGGTGCTGGGAGCTCAGTACTCAGGGTGCTATGGGCTCAGTACTCAGGGTGCTGGGTGCTCAGTACTCAGGGTGCTCGGTTCTCAGTACTCAGGGTGCTGGGTGCTCATTGTCGGGGTGCTGGGTGCTCAGTACTCAGGGTGCTGGGTGCTCAGTGCTCAGGGTGCTGGGTGCTCAGTCCTCAGGGTGCTCAGTACTCAGGGTGCTCGGTGCTCAGTGCTCAGGGTGCTCGGTTCTCAGTACTCAGGGTGCTGGGTGCTCATTGTCGGGGTGCTGGGAGCTCAGTACTCAGGGTGCTGGGGGCTCAGTACTCAGGGTGCTGGGTGCTCAGTACTCAGGGTGCTCGGTTCTCAGTACTCAGGTTGCTGGTTGCTCAGTACTCAGGGTGCTGGGTGCTCAGTGCTCAGGGTGCTGGGTGCTCAGTGCTCGGGGTGCTGGGTGCTCAGGGCTGTGGTGCTGGGTGCTCAGTGCTCAGTGCTCAGGGTGCTGGGTGCTCAGTGCTCAGTGCTCAGGGTGCTGGTTGCTCAGTACTCAGGGTGCTGGGTGCTCAGTACTCAGGGTGCTGGGTGCTCAGTGCTCAGGGTGCTCTGTGCTCAGTACTCAGGGTGCTGGGTGCTCAGTGCTCGGGGTGCTGCGTGCTCAGTGCTCAGGGAGCTGGGTGCTCAGTGCTCAGGGTGCTGGGTGCTCAGTACTCAGGGTGCTGGGTGCTCAGTGCTCAGGGTGCTGGGTGCTCAGTCCTCAGGGTGCTCAGTACTCAGGGTGCTCGGTGCTCAGTGCTCAGTACTCAGGGTGCTCAGTACTCAGGGTGCTGGTTGCTCAGTGCTCGGGGTGCTGGGTGCTCAGTACTCAGGGTGCTGGGTGCTCAGTACTCGGGGTGCTGGGTGCTCAGTACTCAGGGTGCTGGGTGCTCAGTGCTCGGATGCTGGGTGCTCAGTGCTCAGGGTGCTGGGTGCTCAGTGCTCAGGGTGCTGGGTGCTCAGTCCTCCGGGTGCACAGTGCTCAGGGTGCTGTTTGCTCAGTGCTCGGGGTGCTCGGTGCTCAGTACTCAGGGGGGTGAGTGCTCAGTACTCAGGGTGCTGGGTGCTCAGTACTCAGGGTGCTTTGTGCTCAGTACTCAGGGTGCTGGGTGCTCAGGGTGCTGGGTGCTCAGTACTCAGGGTGCTGGGTGCTCAGTGCTCAGGGTGCTGGGTGCTCAGGGCTGTGGTGCTGGGTGCTCAGTGGTCAGTGCTCAGGGTGCTGGGTGCTCAGTGCTCAGTGCTCAGGGTGCTGGTTGCTCAGTACTCAGGGTGCTGGGTGCTCAGTACTCAGGGTGCTGGGTGCTCAGTGCTCAGGGTGCTCTGTGCTCAGTACTCAGGGTGCTGGGTGCTCAGTACTCAGGGTGCTGGGTGCTCAGTACTCAGGGTGCTGGGTGCTCAGTGCTCAGGGTGCTGGGTGCTCAGTGCTCAGGGTGCTGGGTGCTCAGTACTCAGGGTGCTCAGTGCTCAGTACTCGGGGTGCTTGTTGCTCAGTACTCGGGGTGCTCAGGGCTGTGGTGCTGGGTGCTCAGTGGTCAGTGCTCAGGGTGCTGGGTGCTCAGTGCTCAGTACTCAGGGTGCTCGGTGCTCAGTACTCAGGGTTCTCAGTGCTCAGTACTCAGGGTGCTGGGTGCTCATTTCTCAGGGTGCTGGGTGCTCAGTACTCAGGGTGCTCAGTGCTCAGTACTCGGGGTGCTTGTTGCTCAGTACTCAGGGTGCTCAGTGCTCAGTACTCGGGGTGCTGGGTGCTCAGTGCTCAGGGTGCTCAGTTCTCAGTGCTCGGGGTGCTGGGTGCTCAGTGCTCGGGGCGCTGAGTGCTCAGTGCTCGGGGTGCTGGGTGCTCAGTACTTGGGGTGCTGGGTGCTCAGTGCTCAGGGTGCTCAGTGCTCAGTACTCAGTGCTCAGGGTGTTCAGTGCTCAGTGCTCAGGGTGCTGGGTGTTCAGTACTCAGGGTGCTGGGTGCTCAGTACTCAGGGTGCTGGGTGCTCAGTGCTCAGGGTGCTGGGTGCTCAGTACTCTGGGTGTTGGGTGCTCAGTACTCAGGGTGCTGGGTGCTCCGTGCTCGGGGTGCTGGGTGCTCAGTTCTCAGGGTGCTGGGTGCTCTGTGCTCAGGGTGCTGGGTGCTCAGTGCTCAGGGTGCTGGGTGCTCAGTACTCGGGGTGCTCCGTGCTCAGGGTGCTGGGTGCTCAGTGCTCAGGGTGCTGGGTGCTCAGTGCTCGGGGTGCTGGGTGCTGAGTGCTCAGGGTGCTGGGTGCTCAGTGCTCGGGCTGCTCGGTGCTCAGTGCTCAGGGTCCTGGGTGCTCAGTACTCAGGGTGCTTGTTGCTTAGTTCTCAGGGTGCTCAGTGCTCAGTACACAGGGTGCTGGGTGCTCAGTGCTCGGGGTGCTGGGTGCTCAATGCTCAGTACTCAGGGTGCTGGGTTCTCAGTGCTCAGGGTGCTGGTTGCTCAGTACTCAGCGTGCTGGGTGCTCAGTACTCAGGGTGCTGGGTGCTCAGTGCTCAGGGTGCTGGGTGTTCAGTGCTCAGGGTGCTGGGTGCTCAGTGATCGGGGTGCTGGGTGCTCAGGGTGCTGGGTGCTCAGTACCCAGGGTGCTGGGTGCTCAGTACTCAGGGTGCTGGGTGCTCAGGGTGCTGGGTGCTCAGTACTCAGGGTGCTGGGTGCTCAGTGCTCAGGGTGCTGGGTGCTCAGGGCTGTGGTGCTGGGTGCTCAGTGGTCAGTGCTCAGGGTGCTGCGTGCTCAGTGCTCAGTGCTCAGGGTGCTGGTTGCTCAGTACTCAGGGTGCTGGGTGCTCAGTACTCAGGGTGCTGGGTGCTCAGTGCTCAGGGTGCTGGGTGCTCAGTACTCAGGGTGCTGGGTGCTCAGTGCTCGGGGTGCTCTGTGCTCAGTACTCAGGGTGCTGGGTGCTCAGTGCTCAGTGTGCTGGGTGCTCAGTGCTCAGGGTGCTGGGTGCTCAGTACTCAGGGTGCTCAGTGCTCAGTACTCTGGGTGCTTGTTGCTCAGTACTCGGGGTGCTCAGGGCTGTGGTGCTGGGTGCTCAGTGGTCAGTGCTCAGGGTGCTGGGTGCTCAGTGCTCAGTACTCAGGGTGCTCGGTGCTCAGTACTCAGGGTTCTCAGTGCTCAGTACTCAGGGTGCTGGGTGCTCATTTCTCAGGGTGCTGGGTGCTCAGTACTCAGGGTGCTCAGTGCTCAGTACTCGGGGTGCTTGTTGCTCAGTACTCAGGGTGCTCAGTGCTCAGTACTCGGGGTGCTGGGTGCTCAGTGCTCAGGGTGCTCAGTTCTCAGTGCTCGGGGTGCTGGGTGCTCAGTGCTCGGGGCGCTGAGTGCTCAGTGCTCGGGGTGCTGGGTGCTCAGTACTTGGGGTGCTGGGTGCTCAGTGCTCAGGGTGCTCAGTGCTCAGTACTCAGGGCTCAGGGTGCTCAGTGCTCAGTGCTCAGGGTGCTGGGTGTTCAGTACTCAGGGTGCTGGGTGCTCAGTACTCAGGGTGCTGGGTGCTCAGTGCTCAGGGTGCTGGGTGCTCAGTACTCTGGGTGTTGGGTGCTCAGTACTCAGGGTGCTGGGTGCTCCGTGCTCGGGGTGCTGGGTGCTCAGTTCTCAGGGTGCTGGGTGCTCTGTGCTCAGGGTGCTGGGTGCTCAGTGCTCAGGGTGCTGGGTGCTCAGTACTCGGGGTGCTCCGTGCTCAGGGTGCTGGGTGCTCAGTGCTCAGGGTGCTGGGTGCTCAGTGCTCGGGGTGCTGGGTGCTGAGTGCTCAGGGTGCTGGGTGCTCAGTGCTCGGGCTGCTCGGTGCTCAGTGCTCAGGGTGCTGGGTGCTCAGTACTCAGGGTGCTGGGTGCTCAGTACTCAGGGTGCTGGGTGCTCCGTGCTCGGGGTGCTGGGTGCTCAGTTCTCAGGGTGCTGGGTGCTCTGTGCTCAGGGTGCTGGGTGCTCAGTGCTCAGGGTGCTGGGTGCTCAGTACTCGGGGTGCTCCGTGCTCAGGGTGCTGGGTGCTCAGTGCTCAGGGTGCTGGGTGCTCAGTGCTCGGGGTGCTGGGTGCTGAGTGCTCAGGGTGCTGGGTGCTCAGTGCTCGGGCTGCTCGGTGCTCAGTGCTCAGGGTGCTGGGTGCTCAGTACTCGGGGTGCTGGGTGCTCAGTACTCAGGGTGCTGGGTGCTCAGTGCTCGGGGTGCTGGGTGCTCAGTGCTCAGTACTCAGGGTGCTCGGTGCTCAGTAATCAGGGTTCTCAGTGCTCAGTACTCAGGGTGCTGGGTGCTCATTTCTCAGGGTGCTGGGTGCTCAGTACTCAGGGTGCTCAGTGCTCAGTACTCGGCGTGCTTGTTGCTCAGTACTCAGGGTGCTCTGTGCTCAGTACTCAGGGTGCTGGGTGCTCAGTACTCGGGGTGCTTGTTGCTCAGTACTCGGGGTGCTCAGGACTGTGGTGCTGGGTGTTCAGTGCTCAGTGCTCAGGGTGCTGGGTGCTCAGTGCTCAGTGCTCAGGGTGCTGGTTGCTCAGTACTCAGGGTGCTGGGTGCTCAGTACTCAGGGTGCTGGGTGCTCAGTGCTCAGGGTGCTCTGTGCTCAGTTCTCAGGGTGCTGGGTGCTCAGTACTCAGGGTGCTGGGTGCTCAGTGCTCAGGGTGCTGGGTGCTCAGTCCTCAGGGTGCTCAGTACTCAGGGTGCTCGGTGCTCAGTGCTCAGTACTCACGGTGCTCAGTACTCAGGGTGCTGGTTGCTCAGTGCTCGGGGTGCTGGGTGCTCAGTACTCAGGGTGCTGGGTGCTCAGTACTCAGGGTGCTGGGTGCTCCGTGCTCGGGGTGCTGGGTGCTCAGTTCTCAGGGTGCTGGGTGCTCTGTGCTCAGGGTGCTGGGTGCTCAGTGCTCAGGGTGCTGGGTGCTCAGTACTCGGGGTGCTCCGTGCTCAGGGTGCTGGGTGCTCAGTGCTCAGGGTGCTGGGTGCTCAGTGCTCGGGGTGCTGGGTGCTGAGTGCTCAGGGTGCTGGGTGCTCAGTGCTCGGGCTGCTCGGTGCTCAGTGCTCAGGGTCCTGGGTGCTCAGTACTCAGGGTGCTGGGTGCTTAGTACTCAGGGTGCCCAGTGCTCAGTACACAGGGTGCTGGGTGCTCAGTGCTCGGGGTGCTGGGTGCTCAATGCTCAGTACTCAGGGTGCTGGGTTCTCAGTGCTCGGGGTGCTGGTTTCTCAGTACTCAGCGTGCTGGGTGCTCAGTACTCAGGGTGCTGGGTGCTCAGTGCTCAGGGTGCTGGGTGTTCAGTGCTCAGGGTGCTGGGTGCTCAGTAATCGGGGTGCTGGGTGCTCAGTACTCAGTGTGCTCAGTGCTCGGGGAGCTCGCTGCTCAGTACTCAGGGTGCTGGGTGCTCAGTTCTCAGTGCTCGGGGTCCTGGGTTCTCCGTGCTCGGGGTGCTGGGTGCTCAGTGCTCTGGGTGCTTAGTGCTCAGTACTCAGGGTGCTGGGTGCTCAGTACTCATGGTGCTGGGTGCTCATTCTCAGGGTGCTGGTTGCTCAGGGCTCGGGTTGCTGGGTGCTCAGTACTCAGGGTGCTGGGTGCTCAGTGCTCGGGGTGCTCTGTGCTCAGTACTCAGGGTGCTGGGTGCTCAGTGCTCAGTGTGCTGGGTGCTCAGTGCTCAGGGTGCTGGGTGCTCAGTACTCAGGGTGCTCAGTGCTCAGTACTCTGGGTGCTTGTTGCTCAGTACTCGGGGTGCTCAGGGCTGTGGTGCTGGGTGCTCAGTGGTCAGTGCTCAGGGTGCTGGGTGCTCAGTGCTCAGTACTCAGGGTGCTCGGTGCTCAGTACTCAGGGTTCTCAGTGCTCAGTACTCAGGGTGCTGGGTGCTCATTTCTCAGGGTGCTGGGTGCTCAGTACTCAGGGTGCTCAGTGCTCAGTACTCGGGGTGCTTGTTGCTCAGTACTCAGGGTGCTCAGTGCTCAGTACTCGGGGTGCTGGGTGCTCAGTGCTCAGGGTGCTCAGTTCTCAGTGCTCGGGGTGCTGGGTGCTCAGTGCTCGGGGCGCTGAGTGCTCAGTGCTCGGGGTGCTGGGTGCTCAGTACTTGGGGTGCTGGGTGCTCAGTGCTCAGGGTGCTCAGTGCTCAGTACTCAGTGCTCAGGGTGCTCAGTGCTCAGTGCTCAGGGTGCTGGGTGTTCAGTACTCAGGGTGCTGGGTGCTCAGTACTCAGGGTGCTGGGTGCTCAGTGCTCAGGGTGCTGGGTGCTCAGTACTCTGGGTGTTGGGTGCTCAGTACTCAGGGTGCTGGGTGCTCCGTGCTCGGGGTGCTGGGTGCTCAGTTCTCAGGGTGCTGGGTGCTCTGTGCTCAGGGTGCTGGGTGCTCAGTGCTCAGGGTGCTGGGTGCTCAGTACTCGGGGTGCTCCGTGCTCAGGGTGCTGGGTGCTCAGTGCTCAGGGTGCTGGGTGCTCAGTGCTCGGGGTGCTGGGTGCTGAGTGCTCAGGGTGCTGGGTGCTCAGTGCTCGGGCTGCTCGGTGCTCAGTGCTCAGGGTGCTGGGTGCTCAGTACTCAGGGTGCTGGGTGCTCAGTACTCAGGGTGCTGGGTGCTCCGTGCTCGGGGTGCTGGGTGCTCAGTTCTCAGGGTGCTGGGTGCTCTGTGCTCAGGGTGCTGGGTGCTCAGTGCTCAGGGTGCTGGGTGCTCAGTACTCGGGGTGCTCCGTGCTCAGGGTGCTGGGTGCTCAGTGCTCAGGGTGCTGGGTGCTCAGTGCTCGGGGTGCTGGGTGCTGAGTGCTCAGGGTGCTGGGTGCTCAGTGCTCGGGCTGCTCGGTGCTCAGTGCTCAGGGTGCTGGGTGCTCAGTACTCGGGGTGCTGGGTGCTCAGTACTCAGGGTGCTGGGTGCTCAGTGCTCGGGGTGCTGGGTGCTCAGTGCTCAGTACTCAGGGTGCTCGGTGCTCAGTAATCAGGGTTCTCAGTGCTCAGTACTCAGGGTGCTGGGTGCTCATTTCTCAGGGTGCTGGGTGCTCAGTACTCAGGGTGCTCAGTGCTCAGTACTCGGCGTGCTTGTTGCTCAGTACTCAGGGTGCTCTGTGCTCAGTACTCAGGGTGCTGGGTGCTCAGTACTCGGGGTGCTTGTTGCTCAGTACTCGGGGTGCTCAGGACTGTGGTGCTGGGTGTTCAGTGCTCAGTGCTCAGGGTGCTGGGTGCTCAGTGCTCAGTGCTCAGGGTGCTGGTTGCTCAGTACTCAGGGTGCTGGGTGCTCAGTACTCAGGGTGCTGGGTGCTCAGTGCTCAGGGTGCTCTGTGCTCAGTTCTCAGGGTGCTGGGTGCTCAGTACTCAGGGTGCTGGGTGCTCAGTGCTCAGGGTGCTGGGTGCTCAGTCCTCAGGGTGCTCAGTACTCAGGGTGCTCGGTGCTCAGTGCTCAGTACTCACGGTGCTCAGTACTCAGGGTGCTGGTTGCTCAGTGCTCGGGGTGCTGGGTGCTCAGTACTCAGGGTGCTGGGTGCTCAGTACTCAGGGTGCTGGGTGCTCCGTGCTCGGGGTGCTGGGTGCTCAGTTCTCAGGGTGCTGGGTGCTCAGTTCTCAGGGTGCTGGGTGCTCTGTGCTCAGGGTGCTGGGTGCTCAGTGCTCAGGGTGCTGGGTGCTCAGTGCTCAGGGTGCTGGGTGCTCAGTACTCGGGGTGCTCCGTGCTCAGGGTGCTGGGTGCTCAGTGCTCAGGGTGCTGGGTGCTCAGTGCTCGGGGTGCTGGGTGCTGAGTGCTCAGGGTGCTGGGTGCTCAGTGCTCGGGCTGCTCGGTGCTCAGTGCTCAGGGTCCTGGGTGCTCAGTACTCAGGGTGCTGGGTGCTTAGTACTCAGGGTGCCCAGTGCTCAGTACACAGGGTGCTGGGTGCTCAGTGCTCGGGGTGCTGGGTGCTCAATGCTCAGTACTCAGGGTGCTGGGTTCTCAGTGCTCGGGGTGCTGGTTTCTCAGTACTCAGCGTGCTGGGTGCTCAGTACTCAGGGTGCTGGGTGCTCAGTGCTCAGGGTGCTGGGTGTTCAGTGCTCAGGGTGCTGGGTGCTCAGTAATCGGGGTGCTGGGTGCTCAGTACTCAGTGTGCTCAGTGCTCGGGGAGCTCGCTGCTCAGTACTCAGGGTGCTGGGTGCTCAGTTCTCAGTGCTCGGGGTCCTGGGTTCTCCGTGCTCGGGGTGCTGGGTGCTCAGTGCTCTGGGTGCTTAGTGCTCAGTACTCAGGGTGCTGGGTGCTCAGTACTCATGGTGCTGGGTGCTCATTCTCAGGGTGCTGGTTGCTCAGGGCTCGGGTTGCTGGGTGCTCAGTACTCAGGGTGCTGGGGGCTCAGTACTCAGGGTGCTGGGTGCTCAGTACTCAGCGTGCTGGGTTCTCAGTACTCAGGGTGCTGGGTGCTCATTCTCGGGGTGCTGGGTGCTCAGTGCTCGGGGTGCTGGGTGCTCAGTACTCAGGGTGCTGGGGGCTCAGTACTCAGGGTGCTGGGTGCTCAGTACTCAGGGTGATCTGTTCTCAGTACTCAGGTTGCTGGGTGCTCAGTGCTCGGAGTGCTGGGTGCTCAGTACTCGGGGTGCTGGGTGCTCAGTGCTCAGGGTGCTGGGTGCTCAGTGCTCGGGTGCTGGGTGCTCAGGGCTGTGGTGCTGGGTGCTCAGTGCTCAGTGCTCAGGGTGCTGGGTGCTCAGTGCTCAGGGTGCTGGGTGCTCAGTACTCAGGGTGCTGGTTGCTCAGTACTCAGGGTGCTGGGTGCTCAGTACTCAGGGTGCTGGGTGCTCAGTGCTCAGGGTGCTGGGTGCTCAGTGCTCGGGGTGCTGCGTGCTCAGTGCTCAGGGAGCTGTGTGCTCAGTGCTCAGGGTGCTGGGTGCTCAGTACTCAGGGTGCTGGGTGCTCAGTGCTCGTTGTGCTCGGTGCTCAGTCCTCGGGGTGCTCCGTGCTCAGTGATCAGGGTGCTGGGTGCTCAGTACTCAGGGTGCTCGGTGCTCAGTACTCAGGGTTCTCAGTGCTCAGTACTCAGGGTGCTGGGTGCTCAGTGCTCAGGGTGCTGGGTGCTCAGTACTCAGGGTGCTCAGTGCTCAGTTCTCGGGGTGCTTGGTGCTCAGTACTCAGGGTGTTCAGTGCTCAGTACTCGGGGTGCTGGGTGCTCAGTGCTCAGGGTGCTCAGTGCTCAGTGCTCGGGGTGCTGGGTGCTCAGTGCTCAGGGCGCTGGGTGCTCAGTGCTCGGGGTGCTGGGTGCTCAGTACTCGGGGTGCTGGGTGCTCAGTGCTCAGAGTGCTCAGTGCTCAGTACTCAGTGCTCAGGGTGCTCAGTGCTCAGTGCTCAGGATGCTGGGTGCTCAGTACTCATGGTGCTGGGTGCTCATTCTCAGGGTGCTGGGTGCTCAGTGCTCGGGTTGCTGGGTGCTTAGTACTCAGGGTGCTGGGGGCTCAGTACTCAGGGTGCTGGGTGCTCAGTACTCAGGGTGCTCGGTTCTCAGTACTCAGGGTGCTGGGTGCTCATTGTCGGGGTGCTGGGAGCTCAGTACTCAGGGTGCTATGGGCTCAGTACTCAGGGTGCTGGGTGCTCAGTACTCAGGGTGCTCGGTTCTCAGTACTCAGGGTGCTGGGTGCTCATTGTCGGGGTGCTGGGTGCTCAGTACTCAGGGTGCTGGGTGCTCAGTGCTCAGGGTGCTGGGTGCTCAGTCCTCAGGGTGCTCAGTACTCAGGGTGCTCGGTGCTCAGTGCTCAGGGTGCTCGGTTCTCAGTACTCAGGGTGCTGGGTGCTCATTGTCGGGGTGCTGGGAGCTCAGTACTCAGGGTGCTGGGGGCTCAGTACTCAGGGTGCTGGGTGCTCAGTACTCAGGGTGCTCGGTTCTCAGTACTCAGGTTGCTGGTTGCTCAGTACTCAGGGTGCTGGGTGCTCAGTGCTCAGGGTGCTGGGTGCTCAGTGCTCGGGGTGCTGGGTGCTCAGGGCTGTGGTGCTGGGTGCTCAGTGCTCAGTGCTCAGGGTGCTGGGTGCTCAGTGCTCAGTGCTCAGGGTGCTGGTTGCTCAGTACTCAGGGTGCTGGGTGCTCAGTACTCAGGGTGCTGGGTGCTCAGTGCTCAGGGTGCTCTGTGCTCAGTACTCAGGGTGCTGGGTGCTCAGTGCTCGGGGTGCTGCGTGCTCAGTGCTCAGGGAGCTGGGTGCTCAGTGCTCAGGGTGCTGGGTGCTCAGTACTCAGGGTGCTGGGTGCTCAGTGCTCAGGGTGCTGGGTGCTCAGTCCTCAGGGTGCTCAGTACTCAGGGTGCTCGGTGCTCAGTGCTCAGTACTCAGGGTGCTCAGTACTCAGGGTGCTGGTTGCTCAGTGCTCGGGGTGCTGGGTGCTCAGTACTCAGGGTGCTGGGTGCTCAGTACTCGGGGTGCTGGGTGCTCAGTACTCAGGGTGCTGGGTGCTCAGTGCTCGGATGCTGGGTGCTCAGTGCTCAGGGTGCTGGGTGCTCAGTGCTCAGGGTGCTGGGTGCTCAGTCCTCCGGGTGCACAGTGCTCAGGGTGCTGTTTGCTCAGTGCTCGGGGTGCTCGGTGCTCAGTACTCAGGGGGGTGAGTGCTCAGTACTCAGGGTGCTGGGTGCTCAGTACTCAGGGTGCTTTGTGCTCAGTACTCAGGGTGCTGGGTGCTCAGGGTGCTGGGTGCTCAGTACTCAGGGTGCTGGGTGCTCAGTGCTCAGGGTGCTGGGTGCTCAGGGCTGTGGTGCTGGGTGCTCAGTGGTCAGTGCTCAGGGTGCTGGGTGCTCAGTGCTCAGTGCTCAGGGTGCTGGTTGCTCAGTACTCAGGGTGCTGGGTGCTCAGTACTCAGGGTGCTGGGTGCTCAGTGCTCAGGGTGCTCTGTGCTCAGTACTCAGGGTGCTGGGTGCTCAGTGCTCGGGGTGCTCTGTGCTCAGTACTCAGGGTGCTGGGTGCTCAGTGCTCAGTGTGCTGGGTGCTCAGTGCTCAGGGTGCTGGGTGCTCAGTACTCAGGGTGCTCAGTGCTCAGTACTCGGGGTGCTTGTTGCTCAGTACTCGGGGTGCTCAGGGCTGTGGTGCTGGGTGCTCAGTGGTCAGTGCTCAGGGTGCTGGGTGCTCAGTGCTCAGTACTCAGGGTGCTCGGTGCTCAGTACTCAGGGTTCTCAGTGCTCAGTACTCAGGGTGCTGGGTGCTCATTTCTCAGGGTGCTGGGTGCTCAGTACTCAGGGTGCTCAGTGCTCAGTACTCGGGGTGCTTGTTGCTCAGTACTCAGGGTGCTCAGTGCTCAGTACTCGGGGTGCTGGGTGCTCAGTGCTCAGGGTGCTCAGTTCTCAGTGCTCGGGGTGCTGGGTGCTCAGTGCTCGGGGCGCTGAGTGCTCAGTGCTCGGGGTGCTGGGTGCTCAGTACTTGGGGTGCTGGGTGCTCAGTGCTCAGGGTGCTCAGTGCTCAGTACTCAGTGCTCAGGGTGTTCAGTGCTCAGTGCTCAGGGTGCTGGGTGTTCAGTACTCAGGGTGCTGGGTGCTCAGTACTCAGGGTGCTGGGTGCTCAGTGCTCAGGGTGCTGGGTGCTCAGTACTCTGGGTGTTGGGTGCTCAGTACTCAGGGTGCTGGGTGCTCCGTGCTCGGGGTGCTGGGTGCTCAGTTCTCAGGGTGCTGGGTGCTCTGTGCTCAGGGTGCTGGGTGCTCAGTGCTCAGGGTGCTGGGTGCTCAGTACTCGGGGTGCTCCGTGCTCAGGGTGCTGGGTGCTCAGTGCTCAGGGTGCTGGGTGCTCAGTGCTCGGGGTGCTGGGTGCTGAGTGCTCAGGGTGCTGGGTGCTCAGTGCTCGGGCTGCTCGGTGCTCAGTGCTCAGGGTCCTGGGTGCTCAGTACTCAGGGTGCTGGGTGCTTAGTACTCAGGGTGCTCAGTGCTCAGTACACAGGGTGCTGGGTGCTCAGTGCTCGGGGTGCTGGGTGCTCAATGCTCAGTACTCAGGGTGCTGGGTTCTCAGTGCTCAGGGTGCTGGTTGCTCAGTACTCAGCGTGCTGGGTGCTCAGTACTCAGGGTGCTGGGTGCTCAGTGCTCAGGGTGCTGGGTGTTCAGTGCTCAGGGTGCTGGGTGCTCAGTGATCGGGGTGCTGGGTGCTCAGTACTCAGTGTGCTCAGTGCTCGGGGAGCTCGGTGCTCAGTACTCAGGGTGCTGGGTGCTCAGTTCTCAGTGCTCGGGGTCCTGGGTGCTCCGTGCTCGGGGTGCTGGGTGCTCAGTGCTCTGGGTGCTTAGTGCTCAGTACTCAGGGTGCTGGGTGCTCAGTACTCATGGTGCTGGGTGCTCATTCTCAGGGTGCTGGGTGCTCAGTGCTCGGGTTGCTGGGTGCTCAGTACTCAGGGTGCTGGGGGCTCAGTACTCAGGGTGCTGGGTGCTCAGTAATCAGGGTGCTGGGTTCTCAGTTCTCAGGGTGCTGGGTGCTCATTCTCGGGGTGCTGGGTGCTCAGTGCTCGGGGTGCTGGGTGCTCAGTACTCAGGGTGCTGGGGGCTCAGTACTCAGGGTGCTGGGTGCTCAGTACTCAGGGTGATCTGTTCTCAGTACTCAGGTTGCTGGGTGCTCAGTGCTCGGAGTGCTGGGTGCTCAGTACTCGGGGTGCTGGGTGCTCAGTGCTCAGGGTGCTGGGTGCTCAGTGCTCGGGGTGCTGGGTGCTCAGGGCTGTGGTGCTGGGTGCTCAGTGCTCAGTGCTCAGGGTGCTGGGTGCTCAGTGCTCAGTGCTCAGGGTGCTGGTTGCTCAGTACTCAGAGTGCTGGGTGCTCAGTACTCAGGGTGCTGGGTGCTCAGTGCTCAGGGTGCTCTGTGCTCAGTACTCAGGGTGCTGGGTGCTCAGTGCTCGGGGTGCTGCGTGCTCAGTGCTCAGGGAGCTGTGTGCTCAGTGCTCAGGGTGCTGGGTGCTCAGTACTAAGGGTGCTGGGTGCTCAGTGCTCGTTGTGCTCGGTGCTCAGTCCTCGGGGTGCTCCGTGCTCAGTGATCAGGGTGCTGGGTGCTCAGTACTCAGGGTGCTCGGTGCTCAGTACTCAGGGTTCTCAGTGCTCAGTACTCAGGGTGCTGGGTGCTCAGTGCTCAGGGTGCTGGGTGCTCAGTACTCAGGGTGCTCAGTGCTCAGTTCACGGGGTGCTTGGTGCTCAGTACTCAGGGTGCTCAGTGCTCAGTACTCGGGGTGCTGGGTGCTCAGTGCTCAGGGTGCTCAGTGCTCAGTGCTCGGGGTGCTGGGTGCTCAGTGCTCGGGGCGCTGGGTGCTCAGTGCTCGGGGTGCTGGGTGCTCAGTACTCGGCGTCCTGGGTGCTCAGTGCTCAGAGTGCTCAGTGCTCAGTACTCAGTGCTCAGGGTGCTCAGTGCTCAGTGCTCAGGATGCTGGGTGCTCAGTACTCATGGTGCTGGGTGCTCATTCTCAGGGTGCTGGGTGCTCAGTGCTCGGGTTGCTGGGTGCTTAGTACTCAGGGTGCTGGGGGCTCAGTACTCAGGGTGCTGGGTGCTCAGTACTCAGGGTGCTCGGTTCTCAGTACTCAGGGTGCTGGGTGCTCATTGTCGGGGTGCTGGGAGCTCAGTACTCAGGGTGCTGGGGGCTCATTACTCAGGGTGCTGGGTGCTCAGTACTCAGGGTGCTCGGTTCTCAGTACTCAGGGTGCTGGGTTCTCATTGTCGGGGTGCTGGGTGCTCAGTACTCAGGGTGCTGGGGGCTCAGTACTCAGGGTGCTGCGTGCTCAGTACTCAGGGTGATCTGTTCTCAGTACTCAGGTTGCTGGGTGCTCAGTGATCGGGGTGCTGGGTGCTCAGTACTCGGGGTGCTCAGTGCTCAGTACTCAGGGTGCTGGGTGCTCAGTACTCAGGGTGCTGGGTGCTCAGTGCTCGGGGTGCTCGGTGCTCAGTACTCGGGGTGCAGGGTGCTCAGTACTCGGGGTGCTGGGTGCTCAGTGCTCAGGGAGCTGGGTGCTCAGTGCTCAGGGTGCTGGGTGCTCAGTGCTGAGGGTGGTGCTGGGTGCTCAGTACTCAGGGTGCTGGGTGCTCAGTGCTCAGGGTGCTGGGTGCTCAGTACTAAGGGTACTGGGTGCTCAGTACTCAGGGTGCTCGGTGCTCAGTACTCAGGGTGCTGGGTGCTCAGAGCTCAGGGTGCTGGGTACTCAGTACTCAGGGTGCTGGGTGCTCAGTACTCTGGGTGTTGGGTGCTCAGTACTCAGGGTGCTGGGTGCTCCGTGCTCAGGGTGCTGGGTGCTCAGTGCACAGGGTTCTGGGTGCTCAGTGCTCAGGGTGCTGGGTGCTCAGTACTCAGGGTGCTGGGTGCTTAGTGCTCGAGGTGCTCGGTGCTCAGTACTCAAGGTGCTGGGTGCTCAGTGCTCAGGGTGCTGGGTGCTCTGTCCTCGGGTGCTCCGTGCTCATGGTGCTGGGTGCTCAGTGCTCAGGGTGCTGGGTGCTCAGTGCTCGGGGTGCTGGGTGCTCAGTACTCAGTGTGCTCAGTGCTCGGGGAGCTCGGTGCTCAGTACTCAGGGTGCTGGGTGCTCAGTTCTCAGTGCGCGGGGTCCTGGTTGCTCCGTGCTCGGGGTGCTGGGTGCTCAGTGCTCTGGGTGCTTAGTGCTCAGTACTCAGGGTGCTGGGTGCTCAGTACTCATGGTGCTGGGTGCTCATTCTCAGGGTGCTGGGTGCTCAGTGCTCGGGTTGCTGGGTGCTCAGTACTCAGGGTGCTGGGGGCTCAGTACTCAGGGTGCTGGGTGCTCAGTACTCAGGGTGCTCGGTTCTCAGTACTCAGGGTGCTGGGTGCTCATTCTCGGGGTGCTGGGTGCTCAGTGCTCGGGGTGCTGGGTGCTCAGTACTCAGGGTGCTGGGGGCTCAGTACTCAGGGTGCTGGGTGCTCAGTACTCAGGGTGATCTGTTCTCAGTACTCAGGTTGCTGGGTGCTCAGTGCTCATGGTGCTGGGTGCTCAGTACTCAGGTTGCTGGTTGCTCAGTACTCAGTGTGCTGGGTGCTCAGTGCTCAGGGTGCTGGGTGCTCAGTGCTCGGGGTGCTGGGTGCTCAGGGCTGTGGTGCTGGGTGCTCAGTGCTCAGTGCTCAGGGTGCTGGGTGCTCAGTGCTCAGTGCTCAGGGTGCTGGTTGCTCAGTACTCAGGGTGCTGGGTGCTCAGTACTCAGGGTGCTGGGTGCTCAGTGCTCAGAGTGCTCTGTGCTCAGTACTCAGGGTGCTGGGTGCTCAGTGCTCGGGGTGCTGGGTGCTCAGTGCTCAGGGTGCTGGGTGCTCAGTACTCAGGGTGCTGGGTGCTCAGTACTCAGGGTGCTTGGTGCTCAGTACTCAGGGTGCTCAGTGCTCAGTACTCGGTGTGCTGGGTGCTCAGTGCTCAGGGTGCTCAGTGCTCAGTGCTCGGGGTGCTGGGTGCTCAGTGCTCGGGGTGCTGGGTGCTCAGTACTCGGGGTGCTGGGTGCTCAGTGCTTAGGGTGCTCAGTGCTCAGTACTCAGTGCTCAGGGTGCTCAGTGCTCAGTGCTCAGGGTGCTGGGTGTTCAGTACTCAGGGTGCTGGGTGCTCAGTACTCAGGGTGCTGGGTGCTCAGTACTCAGGGTGCTGGGTGCTCAGTGCTCGGGGTGCACGGTGCTCAGTACTCGGGGTGCAGGGTGCTCAGTACTCGGGGTGCTGGGTGCTCAGTGCTCAGGGAGCTGGGTGCTCAGTGCTCGGGGTGCTGGGTGCTCAGTGCTGAGGGTGTTGCTGGGTGCTCAGTACTAAGGGTGCTGGGTGCTCATTGCTCAGGGTGCTGGGTGCTCAGTACTAAGGGTGCTGGGTGCTCAGTACTCAGGGTGCTCGGTGCTCAGTACTCAGGGTGCTGGGTGCTCAGAGCTCAGGGTGCTGGGTACTCAGTTCTCAGGGTGCTGGGTGCTCAGTACTCTGGGTTTTGGGTGCTCAGTACTCAGGGTGCTGGGTGCTCCGTGCTCAGGGTGCTGGGTGCTCAGTGCTCAGGGTTCTGGGTGCTCAGTGCTCAGGGTGCTGGGTGCTCAGTACTCAGGGTGCTGGGTGCTTAGTGCTCGAGTTGCTCGGTGCTCAGTACTCAAGGTGCTGGGTGCTCAGTGCTCAGGGTGCTGGGTGCTCAGTACTCGGGGTGCTCCGTGCTCATGGTGCTGGGTGCTCAGTGCTCAGGGTGCTGGGTGCTCAGTGCTCGGGGTGCTGGCTGCTCAGTACTCAGTGTGCTCAGTGCTCGGGGAGCTCGGTGCTCAGTACTCAGGGTGCTGGGTGCTCAGTTCTCAGTGCTTGGGGTCCTGGTTGCTCCGTGCTCGGGGTGCTGGGTGCTCAGTGCTCTGGGTGCTTAGTGCTCAGTACTCAGGGTGCTGGGTGCTCAGTACTCATGGTGCTGGGTGCTCATTCTCAGGGTGCTGGGTGCTCAGTGCTCGGGTTGCTGGGTGCTCAGTACTCAGGGTGCTGGGGGCTCAGTACTCAGGGTGCTGGGAGCTCATTATCGGGGTGCTGGGTGCTCAGTGCTCGGGGTGCTGGGTGCTCAGTACTCTGGGTGCTGGGGGCTCAGTACTCAGGGTGCTGGGTGCTCAGTACTCAGGGTGATCTGTTCTCAGTACTCAGGTTGCTGGGTGCTCATTGCTCAGGGTGCTGGGTGCTCAGTACTCGGGGTGCTCAGGGCTCAGTACTCAGGGTGCTGGGTGCTCAGTACTCAGGGTGCTGGGTGCTCAGTGCTCGGGGTGCTCGGTGCTCAGTACTCGGGGTGCAGGGTGCTCAGTACTCGGGGTGCTGGGTGCTCAGTGTTCAGGGAGCTGGGTGCTCAGTGCTCGGGGTGCTGGGTGTTCAGTGCTGAGGGTGGTGCTGGGTGCTCAGTACTCAGGGTGCTGGGTGCTCAGTACTCAGGGTGCTGGGTGCTCAGTGCTCAGAGTGCTCTGTGCTCAGTACTCAGGGTGCTGGGTGCTCAGTGCTCGGGGTGCTGGGTGCTCAGTGCTCAGGGTGCTGGGTGCTCAGTACTCAGGGTGCTGGGTGCTCAGTACTCAGGGTGCTTGGTGCTCAGTACTCAGGGTGCTCAGTGCTCAGTACTCGGGGTGCTGGGTGCTCAGTGCTCAGGGTGCTCAGTGCTCAGTGCTCGGGGTGCTGGGTGCTCAGTGCTCGGGGTGCTGGGTGCTCAGTCCTCGGGGTGCTGGGTGCTCAGTACTCAGTGCTCAGGGTGCTCAGTGCTCAGTTCTCAGGGTGCTGGGTGTTCAGTACTCAGGGTGCTGGGTGCTCAGTACTCAGGGTGCTGGGTGCTCAGTGCTCGGGGTGCTCGGTGCTCAGTACTCGGGGTGCAGGGTGCTCAGTATTCTTGGTGCTGGGTGCTCAGTGCTCAGGGAGCTGGGTGCTCAGTGCTCGGGGTGCTGGGTGCTCAGTGCTGAGGGTGGTGCTGGGTGCTCAGTACTCAGGGTGCTGGGTGCTCAGTGCTCAGGGTGCTGGGTGCTCAGTACTAAGGGTGCTGGGTGCTCAGTACTCAGGGTGCTCAGTGCTCAGTACTCGGGGTGCTGGGTGCTCCGTGCTCAGGGTGCTGGGTGCTCAGTGCTCAGGGTTCTGGGTGCTCAGTGCTCAGGGTGCTGGGTGCTCAGTACTCAGGGTGCTGGGTGCTTAGTGCTCGAGGTGCTCGGTGCTCAGTACTCAAGGTGCTGGGTGCTCAGTGCTCAGGGTGCTGGGTGCTCAGTACTCGGGGTGCTCCGTGCTCATGGTGCTGGGTGCTCAGTTCTCAGGGTGCTGGGTGCTCAGTGCTCGGGGTGCTGGGTGCTCAGTACTCAGTGTGCTCAGTGCTCGGGGAGCTCGGTGCTCAGTACTCAGGGTGCTGGGTGCTCAGTTCTCAGTGCTTGGGGTCCTGGTTGCTCCGTGCTCGGGGTGCTGGGTGCTAAGTGCTCTGGGTGATTAGTGCTCAGTACTCAGGGTGCTGGGTGCTCAGTACTCATGGTGCTGGGTGCTCATTCTCAGGGTGCTGGGTGCTCAGTGCTCAGGTTGCTGGGTGCTCAGTACTCAGGGTGCTGGGGGCTCAGTACTCAGGGTTCTGGGTGCTCAGTACTCAGGGTGCTCGGTTCTCAGTACTCAGGGTGCTGGGTGCACATTCTCGGGGTGCTGGGTGCTCAGTGCTCGGGGTGCTGGGTGCTCAGTACTCAGGGTGCTGGGGGCTCAGTACTCAGGGTGCTGGGTGCTCAGTACTCAGGGTGATCTGTTCTCAGTACTCAGGTTGCTGGGTGCTCAGTGCTCGGGGTGCTGGGTGCTCAGTACTCGGGGTGCTCAGTGCTCAGTACTCAGGGTGCTGGGTGCTCAGTACTCAGGGTGCTGGGTGCTCAGTGCTCGGGGTGCTCGGTGCTCAGTACTCGGGGTGCAGGGTGTTCGGTACTCGGGGTGCTGGGTGCTCAGTGTTCAGGGAGCTGGGTGCTCAGTGCTCGGGGTGCTGGGTGCTCAGTGCTGAGGGTGGTGCTGGGTGCTCAGTACTCAGGGTGCTGCGTGCTCAGTGCTCAGGGTGCTGGGTGCTCAGTACTAAGGGTGCTGGGTGCTTAGTACTCAGGGTGCTCGGTGCTCAGTACTCAGGGTGCTGGGTGCTCAGTACTCATGGTGCTGGGGGCTCATTCTCAGGGTGCTGGGTGCTCAGTGCTCGGGTTGCTGGGTGCTTAGTTCTCAGGGTGCTGGGGGCTCAGTACTCAGGGTGCTGGGTGCTCAGTACTCAGGGTGCTCGGTTCTCAGTACTCAGGGTGCTGGGTGCTCATTGTCGGGGTGCTGGGAGCTCAGTACTCAGGGTGCTGGGGGCTCAGTACTCAGGGTGCTGGGTGCTCAGTACTCAGGGTGCTCGGTTCTCAGTACTCAGGGTGCTGGGTGCTCATTGTCGGGTTGCTGGGTGCTCAGTACTCAGGGTGCTGGGGGCTCAGTACTCAGGGTGCTGGGTGCTCAGTACTCAGGGTGATCTGTTCTCAGTACTCAGGTTGCTGGGTGCTCAGTGCTCGGGGTGCTGGGTGCTCAGTACTCGGGGTACTCAGTGCTCAGTACTCAGGGTGCTGGGTGCTCAGTACTCAGGGTGCTGGGTGCTCAGTGCTCGGGGTGCTCGGTGCTCATTACTCGGGGTGCAGGGTGCTCAGTACTCGGGGTGCTGGGTGCTCAGTACTCAGGGTGCTGGGTGCTCAGTACTCAGGGTGCTGGGTGCTCAGTGCTCGGGGTGCTCGGTGCTCAGTACTCGGGGTGCAGGGTGCTCAGTATTCGGGGTGCTGGGTGCTCAGTGCTCAGGGAGCTGGGTGCTCAGTGCTCGGGGTGCTGGGTGCTCAGTGCTGAGGGTGGTGCTGGGTGCTCAGTACTAAGGGTGCTGGGTGCTCATTGCTCAGGGTGCTGGGTGCTCAGTACTAAGGGTGCTGGGTGCTCAGTACTCAGGGTGCTCGGTGCTCAGTACTCAGGGTGCTGGGTGCTCAGAGCTCAGGGTGCTGGGTACTCAGTTCTCAGGGTGCTGGGTGCTCAGTACTCTGGGTTTTGGGTGCTCAGTACTCAGGGTGCTGGGTGCTCCGTGCTCAGGGTGCTGGGTGCTCAGTGCTCAGGGTTCTGGGTGCTCAGTGCTCAGGGTGCTGGGTGCTCAGTACTCAGGGTGCTGGGTGCTTAGTGCTCGAGTTGCTCGGTGCTCAGTACTCAAGGTGCTGGGTGCTCAGTGCTCAGGGTGCTGGGTGCTCAGTACTCGGGGTGCTCCGTGCTCATGGTGCTGGGTGCTCAGTGCTCAGGGTGCTGGGTGCTCAGTGCTCGGGGTGCTGGCTGCTCAGTACTCAGTGTGCTCAGTGCTCGGGGAGCTCGGTGCTCAGTACTCAGGGTGCTGGGTGCTCAGTTCTCAGTGCTTGGGGTCCTGGTTGCTCCGTGCTCGGGGTGCTGGGTGCTCAGTGCTCTGGGTGCTTAGTGCTCAGTACTCAGGGTGCTGGGTGCTCAGTACTCATGGTGCTGGGTGCTCATTCTCAGGGTGCTGGGTGCTCAGTGCTCGGGTTGCTGGGTGCTCAGTACTCAGGGTGCTGGGGGCTCAGTACTCAGGGTGCTGGGAGCTCATTATCGGGGTGCTGGGTGCTCAGTGCTCGGGGTGCTGGGTGCTCAGTACTCTGGGTGCTGGGGGCTCAGTACTCAGGGTGCTGGGTGCTCAGTACTCAGGGTGATCTGTTCTCAGTACTCAGGTTGCTGGGTGCTCATTGCTCAGGGTGCTGGGTGCTCAGTACTCGGGGTGCTCAGGGCTCAGTACTCAGGGTGCTGGGTGCTCAGTACTCAGGGTGCTGGGTGCTCAGTGCTCGGGGTGCTCGGTGCTCAGTACTCGGGGTGCAGGGTGCTCAGTACTCGGGGTGCTGGGTGCTCAGTGTTCAGGGAGCTGGGTGCTCAGTGCTCGGGGTGCTGGGTGTTCAGTGCTGAGGGTGGTGCTGGGTGCTCAGTACTCAGGGTGCTGGGTGCTCAGTACTCAGGGTGCTGGGTGCTCAGTGCTCAGAGTGCTCTGTGCTCAGTACTCAGGGTGCTGGGTGCTCAGTGCTCGGGGTGCTGGGTGCTCAGTGCTCAGGGTGCTGGGTGCTCAGTACTCAGGGTGCTGGGTGCTCAGTACTCAGGGTGCTTGGTGCTCAGTACTCAGGGTGCTCAGTGCTCAGTACTCGGGGTGCTGGGTGCTCAGTGCTCAGGGTGCTCAGTGCTCAGTGCTCGGGGTGCTGGGTGCTCAGTGCTCGGGGTGCTGGGTGCTCAGTCCTCGGGGTGCTGGGTGCTCAGTACTCAGTGCTCAGGGTGCTCAGTGCTCAGTTCTCAGGGTGCTGGGTGTTCAGTACTCAGGGTGCTGGGTGCTCAGTACTCAGGGTGCTGGGTGCTCAGTGCTCGGGGTGCTCGGTGCTCAGTACTCGGGGTGCAGGGTGCTCAGTATTCTTGGTGCTGGGTGCTCAGTGCTCAGGGAGCTGGGTGCTCAGTGCTCGGGGTGCTGGGTGCTCAGTGCTGAGGGTGGTGCTGGGTGCTCAGTACTCAGGGTGCTGGGTGCTCAGTGCTCAGGGTGCTGGGTGCTCAGTACTAAGGGTGCTGGGTGCTCAGTACTCAGGGTGCTCAGTGCTCAGTACTCGGGGTGCTGGGTGCTCCGTGCTCAGGGTGCTGGGTGCTCAGTGCTCAGGGTTCTGGGTGCTCAGTGCTCAGGGTGCTGGGTGCTCAGTACTCAGGGTGCTGGGTGCTTAGTGCTCGAGGTGCTCGGTGCTCAGTACTCAAGGTGCTGGGTGCTCAGTGCTCAGGGTGCTGGGTGCTCAGTACTCGGGGTGCTCCGTGCTCATGGTGCTGGGTGCTCAGTTCTCAGGGTGCTGGGTGCTCAGTGCTCGGGGTGCTGGGTGCTCAGTACTCAGTGTGCTCAGTGCTCGGGGAGCTCGGTGCTCAGTACTCAGGGTGCTGGGTGCTCAGTTCTCAGTGCTTGGGGTCCTGGTTGCTCCGTGCTCGGGGTGCTGGGTGCTAAGTGCTCTGGGTGATTAGTGCTCAGTACTCAGGGTGCTGGGTGCTCAGTACTCATGGTGCTGGGTGCTCATTCTCAGGGTGCTGGGTGCTCAGTGCTCAGGTTGCTGGGTGCTCAGTACTCAGGGTGCTGGGGGCTCAGTACTCAGGGTTCTGGGTGCTCAGTACTCAGGGTGCTCGGTTCTCAGTACTCAGGGTGCTGGGTGCACATTCTCGGGGTGCTGGGTGCTCAGTGCTCGGGGTGCTGGGTGCTCAGTACTCAGGGTGCTGGGGGCTCAGTACTCAGGGTGCTGGGTGCTCAGTACTCAGGGTGATCTGTTCTCAGTACTCAGGTTGCTGGGTGCTCAGTGCTCGGGGTGCTGGGTGCTCAGTACTCGGGGTGCTCAGTGCTCAGTACTCAGGGTGCTGGGTGCTCAGTACTCAGGGTGCTGGGTGCTCAGTGCTCGGGGTGCTCGGTGCTCAGTACTCGGGGTGCAGGGTGTTCGGTACTCGGGGTGCTGGGTGCTCAGTGTTCAGGGAGCTGGGTGCTCAGTGCTCGGGGTGCTGGGTGCTCAGTGCTGAGGGTGGTGCTGGGTGCTCAGTACTCAGGGTGCTGCGTGCTCAGTGCTCAGGGTGCTGGGTGCTCAGTACTAAGGGTGCTGGGTGCTTAGTACTCAGGGTGCTCGGTGCTCAGTACTCAGGGTGCTGGGTGCTCAGTACTCATGGTGCTGGGGGCTCATTCTCAGGGTGCTGGGTGCTCAGTGCTCGGGTTGCTGGGTGCTTAGTTCTCAGGGTGCTGGGGGCTCAGTACTCAGGGTGCTGGGTGCTCAGTACTCAGGGTGCTCGGTTCTCAGTACTCAGGGTGCTGGGTGCTCATTGTCGGGGTGCTGGGAGCTCAGTACTCAGGGTGCTGGGGGCTCAGTACTCAGGGTGCTGGGTGCTCAGTACTCAGGGTGCTCGGTTCTCAGTACTCAGGGTGCTGGGTGCTCATTGTCGGGTTGCTGGGTGCTCAGTACTCAGGGTGCTGGGGGCTCAGTACTCAGGGTGCTGGGTGCTCAGTACTCAGGGTGATCTGTTCTCAGTACTCAGGTTGCTGGGTGCTCAGTGCTCGGGGTGCTGGGTGCTCAGTACTCGGGGTACTCAGTGCTCAGTACTCAGGGTGCTGGGTGCTCAGTACTCAGGGTGCTGGGTGCTCAGTGCTCGGGGTGCTCGGTGCTCATTACTCGGGGTGCAGGGTGCTCAGTACTCGGGGTGCTGGGTGCTCAGTACTCAGGGTGCTGGGTGCTCAGTACTCAGGGTGCTGGGTGCTCAGTGCTCGGGGTGCTCGGTGCTCAGTACTCGGGGTGCAGGGTGCTCAGTATTCGGGGTGCTGGGTGCTCAGTGCTCAGGGAGCTGGGTGCTCAGTGCTCGGGGTGCTGGGTGCTCAGTGCTGAGGGTGGTGCTGGGTGCTCAGTACTCAGGGTGCTGGGTGCTCAGTGCTCAGGGTGCTGGGTGCTCAGTACTAAGGGTGCTGGGTGCTCAGTACTCAGGGTGCTCTGTGCTCAGTACTCAGGGTGCTGGGTGCTCAGAGCTCAGGGTGCTGGGTACTCAGTTCTCAGGGTGCTGGGTGCTCAGTACTCTGGGTGTTGGGTGATCAGTACTTAGGGTGCTGGGTGCTCCGTGCTCAGGGTGCTGGGTGCTCATTGCTCAGGGTTCTGGGTGCTCAGTGCTCAGGTTGCTGGGTGCTCAGTACTCAGGGTGCTGGGTGCTTAGTGCTCGAGGTGCTCGGTGCTCAGTACTCAAGGTGCTGGGTGCTCAGTGCTCAGGGTGCTGGGTGCTCAGTACTCGGGGTGCTCCGTGCTCATGGTGCTGGGTGCTCAGTGCTCAGGGTGCTGGGTGCTCAGTGCTCGGGGTGCTGGGTGCTCAGTACTCAGTGTGCTCAGTGCTCGGGAAGCTCGGTGCTCAGTACTCAGGGTGCTGGGTGCTCAGTTCTCAGTGCTTGGGGTCCTGGTTGCTCCGTGCTCGGGGTGCTGGGTGCTCAGTGCTCTGGGTGCTTAGTGCTCAGTACTCAGGGTGCTGGGTGCTCAGTACTCATGGTGCTGGGTGCTCATTCTCAGGGTGCTGGGTGCTCAGTGCTCGGGTTGCTGGGTGCTCAGTACTCAGGGTGCTGGGGGCTCAGTACTCAGGGTGCTGGGTGCTCAGTACTCAGGGTGCTCGGTTCTCAGTACTCAGGGTGCTGGGTGCTCATTCTTGGGGTGCTGGGTGCTCAGTGCTCGGGGTGCTGGGTGCTCAGTACTCAGGGTGCTGGGGGCTCAGTACTCAGGGTGCTGGGTGCTCAGTACTCAGGGTGATCTGTTCTCAGTACTCAGGTTGCTGGGTGCTCAGTGCTCGGGGTGCTGGGTGCTCAGTACTCGGGGTGCTCAGTGCTCAGTACTCAGGGTGCTGGGTGCTCAGTACTCAGGGTGCTGGGTGCTCAGTGCTCGGGGTGCTCGGTGCTCAGTACTCGGGGTGAAGGGTGCTCAGTACTCGGGGTGCTGGGTGCTCAGTGTTCAGGGAGCTGGGTGCTCAGTGCTAGGGGTGCTGGGTGCTCAGTGCTGAGGGTGGTGCTGGGTGCTCAGTACTCAGGGTGCTGGGTGCTCAGTGCTCAGGGTGCTGGGTGCTCAGTACTAAGGGTGCTGGGTGCTCAGTACTCAGGGTGCTCGGTGCTCAGTACTCAGGGTGCTGGGTGCTCAGTACTCATGGTGCTGGGTGCTCATTCTCAGGGTGCTGGGTGCTCAGTGCTCGGGTTGCTGGGTGCTTAGTACTCAGGGTGCTGGGGGCTCAGTACTCAGGGTGCTGGGTGCTCAGTACTCAGGGTGCTCGGTTCTCAGTACTCAGGGTGCTGGGTGCTCATTGTCGGGGTGCTGGGAGCTCAGTACTCAGGGTGCTGGGGGCTCAGTACTCAGGGTGCTGGGTGCTCAGTACTCAGGGTGCTCGGTTCTCAGTACTCAGGGTGCTGGGTGCTCATTGTCGGGGTGCTGGGTGCTCAGTACTCAGGGTGCTGGGGGCTCAGTACTCAGGGTGCTGCGTGCTCAGTACTCAGGGTGATCTGTTCTCAGTACTCAGGTTGCTGGGTGCTCAGTGCTCGGGGTGCTGGGTGCTCAGTACTCGGGGTGCTCAGTGCTCAGTACTCAGGGTGCTGGGTGCTCAGTACTCAGGGTGCTGGGTGCTCAGTGCTCGGGGTGCTCGGTGCTCAGTACTCGGGGTGCAGGGTGCTCAGTACTCGGGGTGCTGGGTGCTCTGTGCTCAGGGAGCTGGGTGCTCAGTGCTCAGGGTGCTGGGTGCTCAGTGCTGAGGGTGGTGCTGGGTGCTCAGTACTCAGGGTGCTGGGTGCTCAGTGCTCAGGGTGCTGGGTGCTCAGTACTAAGGGTGCTGGGTGCTCAGTACTCAGGGTGCTCGGTGCTCAGTACTCAGGTTGCTGGGTGCTCAGAGCTCAGGGTGCTGGGTACTCAGTACTCAGGGTGCTGGGTGCTCAGTACTCTGGGTGTTGGGTGCTCAGTACTCAGGGTTCTGGGTGCTCCGTGCTCAGGGTGCTGGGTGCTCAGTGCACAGGGTTCTGGGTGCTCAGTGCTCAGGGTGCTGGGTGCTCAGTACTCAGGGTGCTGCGTGCTTAGTGCTCGAGGTGCTCGGTGCTCAGTACTCAAGGTGCTGGGTGCTCAGTGCTCAGGGTGCTGGGTGCTCAGTCCTCGGGGTGCTCCGTGCTCATGGTGCTGGGTGCTCAGTGCTCAGGGTGCTGGGTGCTCAGTGCTCGGGGTGCTGGGTGCTCAGTACTCAGTGTGCTCAGTGCTCGGGGAGCTCGGTGCTCAGTACTCAGGGTGCTGGGTGCTCAGTTCTCAGTGCTGGGGGTCCTGGTTGCTCCGTGCTCGGGGTGCTGGGTGCTCAGTGCTCTGGGTGCTTAGTGCTCAGTACTCAGGGTGCTGGGTGCTCAGTACTCATGGTGCTGGGTGCTCATTCTCAGGGTGCTGGGTGCTCAGTGCTCGGGTTGCTGGGTGCTCAGTACTCAGGGTGCTGGGGGCTCAGTACTCAGGGTGCTGGGTGCTCATTCTCGGGGTGCTGGGTGCTCAGTGCTCGGGGTGCTGGGTGCTCAGTACTCAGGGTGCTGGTGGCTCAGTACTCAGGGTGCTGGGTGCTCAGTACTCAGGGTGATCTGTTCTCAGTACTCAGGTTGCTGGGTGCTCAGTGCTCATGGTGCTGGGTGCTCAGTACTCAGGTTGCTGGTTGCTCAGTTCTCAGGGTGCTGGGTGCTCAGTGCTCAGGGTGCTGGGTGCTCAGTGCTCGGGGTGCTGGGTGCTCAGGGCTGTGGTGCTGGGTGCTCAGTGCTCAGTGCTCAGGGTGCTGGGTGCTCAGTGCTCAGTGCTCAGGGTGCTGGTTTCTCAGTACTCAGGGTGCTGGGTGCTCAGTACTCAGGGTGCTGGGTGCTCAGTGCTCAGAGTGCTCTGTGCTCAGTACTCAGGGTGCTGGGTGCTCAGTGCTCGGGGTGCTGGGTGCTCAGTGCTCAGGGTGCTGGGTGCTCAGTACTCAGGGTGCTGGGTGCTCAGTACTCAGGGTGCTTGGTGCTCAGTACTCAGGGTGCTCAGTGCTCAGTACTCGGGGTGCTGGGTGCTCAGTGCTCAGGGTGCTCAGTGCTCGGGGTGCTGGGTGCTCAGTGCTCGGGGTGCTGGGTGCTCAGTACTCGGGGTGCTGGGTGCTCAGTGCTTAGGGTGCTCAGTGCTCAGTACTCAGTGCTCAGGGTGCTCAGTGCTCAGTGCTCAGGGTGCTGGGTGTTCAGTACTCAGGGTGCTGGGTGCTCAGTACTCAGGGTGCTGGGTGCTCAGTACTCATGGTGCTGGGTGCTCAGTGCTCGGGGTGCTCGGTGCTCAGTACTCGGGGTGCAGGGTGCTCAGTACTCGGGGTGCTGGGTGCTCAGTGCTCAGGGTGCTGGGGGCTCAGTACTCAGGGTGCTGGGTGCTCAGTACTCAGGGTGCTCGGTTCTCAGTACTCAGGGTGCTGGGTGCTCATTGTCGGGGTGCTGGGTGCTCAGTACTCAGGGTGCTGGGGGCTCAGTACTCAGGGTGCTGCGTGCTCAGTACTCAGGGTGATCTGTTCTCAGTACTCAGGTTGCTGGGTGCTCAGTGCTCGGGGTGCTGGGTGCTCAGTACTCGGGGTGCTCAGTGCTCAGTACTCAGGGTGCTGGGTGCTCAGTACTCAGGGTGCTGGGTGCTCAGTGCTCGGGGTGCTCGGTGCTCAGTACTCGGGGTGCAGGGTGCTCAGTACTCGGGGTGCTGGGTGCTCAGTGCTCAGGGAGCTGGGTGCTCAGTGCTCAGGGTGCTGGGTGCTCAGTGCTGAGGGTGGTGCTGGGTGCTCAGTACTCAGGGTGCTGGGTGCTCAGTGCTCAGGGTGCTGGGTGCTCAGTACTAAGGGTGCTGGGTGCTCAGTACTCAGGGTGCTCGGTGCTCAGTACTCAGGGTGCTGGGTGCTCAGAGCTCAGGGTGCTGGGTACTCAGTACTCAGGGTGCTGGGTGCTCAGTACTCTGGGTGTTGGGTGCTCAGTACTCAGGGTTCTGGGTGCTCCGTGCTCAGGGTGCTGGGTGCTCAGTGCACAGGGTTCTGGGTGCTCAGTGCTCAGGGTGCTGGGTGCTCAGTACTCAGGGTGCTGCGTTCTTAGTGCTCGAGGTGCTCGGTGCTCAGTACTCAAGGTGCTGGGTGCTCAGTGCTCAGGGTGCTGGGTGCTCAGTCCTCGGGGTGCTCCGTGCTCATGGTGCTGGGTGCTCAGTGCTCAGGGTGCTGGGTGCTCAGTGCTCGGGGTGCTGGGTGCTCAGTACTCAGTGTGCTCAGTGCTCGGGGAGCTCGGTGCTCAGTACTCAGGGTGCTGGGTGCTCAGTTCTCAGTGCTGGGGGTCCTGGTTGCTCCGTGCTCGGGGTGCTGGGTGCTCAGTGCTCTGGGTGCTTAGTGCTCAGTACTCAGGGTGCTGGGTGCTCAGTACTCATGGTGCTGGGTGCTCATTCTCAGGGTGCTGGGTGCTCAGTGCTCGGGTTGCTGGGTGCTCAGTACTCAGGGTGCTGGGGGCTCAGTACTCAGGGTGCTGGGTGCTCATTCTCGGGGTGCTGGGTGCTCAGTGCTCGGGGTGCTGGGTGCTCAGTACTCAGGGTGCTGGTGGCTCAGTACTCAGGGTGCTGGGTGCTCAGTACTCAGGGTGATCTGTTCTCAGTACTCAGGTTGCTGGGTGCTCAGTGCTCATGGTGCTGGGTGCTCAGTACTCAGGTTGCTGGTTGCTCAGTTCTCAGGGTGCTGGGTGCTCAGTGCTCAGGGTGCTGGGTGCTCAGTGCTCGGGGTGCTGGGTGCTCAGGGCTGTGGTGCTGGGTGCTCAGTGCTCAGTGCTCAGGGTGCTGGGTGCTCAGTGCTCAGTGCTCAGGGTGCTGGTTTCTCAGTACTCAGGGTGCTGGGTGCTCAGTACTCAGGGTGCTGGGTGCTCAGTGCTCAGAGTGCTCTGTGCTCAGTACTCAGGGTGCTGGGTGCTCAGTGCTCGGGGTGCTGGGTGCTCAGTGCTCAGGGTGCTGGGTGCTCAGTACTCAGGGTGCTGGGTGCTCAGTACTCAGGGTGCTTGGTGCTCAGTACTCAGGGTGCTCAGTGCTCAGTACTCGGGGTGCTGGGTGCTCAGTGCTCAGGGTGCTCAGTGCTCGGGGTGCTGGGTGCTCAGTGCTCGGGGTGCTGGGTGCTCAGTACTCGGGGTGCTGGGTGCTCAGTGCTTAGGGTGCTCAGTGCTCAGTACTCAGTGCTCAGGGTGCTCAGTGCTCAGTGCTCAGGGTGCTGGGTGTTCAGTACTCAGGGTGCTGGGTGCTCAGTACTCAGGGTGCTGGGTGCTCAGTACTCATGGTGCTGGGTGCTCAGTGCTCGGGGTGCTCGGTGCTCAGTACTCGGGGTGCAGGGTGCTCAGTACTCGGGGTGCTGGGTGCTCAGTGCTCAGGGAGCTGGGTGCTCAGTGCTCGGGGTGCTGGGTGCTCAGTGCTGAGGGTGTTGCTGGGTGCTCAGTACTCAGGGTGCTGGGTGCTCATTGCTCAGGGTGCTGGGTGCTCAGTACTAAGGGTGCTGGGTGCTCAGTACTCAGGGTGCTCGGTGCTCAGTACTCAGGGTGCTGGGTGCTCAAAGCTCAGGGTGCTGGGTACTCAGTTCTCAGGGTGCTGGGTGCTCAGTACTCTGGGTGTTGGGTGCTCAGTACTCAGGGTGCTGGGTGCTCCGTGCTCAGGGTGCTGGGTGCTCAGTGCTCAGGGTTTCTGGGTGCTCAGTGCACATTGTGCTGGGTGCTCAGTACTCAGGGTGCTGGGTGCTTAGTGCTCGAGGTGCTCGGTGCTCAGTACTCAAGGTGCTGGGTGCTCAGTGCTCAGGGTGATGGGTGCTCAGTCCTCGGGGTGCTCCGTGCTCATGGTGCTGGGTGCTCAGTGCTCAGGGTGCTGGGTGCTCAGTGCTCGGGGTGCTGGGTGCTCAGTACTCAGTGTGCTCAGTGCTCGGGGAGCTCGGTGCTCAGTACTCAGGGTGCTGGGTGCTCAGTTCTCAGTGCTTGGGGTCATGGTTGCTCCGTGCTCGGGGTGCTGGGTGCTCAGTGCTCTGGGTGCTTAGTGCTCAGTACTCAGGGTGCTGGGTGCTCAGTACTCATGGTGCTGGGTGCTCATTCTCAGGGTGCTGGGTGCTCAGTGCTCGGGTTGCTGGGTGCTCAGTACTCAGGGTGCTGGGGGCTCAGAACTCAGGGTGCTGGGTGCTCATTCTCGGGGTGCTGGGTGCTCAGTGCTCGGGGTGCTGGGTGCTCAGTACTCAGGGTGCTGGGGGCTCAGTACTCAGGGTGCTGGGTGCTCAGTACTCATGGTGCTGGGTGCTCATTCTCAGGGTGCTGGGTGCTCAGTGCTCGGGTTGCTGGGTGCTCAGTACTAAGGGTGCTGGGGGCTCAGTACTCAGGGTGCTGGGTGCTCAGTACTCAAGGTGCTCGGTTCTCAGTACTCAGGGTGCTGGGTGCTCATTCTCGGGGTGCTGGGTGCTCAGTGCTCGGGGTGCTGGGTGCTCAGTACTCAGGGTGCTGGTGGCTCAGTACTCAGGGTGCTGGGTGCTCAGTACTCAGGGTGATCTGTTCTCAGTACTCAGGTTGCTGGGTGCTCAGTGCTCATGGTGCTGGGTGCTCAGTACTCAGGTTGCTGGTTGCTCAGTACTCAGGGTGCTGGGTGCTCAGTGCTCAGGGTGCTGGGTGCTCAGTGCTCGGGGTGCTGGGTGCTCAGGGCTGTGGTGCTGGGTGCTCAGTGCTCAGTGCTCAGGGTGCTGGGTGCTCAGTGCTCAGTGCTCAGGGTGCTGGTTGCTCAGTACTCAGGGTGCTGGGTGCTCAGTACTCAGGGTGCTGGGTGCTCAGTGCTCAGAGTGCTCTGTGCTCAGTACTCAGGGTGCTGGGTGCTCAGTGCTCGGGGTGCTGGGTGCTCAGTGCTCAGGGTGCTGGGTGCTCAGTACTCAGGGTGCTGGGTGCTCAGTACTCAGGGTGCTTGGTGCTCAGTACTCAGGGTGCTCAGTGCTCAGTACTCGGGGTGCTGGGTGCTCAGTGCTCAGGGTGCTCAGTGCTCAGTGCTCGGGGTGCTGGGTGCTCAGTGCTCGGGGTGCTGGGTGCTCAGTACTCGGGGTGCTGAGTGCTCAGTGCTTAGGGTGCTCAGTGCTCAGTACTCAGTGCTCAGGGTGCTCAGTGCTCAGTGCTCAGGGTGCTGGGTGTTCAGTACTCAGGGTGCTGGGTGCTCAGTACTCAGGGTGCTGGGTGCTCAGTACTCATGGTGCTGGGTGCTCAGTGCTCGGGGTGCTCGGTGCTCAGTACTCGGGGTGCAGGGTGCTCAGTACTCGGGGTGCTGGGTGCTCAGTGCTCAGGGAGCTGGGTGCTCAGTGCTCGGGGTGCTGGGTGCTCAGTGCTGAGGGTGTTGCTGGGTGCTCAGTACTCAGGGTGCTGGGTGCTCATTGCTCAGGGTGCTGGGTGCTCAGTACTAAGGGTGCTGGGTGCTCAGTACTCAGGGTGCTCGGTGCTCAGTACTCAGGGTGCTGGGTGCTCAGAGCTCAGGGTGCTGGGTACTCAGTTCTCAGGGTGCTGGGTGCTCAGTACTCTGGGTGTTGGGTGCTCAGTAATCAGGGTGCTGGGTGCTCCGTGCTCAGGGTGCTGGGTGCTCAGTGCTCAGGGTTTCTGGGTGCTCAGTGCTCATTGTGCTGGGTGCTCAGTACTCAGGGTGCTGGGTGCTTAGTGCTCGAGGTGCTCGGTGCTCAGTACTCAAGGTGCTGGGTGCTCAGTGCTCAGGGTGATGGGTGCTCAGTGCTCAGGGTGCTGGGTGCTCAGTGCTCGGGGTGCTGGGTGCTCAGTACTCAGTGTGCTCAGTGCTCGGGGAGCTCGGTGCTGAGTACTCAGGGTGCTGGGTGCTCAGTTCTCAGTGCTTGGGGTCATGGTTGCTCCGTGCTCGGGGTGCTGGGTGCTCAGTGCTCTGGGTGCTTAGTGCTCAGTACTCAGGGTGCTGGGTGCTCAGTACTCATGGTGCTGGGTGCTCATTCTCAGGGTGCTGGGTGCTCAGTGCTCAGGTTGCTGGGTGCTCAGTACTCAGGGTGCTGGGGGCTCAGAACTCAGGGTGCTGGGTGCTCATTCTCGGGGTGCTGGGTGCTCAGTGCTCGGGTGCTGGGTGCTCAGTACTCAGGGTGCTGGGGGCTCAGTACTCAGGGTGCTGGGTGCTCAGTACTCATGGTGCTGGGTGCTCATTCTCAGGGTGCTGGGTGCTCAGTACTCAGGGTGCTGGGGGCTCAGTACTCAGGGTGCTGGGTGCTCAGTACTCAAGGTGCTCGGTTCTCAGTACTCAGGGTGCTGGGTGCTCATTCTCGGGGTGCTGGGTGCTCAGTGCTCGGGGTGCTGGGTGCTCAGTACTCAGGGTGCTGGTGGCTCAGTACTCAGGGTGCTGGGTGCTCAGTACTCAGGGTGATCTGTTCTCAGTACTCAGGTTGCTGGGTGCTCAGTGCTCATGGTGCTGGGTGCTCAGTACTCAGGTTGCTGGTTGCTCAGTACTCAGGGTGCTGGGTGCTCAGTGCTCAGGGTGCTGGGTGCTCAGTGCTCGGGGTGCTGGGTGCTCAGGGCTGTGGTGCTGGGTGCTCAGTGCTCAGTGCTCAGGGTGCTGGGTGCTCAGTGCTCAGTGCTCAGGGTGCTGGTTGCTCAGTACTCAGGGTGCTGGGTGCTCAGTACTCAGGGTGCTGGGTGCTCAGTGCTCAGAGTGCTCTGTGCTAAGTACTCAGGGTGCTGGGTGCTCAGTGCTCGGGGTGCTGGGTGCTCAGTGCTCAGGGTGCTGGGTGCTCAGTACTCAGGGTGCTGGGTGCTCAGTACTCAGGGTGCTTGGTGCTCATTACTCAGGGTGCTCAGTGCTCAGTACTCGGGGTGCTGGGTGCTCAGTGCTCAGGGTGCTCAGTGCTCAGTGCTCGGGGTGCTGGGTGCTCAGTGCTCGGGGTGGTGGGTGCTCAGTACTCGGGGTGCTGGGTGCTCAGTGCTTAGGGTGCTCAGTGCTCAGTACTCAGTGCTCAGGGTGCTCAGTGCTCAGTGCTCAGGGTGCTGGGTGTTCAGTACTCAGGGTGCTGGGTGCTCAGTACTCAGGGTGCTGGGTGCTCAGTACTCATGGTGCTGGGTGCTCAGTGCTCGGGGTGCTCGGTGCTCAGTACTCGGGGTGCAGGGTGCTCAGTACTCGGGGTGCTGGGTGCTCAGTGCTCAGGGAGCTGGGTGCTCAGTGCTAGGGGTGCTGGGTGCTCAGTGCTGAGGGTGTTGCTGGGTGCTCAGTACTCAGGGTGCTGGGTGCTCATTGCTCAGGGTGCTGGGTGCTCAGTACTAAGGGTGCTGGGTGCTCAGTACTCAGGGTGCTCGGTGCTCAGTACTCAGAGTGCTGGGTGCTCAGAGCTCAGGGTGCTGGGTACTCAGTTCTCAGGGTGCTGGGTGCTCAGTACTCTGGGTGTTGGGTGCTCAGTACTCAGGGTGCTGGGTGCTCCGTGCTCAGGGTGCTGGGTGCTCAGTGCTCAGGGTTTCTGGGTGCTCAGTGCTCATTGTGCTGGGTGCTCAGTACTCAGGGTGCTGGGTGCTTAGTGCTCGAGGTGCTCGGTGCTCAGTACTCAAGGTGCTGGGTGCTCAGTGCTCAGGGTGATGGGTGCTCAGTCCTCGGGGTGCTCCGTGCTCATGGTGCTGGGTGCTCAGTGCTCAGGGTGCTGGGTGCTCAGTGCTCGGGGTGCTGGGTGCTCAGTACTCAGTGTGCTCAGTGCTCGGGGAGCTCGGTGCTCAGTACTCAGGGTGCTGGGTGCTCAGTTCTCAGTGCTTGGGGTCATGGTTGCTCCGTGCTCGGGGTGCTGGGTGCTCAGTGCTCTGCGTGCTTAGTGCTCAGTACTCAGGGTGCTGGGTGCTCAGTACTCATGGTGCTGGGTGCTCATTCTCAGGGTGCTGGGTGCTCAGTGCTCGGGTTGCTGGGTGCTCAGTACTCAGGGTACTGGGGGCTCAGAACTCAGGGTGCTGGGTGCTCATTCTCGGGGTGCTGGGTGCTCAGTGCTCGGGGTGCTGGGTGCTCAGTACTCAGTGTGCTGGGGGCTCAGTACTCAGGGTGCTTTGTGCTCAGTACTCAGGGTGATCTGTTCTCAGTACTCAGGTTGCTGGGTGCTCATTGCTCGGGGTTCTGGGTGCTCAGTACTCGGGGTGCTCAGGGCTCAGTACTCAGGGTGCTGGGTGCTCAGTACTCAGGGTGCTGGGTGCTTAGTGCTCGTGGTGCTCGGTGCTCAGTACTCGGGGTGCAGGGTGCTCAGTACTCGGGGTGCTGGGTGCTCAGTGTTCAGGGAGCTGGGTGCTCAGTGCTCGGGGTGCTGGGTGCTCAGTGCTGAGGGTGGTGCTGGGTGCTCAGTACTCAGGGTGCTGGGTGCTCAGTACTCAGGGTGCTGGGTGCTCAGTGCTCAGAGTGCTCTGTGCTCAGTACTCAGGGTGCTGGGTGCTCAGTGCTCGGGGTGCTGGGGGCTCAGTGCTCAGGGTGCTGGGTGCTCAGTACTCAGGGTGCTCGGTGCTCAGTACTCAGGGTGCTGGGTGCTCAGTACTCATGGTGCTGGGTGCTCATTCTCAGGGTGCTGGGTGCTCAGTGCTCGGGTTGCTGGGTGCTTAGTACTCAGGGTGCTGGGGGCTCAGTACTCAGGGTGCTGGGTGCTCAGTACTCAGGGTGCTCGGTTCTCAGTACTCAGGGTGCTGGGTGCTCATTGTCGGGGTGCTGGGAGCTCAGTACTCAGGGTGCTGGGGGCTCAGTACTCAGGGTGCTGGGTGCTCAGTACTCAGGGTGCTCGGTTCTCAGTACTCAGGGTGCTGGGTGCTCATTGTCGGGGTGCTGGGTGCACAGTACTCAGGGTGCTGGGGGCTCAGTACTCAGGGTGCTGCGTGCTCAGTACTCAGGGTGATCTGTTCTCAGTACTCAGGTTGCTGGGTGCTCAGTGCTCGGGGTGCTGGGTGCTCAGTACTCGGGGTGCTCAGTGCTCAGTACTCAGGGTGCTGGGTGCTCAGTACTCAGGGTGCTGGGTGCTCAGTGCTCGGGGTGCTCGGTGCTCAGTACTCAGGGTGCAGGGTGCTCAGTACTCGGGGTGCTGGGTGCTCAGTGCTCAGGGAGCTGGGTGCTCAGTGCTCAGGGTGCTGGGTGCTCAGTGCTGAGGGTGGTGCTGGGTGCTCAGTACTCAGGGTGCTGGGTGCTCAGTGCTCAGGGTGCTGGGTGCTCAGTACTAAGGGTGCTGGGTGCTCAGTACTCAGGGTGCTCGGTGCTCAGTACTCAGGGTGCTGGGTGCTCAGAGCTCAGGGTGCTGGGTACTCAGTACTCAGGGTGCTGGGTGCTCAGTACTCTGGGTGTTGGGTGCTCAGTACTCAGGGTTCTGGGTGATCCGTGCTCAGGGTGCTGGGTGCTCAGTGCACAGGGTTCTGGGTGCTCAGTGCTCAGGGTGCTGGGTGCTCAGTGCTCAGGGTGCTGGGTGCTCAGTGCTCGGGGTGCTGGGTGCTCAGTACTCAGTGTGCTCAGTGCTCGGGGAGCTCGGTGCTCAGTACTCAGGGTGCTGGGTGCTCAGTTCTCAGTGCTCGGGGTCCTGGTTGCTCCGTGCTCGGGGTGCTGGGTGCTCAGTGCTCTGGGTGCTTAGTGCTCAGTACTCAGGGTGCTGGGTGCTCAGTACTCATGGTGCTGGGTGCTCATTCTCAGGGTGCTGGGTGCTCAGTGCTCGGGTTGCTGGGTGCTCAGTACTCAGGGTGCTGGGGGCTCAGTACTCAGGGTGCTGGGTGCTCAGTACTCAAGGTGCTCGGTTCTCAGTACTCAGGGTGCTGGGTGCTCATTCTCGGGGTGCTGGGTGCTCAGTGCTCGGGGTGCTGGGTGCTCAGTACTCAGGGTGCTGGTGGCTCAGTACTCATGGTGCTGGGTGCTCAGTACTCAGGGTGATCTGTTCTCAGTACTCAGGTTGCTGTGTGCTCAGTGCTCATGGTGCTGGGTGCTCAGTACTCAGGTTGCTGGATGCTCAGTACTCAGGGTGCTGGGTGCTCAGTGCTCAGGGTGCTGGGTGCTCAGTGCTCGGGGTGCTGGGTGCTCAGGGCTGTGGTGCTGGGTGCTCAGTGCTCAGTGCTCAGGGTGCTGGGTGCTCAGTGCTCAGTGCTCAGGGTGCTGGTTGCTCAGTACTAAGGGTGCTGGGTGCTCAGTACTCAGGGTGCTGTGTGCTCAGTGCTCAGAGTGCTCTGTGCTCAGTACTCAGGGTGCTGGGTGCTCAGTGCTCGGGGTGCTGGGTGCTCAGTGCTCAGGGTGCTGGGTGCTCAGTACTCAGGGTGCTGGGTGCTCAGTACTCAGGGTGCTTGGTGCTCAGTACTCAGGGTGCTCAGTGCTCAGTACTCGGGGTGCTGGGTGCTCAGTGCTCAGGGTGCTCAGTGCTCAGTGCTCGGGGTGCTGGGTGCTCAGTGCTCGGGGTGCTGGGTGCTCAGTACTCGGGGTGCTGGGTGCTCAGTGCTTAGGGTGCTCAGTGCTCAGTACTCAGTGCTCAGGGTGCTCAGTGCTCAGTGCTCAGGGTGCTGGGTGTTCAGTACTCAGGGTGCTGGGTGCTCAGTACTCAGGGTGCTGGGTGCTCAGTACTCATGGTGCTGGGTGCTCAGTGCTCGGGGTGCTCGGTGCTCAGTACTCGGGGTGCAGGTTGCTCAGTACTCGGGGTGCTGGGTGCTCAGTGCTCAGGGAGCTGGGTGCTCAGTGCTCGGGGTGCTGGGTGCTCAGTGCTGAGGGTGTTGCTGGGTGCTCAGTACTCAGGGTGCTGGGTGCTCATTGCTCAGGGTGCTGGGTGCTCAGTACTAAGGGTGCTGGGTGCTCAGTACTCAGGGTGCTCTGTGCTCAGTACTCAGGGTGCTTTGTGCTCAGAGCTCAGGGTGCTGGGTACTCAGTTCTCAGGGTGCTGGGTGCTCAGTACTCTGGGTGTTGGGTGCTCAGTACTCAGGGTGCTGGGTGCTCCGTGCTCAGGGTGCTGGGTGCTCAGTGCTCAGGGTTTCTGGGTGCTCAGTGCTCATTGTGCTGGGTGCTCAGTACTCAGGGTGCTGGGTGCTTAGTGCTCGAGGTGCTCGGTGCTCAGTACTCAAGGTGCTGGGTGCTCAGTGCTCAGGGTGATGGGTGCTCAGTCCTCGGGGTGCTCCGTGCTCATGGTGCTGGGTGCTCAGTGCTCAGGGTGCTGGGTGCTCAGTGCTCGGGGTGCTGGGTGCTCAGTACTCAGTGTGCTCAGTGCTCGGGGAGCTCGGTGCTCAGTACTCAGGGTGCTGGGTGCTCAGTTCTCAGTGCTTGGGGTCATGGTTGTCCGTGCTCGGGGTGCTGGGTGCTCAGTGCTCTGGGTGCTTAGTGCTCAGTACTCAGGGTGCTGGGTGCTCAGTACTCATGGTGCTGGGTGCTCATTCTCAGGGTGCTGGGTGCTCAGTGCTCGGGTTGCTGGGTGCTCAGTACTCAGGGTGCTGGGGGCTCAGAACTCAGGGTGCTGGGTGCTCATTCTCGGGGTGCTGGGTGCTCAGTGCTCGGGGTGCTGGGTGCTCAGTACTCAGTGTGCTGGGGGCTCAGTACTCAGGGTGCTGGGTGCTCAGTACTCAGGGTGATCTGTTCTCAGTACTCAGGTTGCTGGGTGCTCATTGCTCGGGGTTCTGGGTGCTCAGTACTCGGGGTGCTCAGGGCTCAGTACTCAGGGTGCTGGGTGCTCAGTACTCAGGGTGCTGGGTGCTCAGTGCTCGTGGTGCTCGGTGCTCAGTACTCGGGGTGCAGGGTGCTCAGTACTCGGGGTGCTGGGTGCTCAGTGTTCAGGGAGCTGGGTGCTCAGTGCTCGGGGTGCTGGGTGCTCAGTGCTGAGGGTGGTGCTGGGTGCTCAGTACTCAGGGTGCTGGGTGCTCAGTACTCAGGGTGCTGGGTGCTCAGTGCTCAGAGTGCTCTGTGCTCAGTACTCAGGGTGCTGGGTGCTCAGTGCTCGGGGTGCTGGGGGCTCAGTGCTCAGGGTGCTGGGTGCTCAGTACTCAGGGTGCTCGGTGCTCAGTACTCAGGGTGCTGGGTGCTCAGTACTCATGGTGCTGGGTGCTCATTCTCAGGGTGCTCTGTGCTCAGTGCTCGGGTTGCTGGGTGCTTAGTACTCAGGGTGCTGGGGGCTCAGTACTCAGGGTGCTGGGTGCTCAGTACTCAGGGTGCTCGGTTCTCAGTACTCAGGGTGCTGGGTGCTCATTGTCGGGGTGCTGGGAGCTCAGTACTCAGGGTGCTGGGGGCTCAGTACTCAGGGTGCTGGGTGCTCAGTACTCAGGGTGCTCGGTTCTCAGTACTCAGGGTGCTGGGTGCTCATTGTCGGGGTGCTGGGTGCTCAGTACTCAGGGTGCTGGGGGCTCAGTACTCAGGGTGCTGCGTGCTCAGTACTCAGGGTGATCTGTTCTCAGTTCTCAGGTTGCTGGGTGCTCAGTGCTCTTGGTGCTGGGTGCTCAGTACTCGGGGTGCTCAGTGCTCAGTACTCAGGGTGCTGGGTGCTCAGTACTCAGGGTGCTGGGTGCTCAGTGCTCGGGGTGCTCGGTGCTCAGTACTCGGGGTGCAGGGTGCTCAGTACTCGGGGTGCTGGGTGCTCAGTGCTCAGGGAGCTGGGTGCTCAGTGCTCAGGGTGCTGGGTGCTCAGTGCTGAGGGTGGTGCTGGGTGCTCAGTACTCAGGGTGCTGGGTGCTCAGTGCTCAGGGTGCTGGGTGCTCAGTACTAAGGGTGCTGGGTGCTCAGTACTCAGGGTGCTCGGTGCTCAGTACTCAGGGTGCTGGGTGCTCAGAGCTCAGGGTGCTGGGTACTCAGTACTCAGGGTGCTGGGTGCTCAGTACTCTGGGTGTTGGGTGCTCAGTACTCAGGGTTCTGGGTGCTCCGTGCTCAGGGTGCTGGGTGCTCAGTGCACAGGGTTCTGGGTGCTCAGTGCTCAGGGTGCTGGGTGCTCAGTACTCAGGGTGCTGGGTGCTTAGTGCTCGAGGTGCTCGGTGCTCAGTACTCAAGGTGCTGGGTGCTCAGTGCTCAGGGTGCTGGGTGCTCAGTCCTCGGGGTGCTCCGTGCTCATGGTGCTGGGTGCTCAGTGCTCAGGGTGCTGGGTGCTCAGTGCTCGGGGTGCTGGGTGCTCAGTACTCAGTGTGCTCAGTGCTCGGGGAGCTCGGTGCTCAGTACTCAGGGTGCTGGGTGCTCAGTTCTCAGTGCTCGGGGTCCTGGTTGCTCCGTGCTCGGGGTGCTGGGTGCTCAGTGCTCTGGGTGCTTAGTGCTCAGTACTCAGGGTGCTGGGTGCTCAGTACTCATGGTGCTGGGTGCTCATTCTCAGGGTGCTGGGTGCTCAGTGCTCGGGTTGCTGGGTGCTCAGTACTCAGGGTGCTGGGGGCTCAGTACTCAGGGTGCTGGGTGCTCAGTACTCAAGGTGCTCGGTTCTCAGTACTCAGGGTGCTGGGTGCTCATTCTCGGGGTGCTGGGTGCTCAGTGCTCGGGGTGCTGGGTGCTCAGTACTCAGGGTGCTGGTGGCTCAGTACTCAGGGTGCTGGGTGCTCAGTACTCAGGGTGATCTGTTCTCAGTACTCAGGTTGCTGTGTGCTCAGTGCTCATGGTGCTGGGTGCTCAGTACTCAGCTTGCTGGTTGCTCAGTACTCAGGGTGCTGGGTGCTCAGTGCTCAGGGTGCTGGGTGCTCAGTGCTCGGGGTGCTGGGTGCTCAGGGCTGTGGTGCTGGGTGCTCAGTGCTCAGTGCTCAGGGTGCTGGGTGCTCAGTGCTCAGTGCTCAGGGTGCTGGTTGCTCAGTACTCAGGGTGCTGGGTGCTCAGTACTCAGGGTGCTGGGTGCTCAGTGCTCAGAGTGCTCTGTGCTCAGTACTCAGGGTGCTGGGTGCTCAGTGCTCGGGGTGCTGGGTGCTCAGTGCTCAGGGTGCTGGGTGCTCAGTACTCAGGGTGCTGGGTGCTCAGTACTCAGGGTGCTTGGTGCTCAGTACTCAGGGTGCTCAGTGCTCAGTACTCGGGGTGCTGGGTGCTCAGTGCTCAGGGTGCTCAGTGCTCAGTGCTCGGGGTGCTGGGTGCTCAGTGCTCGGGGTGCTGGGTGCTCAGTACTCGGGGTGCTGGGTGCTCAGTGCTTAGGGTGCTCAGTGCTCAGTACTCAGTGCTCAGGGTGCTCAGTGCTTAGTGCTCAGGGTGCTGGGTGTTCAGTACTCAGGGTGCTGGGTGCTCAGTACTCAGGGTGCTGGGTGCTCAGTACTCATGGTGCTGGGTGCTCAGTGCTCGGGGTGCTCGGTGCTCAGTATTCGGGGTGCAGGGTGCTCAGTACTCGGGGTGCTGGGTGCTCAGTGCTCAGGGAGCTGGGTGCTCAGTGCTCGGGGTGCTGGGTGCTCAGTGCTGAGGGTGTTGCTGGGTGCTCAGTACTCAGGGTGCTGGGTGCTCATTGCTCAGGGTGCTGGGTGCTCAGTACTAAGGGTGCTGGGTGCTCAGTACTCAGGGTGCTCGGTGCTCAGTACTCAGGGTGCTGGGTGCTCAGAGCTCAGGGTGCTGGGTACTCAGTTCTCAGGGTGCTGGGTGCTCAGTACTCTGGGTGTTGGGTGCTCAGTACTCAGGGTGCTGGGTGCTCCGTGCTCAGGGTGCTGGGTGCTCAGTGCTCAGGGTTTCTGGGTGCTCAGTGCTCATTGTGCTGGGTGCTCAGTACTCAGGGTGCTGGGTGCTTAGTGCTCGAGGTGCTCGGTGCTCAGTACTCAAGGTGCTGGGTGCTCAGTGCTCAGGGTGATGGGTGCTCAGTCCTCGGGGTGCTCCGTGCTCATGGTGCTGGGTGCTCAGTGCTCAGGGTGCTGGGTGCTCAGTGCTCGGGGTGCTGGGTGCTCAGTACTCAGTGTGCTCAGTGCTCGGGGAGCTCGGTGCTCAGTACTCAGGGTGCTGGGTGCTCAGTTCTCAGTGCTTGGGGTCATGGTTGCTCCGTGCTCGGGGTGCTGGGTGCTCAGTGCTCTGGGTGCTTAGTGCTCAGTACTCAGGGTGCTGGGTGCTCAGTACTCATGGTGCTGGGTGCTCATTCTCAGGGTGCTGGGTGCTCAGTGCTCGGGTTGCTGGGTGCTCAGTACTCAGGGTGCTGGGGGCTCAGAACTCAGGGTGCTGGGTGCTCATTCTCGGGGTGCTGGGTGCTCAGTGCTCGGGGTGCTGGGTGCTCAGTACTCAGGGTGCTGGGGGCTCAGTACTCAGGGTGCTGGGTGCTCAGTACTCAGGGTGCTGGGTGCTCAGTGCTCAGGGAGCTGGGTGCTCAGTGCTCGGGGTGCTGGGTGCTCAGTGCTGAGGGTGTTGCTGGGTGCTCAGTACTCAGGGTGCTGGGTGCTCATTGCTCAGGGTGCTGGGTGCTCAGTACTAAGGGTGCTGGGTGCTCAGTACTCAGGGTGCTCGGTGCTCAGTACTCAGGGTGCTGGGTGCTCAGTGCTCGGGGTGCTGGGTGCTCAGTACTCAGGGTGCTCTGGGCTCAGTACTCAGGGTGCAGGGTGCTCAGTACTCGGGGTGCTGGGTGCTCAGTGCTCAGGGAGCTGGGTGCTCAGTGCTCGGGGTGCTGGGTGCTCAGTGCTGAGGGTGTTGCTGGGTGCTCAGTACTCAGGGTGCTGGGTGCTCATTGCTCAGGGTGCTGGGTGCTCAGTACTAAGGGTGCTGGGTGCTCAGTACTCAGGGTGCTCGGTGCTCAGTACTCAGGGTGCTGGGTGCTCAGTGCTCAGGGTGCTGGGTACTCAGTACTCAGGGTGCTGGGTGCTCAGTACTAACTGTGCTGGGTGCTCAGTGCTCAGGGTGCTGGGTGCTCAGTGCTCAGGGAGCTGGGTGCTCAGTGCTCGGGGTGCTGGGTGCTCAGTGCTGAGGGTGTTGCTGGGTGCTCAGTACTCAGGGTGCTGGGTGCTCATTGCTCAGGGTGCTGGGTGCTCAGTACTAAGGGTGCTGGGTGCTCAGTACTCAGGGTGCTCGGTGCTCAGTACTCAGGGTGCTGGGTGCTCAGAGCTCAGGGTGCTGGGTACTCAGTTCTCAGGGTGCTGGGTGCTCAGTACTCTGGGTGTTGGGTGCTCAGTACTCAGGGTGCTGGGTGCTCCGTGCTCAGGGTGCTGGGTGCTCAGTGCTCAGGGTTTCTGGGTGCTCAGTGCTCATTGTGCTGGGTGCTCAGTACTCAGGGTGCTGGGTGCTTAGTGCTCGAGGTGCTCGGTGCTCAGTACTCAAGGTGCTGGGTGCTCAGTGCTCAGGGTGCTGGGTGCTCAGTGCTCGGGGTGCTGGGTGCTCAGTACTCAGTGTGCTCAGTGCTCGGGGAGCTCGGTGCTCAGTACTCAGGGTGCTGGGTGCTCAGTTCTCAGTGCTTGGGGTCATGGTTGCTCCGTGCTCGGGGTGCTGGGTGCTCAGTGCTCTGGGTGCTTAGTGCTCAGTACTCAGGGTGCTGGGTGCTCAGTACTCATGGTGCTGGGTGCTCATTCTCAGGGTGCTGGGTGCTCAGTGCTCGGGTTGCTGGGTGCTCAGTACTCAGGGTGCTGGGGGCTCAGAACTCAGGGTGCTGGGTGCTCATTCTCAGGGTGCTGGGTGCTCAGTGCTCGGGGTGCTGGGTGCTCAGTACTCAGGGTGCTGGGGGCTCAGTACTCAGGGTGCTGGGTGCTCAGTACTCATGGTGCTGGGTGCTCATTCTCAGGGTGCTGGGTGCTCAGTGCTCGGGTTGCTGGGTGCTCAGTACTCAGGGTGCTGGGGGCTCAGTACTCAGGGTGCTGGGTGCTCAGTACTCAAGGTGCTCGGTTCTCAGTACTCAGGGTGCTGGGTGCTCATTCTCGGGGTGCTGGGTGCTCAGTGCTCGGGGTGCTGGGTGCTCAGTACTCATGGTGCTGGTGGCTCAGTACTCAGGGTGCTGGGTGCTCAGTACTCAGGGTGATCTGTTCTCAGTACTCAGGTTGCTGGGTGCTCAGTGCTCATGGTGCTGGGTGCTCAGTACTCAGGTTGCTGGTTGCTCAGTACTCAGGGTGCTGGGTGCTCAGTGCTCAGTGTGCTGGGTGCTCAGTGCTCGGGGTGCTGGGTGCTCAGGGCTGTGGTGCTGGGTGCTCAGTGCTCAGTGCTCAGGGTGCTGGGTGCTCAGTGCTCAGTGCTCAGGGTGCTGGTTGCTCAGTACTCAGGGTGCTGGGTGCTCAGTACTCAGGGTGCTGGGTGCTCAGTGCTCAGAGTTCTCTGTGCTCAGTACTCAGGGTGCTGGGTGCTCAGTGCTCGGGGTGCTGGGTGCTCAGTGCTCAGGGTGCTGGGTGCTCAGTACTCAGGGTGCTGGCTGCTCAGTACTCAGGGTGCTTGGTGCTCAGTACTCAGGGTGCTCAGTGCTCAGTACTCGGGGTGCTGGGTGCTCAGTGCTCAGGGTGCTCAGTGCTCAGTGCTCGGGGTGCTGGGTGCTCAGTGCTCGGGGTGCTGGGTGCTCAGTACTCGGGGTGCTGGGTGCTCAGTGCTTAGGGTGCTCAGTGCTCAGTACTCAGTGCTCAGGGTGCTCAGTGCTCAGTGCTCAGGGTGCTGGGTGTTCAGTACTCAGGGTGCTGGGTGCTCAGTACTCAGGGTGCTGGGTGCTCAGTACTCATGGTGCTGGGTGCTCAGTGCTCGGGGTGCTCGGTGCTCAGTACTCGGGGTGCAGGGTGCTCAGTACTCTGGGTGCTGGGTGCTCAGTGCTCAGGGAGCTGGGTGCTCAGTGCTCGGGGTGCTGGGTGCTCAGTGCTGAGGGTGTTGCTGGGTGCTCAGTACTCAGGGTGCTGGGTGCTCATTGCTCAGGGTGCTGGGTGCTCAGTACTAAGGGTACTGGGTGCTCAGTACTCAGGGTGCTCGGTGCTCAGTACTCAGGGTGCTGGGTGCTCAGAGCTCAGGGTGCTGGGTACTCAGTTCTCAGGGTGCTGGGTGCTCAGTACTCTGGGTGTTGGGTGCTCAGTACTCAGGGTGCTGGGTGCTCCGTGCTCAGGGTGCTGGGTGCTCAGTGCTCAGGGTTTCTGGGTGCTCAGTGCTCATTGTGCTGGGTGCTCAGTACTCAGGGTGCTGGGTGCTTAGTGCTCGAGGTGCTCGGTGCTCAGTACTCAAGGTGCTGGGTGCTCAGTGCTCAGGGTGATGGGTGCTCAGTCCTCGGGGTGCTCCGTGCTCATGGTGCTGGGTGCTCAGTGCTCAGGGTGCTGGGTGCTCAGTGCTCGGGGTGCTGGGTGCTCAGTACTCAGTGTGCTCAGTGCTCGGGGAGCTCGGTGCTCAGTACTCAGGGTGCTGGGTGCTCAGTTCTCAGTGCTTGGGGTCATGGTTGCTCCGTGCTCGGGGTGCTGGGTGCTCAGTTCTCTGGGTGCTTAGTGCTCAGTACTCAGGGTGCTGGGTGCTCAGTACTCATGGTGCTGGGTGCTCATTCTCAGGGTGCTGGGTGCTCAGTGCTCGGGTTGCTGGGTGCTCAGTACTCAGGGTGCTGGGGGCTCAGAACTCAGGGTGCTGGGTGCTCATTCTCAGGGTGCTGGGTGCTCAGTGCTCGGGGTGCTGGGTGCTCAGTACTCAGGGTGCTGGGGGCTCAGTACTCAGGGTGCTGGGTGCTCAGTACTCATGGTGCTGGGTGCTCATTCTCAGGGTGCTGGGTGCTCAGTGCTCGGGTTGCTGGGTGCTCAGTACTCAGGGTGCTGGGGGCTCAGTACTCAGGGTGCTGGGTGCTCAGTACTCAAGGTGCTCGGTTCTCAGTACTCAGGGTGCTGGGTGCTCATTCTCGGGGTGCTGGGTGCTCAGTGCTCGGGGTGCTGGGTGCTCAGTACTCAGGGTGCTGGTGGCTCAGTACTCAGGGTGCTGGGTGCTCAGTACTCAGGGTGATCTGTTCTCAGTACTCAGGTTGCTGGGTGCTCAGTGCTCATGGTGCTGGGTGCTCAGTACTCAGGTTGCTGGTTGCTCAGTACTCAGGGTGCTGGGTGCTCAGTGCTCAGGGTGCTGGGTGCTCAGTGCTCGGGGTGCTGGGTGCTCAGGGCTGTGGTGCTGGGTGCTCAGTGCTCAGTGCTCAGGGTGCTGGGTGCTCAGTGCTCAGTGCTCAGGGTGCTGGTTGCTCAGTACTCAGGGTGCTGGGTGCTCAGTACTCAGGGTGCTGGGTGCTCAGTGCTCAGAGTGCTCTGTGCTCAGTACTCAGGGTGCTGGGTGCTCAGTGCTCGGGGTGCTGGGTGCTCAGTGCTCAGGGTGCTGGGTGCTCAGTACTCAGGGTGCTGGCTGCTCAGTACTCAGGGTGCTTGGTGCTCAGTACTAAGGGTGCTCAGTGCTCAGTACTCGGGGTGCTGGGTGCTCAGTGCTCAGGGTGCTCAGTGCTCAGTGCTCGGGGTGCTGGGTGCTCAGTGCTCGGGGTGCTGGGTGCTCAGTACTCGGGGTGCTGGGTGCTCAGTGCTTAGGGTGCTCAGTGCTCAGTACTCAGTGCTCAGGGTGCTCAGTGCTCAGTGCTCAGGGTGCTGGGTGTTCAGTACTCAGGGTGCTGGGTGCTCAGTACTCAGCGTGCTGGGTGCTCAGTACTCATGGTGCTGGGTGCTCAGTGCTCGGGGTGCTCGGTGCTCAGTACTCGGGGTGCAGGGTGCTCAGTACTCTGGGTGCTGGGTGCTCAGTGCTCAGGGAGCTGGGTGCTCAGTGCTCGGGGTGCTGGGTGCTCAGTGCTGAGGGTGTTGCTGGGTGCTCAGTACTGAGGGTGCTGGGTGCTCATTGCTCAGGGTGCTGGGTGCTCAGTACTAAGGGTGCTGGGTGCTCAGTACTCAGGGTGCTCGGTGCTCAGTACTCAGGGTACTGGGTGCTCAGAGCTCAGGGTGCTGGGTACTCAGTTCTCAGGGTGCTGGGTGCTCAGTGCTCTGGGTGCTTAGTGCTCAGTACTCAGGGTGCTGGGTGCTCAGTACTCATGGTGCTGGGTGCTCATTCTCAGGGTGCTGGGTGCTCAGTGCTCGGGTTGCTGGGTGCTCAGTACTCAGGGTGCTGGGGGCTCAGAACTCAGGGTGCTGGGTGATCATTCTCAGGGTGCTGGGTGCTCAGTGCTCGGGGTGCTGGGTGCTCAGTACTCAGGGTGCTGGGGGCTCAGTACTCAGGGTGCTGGGTGCTCAGTACTCATGGTGCTGGGTGCTCATTCTCAGGGTGCTGGGTGCTCAGTGCTCGGGTTGCTGGGTGCTCAGTACTCAGGGTGCTGGGGGCTCAGTACTCAGGGTGCTGGGTGCTCAGTACTCAAGGTGCTCGGTTCTCAGTACTCAGGGTGCTGGGTGCTCATTCTCGGGGTGCTGGGTGCTCAGTGCTCGGGGTGCTGGGTGCTCAGTACTCAGGGTGCTGGTGGCTCAGTACTCAGGGTGCTGGGTGCTCAGTACTCAGGGTGATCTGTTCTCAGTACTCAGGTTGCTGGGTGCTCAGTGCTCATGGTGCTGGGTGCTCAGTACTCAGGTTGCTGGTTGCTCAGTACTCAGGGTGCTGGGTGCTCAGTGCTCAGGGTGCTGGGTGCTCAGTGCTCGGGGTGCTGGGTGCTCAGGGCTGTGGTGCTGGGTGCTCAGTGCTCAGTGCTCAGGGTGCTGGGTGCTCAGTGCTCAGTGCTCAGGGTGCTGGTTGCTCAGTACTCAGGGTGCTGGGTGCTCAGTACTCAGGGTGCTGGGTGCTCAGTGCTCAGAGTGCTCTGTGCTCAGTACTCAGGGTGCTGGGTGCTCAGTGCTCGGGGTGCTGGGTGCTCAGTGCTCAGGGTGCTGGGTGCTCAGTACTCAGGGTGCTGGCTGCTCAGTACTCAGGGTGCTTGGTGCTCAGTACTCAGGGTGCTCAGTGCTCAGTACTCGGGGTGCTGGGTGCTCAGTGCTCAGGGTGCTCAGTGCTCAGTGCTCGGGGTGCTGGGTGCTCAGTGCTCGGGGTGCTGGGTGCTCAGTACTCGGGGTGCTGGGTGCTCAGTGCTTAGGGTGCTCAGTGCTCAGTACTCAGTGCTCAGGGTGCTCAGTGCTCAGTGCTCAGGGTGCTGGGTGTTCAGTACTCAGGGTGCTGGGTGCTCAGTACTCAGCGTGCTGGGTGCTCAGTACTCATGGTGCTGGGTGCTCAGTGCTCGGGGTGCTCGGTGCTCAGTACTCGGGGTGCAGGGTTCTCAGTACTCTGGGTGCTGGGTGCTCAGTGCTCAGGGAGCTGGGTGCTCAGTGCTCGGGGTGCTGGGTGCTCAGTGCTGAGGGTGTTGCTGGGTGCTCAGTACTGAGGGTGCTGGGTGCTCATTGCTCAGGGTGCTGGGTGCTCAGTACTAAGGGTGCTGGGTGCTCAGTACTCAGGGTGCTCGGTGCTCAGTACTCAGGGTGCTGGGTGCTCAGAGCTCAGGGTGCTGGGTACTCAGTTCTCAGGGTGCTGGGTGCTCAGTACTCTGGGTGTTGGGTGCTCAGTACTCAGGGTGCTGGGTGCTCCGTGCTCAGGGTGCTGGGTGCTCAGTGCTCAGGGTTTCTGGGTGCTCAGTGCTCATTGTGCTGGGTGCTCAGTACTCAGGGTGCTGGGTGCTTAGTGCTCGAGGTGCTCGGTGCTCAGTACTCAAGGTGCTGGGTGCTCAGTGCTCAGGGTGATGGGTGCTCAGTCCTCGGGGTGCTCCGTGCTCATGGTGCTGGGTGCTCAGTGCTCAGGGTGCTGGGTGCTCAGTGCTCGGGGTGCTGGATGCTCAGTGCTCAGTGCACAGGGTGCTGGGTGCTCAGTCTTCGGGGTGCTGGGTGCTCAGTACTCATGGTGCTGGGTACTCAGTGCTCAGGGTGCTCATTCTCGGGGTGCTGGGTGCTCAGTACTCAGGGTGCTGGGTGCTCAGTGCTCGGGGTGCTGGGTGCTCAGTGCTCGGGGTGCTCGGTGCTCAGTACTCAGGGTGCTGGGTGCTCAGTACTCAGGGTGCTCAGTGTTCGGGGAGCTCGGTGCTCAGTACTCAGGGTGCTGGGTGTTCAGTGCTCGGGGTGCTCGGTGCTCAGTACTCAGGGTTCTCAGTGCTCAGTGCTCAGGGTGCTGGGTGCTCAGTACTCATGGTGCTCAGTGCTCAGTACTCGGGGTGCAGGGTGCTCAGTACTCAGAGTGCTCAGTGCTCAGTACTCGCGGTGCTGGGTGCTCAGTGCTCAGGGTGCTCAGTGCTCAGTGCTCGGGGTGCTGGGTGCTCAGTTCTCAGGGTGCTCGGTGCTCAGTACTCGGGGTGCTGGGTGCTCAGTGCTCAGGGTGCTGGATGCTCAGTGCTCGGGGTGCTGGGTGCTCAGTGCTCAGGGTGCTGGGTGCTCAGTGCCCGGGTGCTCAGTGCTCAGTACTCAGAGTGCTGGGTGCTCAGTACTCAGGGTGCTGGGTGCTCAGTGCTCAGGGTGCTGGGTGCTCAGTACTCAGGGTGCTGGGTGCTCAGTACTCAGGGTGCTAAGAGCTCAGGGTGCTCAGTGCTCGGGGTGCTGGATGCTCAGTGCTCAGTGCACAGGGTGCTGGGTGCTCAGTCCTCGGGGTGCTGGGTGCTCAGTACTCAGGGTGCTGGGTGCTCAGTACTCAGGGTGCTGGGTGCTCAGTGCTCAGGGTGCTGGGTGCTCAGTGCTCTGGGTGCTGGGTGCTCAGTGCTCAGGGTGCTGGGTGCTCAGTGCTCACGGTGCTGGGTGCTCAGTGCTCGGGGTGCTGGGTGCTGAGTGCTCAGGGTGCTGGGTGCTCAGTGCTCGGGGTGCTCGGTGCTCAGTACACAGGGTGCTGGGTTCTCAGTGCTCGGGGTGCTGGGTGCTCAGTGCTCAGTACTCAGGGTGCTGGGTGCTCAGTGCTCGGGGTGCTGGGTGCTCAGTACTCAGCGTGCTGGGTGCTCAGTACTCAGGGTGCTGGGTGCTCAGTGCTCAGGGTGCTGGGTGCTCAGTGCTCAGGGTGCTGGGTGCTCAGTTATCGGGGTGCTGGGTGCTCAGTACTCAGGGTGCTCAGTGCTCGGGGAGCTCGGTGCTCAGTACTCAGGGTGCTGGGTGCTCAGTACTCAGTGCTCGGGGTCCTGGGTGCTCCGTGCTCGGGGTGCTGGGTGCTCAGTGCTCTGGCTGCTTAGTACTCAGTACTCAGGGTGCTGGGTGCTCAGTACTCAGGGTGCTCAGTGCTCGGGGTGCTGGGTGCTCAGTGCTCAGGGTGATCGGTGCTCAGTACTCAGGATGCTGGGTGCTCAGTACTCAGGGTGCTGGGTGCTCAGTACTCAGGGTGCTGGTTGCTCAGTCCTCAGGGTGCTCAGTGCTCAGGGTGCTGTGTGCTCAGTGCTCGGGGTGCTCGGTGCTCAGTATTCAGGGTGCTGAGTGCTCAGTACTCAGGGTGCTGGGTGCTCAGTACTCAGGGTGCTGGGTGCTCAGTGCTCGGGGTGCTGGGTGCTCAGTGCTCAGGGTGCTCAGTGCTCAGTACTCAGGGTGCTCAGTGCTCAGTACTCAGGGTGCTGGGTGCTCAGTGCTCAGGGTGCTGGGTGCTCAGTGCTCGGGGGTACTGGGTACTCAGTGCTCAGTACACAGGGTGCTGAGTGCTCAGTGCTCGGGGTGCTGGGTGCTCAGTGCTCAGTACTCAGGGTGCTGGGTGCTCAGTGCTCGGGGTGCTGGGTGCTCAGTGCTCGGGGTGCTCGGTGCTCAGTACTCAGGGTTCTCAGTGCTCAGTGCTCAGGGTGCTGGTTGCTCAGTACTCAGGGTGCTCAGTGCTCAGTACTCGGGGTGCTGGGTGCTCAGTACTCAGGGTGCTCAGTGCTCAGTACTCGGGGTGCTGGGTGCTCAGTGCTCAGGGTGCTCAGTGCTCAGTGTTCGGGGTGCTGGGTGCTCAGTGCTCGAGGTGCTGGGTGCTCAGTGCTCAGAGTGCTGGGTGCTCAGTACTCAGGTTGCTGGGTGCTCAGTGCTCAGGGTGCTGGGTGCTCAGTACTCAGGGTGCTGGGTGCTCAGTACTCATGGTGCTGGGTACTCAGTGCTCAGGGTGCTAATTCTCGGGGTGCTGGGTGCTCAGTACTCAGGGTGCTGGGTGCTCAGTGCTCGGGGTGCTGGGTGCTCAGTGCTCGGGGTGCTCGGTGCTCAGTACTCAGGGTGCTGGGTGCTCAGTACTCAGGGTGCTCAGTGTTCGGGGAGCTCGGTGCTCAGTACTCAGGGTGCTGGGTGTTCAGTGCTCGGGGTGCTCGGTGCTCAGTACTCAGGGTTCTCAGTGCTCAGTGCTCAGGGTGCTTGGTGCTCAGTACTCATGGTGCTCAGTGCTCAGTACTCGGGGTGCTGGGTGCTCAGTACTCAGGGTGCTCAGTGCTCAGTACTCGGGGTGCTGGGTGCTCAGTGCTCAGGGTGCTCAGTGCTCAGTGCTCGGGGTGCTGGGTGCTCAGTTCTCGGGGTGCTCGGTGCTCAGTACTCGTGGTGCTGGGTGCTCAGTGCTCAGGGTGCTGGGTGCGCAGTGCTCGGGGTGCTGGGTGCTCAGTGCTCAGGGTGCTGGGTGCTCAGTGCCCGGGTGCTCAGTGCTCAGTACTCAGAGTGCTGGGTGCTCAGTACTCAGGGTGCTGGGTGCTCAGTGCTCAGGGTGCTGGGTGCTCAGTACTCAGGGTGCTGGGTGCTCAGTGCCCGGGTGCTCAGTGCTCAGTACTCAGAGTGCTGGGTGCTCAGTGCTCTGGGTGCTGGGTGCTCAGTGCTCAGGGTGCTGGGTGCTCAGTGCTCACGGTGCTGGGTGCTCAGTGCTCGGGGTGCTGGGTGCTGAGTGCTCAGGGTGCTGGGTGCTCAGTGCTCGGGGTGCTCGGTGCTCAGTACACAGGGTGCTGGGTGCTCAGTGCTCGGGGTGCTGGGTGCTCAGTGCTCAGTACTCAGGGTGCTGGGTGCTCAGTGCTCGGGGTGCTGGGTGCTCAGTACTCAGCGTGCTGGGTGCTCAGTACTCAGGGTGCTGGGTGCTCATTGCTCAGGGTGCTGGGTGCTCAGTGCTCAGGGTGCTGGGTGCTCAGTGATCGGGGTGCTGGGTGCTCAGTACTCAGGGTGCTCAGTGCTCGGGGAGCTCGGTGCTCAGTACTCGGGGTGCTGGGTGCTAAGTACTCAGTGCTCGGAGTCCTGGGTGCTCCGTGCTCGGGGTGCTGGGTGCTCAGTGCTCTGGGTGCTTAGTGCTCAGTAGTCAGGGTGCTGGGTGCTCAGTACTCAGGGTGCTCAGTGCTCGGGGTGCTGGTTGCTCAGTGCTCAGGGTGATCGGTGCTCAGTACTCAGGATGCTGGGTGCTCAGTACTCAGGGTGCTGGGTGCTGAGTCCTCAGGGAGCTCAGTGCTCAGGGTGCTGGGTGCTCAGTGCTCGGGGTGCTCGGTGCTCAGTACTCAGGGTGCTGAGTGATCAGTACTCAGGGTGCTGGGTGCTCAGTACTCAGGGTGCTGGGTGCTCAGTGCTCGGGGTGCTGGGTGCTCAGTGCTCAGGGTGCTCAGTGCTCAGTACTCAGGGTGCTCAGTGCTCAGTACTCAGGGTGCTGGGTGCTCAGTGCTCAGGGTGCTGGGTGCTCAGTGCTCGGGGGTACTGGGTACTCAGTGCTCAGTACACAGGGTGCTGAGTGCTCAGTGCTCGGGGTGCTGGGTGCTCAGTGCTCAGTACTCAGGGTGCTGGGTGCTCAGTGCTCGGGGTGCTGGGTGCTCAGTGCTCGGGGTGCTCGGTGCTCAGTACTCAGGGTTCTCAGTGCTCAGTGCTCAGGGTGCTGGGTGCTCAGTACTCAGGGTGCTCAGTGCTCCGTACTCAGGGTGCTGGGTGCTCAGTACTCAGGGTGCTCAGTGCTCAGTACTCGGGGTGCTGGGTGCTCAGTGCTCAGGGTGCTCAGTGCTCAGTGCTCGGGGTGCTGGGTGCTCAGTGCTCGGGGTGCTGGGTGCTCAGTGCTCAGAGTGCTGGGTGCTCAGTACTCGGGGTGCTCGGTGCTCAGTACTCAGGATGCTGAGTGCTCAGTACCCAGGGTGCTGGGTGCTCAGTACTCAGGGTGCTGGGTGCTCAGTGCTCGGGGTGCTGGGTGCTCAGTGCTCACGGTGCTCAGCTCTCAGTACTCAGGGTGCTCAGTGCTCAGTACTCAGGGTGCTGGGTGCTCAGTGCTCAGGGTGCTGGGTGCTCAGTGCTCGGGGGTACTGGGTACTCAGTGCTCAGTACACAGGGTGCTGAGTGCTCAGTGCTCGGGGTGCTGGGTGCTCAGTGCTCGGGGTGCTGGGTGCTCAGTGCTCAGGGTGCTCGGTGCTCAGTACTCAGGGTTCTTAGTGCTCAGTACTCAGGGTGCTGGGTGCTCAGTGCTCGGGTTGCTGGGTGCTCAGTGCTCAGGGTGCTCGGTGCTCAGTACTCAGGGTTCTTAGTGCTCAGTGCTCAGGGTGCTGGGTGCTCAGTACTCAGGGTGCTCAGTGCTCAGTACTCGGGGTGCTGGGTGCTCAGTGCTCAGGGTGCTCAGTGCTCAGTGCTCGGGGTGCTGGGTGCTCAGTGCTCGGGGTGCTGGGTGCTCAGTGCTCAGAGTGCTGGGTGCTCAGTACTCAGGTTGCTGGGTGCTCAGTGCTCAGGGTGCTGGGTGCTCAGTACTCAGGGTGCTGGGTGCTCAGTACTCATGGTGCTGGGTACTCAGTGCTCAGGGTGCTCATTCTCGGGGTGCTGGGTGCTCAGTACTCAGGGTGCTGGGTGCTCAGTTCTCGGGGTGCTGGGTGCTCAGTGCTCGGGGTGCTCGGTGCTCAGTACTCAGGGTGCTGGGTGCTCAGTACTCAGGGTGCTCAGTGTTCGGGGAGCTCGGTGCTCAGTACTCAGGGTGCTGGGTGTTCAGTGCTCGGGGTGCTCGGTGCTCAGTACTCAGGGTTCTCAGTGCTCAGTGCTCAGGGTGCTGGGTGCTCAGTACTCATGGTGCTCAGTGCTCAGTACTCGGGGTGCTGGGTGCTCAGTACTCAGGGTGCTCAGTGCTCAGTACTCGGGGTGCTGGGTGCTCAGTGCTCAGGGTGCTCAGTGCTCAGTGCTCAGGGTGCTGGGTCCTCAGTTCTCGGGGTGCTCGGTGCTCAGTACTCGGGGTGCTGGGTGCTCAGTGCTCAGGGTGCTGGGTGCTCAGTGCTCGGGGTGCTGGGTGCTCAGTGCTCAGGGTGCTGGGTGCTCAGTGCCCGGGTGCTCAGTGCTCAGTACTCAGAGTGCTGGGTGCTCAGTACTCAGGGTGCTCAGTGTTCGGGGAGCTCGGTGCTCAGTACTCAGGGTGCTGGGTGCTCAGTACTCGGGGTGCTGGGTGCTCAGTGCTCAGGGTGCTGGGTGCTCAGTGCTCGGGGTGCTGGGTGCTCAGTGCTCAGGGTGCTCAGTGTTCGGGGAGCTCGGTGCTCAGTACTCAGGGTGCTGGGTGTTCATTGCTCGGGGTGCTCGGTGCTCAGTACTCAGGGTTCTCAGTGCTCAGTGCTCAGGGTGCTGGGTGCTCAGTACTCATGGTGCTCAGTGCTCAGTACTCGGGGTGCTGGGTGCTCAGTACTCAGGGTGCTCAGTGCTCAGTACTCGGGGTGCTGGGTGCTCAGTGCTCAGGGTGCTGGGTGCTCAGTGCTCGGGGTGCTGGGTGCTCAGTGCTCAGGGTGCTGGGTGCTCAGTGCCCGGGTGCTCAGTGCTCAGTACTCAGAGTGCTGGGTGCTCAGTACTCAGGGTGCTGGGTGCTCAGTGCTCAGGGTGCTGGGTGCTCAGTACTCAGGGTGCTGGGTGCTCAGTACTCAGGGTGCTAAGAGCTCAGGGTGCTCAGTGCTCGGGGTGCTGGATGCTCAGTGCTCAGTGCACAGGGTGCTGGGTGCTCAGTCCTCGGGGTGCTGGGTGCTCAGTACTCAGGGTGCTGGGTGCTCAGTACTCAGGGTGCTGGGTGCTCAGTGCTCAGGGTGCTGGGTGCTCAGTGCTCTGGGTGCTGGGTGCTCAGTGCACAGGGTGCTGGGTGCTCAGTGCTCACGGTGCTGGGTGCTCAGTGCTCGGGGTGCTCGGTGCTCAGTACACAGGGTGCTGGGTGCTCAGTGCTCGGGGTGCTGGGTGATCAGTGCTCAGTACTCAGGGTGCTCAGTGCTCTGGGTGCTTAGTGCTCAGTACTCATGGTGCTGGGTGCTCAGTACTCAGGGTGCTCAGTGCTCGGGGTGCTGGGTGCTCAGTGCTCAGAGTGCTGGGTGCTCAGTACTCAGGTTGCTGGGTGCTCAGTGCTCAGGGTGCTGGGTGCTCAGTACTCAGGGTGCTGGGTGCTCAGAACTCATGGTGCTGGGTGCTCAGTGCTCAGGGTGCTGGGTGCTCAGTGCTCGGGGTGCTCGGTGCTCAGTACTCAGGGTGCTGGGTGCTCAGTACTCAGGGTGCTCAGTGTTCGGGGAGCTCGGTGCTCAGTACTCAGTGTGCTGGGTGTTCAGTGCTCCGGGTGCTCGTTGCTCAGTACTCAGGGTTCTCAGTGCTCAGTGCTCAGGGTGCTGGGTGCTCAGTACTCATGGTGCTCACTGCTCAGTAGTCGCGGTGCTGGGTGCTCAGTACTCAGAGTGCTCAGTGCTCAGTACTCGGGGTTCTGGGTGCTCAGTGCTCAGGGTGCTCAGTGCTCAGTGCTCGGGGTGCTGGGTGCTCAGTTCTCAGGGTGCTCGGTGCTCAGTACTCGGGGTGCTGGGTGCTCAGTGCTCAGGGTCCTGGGTGCTCAGTGCTCGGGGTGCTGGGTGCTCAGTGCTCAGGGTGCTGGGTGCTCAGTGCCCGGGTGCTCAGTGCTCAGTACTCAGAGTGCTGGGTGCTCAGTACTCAGGGTGCTGGGTGCTCAGTGCTCAGGGTGCTGGGTGCTCAGTACTCAGGGTGCTGGGTGCTCAGTACTCAGGGTGCTAAGAGCTCAGGGTGCTCAGTGCTCGGGGTGCTCAGTGCTCAGTACTCGGGGTGCTGGGTGCTCAGTGCTCAGGGTGCTCAGTGCTCGGGGTGCTAGGTGCTCAGTGCTCGGGGTGCTGGGTGCTCAGTGCTCAGAGTGCTGGGTGCTCAGTACTCAGGTTGCTGGGTGCTCAGTGCTCAGGGTGCTGGGTGCTCAGTACTCAGGGTGCTGGGTGCTCAGAACTCATGGTGCTGGGTGCTCAGTGCTCAGGGTGCTGTATGCTCAGTGCTCGGGGTGCTCGGTGCTCAGTACTCAGGATGCTGAGTGCTCAGTACTCAGGGTGCTGAGTGCTCAGTACTCAGGGTGCTCAGTGCTCAGTGCTCGGGGTGCTGGGTGCTCAGTGCTCGGGGTCCTGGGTGCTCAGTGCTCAGAGTGCTGGGTGCTCAGTACTCAGGTTGCTGGGTGCTCAGTGCTCAGGGTGCTGGGTGCTCAGTACTCAGGGTGCTGGGTGCTCAGTACTCATGGTGCTGGGTACTCAGTACTCAGGGTGCTCATTCTCGGGGTGCTGGGTGCTCAGTACTCAGGGTGCTGGGTGCTCAGTGCTCAGGGTGCTGGGTGCTCAGTACTCAGGGTGCTGGGTGCTCAGTACTCAGGGTGCTAAGAGCTCAGGGTGCTCAGTGCTCGGGGTGCTGGATGCTCAGTGCTCAGTGCACAGGGTGCTGGGTGCTCAGTCTTCGGGGTGCTGGGTGCTCAGTACTCATGGTGCTGGGTACTCAGTGCTCAGGGTGCTCATTCTCGGGGTGCTGGGTGCTCAGTACTCAGGGTGCTGGGTGCTCAGTGCTCGGGGTGCTGGGTGCTCAGTGCTCGGGGTGCTCGGTGCTCAGTACTCAGGGTGCTGGGTGCTCAGTACTCAGGGTGCTCAGTGTTCGGGGAGCTCGGTGCTCAGTACTCAGGGTGCTGGGTGTTCAGTGCTCGGGGTGCTCGGTGCTCAGTACTCAGGGTTCTCAGTGCTCAGTGCTCAGGGTGCTGGGTGCTCAGTACTCATGGTGCTCAGTGCTCAGTACTAGGGTGCAGGGTGCTCAGTACTCAGAGTGCTCAGTGCTCAGTACTCGGGGTGCTGGGTGCTCAGTGCTCAGGGTGCTCAGTGCTCAGTGCTCGGGGTGCTGGGTGCTCAGTTCTCAGGGTGCTCGGTGCTCAGTACTCGGGGTGCTGGGTGCTCAGTGCTCAGGGTGCTGGGTGCTCAGTGCTCGGGGTGCTGGGTGCTCAGTGCTCAGGGTGCTGGGTGCTCAGTGCCCGGGTGCTCAGTGCTCAGTACTCAGAGTGCTGGGTGCTCAGTACTCAGGGTGCTGGGTGCTCAGTGCTCAGGGTGCTGGGTGCTCAGTACTCAGGGTGCTGGGTGCTCAGTACTCAGGGTGCTAAGAGCTCAGGGTGCTCAGTGCTCGGGGTGCTGGATGCTCAGTGCTCAGTGCACAGGGTGCTGGGTGCTCAGTCCTCGGGGTGCTGGGTGCTCAGTACTCAGGGTGCTGGGTGCTCAGTACTCAGGGTGCTGGGTGCTCAGTGCTCAGGGTGCTGGGTGCTCAGTGCTCTGGGTGCTGGGTGCTCAGTGCTCAGGGTGCTGGGTGCTCAGTGCTCACGGTGCTGGGTGCTCAGTGCTCGGGGTGCTGGGTGCTGAGTGCTCAGGGTGCTGGGTGCTCAGTGCTCGGGGTGCTCGGTGCTCAGTACACAGGGTGCTGGGTTCTCAGTGCTCGGGGTGCTGGGTGCTCAGTGCTCAGTACTCAGGGTGCTGGGTGCTCAGTGCTCGGGGTGCTGGGTGCTCAGTACTCAGCGTGCTGGGTGCTCAGTACTCAGGGTGCTGGGTGCTCAGTGCTCAGGGTGCTGGGTGCTCAGTGCTCAGGGTGCTGGGTGCTCAGTTATCGGGGTGCTGGGTGCTCAGTACTCAGGGTGCTCAGTGCTCGGGGAGCTCGGTGCTCAGTACTCAGGGTGCTGGGTGCTCAGTACTCAGTGCTCGGGGTCCTGGGTGCTCCGTGCTCGGGGTGCTGGGTGCTCAGTGCTCTGGCTGCTTAGTACTCAGTACTCAGGGTGCTGGGTGCTCAGTACTCAGGGTGCTCAGTGCTCGGGGTGCTGGGTGCTCAGTGCTCAGGGTGATCGGTGCTCAGTACTCAGGATGCTGGGTGCTCAGTACTCAGGGTGCTGGGTGCTCAGTACTCAGGGTGCTGGTTGCTCAGTCCTCAGGGTGCTCAGTGCTCAGGGTGCTGTGTGCTCAGTGCTCGGGGTGCTCGGTGCTCAGTATTCAGGGTGCTGAGTGCTCAGTACTCAGGGTGCTGGGTGCTCAGTACTCAGGGTGCTGGGTGCTCAGTGCTCGGGGTGCTGGGTGCTCAGTGCTCAGGGTGCTCAGTGCTCAGTACTCAGGGTGCTCAGTGCTCAGTACTCAGGGTGCTGGGTGCTCAGTGCTCAGGGTGCTGGGTGCTCAGTGCTCGGGGGTACTGGGTACTCAGTGCTCAGTACACAGGGTGCTGAGTGCTCAGTGCTCGGGGTGCTGGGTGCTCAGTGCTCAGTACTCAGGGTGCTGGGTGCTCAGTGCTCGGGGTGCTGGGTGCTCAGTGCTCGGGGTGCTCGGTGCTCAGTACTCAGGGTTCTCAGTGCTCAGTGCTCAGGGTGCTGGTTGCTCAGTACTCAGGGTGCTCAGTGCTCAGTACTCGGGGTGCTGGGTGCTCAGTACTCAGGGTGCTCAGTGCTCAGTACTCGGGGTGCTGGGTGCTCAGTGCTCAGGGTGCTCAGTGCTCAGTGCTCGGGGTGCTGGGTGCTCAGTGCTCGAGGTGCTGGGTGCTCAGTGCTCAGAGTGCTGGGTGCTCAGTACTCAGGTTGCTGGGTGCTCAGTGCTCAGGGTGCTGGGTGCTCAGTACTCAGGGTGCTGGGTGCTCAGTACTCATGGTGCTGGGTACTCAGTGCTCAGGGTGCTAATTCTCGGGGTGCTGGGTGCTCAGTACTCAGGGTGCTGGGTGCTCAGTGCTCGGGGTGCTGGGTGCTCAGTGCTCGGGGTGCTCGGTGCTCAGTACTCAGGGTGCTGGGTGCTCAGTACTCAGGGTGCTCAGTGTTCGGGGAGCTCGGTGCTCAGTACTCAGGGTGCTGGGTGTTCAGTGCTCGGGGTGCTCGGTGCTCAGTACTCAGGGTTCTCAGTGCTCAGTGCTCAGGGTGCTTGGTGCTCAGTACTCATGGTGCTCAGTGCTCAGTACTCGGGGTGCTGGGTGCTCAGTACTCAGGGTGCTCAGTGCTCAGTACTCGGGGTGCTGGGTGCTCAGTGCTCAGGGTGCTCAGTGCTCAGTGCTCGGGGTGCTGGGTGCTCAGTTCTCGGGGTGCTCGGTGCTCAGTACTCGTGGTGCTGGGTGCTCAGTGCTCAGGGTGCTGGGTGCGCAGTGCTCGGGGTGCTGGGTGCTCAGTGCTCAGGGTGCTGGGTGCTCAGTGCCCGGGTGCTCACTGCTCAGTACTCAGAGTGCTGGGTGCTCAGTACTCAGGGTGCTGGGTGCTCAGTGCTCAGGGTGCTGGGTGCTCAGTACTCAGGGTGCTGGGTGCTCAGTGCCCGGGTGCTCAGTGCTCAGTACTCAGAGTGCTGGGTGCTCAGTGCTCTGGGTGCTGGGTGCTCAGTGCTCAGGGTGCTGGGTGCTCAGTGCTCACGGTGCTGGGTGCTCAGTGCTCGGGGTGCTGGGTGCTGAGTGCTCAGGGTGCTGGGTGCTCAGTGCTCGGGGTGCTCGGTGCTCAGTACACAGGGTGCTGGGTGCTCAGTGCTCGGGGTGCTGGGTGCTCAGTGCTCAGTACTCAGGGTGCTGGGTGCTCAGTGCTCGGGGTGCTGGGTGCTCAGTACTCAGCGTGCTGGGTGCTCAGTACTCAGGGTGCTGGGTGCTCATTGCTCAGGGTGCTGGGTGCTCAGTGCTCAGGGTGCTGGGTGCTCAGTGATCGGGGTGCTGGGTGCTCAGTACTCAGGGTGCTCAGTGCTCGGGGAGCTCGGTGCTCAGTACTCGGGGTGCTGGGTGCTAAGTACTCAGTGCTCGGAGTCCTGGGTGCTCCGTGCTCGGGGTGCTGGGTGCTCAGTGCTCTGGGTGCTTAGTGCTCAGTAGTCAGGGTGCTGGGTGCTCAGTACTCAGGGTGCTCAGTGCTCGGGGTGCTGGTTGCTCAGTGCTCAGGGTGATCGGTGCTCAGTACTCAGGATGCTGGGTGCTCAGTACTCAGGGTGCTGGGTGCTGAGTCCTCAGGGTGCTCAGTGCTCAGGGTGCTGGGTGCTCAGTGCTCGGGGTGCTCGGTGCTCAGTACTCAGGGTGCTGAGTGATCAGTACTCAGGGTGCTGGGTGCTCAGTACTCAGGGTGCTGGGTGCTCAGTGCTCGGGGTGCTGGGTGCTCAGTGCTCAGGGTGCTCAGTGCTCAGTACTCAGGGTGCTCAGTGCTCAGTACTCAGGGTGCTGGGTGCTCAGTGCTCAGGGTGCTGGGTGCTCAGTGCTCGGGGGTACTGGGTACTCAGTGCTCAGTACACAGGGTGCTGAGTGCTCAGTGCTCGGGGTGCTGGGTGCTCAGTGCTCAGTACTCAGGGTGCTGGGTGCTCAGTGCTCGGGGTGCTGGGTGCTCAGTGCTCGGGGTGCTCGGTGCTCAGTACTCAGGGTTCTCAGTGCTCAGTGCTCGGGGTGCTGGGTGCTCAGTGCTCAGTACTCAGGGTGCTGGGTGCTCAGTGCTCGGGGTGCTGGGTGCTCAGTGCTCGGGGTGCTCGGTGCTCAGTACTCAGGGTTCTCAGTGCTCAGTGCTCGGGGTGCTGGGTGCTCAGTGCTCAGGGTGCTCAGTGCTCAGTACTCAGGGTGCTCAGTGCTCAGTACTCAGGGTGCTGGGTGCTCAGTGCTCAGGGTGCTGGGTGCTCAGTGCTCGGGGGTACTGGGTACTCAGTGCTCAGTACACAGGGTGCTGAGTGCTCAGTGCTCGGGGTGCTGGGTGCTCAGTGCTCCGTACTCAGGGTGCTGGGTGCTCAGTACTCAGGGTGCTCAGTGCTCAGTACTCGGGGTGCTGGGTGCTCAGTGCTCAGGGTGCTCAGTGCTCAGTGCTCGGGGTGCTGGGTGCTCAGTGCTCGGGGTGCTGGGTGCTCAGTGCTCAGAGTGCTGGGTGCTCAGTACTCAGGTTGCTGGGTGCTCAGTGCTCAGGGTGCTGGGTGCTCAGTACGCAGGGTGCTGGGTGCTCAGAACTCATGGTGCTGGGTGCTCAGTGCTCAGGGTGCTGGGTGCTCAGTGCTCGGGGTGCTCGGTGCTCAGTACTCAGGATGCTGAGTGCTCAGTACCCAGGGTGCTGGGTGCTCAGTACTCAGGGTGCTGGGTGCTCAGTGCTCGGGGTGCTGGGTGCTCAGTGCTCACGGTGCTCAGCTCTCAGTACTCAGGGTGCTCAGTGCTCAGTACTCAGGGTGCTGGGTGCTCAGTGCTCAGGGTGCTGGGTGCTCAGTGCTCGGGGGTACTGGGTACTCAGTGCTCAGTACACAGGGTGCTGAGTGCTCAGTGCTCGGGGTGCTGGGTGCTCAGTGCTCGGGGTGCTGGGTGCTCAGTGCTCAGGGTGCTCGGTGCTCAGTACTCAGGGTTCTTAGTGCTCAGTACTCAGGGTGCTGGGTGCTCAGTGCTCGGGTTGCTGGGTGCTCAGTGCTCAGGGTGCTCGGTGCTCAGTACTCAGGGTTCTTAGTGCTCAGTGCTCAGGGTGCTGGGTGCTCAGTACTCAGGGTGCTCAGTGCTCAGTACTCGGGGTGCTGGGTGCTCAGTGCTCAGGGTGCTCAGTGCTCAGTGCTCGGGGTGCTGGGTGCTCAGTGCTCGGGGTGCTGGGTGCTCAGTGCTCAGAGTGCTGGGTGCTCAGTACTCAGGTTGCTGGGTGCTCAGTGCTCAGGGTGCTGGGTGCTCAGTACTCAGGGTGCTGGGTGCTCAGTACTCATGGTGCTGGGTACTCAGTGCTCAGGGTGCTCATTCTCGGGGTGCTGGGTGCTCAGTACTCAGGGTGCTGGGTGCTCAGTTCTCGGGGTGCTGGGTGCTCAGTGCTCGGGGTGCTCGGTGCTCAGTACTCAGGGTGCTGGGTGCTCAGTACTCAGGGTGCTCAGTGTTCGGGGAGCTCGGTGCTCAGTACTCAGGGTGCTGGGTGTTCAGTGCTCGGGGTGCTCGGTGCTCAGTACTCAGGGTTCTCAGTGCTCAGTGCTCAGGGTGCTGGGTGCTCAGTACTCATGGTGCTCAGTGCTCAGTACTCGGGGTGCTGGGTGCTCAGTACTCAGGGTGCTCAGTGCTCAGTACTCGGGGTGCTGGGTGCTCAGTGCTCAGGGTGCTCAGTGCTCAGTGCTCAGGGTGCTGGGTCCTCAGTTCTCGGGGTGCTCGGTGCTCAGTACTCGGGGTGCTGGGTGCTCAGTGCTCAGGGTGCTGGGTGCTCAGTGCTCGGGGTGCTGGGTGCTCAGTGCTCAGGGTGCTGGGTGCTCAGTGCCCGGGTGCTCAGTGCTCAGTACTCAGAGTGCTGGGTGCTCAGTACTCAGGGTGCTCAGTGTTCGGGGAGCTCGGTGCTCAGTACTCAGGGTGCTGGGTGCTCAGTACTCGGGGTGCTGGGTGCTCAGTGCTCAGGGTGCTGGGTGCTCAGTGCTCGGGGTGCTGGGTGCTCAGTGCTCAGGGTGCTCAGTGTTCGGGGAGCTCGGTGCTCAGTACTCAGGGTGCTGGGTGTTCATTGCTCGGGGTGCTCGGTGCTCAGTACTCAGGGTTCTCAGTGCTCAGTGCTCAGGGTGCTGGGTGCTCAGTACTCATGGTGCTCAGTGCTCAGTACTCGGGGTGCTGGGTGCTCAGTACTCAGGGTGCTCAGTGCTCAGTACTCGGGGTGCTGGGTGCTCAGTGCTCAGGGTGCTGGGTGCTCAGTGCTCGGGGTGCTGGGTGCTCAGTGCTCAGGGTGCTGGGTGCTCAGTGCCCGGGTGCTCAGTGCTCAGTACTCAGAGTGCTGGGTGCTCAGTACTCAGGGTGCTGGGTGCTCAGTGCTCAGGGTGCTGGGTGCTCAGTACTCAGGGTGCTGGGTGCTCAGTACTCAGGGTGCTAAGAGCTCAGGGTGCTCAGTGCTCGGGGTGCTGGATGCTCAGTGCTCAGTGCACAGGGTGCTGGGTGCTCAGTCCTCGGGGTGCTGGGTGCTCAGTACTCAGGGTGCTGGGTGCTCAGTACTCAGGGTGCTGGGTGCTCAGTGCTCAGGGTGCTGGGTGCTCAGTGCTCTGGGTGCTGGGTGCTCAGTGCACAGGGTGCTGGGTGCTCAGTGCTCACGGTGCTGGGTGCTCAGTGCTCGGGGTGCTCGGTGCTCAGTACACAGGGTGCTGGGTGCTCAGTGCTCGGGGTGCTGGGTGATCAGTGCTCAGTACTCAGGGTGCTCAGTGCTCTGGGTGCTTAGTGCTCAGTACTCATGGTGCTGGGTGCTCAGTACTCAGGGTGCTCAGTGCTCGGGGTGCTGGGTGCTCAGTGCTCAGGGTGATCGGTGCTCAGTACTCAGGATGCTGGGTGCTCAGTACTCAGGGTGCTGGGTGCTGAGTCCTCAGGGTGCTCAGTGGTCAGGGTGCTGGGTGCTCAGTGCTCGGGGTGCTCAGTGCTCAGTACTCAGGGTGCTGAGTGATCAGTACTCAGGGTGCTGGGTGCTCAGTACTCAGGGTGCTGGGTGCTCAGTGCTCGGGGTGCTGGGTGCTCAGTGCTCAGGGTGCTCAGTGCTCAGTACTCAGGGTGCTCAGTGCTCAGTACTCAGGGTGCTGGGTGCTCAGTGCTCAGGGTGCTGGGTGCTCAGTGCTCGGGGGTACTGGGTACTCAGTGCTCAGTACACAGGGTGCTGAGTGCTCAGTGCTCGGGGTGCTGGGTGCTCAGTGCTCAGTACTCAGGGTGCTGGGTGCTCAGTGCTCGGGGTGCTGGGTGCTCAGTGCTCGGGGTGCTCGGTGCTCAGTACTCAGGGTTCTCAGTGCTCAGTGCTCAGGGTGCTGGGTGCTCAGTACTCAGGGTGCTCAGTGCTCCGTACTCGGGGTGCTGGGTGCTCAGTACTCAGGGTGCTCAGTGCTCAGTACTCGGGGTGCTGGGTGCTCAGTGCTCAGGGTGCTCAGTGCTCAGTGCTCGGGGTGCTGGGTGCTCAGTGCTCGGGGTGCTGGGTGCTCAGTGCTCAGAGTGCTGGGTGCTCAGTACTCAGGTTGCTGGGTGCTCAGTGCTCAGGGTGCTGGGTGCTCAGTACTCAGGGTGCTGGCTGCTCAGAACTCATGGTGCTGGGTGCTCAGTGCTCAGGGTGCTGGGTGCTCAGTGCTCGGTGTGCTCGGTGCTCAGTACTCAGGATGCTGAGTGCTCAGTACTCAGGGTGCTGGGTGCTCAGTACTCAGGGTGCTGGGTGCTCAGTGCTCGGGGTGCTGGGTGCTCAGTGCTCAGGGTGCTCAGCGCTCAGTACTCAGGGTGCTCAGTGCTCAGTACTCAGGGTGCTGGGTGCTCAGTGCTCAGGGTGCTGGGTGCTCAGTGCTCGGGGGTACTGGGTACTCAGTGCTCAGTACACAGGGTGCTGAGTGCTTAGTGCTCGGGGTGCTGGGTGCTCAGTGCTCAGTACTCAGGGTGCTGGGTGCTCAGTGCTCGGGGTGCTGGGTGCTCAGTACTCAGGGTGCTCAGTGCTCAGTACTCGGGGTGCTGGGTGCTCAGTGCTCAGGGTGCTGGGTGCTCAGTGCTCGGGGTGCTGGGTGCTCAGTGCTCAGGGTGCTGGGTGCTCAGTGCCCGGGTGCTCAGTGCTCAGTACTCAGAGTGCTGGGTGCTCAGTACTCAGGGTGCTGGGTGCTCAGTGCTCAGGGTGCTGGGTGCTCAGTACTCAGGGTGCTGGGTGCTCAGTACTCAGGGTGCTAAGAGCTCAGGGTGCTCAGTTCTCGGGGTGCTGGATGCTCAGTGCTCAGTGCACAGGGTGCTGGGTGCTCAGTCCTCGGGGTGCTGGGTGCTCAGTACTCAGGGTGCTGGGTGCTCAGTACTCAGGGTGCTGTGTGCTCAGTGCTCAGGGTGCTGGGTGCTCAGTGCTCTGGGTGCTGGGTGCTCAGTGCACAGGGTGCTGGGTGCTCAGTGCTCACGGTGCTGGGTACTCAGTGCTCGGGGTGCTGGGTGCTGAGTGCTCAGGGTGCTGGGTGCTCAGTGCTCGGGGTGCTCGGTGCTCAGTACACAGGGTGCTGGGTGCTCAGTGCTCGGGGTGCTGGGTGCTCAGTGCTCAGTACTCAGGGTGCTCAGTGCTCTGGGTGCTTAGTGCTCAGTACTCATGGTGCTGGGTGCTCAGTACTCAGGGTGCTCAGTGCTCGGGTTGCTGGGTGCTCAGTGCTCAGGGTGATCGGTGCTCAGTACACAGGATGCTGGGTGCTCAGTACTCAGGGTGCTGGGTGCTGAGTCCTCAGGGTGCTCAGTGGTCAGGGTGCTGGGTGCTCAGTGCTCGGGGTGCTCAGTGCTCAGTACTCAGGGTGCTGAGTGATCAGTACTCAGGGTGCTGGGTGCTCAGTACTCAGGGTGCTGGGTGCTCAGTGCTCGGGGTGCTGGGTGCTCAGTGCTCAGGGAGCTCAGTGCTCAGTACTCAGGGTGCTCAGTGCTCAGTACTCAGGGTGCTGGGTGCTCAGTGCTCAGGGTGCTGGGTGCTCAGTGCTCGGGGGTACTGGGTACTCAGTGATCAGTACACAGGGTGCTGAGTGCTCAGTGCTCGGGGTGCTGGGTGCTCAGTGCTCAGTACTCAGGGTGCTGGGTGCTCAGTGCTCGGGGTGCTGGGTGCTCAGTGCTCGGGGTGCTCGGTGCTCAGTACTCAGGGTTCTCAGTGCTCAGTGCTCAGGGTGCTGGGTGCTCAGTACTCAGGGTGCTCAGTGCTCCGTACTCGGGGTGCTGGGTGCTCAGTACTCAGGGTGCTCAGTGCTCAGTACTCGGGGTGCTGGGTGCTCAGTGCTCAGGGTGCTCAGTGCTCAGTGCTCGGGGTGCTGGGTGCTCAGTGCTCGGGGTGCTGGGTGCTCAGTGCTCAGAGTGCTGGGTGCTCAGTACTCAGGTTGCTGGGTGCTCAGTGCTCAGGGTGCTGGGTGCTCAGTACTCAGGGTGCTGGGTGCTCAGAACTCATGGTGCTGGGTGCTCAGTGCTCAGGGTGCTGGGTGCTCAGTGCTCGGTGTGCTCGGTGCTCAGTACTCAGGATGCTGAGTGCTCAGTACTCAGGGTGCTGGGTGCTCAGTACTCAGGGTGCTGGGTGCTCAGTGCTCGGGGTGCTGGGTGCTCAGTGCTCAGGGTGCTCAGCGCTCAGTACTCAGGGTGCTCAGTGCTCAGTACTCAGGGTGCTGGGTGCTCAGTGCTCAGGGTGCTGGGTGCTCAGTGCTCGGGGGTACTGGGTACTCAGTGCTCAGTACACAGGGTGCTGAGTGCTCAGTGCTCGGGGTGCTGGGTGCTCAGTGCTCAGTACTCAGGGTGCTGGGTGCTCAGTGCTCGGGGTGCTGGGTGCTCAGTGCTCGGGGTGCTCGGTGCTCAGTACTCAGGGTTCTCAGTGCTCAGTGCTCAGGGTGCTGGTTGCTCAGTACTCAGGGTGCTCAGTGCTCAGTACTCGGGGTGCTGGGTGCTCAGTACTCAGGGTGCTCAGTGCTCAGTACTCGGGGTGCTGGGTGCTCAGTGCTCAGGGTGCTCAGTGCTCAGTGCTCGGGGTGCTGGGTGCTCAGTGCTCGGGGTGCTGGGTGCTCAGTGCTCAGAGTGCTGGGTGCTCAGTACTCAGGTTGCTGGGTGCTCAGTGCTCAGGGTGCTGGGTGCTCAGTACTCAGGGTGCTGGGTGCTCAGTATTCATGGTGCTGGGTACTCAGTGCTCAGGGTGCTCATTCTCGGGGTGCTGGGTGCTCAGTACTCAGGGTGCTGGGTGCTCAGTACTCAGTGTGCTAAGAGCTCAGGGTGCTCAGTGCTCGGGGTGCTGGATGCTCAGTGCTCAGTGCACAGGGTGCTGGGTGCTCAGTCCTCGGGGTGCTGGGTGCTCAGTACTCAGTGTGCTGGGTGCTCAGTACTCAGGGTGCTGGGTGCTCAGTGCTCAGGGTGCTGGGTGCTCAGTGCTCTGGGTGCTGGGTGCTCAGTGCTCAGGGTGCTGGGTGCTCAGTGCCTAGGGTGCTGGGTGCTCAGTGCTAGGGGTGCTGGGTGCTGAGTGCTCGGGGTGCTGGGTGCTCAGTGCTCGGGGTGCTCGATGCTCAGTACACAGGGTGCTGGGTGCTCAGTGCTCGGGGTGCTGGGTGCTCAGTGCTCAGTACTCAGGGTGCTGGGTGCTCAGTGCTCGGGGTGCTGGGTGCTCAGTACTCAGCGTGCTGGGTGCTCAGTACTCAGGGTGCTGGGTGCTCAGTGCTCAGGGTGCTGGGTGCTCAGTGATCGGGGTTCTGGGTGCTCAGTACTCAGGGTGCTCAGTGCTCGGGGAGCTCGGTGCTCAGTACTCAGGGTGCTGGGTGCTCAGTACTCAGTGCTCGGGGTCCTGGATGCTCGGTGCTGGGGGTGCTGGGTGCTCAGTGCTCTGGGTGCTTAGTGCTCAGTACTCAGGGTGCTGGGTGCTCAGTACTCAGGGTGCTCAGTGCTCGGGGTGCTGGGTGCTCAGTGCTCAGGGTGATCGGTGCTCAGTACTCAGGATGCTGGGTGCTCAGTACTCAGGGTGCTGGGTGCTCAGTACTCAGGGTGCTGGTTGCTCAGTCCTCAGGGTGCTCAGTGCTCAGGGTGCTGGGTGCTCAGTCCTCAGGGTGCTCAGTGCTCAGGGTGCTGGGTGCTCAGTGCTCGGGTTGCTCGGTGCTCAGTACTCAGGGTGCTGAGTGCTCAGTACTCAGAGTGCTGGGTGCTCAGTACTCAGGGTGCTGGGTGCTCAGTGCTCGGGGTGCTGGGTGCTCAGTGCTCATGGTGCTCAGTGCTCAGTACTCAGGGTGCTGAGTGCTCAGTACTCAGGGTGCTGGGTGCTCAGTACTCAGGGTGCTGGGTGCTCAGTGCTCAGGGTGCTGGGTGCTCAGTACTCAGGGTGCTGGGTGCTCGGTGCTCAGTACGCTGGGTGCTCAGTACTCAGCGTGCTGGGTGCTCAGTACTCAGGTTGCTCGGTGCTCAGTACTCAGGGTGCTTTGTGCTCAGTGCTCGGGGTGCTGGGTGCTCAGTACTCAGGGTGCTGGGTGCTGAGTGCTCGGGGTGCTCGGTGCTCAGTACCCTGGGTGCTCAGTACTCAGGGTGCTGGGTGCTCAGTACTCAGGGTGCTGGGTGCTTAGTACTCAGGGTGCTGGGTGCTCAGTGCTCAGGGTGCTGGGTGCTCAGTTCTCAGTACTCAGGGTGCTGGGTGCTCAGTGCTCAGGGTGCTGGGTGCTCACTGCTCAGGGTGCTGGGTGCTCGGTGCTCGGGGTGCTGGGTGCTTAGTGCTCCGGGTGCTGGGTGCTCAGTACTCAGTGTGCTGGGTGGTCAGTACTCACGGTGCTGGGTGCTCAGTACTCGGGGTGCTGGGTGCTCACTACTCCGGGTGCTGGGTGCTCAGTACTCAGGGTGCTGGGTGCTCAGTGCTCGGGGTGCTCGTTGCTCAGTACTCAGGGTGCTGGGTGCTCAGTGCTCAGGGTGCTGGGTGCTTAGTACTCAGTGTGCTGGGTGCTCAGTGCTCAGGGTGCTGGGTGCTCAGTACTCAGGGTGCTCAGTACTCAGGGTGCTGGGTGCTCAGTACTCAGGGTGCCCAGTGCTCAGGGTGCTGGGTGCTCAGTGCTCGGGGTGCTCGGTGCTCAGTACTCAGGATGCTGAGTGCTCAGTACTCAGGGTGCTGGGTGCTCAGTACTCAGGGTGCTGGGTGCTCAGTGCTCGGGGTGCTGGGTGCTCAGTGCTCAGGGTGCTCAGTGCTCAGTACTCAGGGTGCTCAGTGCTCAGTACTCAGGGTGCTGGGTGCTCAGTGCTCAGGGTGCTGGGTGCTCAGTGCTCGGGGGTACTGGGTACTCAGTGCTCAGTACACAGGGTGCTGGGTGCTCAGTGCTCGGGGTGCTGGGTGCTCAGTGCTCAGTACTCAGGGTGCTGGGTGCTCAGTGCTCGGGGTGCTGGGTGCTCAGTGCTCGGGGTGCTCGGTGCTCTGTACTCAGGGTTCTCAGTACTGAGTGCTCAGGGTGCTGGGTGCTCAGTACTCAGGGTGCTCAGTGCTCAGTACTCGGGGTGCTGGGTGCTCAGTACTCAGGGTGCTCAGTGCTCAGTACTCGGGGTGCTGGGTGCTCAGTGCTCAGGGTGCTCAGTGCTCAGTGCTCGGGGTGCTGGGTGCTCAGTGCTCGGGGTGCTGGGTTCTCAGTGCTCAGAGTGCTGGGTGCTCAGTACTCAGGTTGCTGGGTGCTCAGTGCTCAGGGTGCTGGGTGCTCAGTACTCAGGGTGCTGGGTGCTCAGTACTCATGGTGCTGGGTACTCAGTGCTCAGGGTGCTCATTCTCGGGGTGCTGGGTGCTCAGTACTCAGGGTGCTGGGTGCTCAGTGCTCGGGGTGCTGGGTGCTCAGTGCTCGGGGTGCTCGGTGCTCAGTACTCAGGGTGCTGGGTGCTCAGTGCTCAGGGTGCTCAGTGCTCGGGGAGCTCGGTGCTCAGTACTCAGGGTGCTGGGTGTTCAGTGCTCGGGGTGCTCGGTGCTCAGTACTCAGGGTTCTCAGTGCTCAGTGCTCAGGGTGCTGGGTGCTCAGTACTCATGGTGCTCAGTGCTCAGTACTCGGGGTGCTGGTTGCTCAGTACTCAGGGTGCTCAGTGCTCAGTACTCGGGGTGCTGGGTGCTCAGTGCTCGGGGTGCTCGGTGCTCAGTACTCAGGGTGCTGGGTGCTCAGTGCTCACGGTGCTCAGTGCTCGGGGAGCTCGGTGCTCAGTACTCAGGGTGCTGGGTGTTCAGTGCTCGGGGTGCTCGGTGCTCAGTACTCAGGGTTCTCAGTGCTCAGTGCTCAGGGTGCTGGGTGCTCAGTACTCATGGTGCTCAGTGCTCAGTACACGGGGTGCTGGTTGCTCAGTACTCAGTGTGCTCAGTGCTCAGTACTCGGGGTGCTGGGTGCTCAGTGCTCAGGGTGCTCAGTGCTCAGTGCTCGGGGTGCTGGGTGCTCAGTTCTCGGGGTGCTCGGTGCTCAGTACTCGGGGTGCTGGGTGCTCAGTGCTCAGGGTGCTGGGTGCTCAGTGCTCGGGGTGCTGGGTGCTCAGTGCTCAGTGTGCTGGGTGCTCAGTGCACGGGGTGCTCGGTGCTCAGTACTCAGGGTGCATGGTGCTCAGTACTCAGGGTGCTGGGTGCTCAGTGCTCAGGGTGCTGGGTGCTCAGTACTCAGGGTGCTGGGTGCTCAGTACTCAGGGTGCTAAGAGCTCAGGGTGCTCAGTGCTCGGGGTGCTGGATGCTCAGTGCTCAGTGCACAGGGTGCTGGGTGCTCATTCCTCGGGGTGCTGGGTGCTCAGTACTCAGGGTGCTGGGTGCTCAGTACTCAGGGTGCTGGGTGCTCAGTGCTCAGTGTGCTGGGTGCTCAGTGCTCTGGGTGCTGGGTGCTCAGTGCTCAGGGTGCTGGGTGCTCAGTGCTCAGGGTGCTGGGTGCTCAGTGCTCGGGGTGCCGGGTGCTGAGCGCTCAGGGTGCTGGGTGCTCAGTGCTCGGGGTGCTCGGTTCTCAGTACACAGGGTGCTGGGTGCTCAGTGCTCGGGGTGCTGGGTGCTCAGTGCTCAGTACTCAGGGTGCTGGGTGCTCAGTGCTCGGGGTGCTGGGTGCTCAGTACTCAGCGTGCTGGGTGCTCAGTACTCAGGGTGCTGGGTGCTCAGTGCTCAGGGTGCTGGGTGCTCAGTGCTCAGGGTGCTGGGTGCTCAGTGATCGGGGTTCTGGGTGCTCAGTACTCAGGGTGCTCAGTGCTCGCGGAGCTCGGTGCTCAGTACTCAGGGTGCTGGGTGCTCAGTACTCAGTGCTCGGGGTCCTGGATGCTACGTGCTCGGGGTGCTGGGTGCTCAGTGCTCTGGGTGCTTAGTGCTCAGTACTCAGGGTGCTGGGTGCTCAGTACTCAGGGTGCTCAGTGCTCGGGGTGCTGGGTGCTCAGTGCTCAGGGTGATCGATGCTCAGTACTCAGGATGCTGGGTGCTCAGTACTCAGGGTGCTGGGTGCTCAGTACTCAGGGTGCTGGTTGCTCAGTCCTCAGGGTGCTCAGTGCTCAGGGTGCTGGGTGCTCAGGGCTCGGGGTGCTCGGTGCTCAGTACTCAGGGTGCTGAGTGCTGAGTACTCAGGGTGCTGGTTGCTCAGTACTCAGGGTGCTGGGTGCTCAGTGCTCGGGGTGCTGGGTGCTCAGTGCTCATGGTGCTCAGTGCTCAGTACTCAGGGTGCTCAGTGCTCAGTACTCAGGGTGCTGGGTGCTCAGTACTCTGGGTGCTGGGTGCTCAGTGCTCAGGGTGCTGGCTGCTCAGTACTCAGGGTGCTGGGTGCTCAGTGCTCAGTACGCTGGGTGCTCAGTACTAAGGGTGCTGGGTGCTCAGTGCTCGGGGTGCTCGGTGCTCAGTATGCTGCCTGCTCAGTACTCAGGGTGCTGGGTGCTCAGTACTAAGGGTGCTGGGTGCTTAGTATTAAGGGTGCTGGGTGCACAGTGCTCAGGGTGCTGGGTGCTCAGTGCTCAGTACTCAAGGTGCTGGGTGCTCAGTGCTCAGGGTGCTGGGTGCTCACTGCTCAGGATGCTGGGTGCTCGGTGCTCGGGGTGCTGGGTGCTTAGTGCTCGGGGTGCTGGGTGCTCAGTACTCAGGGTGCTGGGTAGTCAGTACTCACGGTGCTGGGTGCTCAGTAGTCGGGGTGCTGGGTGCTCACTACTCAGGGTGCTGGGTGCTCAGTACTCAGGGTGCTGGGTGCTCAGTGCTCGTGGTGCTCGGTGCTCAGTACTCAGGGTGCTGGGTGCTCAGTGCTCAGGGTGCTGGGTGGTCAGTACTCAGTGTGCTGGGTGCTCAGTGCTCAGGGTGCTGGTTGCTCAGTCCTCAGGGTGCTCAGTGCTCAGGGTGCTGGGTGCTCAGTACTCAGTGTGCTCAGTACTCAGGGTGCTGGGTGCTCAGTACTCAGGGTGCTCAGTACTCAGGGTGCTGGGTGCTCAGTGCTCGGGGTGCTGGGTGCTCAGTACTCACGGTGCTCAGTACTCAGGGTGCTGGGTGCTCAGAGCTCGGGGTGCTGGGTGCTCAGTGCTCAGGGTGATCGGTGCTCAGTACTCAGGATGCTGGGTGCTCAGTACTCAGGGTGCTGGGTGCTCAGTACTCATGGTGCTGGGTACTCAGTGCTCAGGGTGCTCATGCTCGGGGTGCTGAGTGCTCAGTACTCAGGGTGCTGGGTGCTCAGTGCTCAGGGTGCTGGGAGCTCAGTGCTCGGGGTGCTCGGTGCTCAGTACTCAGGGTGCTGGGTGCTCAGTGCTCAGGGTGCTCAGTGCTCGGGGAGCTCGGTGCTCAGTACTCAGGGTGCTGGGTGTTCAGTGCTCGGGGTGCTCGGTGCTCAGTACTCAGGGTTCTCAGTGCTCAGTGCTCAGGGTGCTGGGTGCTCAGTACTCATGGTGCTCAGTGCTCAGTACTCGGGGTGCTGGTTGCTCAGTACTCAGGGTGCTCAGTGCTCAGTACTCGGGGTGCTGGGTGCTCAGTGCTCAGGGTGCTCAGTGCTCAGTGCTCGGGGTGCTGGGTGCTCAGTTCTCGGGGTGCTCGGTGCTCAGTACTCGGGGTGCTGGGTGCTCAGTGCTCAGGGTGCTGGGTGCTCAGTGCTCGGGGTGCTGGGTGCTCAGTGCTCAGTGTGCTGGGTGCTCAGTGCTCGGGGTGCTCGGTGCTCAGTACTCAGGGTGCTTGGTGCTCAGTACTCAGGGTGCTGGGTGCTCAGTGCTCAGGGTGCTGGGTGCTAAGTACTCAGGGTGCTGGGTGCTCAGTACTCAGGGTGCTAAGAGCTCAGGGTGCTCAGTGCTCGGGGTGCTGGATGCTCAGTGCTCAGTGCACAGGGTGCTGGGTGCTCAGTCCTCGGGGTGCTGGGTGCTCAGTACTCAGGGTGCTGGGTGCTCAGTACTCAGGGTGCTGGGTGCTCAGTGCTCAGTGTGCTGGGTGCTCAGTGCTCTGGGTGCTGGGTGCTCAGTGCTCAGGGTGCTGGGTGCTCAGTGCTCAGGGTGCTGGGTGCTCAGTGCTCGGGGTGCCGGGTGCTGAGCCCTCAGTGTGCTGGGTGCTCAGTGCTCGGGGTGCTCGGTTCTCAGTACACAGGGTGCTGGGTGCTCAGTGCTTTGGGAGCTCGGTGCTCAGTACTCAGGGTGCTGGGTGTTCAGTGCTCGGGGTGCTCGGTGCTCAGTACTCAGGGTTCTCAGTGCTCAGTGCTCGGGGTGCTGGGTGCTCAGTGCTCGGGGTGCTGGGTTCTCAGTGCTCAGAGTGCTGGGTGCTCAGTACTCAGGTTGCTGGGTGCTCAGTGCTCAGGGTGCTGGGTGCTCAGTACTCAGGGTGCTGGGTGCTCAGTACTCATGGTGCTGGGTACTCAGTGCTCAGGGTGCTCATTCTCGGGGTGCTGGGTGCTCAGTACTCAGGGTGCTGGGTGCTCAGTGCTCGGGGTGCTGGGTGCTCAGTGCTCGGGGTGCTCGGTGCTCAGTACTCAGGGTGCTGGGTGCTCAGTGCTCAGGGTGCTCAGTGCTCGGGGAGCTCGGTGCTCAGTACTCAGGGTGCTGGGTGTTCAGTGCTCGGGGTGCTCGGTGCTCAGTACTCAGGGTTCTCAGTGCTCAGTGCTCAGGGTGCTGGGTGCTCAGTACTCATGGTGCTCAGTGCTCAGTACTCGGGGTGCTGGTTGCTCAGTACTCAGGGTGCTCAGTGCTCAGTACTCGGGGTGCTGGGTGCTCAGTGCTCGGGGTGCTCGGTGCTCAGTACTCAGGGTGCTGGGTGCTCAGTGCTCAGGGTGCTCAGTGCTCGGGGAGCTCGGTGCTCAGTACTCAGGGTGCTGGGTGTTCAGTGCTCGGGGTGCTCGGTGCTCAGTACTCAGGGTTCTCAGTGCTCAGTGCTCAGGGTGCTGGGTGCTCAGTACTCATGGTGCTCAGTGCTCAGTACACGGGGTGCTGGTTGCTCAGTACTCAGTGTGCTCAGTGCTCAGTACTCGGGGTGCTGGGTGCTCAGTGCTCAGGGTGCTCAGTGCTCAGTGCTCGGGGTGCTGGGTGCTCAGTTCTCGGGGTGCTCGGTGCTCAGTACTCGGGGTGCTGGGTGCTCAGTGCTCAGGGTGCTGGGTGCTCAGTGCTCGGGGTGCTGGGTGCTCAGTGCTCAGTGTGCTGGGTGCTCAGTGCACGGGGTGCTCGGTGCTCAGTACTCAGGGTGCATGGTGCTCAGTACTCAGGGTGCTGGGTGCTCAGTGCTCAGGGTGCTGGGTGCTCAGTACTCAGGGTGCTGGGTGCTCAGTACTCAGGGTGCTAAGAGCTCAGGGTGCTCAGTGCTCGGGGTGCTGGATGCTCAGTGCTCAGTGCACAGGGTGCTGGGTGCTCATTCCTCGGGGTGCTGGGTGCTCAGTACTCAGGGTGCTGGGTGCTCAGTACTCAGGGTGCTGGGTGCTCAGTGCTCAGTGTGCTGGGTGCTCAGTGCTCTGGGTGCTGGGTGCTCAGTGCTCAGGGTGCTGGGTGCTCAGTGCTCAGGGTGCTGGGTGCTCAGTGCTCGGGGTGCCGGGTGCTGAGCGCTCAGGGTGCTGGGTGCTCAGTGCTCGGGGTGCTCGGTTCTCAGTACACAGGGTGCTGGGTGCTCAGTGCTCGGGGTGCTGGGTGCTCAGTGCTCAGTACTCAGGGTGCTGGGTGCTCAGTGCTCGGGGTGCTGGGTGCTCAGTACTCAGCGTGCTGGGTGCTCAGTACTCAGGGTGCTGGGTGCTCAGTGCTCAGGGTGCTGGGTGCTCAGTGCTCAGGGTGCTGGGTGCTCAGTGATCGGGGTTCTGGGTGCTCAGTACTCAGGGTGCTCAGTGCTCGCGGAGCTCGGTGCTCAGTACTCAGGGTGCTGGGTGCTCAGTACTCAGTGCTCGGGGTCCTGGATGCTACGTGCTCGGGGTGCTGGGTGCTCAGTGCTCTGGGTGCTTAGTGCTCAGTACTCAGGGTGCTGGGTGCTCAGTACTCAGGGTGCTCAGTGCTCGGGGTGCTGGGTGCTCAGTGCTCAGGGTGATCGATGCTCAGTACTCAGGATGCTGGGTGCTCAGTACTCAGGGTGCTGGGTGCTCAGTACTCAGGGTGCTGGTTGCTCAGTCCTCAGGGTGCTCAGTGCTCAGGGTGCTGGGTGCTCAGGGCTCGGGGTGCTCGGTGCTCAGTACTCAGGGTGCTGAGTGCTGAGTACTCAGGGTGCTGGTTGCTCAGTACTCAGGGTGCTGGGTGCTCAGTGCTCGGGGTGCTGGGTGCTCAGTGCTCATGGTGCTCAGTGCTCAGTACTCAGGGTGCTCAGTGCTCAGTACTCAGGGTGCTGGGTGCTCAGTACTCTGGGTGCTGGGTGCTCAGTGCTCAGGGTGCTGGCTGCTCAGTACTCAGGGTGCTGGGTGCTCAGTGCTCAGTACGCTGGGTGCTCAGTACTAAGGGTGCTGGGTGCTCAGTGCTCGGGGTGCTCGGTGCTCAGTATGCTGCCTGCTCAGTACTCAGGGTGCTGGGTGCTCAGTACTAAGGGTGCTGGGTGCTTAGTATTAAGGGTGCTGGGTGCACAGTGCTCAGGGTGCTGGGTGCTCAGTGCTCAGTACTCAAGGTGCTGGGTGCTCAGTGCTCAGGGTGCTGGGTGCTCACTGCTCAGGATGCTGGGTGCTCGGTGCTCGGGGTGCTGGGTGCTTAGTGCTCGGGGTGCTGGGTGCTCAGTACTCAGGGTGCTGGGTAGTCAGTACTCACGGTGCTGGGTGCTCAGTAGTCGGGGTGCTGGGTGCTCACTACTCAGGGTGCTGGGTGCTCAGTACTCAGGGTGCTGGGTGCTCAGTGCTCGTGGTGCTCGGTGCTCAGTACTCAGGGTGCTGGGTGCTCAGTGCTCAGGGTGCTGGGTGGTCAGTACTCAGTGTGCTGGGTGCTCAGTGCTCAGGGTGCTGGTTGCTCAGTCCTCAGGGTGCTCAGTGCTCAGGGTGCTGGGTGCTCAGTACTCAGTGTGCTCAGTACTCAGGGTGCTGGGTGCTCAGTACTCAGGGTGCTCAGTACTCAGGGTGCTGGGTGCTCAGTGCTCGGGGTGCTGGGTGCTCAGTACTCACGGTGCTCAGTACTCAGGGTGCTGGGTGCTCAGAGCTCGGGGTGCTGGGTGCTCAGTGCTCAGGGTGATCGGTGCTCAGTACTCAGGATGCTGGGTGCTCAGTACTCAGGGTGCTGGGTGCTCAGTACTCATGGTGCTGGGTACTCAGTGCTCAGGGTGCTCATGCTCGGGGTGCTGAGTGCTCAGTACTCAGGGTGCTGGGTGCTCAGTGCTCAGGGTGCTGGGAGCTCAGTGCTCGGGGTGCTCGGTGCTCAGTACTCAGGGTGCTGGGTGCTCAGTGCTCAGGGTGCTCAGTGCTCGGGGAGCTCGGTGCTCAGTACTCAGGGTGCTGGGTGTTCAGTGCTCGGGGTGCTCGGTGCTCAGTACTCAGGGTTCTCAGTGCTCAGTGCTCAGGGTGCTGGGTGCTCAGTACTCATGGTGCTCAGTGCTCAGTACTCGGGGTGCTGGTTGCTCAGTACTCAGGGTGCTCAGTGCTCAGTACTCGGGGTGCTGGGTGCTCAGTGCTCAGGGTGCTCAGTGCTCAGTGCTCGGGGTGCTGGGTGCTCAGTTCTCGGGGTGCTCGGTGCTCAGTACTCGGGGTGCTGGGTGCTCAGTGCTCAGGGTGCTGGGTGCTCAGTGCTCGGGGTGCTGGGTGCTCAGTGCTCAGTGTGCTGGGTGCTCAGTGCTCGGGGTGCTCGGTGCTCAGTACTCAGGGTGCTTGGTGCTCAGTACTCAGGGTGCTGGGTGCTCAGTGCTCAGGGTGCTGGGTGCTAAGTACTCAGGGTGCTGGGTGCTCAGTACTCAGGGTGCTAAGAGCTCAGGGTGCTCAGTGCTCGGGGTGCTGGATGCTCAGTGCTCAGTGCACAGGGTGCTGGGTGCTCAGTCCTCGGGGTGCTGGGTGCTCAGTACTCAGGGTGCTGGGTGCTCAGTACTCAGGGTGCTGGGTGCTCAGTGCTCAGTGTGCTGGGTGCTCAGTGCTCTGGGTGCTGGGTGCTCAGTGCTCAGGGTGCTGGGTGCTCAGTGCTCAGGGTGCTGGGTGCTCAGTGCTCGGGGTGCCGGGTGCTGAGCCCTCAGTGTGCTGGGTGCTCAGTGCTCGGGGTGCTCGGTTCTCAGTACACAGGGTGCTGGGTGCTCAGTGCTTTGGGAGCTCGGTGCTCAGTACTCAGGGTGCTGGGTGTTCAGTGCTCGGGGTGCTCGGTGCTCAGTACTCAGGGTTCTCAGTGCTCAGTGCTCAGGGTGCTGGGTGCTCAGTACTCATGGTGCTCAGTGCTCAGTACTCGGGGTGCTGGTTGCTCAGTACTCAGTGTGCTCAGTGCTCAGTACTCGGGGTGCTGGGTGCTCAGTGCTCAGGTTGCTCAGTGCTCAGTGCTCGGGGTGCTGGGTGCTCAGTTCTCGGGGTGCTCGGTGCTCAGTACTCGGGGTGCTAGGTGCTCAGTGCTCAGGGTGCTGGGTGCTCAGTGCTCGGGGTGCTGGGTGCTCAGTGCTCAGTGTGCTGGGTGCTCAGTGCACGGGGTGCTCGGTGCTCAGTACTCAGGGTGCTTGGTTCTCAGTACTCAGGATGCTGGGTGCTCAGTGCTCGGCGTGCTGGGTGCTCAGTGCTCAGGGTGATCGGTGCTCAGTACTCAGGATGCTGGGTGCTCAGTACTCAGGGTGCTGGGTGCTCAGTACTCATGGTGCTGGGTACTCAGTGCTCAGGGTGCTCATTCTCGGGGTGCTGGGTGCTCAGTACTCAGGGTGCTGGGTGCTCAGTGCTCGGGGTGCTGGGTGCTCAGTGCTCTTGGTGCTCGGTGCTCAGTACTCAGGGTGCTGGGTGCTCAGTGCTCAGGGTGCTCAGTGCTCGGGGAGCTCGGTGCTCAGTACTCAGGGTGCTTGGTGCTCAGTACTCAGGGTGCTGGGTGCTCAGTGCTCAGGGTGCTGGGTGCTAAGTACTCAGGGTGCTGGGTGCTCAGTACTCAGGGTGCTAAGAGCTCAGGGTGCTCAGTGCTCGGGGTGCTGGATGCTCAGTGCTCAGTGCACAGGGTGCTGGGTGCTCAGTCCTCGGGGTGCTGGGTGCTCAGTACTCAGGGTGCTGGGTGCTCAGTACTCAGGGTGCTGGGTGCTCAGTGCTCAGTGTGCTGGGTGCTCAGTGCTCTGGGTGCTGGGTGCTCAGTGCTCAGGGTGCTGGGTGCTCAGTGCTCGGGGTGCTCGGTTCTCAGTACACAGGGTGCTGGGTGCTCAGTGCTCGGGGTGCTGGGTGCTCAGTGCTCAGTGCTCAGGGTGCTGGGTGCTCAGTGCTCGGGGTGCTGGGTGCTCAGTGCTCTGGGTGCTTAGTGCTCAGTACTCAGGGTGCTGGGTGCTCAGTGCTCAGGGTGATCGGTGCTCAGTACTCAGGATGCTGGGTGCTCAGTCCTCAGGGTGCTCAGTGCTCAGGGTGCTGGGTGCTCAGTGCTCGGGGTGCTCGGTGCTCAGTACTCAGGGTGCTGAGTGCTCAGTACTCAGGGTGCTGTGTGCTCAGTACTCAGGGTGCTGGGTGCTCAGTGCTCGGGGAGCTGGGTGCTCAGTGCTCAGGGTGCTCAGTGCTCAGTACTCAGGGTGCTCAGTGCTCAGTACTCAGGGTGCTGGGTGCTCAGTGCTCAGGGTGCTGGGTGCTCAGTGCTCGGGGTACTGGGTACTCAGTGCTCAGTACACAGGGTGCTGAGTGCTCAGTGCTCGGGGTGCTGGGTGCTCAGTGCTCAGTACTCAGGGTGCTGGGTGCTCAGTGCTCGGGGTGCTGGGTGCTCAGTGCTCGGGGTGCTCGGTGCTCAGTACTCAGGGTTCTCAGTGCTCAGTGCTCAGGGTGCTGGGTGCTCATTACTCAGGGTGCTCAGTGCTCAGTACTCGGGGTGCTGGGTGCTCAGTACTCAGGGTGCTCAGTGCTCAGTTCTCGGGGTGCTGGGTGCTCAGTGCTCAGGGTGCTCAGTGCTCAGTGCTCGCGGTGCTGGGTGCTCAGTGCTCGGGGTGCTGGGTGCTCAGTGCTCAGTGTGCTGGGTGCTCAGTACTCAGGTTGCTGGGTGCTCAGTGCTCAGGGTGCTGGGTGCTCAGTACTCAGGGTGCTGGGTGCTCAGTACTCATGGTGCTGGGTACTCAGTGCTCAGGGTGCTCGGTGCTCAGTACTCAGGGTGCTGGGTCCTCAGTGCTCAGGGTGCTGGGTGCTCAGTACTCAGGGTGCTGGGTGCTCAGTGCTCGGGGTGCTGGGTGCTCAGTGCTCGGGGTGCTCGGTGCTCAGTACTCAGGGTGCTGGGTGCTCAGTGCTCGGGGTGCTCGGTGCTCAGTACTCAGGGTGCTGGGTGCTCAGTATTCAGGGTGCTCAGTGCTCGGGGAACTCGGTGCTCAGTACTCAGGGTGCTGGGTGCTCAGTGCTCGGGGTGCTCGGTGCTCAGTACTCAGGGTTCTCAGTGCTCAGTGCTCAGGGTGCTGGGAGCTCAGGACTCAAGGTGCTCAGTGCTCAGTACTCGGGGTGCTGGGTGCTCAGTACTCAGGGTGCTCAGTGCTCAGTACTCGGGGTGCTGGGTGCTCAGTGCTCAGGGTGCTCAGTGCTCAGTGCTCGGGGTGCTGGGTGCTCAGTGCTCGGGGTGCTGGGTGCTCAGTGCTCTGGGTGCTTAGTGCTCAGTACTCAGGGTGCTGGGTGCTCAGTACTCAGGGTGCTCAGTGCTCGGGGTGCTGGGTGCTCAGTGCTCAGGGTGATCGGTGCTCAGTACTCAGGATGCTGGGTGCTCAGTACTCAGGGTGCTGGGAGCTCAGTACTCAGGGTGCTGGTTGCTCAGTCCTCAGGGTGCTCAGTGCTCAGGGTGCTGGGTGCTCAGGGCTGGGAGTGCTCGGTGCTCAGTACTCAGGGTGCTGAGTGCTCAGTACTCAGGGTGCTGGTTGCTCAGTACTCAGGGTGCTGGGTGCTCAGTGCTCGGGGTGCTGGGTGCTCAGTGCTCATGGTGCTCAGTGCTCAGTACTCAGGGTGCTCAGTGCTCAGTACTCAGGGTGCTGGGTGCTCAGTACTCAGGGTGCTGGGTGCTCAGTGCTCAGGGTGCTGGCTGCTCAGTACTCAGGGTGCTGGGTGCTCGGTGCTCAGTACGCTGGGTGCTCAGTACTCAGGGTACTGGGTGCTCAGTACTCAGGGTGCTCGGTGCTCAGTACTCAGGGTGCTGGGTGCTCAGTGCTCGGGGTGCTGGGTGCTCAGTACTAAGGGTGCTGGGTGCTCAGTGCTCGGGGTGCTCGGTGCTCAGTATGCTGGGTGCTCAGTACTCAGGGTGCTGGGTGCTCAGTACTCAGGGTGCTGGGTGCTTAGTATTAAGGGTGCTGGGTGCTCAGTGCTCAGGGTGCTGGGTGCTCAGTGGTCAGTACTCAAGGTGCTGGGTGCTCAGTGCTCAGGGTGCTGGGTGCTCACTGCTCAGGGTGCTGGGTGCTCGGTGCTCGGGGTGCTGGGTGCTTCGTGCTCGGGGTGCTGGGTGCTCAGTACTCAGGGTGCTGGGTGGTCAGTACTCACGGTGCTGGGTGCTCAGTAGTCGGGGTGCTGGGTGCTCACTACTCAGGGTGCTGGGTGCTCAGTACTCAGGGTGCTGGGTGCTCAGTGCTCGGGGTGCTCGGTGCTCAGTACTCAGGGTGCTGGGTGCTCAGTGCTCAGGGTGCTGGGTGGTCAGTACTCAGTGTGCTGGGTGCTCAGTGCTCAGGGTGCTGGTTGCTCAGTCCTCAGGGTGCTCAGTGCTCAGGGTGCTGGGTGCTCAGTACTCAGTGTGCTCAGTACTCAGGGTGCTGGGTGCTCAGTACTCAGGGTGCTCAGTACTCAGGGTGCTGGGTGCTCAGTGCTCGGGGTGCTGGGTGCTCAGTACTCACGGTGCTCAGTACTCAGGGTGCTGGGTGCTCAGTGCTCGGGGTGCTGGGTGCTCAGTGCTCAGGGTGATCGGTGGTCAGTACTCAGGATGCTGGGTGCTCAGTACTCAGGGTGCTGGGTGCTCAGTACTCAGGGTGCTGGTTGCTCAGTCCTCAGGGTGCTCAGTGCTCAGGGTGCTGGGTGCTCAGTGCTCGGGGTGCTCGGTGCTCAGTACTCAGGGTGCTGAGTGCTCAGTACTCAGGGTGCTGGGTGCTCAGTACTCAGGGTGCTGGGTGCTCAGTGCTCGGGGTGCTGGGTGCTCAGTTCTCAGGGTGCTCAGTGCTCAGTACTCAGGGTGCTGGGTGCTCATTACTCAGGGTGCTTGGTGCTCAGTGCTCGGGGTGCTGGGGGCTCAGTACTCAGGATGCTGGGTGCTCAGTGCTCAGGGCGCTGGGTGCTCAGTGCTCGGGGTGCTGGGTGCTCAGTACTCAGGGTGCTGGGTGCTCAGTACTCAGGGTGCTGGGTGCTCAGTGCTCGGGGCGCTGGGTGCTCAGTGCTCAGGGTGCTGGGTGCTCATTACTTAGGGTGCTGGGTGCTCAGGGCTCGGGGTGCTCGGTGCTCAGTACTCAAGGTGCTGGGTGCTCAGTGCTCAAGGTGCTGGGTGCTCAGTCCTCGGGGTGCTCCGTGCTCAGTGCTCAGGGTGCTGGGTGCTCAGTGCTCAGGGTGCTCGGTGCTCAGTACTCATGGTGCTGGGTGCTCATTCTCGGGGTGCTGGGTGCTCAGTACTCAGGTTGCTCAGTAATCTGGGTGCTCGGTGCTCAGTACTCATGGTGCTGGGTGCTCAGTACTCAGGGTGCTCGGTGCTCAGTTCTCAGGGTGCTCGGTGCTCAGTGTTTGGGGTGCTGGGTGCTCAGTACTCAGGGTGCTGTGTGCTCAGTGCTCGGGGTGCTGGGTGCTCAGTGCTCGGGGTGCTCAGTGCTCAGTACTCAGGGTTCTCAGTGCTCAGTGCTCAGGGTGCTGGGTGCTCAGTACTCAGGGTACTCAGTGCTCAGTACTCGGGGTGCTGGGTGCTCAGTACTCAGGGTGCTCAATGCTCAGTACTCAGGGTGCTGGGTGCTCAGTGCTCAGGGTGCTCAGTGCTCAGTGCTCGGGGTGCTGGGTGCTCAGTGCTCGGGGTGCTGGGTGCTCAGTGCTCAGAGTGCTGGGTGCTCAGTACTCAGGTTGCTGGGTGCTCAGTGCTCAGGGTGCTTTGTGCTCAGTACTCAGGGTGCTGGGTGCTCAGTACTCATGGTGCTGGGTACTCAGTGCTCAGGGTGCTCATTCTCGGGGTGCTGGGTGCTCAGTACTCAGGGTGCTGGGTGCTCAGTGCTCGGGGTGCTGGGTGCTCAGTGCTCGGGGTGCTCGGTGCTCAGTACTCAGGGTGCTGGGTGCTCAGTACTCAGGGTGCTCAGTGCTCGGGGAGCTCGGTGCTCAGTACTCAGGGTGCTGGGTGTTCAGTGCTCGGGGTGCTCGGTGCTCAGTACTCAGGGTTCTCTGTGCTCAGTGCTCAGGGTGCTGGATGCTCAGTACTCATGGTGATCAGTGCTCAGTTCTCGGGGTGCTGGGTGCTCAGTACTCAGGGTGCTCAGTGCTCAGTACTCGGGGTGCTGGGTGCTCAGTGCTCAGGGTGCTCAGTGCTCAGTGCTTGGGGTGCTGGGTGCTCAGTTCTCGGGGTGCTCGGTGCTCAGTACTCGGGGTGCTGGGTGCTCAGTGCTCAGGGTGCTGGGTGCTCAATGCTCGGGGTGCTGGGTGCTCAGTGCTCAGGGTGCTTGGTGCTCAGTGCTCGGGGTGCTCGGTTCTCAGTACTAAGGGTGCTGGGTGCTCAGTACTCAGGGTGCTGGGTGCTCAGTGCTCAGGGTGCTGGGTGCTCAGTACTCAGGGTGCTGGGTGCTCAGTACTCAGGGTGCTGGGTGCTCAGTACTCAGGGTGCTGATTGCTCAGTGCTCGGGGTGCTGGGTGCTCAGTGCACAGGGTGCTCAGTGCTCAGTACTCAGGGTGCTCAGTACTCAGGGTGCTGGGTGCTCAGTGCTCAGGGTGCTGGGTGCTCAGTACTCAGGGTGCTGGGTGCTCGGTGCTCAGTACGCTTTGTGCTCAGTACTCAGGGTGCTGGGTGCTCAGTACTCAGGGTGCTCGGTGCTCAGTGCTCGGGGTGCTGGGTGCTCAGTACTCAGGGTGCTGGGTGCTCAGTGCTCGGGGTACTCGGTGCTCAGTACGCTGGGTGCTCAGTACTCAGGGTGCTGGGTGCTCAGTACTCAGGGTGCTGGGTGCTTAGTACTCAGGGTGCTGGGTGCTCAGTGCTCAGGGTGCTGGGTGCTCAGTGCTCAGTACTCAGGGTGCTGGCTGCTCAGTGCTCAGGGTGCTGGGTGCTCACTGCTCAGGGTGCTGGGTGCTCGGTGCTCGGGGTGCTGGGTGCTTAGTGCTCGGGGTGCTGGGTGCTCAGTACTCAGGGTGCTGGGTGCTCAGTACTCAGAGTGCTGGATGCTCAGTGCTCGGGGTGCTCGGTGCTCAGTACTCAGCGTGCTGGGTGCTCAGTGCTCAGGGTGCTGGGTGCTCAGTACTCAGTGTGCTGGGTGCTCAGTGCTCAGGGAGCTGGGTGCTCAGTACTCGGGGTGCTCAGTACTCAGGGTGCTGGGTGCTCAGTACTCAGGGTGCTCAGTACTCAGGGTGCTGGGTGCTCAGTGCTCAGGGTGCTGGGTGCTCAGTACTCAGGGTGCTCAGTACTCAGGGTGCTGGGTGCTCAGTGCTCGGGGTGCTGGGTGCTCAGTGCTCAGGGTGATCGGTGCTCAGTACTCAGGATGCTGGGTGCTCAGTACTCAGGGTGCTGTGTGCTCAGTACTCAGCGTGCTGGTTGCTCAGTCCTCAGGGTGCTCAGTGCTCAGGGTGCTGGGTGCTCAGTGCTCGGGGTGCTCGGTGCTCAGTGCTCGGGGTGCTGGGTGCTCAGTGCTCAGTACTCAGCGTGCTCTGTGCTCAGTGCTCAGAGTGTTGGATGCTCAGTACTCAGGGTGCTGGGTGCTCAGTGCTCAGTGCTCAGGGTGCTCAGTGCTCAGGGTGCTGGGTGCTCAGTGTGCTGGGTGCTCAGTGCTCAGGGTGCTGGGTGCTCAGTGCTCAGGGTGCTGGGTGCTCAGTGCTCAGTGCTCAGGGTGCTGGGTGCTCAGTGCTCAGTGCTCAGGGTGCTGGGTGTTCAGTACTCAGGGTGCTGGGTGCTCAGTACTCAGGGTGCTGGGTGCTCAGTGCTCAGGGTGCTGGGTGCTCAGTGCTCAGGATGCTGGGTGCTCAGTACTCAGGGTTCTGGGTGCTCAGTTCTCAGGGTGCTGGGTGCACAGTGTTCGGGGTGCTCGGTGCTCAGTGCTCAGGGTGCTGGGTGCTCAGTGCTCGGGGTGCTCGGTGCTCAGCACTCAGGGTGCTGGGTGCTCAGTACTCAGGGTGCTGGGTGCTCAGGGCTCGGGGTGCTCGGTGCTCAGTAAGCTGGGTGCTCAGTACTCAGGGTGCTGGGTGCTCAGTACTCAGGGTGCTGGGTGCTTAGTACCCAGGGTGCTGGGTGCTCATTGCTCAGGTTGCTGGGTGCTCAGTGCTCAGTACTCAGGGTGCTGGGTGCTCAGTGCTCAGGGTGCTGGGTGCTCACTGCTCAGGGTGCTGGGTGCTCGGTGCTCGGGGTGCTGGGTGCTTAGTGCTCGGGGTGCTGGGTGCTCAGTACTCAGGGTGCTGGGTGGTCAGTACTCACGGTGCTGGGTGCTCAGTACTCGGGGTGCTGGGTGCTCACTACTCAGGGTGCTGGGTGCTCAGTACTCAGAGTGCTGGGTGCTCAGTGCTCGGGGTTCTCGGTGCTCAGTACTCAGGGTGCTGGGTGCTCAGTGCTCAGTGTGCTGGGTGCTCAGTACTCAGTGTGCTGGGTGCTCAGTGCTCAGGGTGCTGGGTGCTCAGTACTCAGGGTGCTCAGTACTCAGGGTGCTGGGTGCTCAGTACTCAGGGTGCTCAGTACTCAGGGTGCTGGGTGCTCAGTGCTCGGGGTGCTGGGTGCTCAGTACTCAGGGTGCTCAGTACTCAGGGTGCTGGGTGCTCAGTGCTCGGGGTGCTGGGTGCTCAGTGCTCAGGGTGATCGGTGCTCAGTACTCAGGATGCTGGATGCTCAGTACTCAGGGTGCTGGGTGCTCAGTACTCAGGGTGCTGGTTGCTCAGTCCTCAGGGTGCTCAGTGCTCAGGGTGCTGGGTGCTCAGTGCTCGGGGTGCTCGGTGCTCAGTGCTCGGGGTGCTGGGTGCTCAGTGCTCAGTACTCAGCGTGCTCTGTGCTCAGTGCTCAGAGTGTTGGATGCTCAGTACTCAGGGTGCTGGGTGCTCAGTGCTCAGTGCTCAGGGTGCTCAGTGCTCAGGGTGCTGGGTGCTCAGTGCTCAGTACTCAGCGTGCTCTGTGCTCAGTGCTCAGAGTGTTGGATGCTCAGTACTCAGGGTGCTGTTGCTCAGTGCTCAGTGCTCAGGGTGCTCAGTGCTCGGGGTGCTGGGTGCTCAGTACTCAGGGTGCTCAGTACTCAGGGTGCTGGGTGCTCAGTGCTCGGGGTGCTGGGCGCTCAGTGCTCAGGGTGCTGGGTGCTCAGTGCTCAGTGCTCAGGGTGCTGGGTGCTCAGTGCTCAGTGCTCAGGGTGCTGGGTGTTCAGTACTCAGGGTGCTGGGTGCTCAGTACTCAGGGTGCTGGGTGCTCAGTGCTCAGGGTGCTGGGTGCTCAGTGCTCAGGATGCTGGGTGCTCAGTACTCAGGGTGCTGGGTGCTCAGTTCTCAGGGTGCTGGGTGCACAGTGTTCGGGGTGCTCGGTGCTCAGTGCTCAGGGTGCTGGGTGCTCAGTACTCAGGGTGCTGGGTGCTCCGTGCTCAGGGTGCTGGGTGCTCAGTGCTCGGGGTGCTGGGTGCTCAGTACTCAGGGTGCTGGGTGCTCAGTGCTCGGGGTGCTGGGTGCTCAGTGCTCGGGGTGCTGGGTGCTCAGTACTCGGGGTGCTGGGTGCTCAGTGCTCAGGGTGCTGGGTCTCAGTGCTCGGGGGTACTGGGTAATCAGTGCTCAGTACACAGGGTGCTGAGTGCTCAGTGCTCGGGGTGCTGGGTGCTCAGTGCTCAGTACTCAGGGTGCTGGGTGCTCAGTGCTCGGGGTGATGGGTGCTCAGTGCTCGGGGTGCTTGGTGCTCAGTACTCAGGGTGCTGAGTGCTCAGTGCTCGGGGTGCTGGGTGCTCAGTGCTCAGTACTCAGGGTGCTGGGTGCTCAGTACTCAGGGTGCTGGGTGCTCAGTGCTCAGTACTCACCGTGCTGGGTGCTCAGTGCTCAGAGTGTTGGGTGCTCAGTAATCAGGGTGCTGGGTGCTCAGTGCTCAGTGCTCAGGGTGCTCAGTGCTCAGGGTGCTGGGTGCTCAGGGTGCTGGGTGCTCAGTGCTCGGGGTGATGGGTGCTCAGTGCTCAGGGTGCTGGGTGCTCAGTGCTCAGTGCTCAGGGTGCTGGGTGCTCAGTGCTCAGTGCTCAGGGTGCTGGGTGTTCAGTACTCAGGGTGCTGGGTGCTCAGTACTCAGGGTGCTGGGTGCTCAGTGCTCAGGGTGCTGGGTGCTCAGTGCTCAGGGTGCTGGGTGCTCCGTGCTCCGGGTGCTCGGTGCTCAGTACACAGGGTGCTGGGTGCTCAGTGCTCGGGGTGCTCGGTGCTCAGTACACAGGGTGCTGGGTGCTCAGTGCTCGGAGTGCTGGGTGCTCAGTACTCAGCGTGCTGGGTGCTCAGTACTCAGGGTGCTGGGTGCTCAGTGCTCAGGGTGCTGGGTGCTCAGTGCTCAGGGTGCTGGGTGCTCAGTGATCGGGGTTCTGGGTGCTCAGTACTCAGGGTGCTCAGTGCTCGGGGAGCTCGGTGCTCAGTACTCAGGGTGCTGGGTGCTCAGTACTCAGTGCTCGGGGTCCTGGGTGCTCCGTGCTCGGGGTGCTGGGTGCTCAGTGCTCTGGGTGCTTAGTGCTCAGTACTCAGGGTGCTGGGTGCTCAGTACTCAGGGTGCTCAGTGCTCGGGGTGCTGGGTGCTCAGTGCTCAGGGTGATCGGTGCTCAGTACTCAGGATGCTGGGTGCTCAGTACTCAGGGTGCTGGGTGCTCAGTACTCAGGGTGCCGATTGCTCAGTGCTCGGGGTGCTGGGTGCTCAGTGCTCAGGGTGCTCAGTGCTCAGTACTCAGGGTGCTCAGTGCTCAGTACTCAGGGTGCTGGGTGCTCAGTGCTCAGGGTGCTGGGTGCTCAGTACTCAGGGTGCTGGGTGCTCGGTGCTCAGTACGCTGGGTGCTCAGTACTCAGGGTGCTGGGTGCTCAGTACTCAGGGTGCTCGGTGCTCAGTACTCAGGGTGCTGGGTGCTGAGTGCTCGGGGTGCTGGGTGCTTAGTACTCAGGGTGCTGGGTGCTCAGTGCTCGGGGTGCTCGGTGCTCAGTATGCTGGGTGCTCAGTACTCAGGGTGCTGGTTGCTCAGTCCTCAGGGTGCTCAGTGCTCAGGGTGCTGGGTGCTCAGTGCTCGGGGTGCTCGGTGCTCAGTACTCAGGGTGCTGAGTGCTCAGTACTCAGGGTGCTGTGTGCTCAGTACTCAGGGTGCTGGGTGCTCAGTGCTCGGGGAGCTGGGTGCTCAGTGCTCAGGGTGCTCAGTGCTCAGTACTCAGGGTGCTCAGTGCTCAGTACTCAGGGTGCTGGGTGCTCAGTGCTCAGGGTGCTGGGTGCTCAGTGCTCGGGGTACTGGGTACTCAGTGCTCAATACACAGGGTGCTGAGTGCTCAGTGCTCGGGGTGCTGGGTGCTCAGTGCTCAGTACTCAGGGTGCTGGGTGCTCAGTGCTCGGGGTGCTGGGTGCTCAGTGCTCGGGGTGCTCGGTGCTCAGTACTCAGGGTTCTCAGTGCTCAGTGCTCAGGGTGCTGGGTGCTCAGTGCTCAGTGTGCTGGGTGCTCAGTACTCAGGTTGCTGGGTGCTCAGTGCTCAGGGTGCTGGGTGCTCAGTACTCAGGGTGCTGGGTGCTCAGTACTCATGGTGCTGGGTACTCAGTGCTCAGGGTGCTCATTCTCGGGGTGCTGGGTGCTCAGTACTCAGGGTGCTGGGTGCTCAGTGCTCGGGGTGCTGGGTGCTCAGTGCTCGTGGTGCTCGGTGCTCAGTACTCAGGGTGCTGGGTGCTCAGTGCTCGGGGTGCTCGGTGCTCAGTACTCAGGGTGCTGGGTGCTCAGTATTCAGGGTGCTCAGTGCTCGGGGAGCGCGGTGCTCAGTACTCAGGGTGCTGGGTGCTCAGTGCTCGGGGTGCTCGGTGCTCAGTACTCAGGGTTCTCAGTGCTCAGTGCTCAGGGTGCTGGGAGCTCAGGACTCATGGTGCTCAGTGTTCAGTACTCGGGGTGCTGTGTGCTCAGTACTCAGGGTGCTCAGTGCTCAGGGTGCTCAGTGCTCAGTGCTCGGGGTGCTGGGTGCTCAGTTCTCGGGGTGCTCGGTGCTCAGTACTCGGGGTGCTGGGTGCTCAGTGCTCAGGGTGCTGGGTGCTCAGTGCTCTGGGTGCTGGGTGCTCAGTGCTCAGGGTGCTGGGTGCTCAGTGCTCGGGGTGCTGGGTGCTCAGTGCTCAGGGTGCTGCGTGCTCAGTACTCAGGGTGCTGGGTGCTCAGTACTCAGGGTGCTAAGAGCTCAGGGTGCTCAGTGCTCGGGGTGCTGGATGCTCAGTGCTCAGTGCACAGGGTGCTGGGTGCTCAGTCCTCGGGGTGCTGGGTGCTCAGTACTCAGGGTGCTGGGTGCTCAGTACTCAGGGTGCTGGGTGCTCAGTGCTAAGGGTGCTGGGTGCTCAGTGCTCTGGGTGCTGGGTGCTCAGTGCTCAGGGTGCTGGGTCCTCAGTGCTCAGGGTGCTGGGTGCTCAGTGCTCAGAGTGCTGGGTGCTGAGTGCTCAGGGTGCTGGGTGCTCAGTGCTCGGGGTGCTCGGTGCTCAGTACACAGTGTGCTGGGTGCTCAGTGTTCGGGGTGCTCGGTGCTCAGTACTCAGGGTGCTGGGTGCTCAGTGCTCAGGGTGCTGGGTGCTCAGTGATCGGGGTTCTGGGTGCTCAGTACTCAGGGTGCTCAGTGCTCGGGGAGCTCGGTGCTCAGTACTCAGGGTGCTGGGTGCTCAGTACTCAGTGCTCGGGGTCCTGGGTGCTCCGTGCTCGGGGTGCTGGGTGCTCAGTGCTCTGGGTGCTTAGTGCTCAGTACTCAGGCTGCTGGGTGCTCAGTACTCAGGGTGCTCAGTGCTCGGGGTGCTGGGTGCTCAGTGCTCAGGGTGATCGGTGCTCAGTACTCAGGATGCTGGGTGCTCAGTACTCAGGGTGCTGGGTGCTCAGTACTCAGGGTGCTGATTGCTCAGTGCTCGGGGTGCTGGGTGCTCAGTGCTCAGGGTGCTCAGTGCTCAGTACTCAGGGTGCTCAGTACTCAGGGTGCTGGGTGCTCAGTGCTCAGGGTGCTGGGTGCTCAGTACTCAGGGTGCTGGGTGCTCGGTGCTCAGTACGCTTTGTGCTCAGTACTCAGGGTGCTGGGTGCTCAGTACTCAGGGTGCTCGGTGCTCAGTGCTCGGGGTGCTGGGTGCTCAGTACTCAGGGTGCTGGGTGCTCAGTGCTCGGGGTACTCGGTGCTCAGTACGCTGGGTGCTCAGTACTCAGGGTGCTGGGTGCTCAGTACTCAGGGTGCTGGGTGCTTAGTACTCAGGGTGCTGGGTGCTCAGTGCTCAGGGTGCTGGGTGCTCAGTGCTCAGTACTCAGGGTGCTGGCTGCTCAGTGCTCAGGGTGCTGGGTGCTCACTGCTCAGGGTGCTGGGTGCTCGGTGCTCGGGGTGCTGGGTGCTTAGTGCTCGGGGTGCTGGGTGCTCACTACTCAGGGTGCTGGGTGCTCAGTACTCAGAGTGCTGGATGCTCAGTGCTCGGGGTGCTCGGTGCTCAGTACTCAGCGTGCTGGGTGCTCAGTGCTCAGGGTGCTGGGTGCTCAGTACTCAGTGTGCTGGGTGCTCAGTGCTCAGGGAGCTGGGTGCTCAGTACTCAGGGTGCTCAGTACTCAGGGTGCTGGGTGCTCAGTACTCAGGGTGCTCAGTACTCAGGGTGCTGGGTGCTCAGTGCTCAGGGTGCTGGGTGCTCAGTACTCAGGGTGCTCAGTACTCAGGGTGCTGGGTGCTCAGTGCTCGGGGTGCTGGGTGCTCAGTGCTCAGGGTGATCGGTGCTCAGTACTCAGGATGCTGGGTGCTCATTACTCAGGGTGCTGTGTGCTCAGTACTCAGGGTGCTGGTTGCTCAGTCCTCAGGGTGCTCAGTGCTCAGGGTGCTGGGTGCTCAGTGCTCGGGGTGCTCGGTGCTCAGTGCTCGGGGTGCTGGGTGCTCAGTGCTCAGTACTCAGCGTGCTCTGTGCTCAGTGCTCAGAGTGTTGGATGCTCAGTACTCAGGGTGCTGGGTGCTCAGTGCTCAGTGCTCAGGGTGCTCAGTGCTCAGGGTGCTGGGTGCTCAGTGCTCAGTGCTCAGGGTGCTGGGTGCTCAGTGCTCAGTGCTCAGGGTGCTGGGTGTTCAGTACTCAGGGTGCTGGGTGCTCAGTACTCAGGGTGCTGGGTGCTCAGTGCTCAGGGTGCTGGGTGCTCAGTGCTCAGGATGCTGGGTGCTCAGTACTCAGGGTTCTGGGTGCTCAGTTCTCAGGGTGCTGGGTGCACAGTGTTCGGGGTGCTCGGTGCTCAGTGCTCAGGGTGCTGGGTGCTCAGTGCTCGGGGTGCTCGGTGCTCAGCACTCAGGGTGCTGGGTGCTCAGTACTCGGGGTGCTCGGTGCTCAGTACGCTGGGTGCTCAGTACTCAGGGTGCTGGGTGCTCAGTACTCAGGGTGCTGGGTGCTTAGTACCCAGGGTGCTGGGTGCTCATTGCTCAGGTTGCTGGGTGCTCAGTGCTCAGTACTCAGGGTGCTGGGTGCTCAGTGCTCAGGGTGCTGGGTGCTCACTGCTCAGGGTGCTGGGTGCTCGGTGCTCGGGGTGCTGGGTGCTTAGTGCTCGGGGTGCTGGGTGCTCAGTACTCAGGGTGCTGGGTGGTCAGTACTCACGGTGCTGGGTGCTCAGTACTCGGGGTGCTGGGTGCTCACTACTCAGGGTGCTGGGTGCTCAGTACTCAGAGTGCTGGGTGCTCAGTGCTCGGGGTTCTCGGTGCTCAGTACTCAGGGTGCTGGGTGCTCAGTGCTCAGTGTGCTGGGTGCTCAGTACTCAGTGTGCTGGGTGCTCAGTGCTCAGGGTGCTGGGTGCTCAGTACTCAGGGTGCTCAGTACTCAGGGTGCTGGGTGCTCAGTACTCAGGGTGCTCAGTACTCAGGGTGCTGGGTGCTCAGTGCTCGGGGTGCTGGGTGCTCAGTACTCAGGGTGCTCAGTACTCAGGGTGCTGGGTGCTCAGTGCTCGGGGTGCTGGGTGGTCAGTGCTCAGGGTGATCGGTGCTCAGTACTCAGGATGCTGGATGCTCAGTACTCAGGGTGCTGGGTGCTCAGTACTCAGGGTGCTGGTTGCTCAGTCCTCAGGGTGCTCAGTGCTCAGGGTGCTGGGTGCTCAGTGCTCGGGGTGCTCGGTGCTCAGTGCTCGGGGTGCTGGGTGCTCAGTGCTCAGTACTCAGCGTGCTCTGTGCTCAGTGCTCAGAGTGTTGGATGCTCAGTACTCAGGGTGCTGGGTGCTCAGTGCTCAGAGCTCAGGGTGCTCAGTGCTCAGGGTGCTGGGTGCTCAGTGCTCAGTACTCAGCGTGCTCTGTGCTCAGTGCTCAGAGTGTTGGATGCTCAGTACTCAGGGTGCTGTTGCTCAGTGCTCAGTGCTCAGGGTGCTCAGTGCTCGGGGTGCTGGGTGCTCAGTACTCAGGGTGCTCAGTACTCAGGGTGCTGGGTGCTCAGTGCTCGGGGTGCTGGGCGCTCAGTGCTCAGGGTGCTGGGTGCTCAGTGCTCAGTGCTCAGGGTGCTGGGTGCTCAGTGCTCAGTGCTCAGGGTGCTGGGTGTTCAGTACTCAGGGTGCTGGGTGCTCAGTACTCAGGGTGCTGGGTGCTCAGTGCTCAGGGTGCTGGGTGCTCAGTGCTCAGGATGCTGGGTGCTCAGTACTCAGGGTGCTGGGTGCTCAGTTCTCAGGGTGCTGGGTGCACAGTGTTCGGGGTGCTCGGTGCTCAGTGCTCAGGGTGCTGGGTGCTCAGTACTCAGGGTGCTGGGTGCTCCGTGCTCAGGGTGCTGGGTGCTCAGTGCTCGGGGTGCTGGGTGCTCAGTACTCAGGGTGCTGGGTGCTCAGTGCTCGGGGTGCTGGGTGCTGAGTGCTCGGGGTGCTGGGTGCTCAGTACTCGGGGTGCTGGGTGCTCAGTGCTCAGGGTGCTGGGTCTCAGTGCTCGGGGGTACTGGGTAATCAGTGCTCAGTACACAGGGTGCTGAGTGCTCAGTGCTCGGGGTGCTGGGTGCTCAGTGCTCAGTACTCAGGGTGCTGGGTGCTCAGTGCTCTGGGTGCTGGGTGCTCAGTGCTCGGGGTGCTTGGTGCTCAGTACTCAGGGTGCTGAGTGCTCAGTGCTCGGGGTGCTGGGTGCTCAGTGCTCAGTACTCAGGGTGCTGGGTGCTCAGTACTCAGGGTGCTGGGTGCTCAGTGCTCAGTACTCACCGTGCTGGGTGCTCAGTGCTCAGAGTGTTGGGTGCTCAGTAATCAGGGTGCTGGGTGCTCAGTGCTCAGTGCTCAGGGTGCTCAGTGCTCAGGGTGCTGGGTGCTCAGGGTGCTGGGTGCTCAGTGCTCGGGGTGATGGGTGCTCAGTGCTCAGGGTGCTGGGTGCTCAGTGCTCAGTGCTCAGGGTGCTGGGTGCTCAGTGCTCAGTGCTCAGGGTGCTGGGTGTTCAGTACTCAGGGTGCTGGGTGCTCAGTACTCAGGGTGCTGGGTGCTCAGTGCTCAGGGTGCTGGGTGCTCAGTGCTCAGGGTGCTGGGTGCTCCGTGCTCCGGGTGCTCGGTGCTCAGTACCCAGGGTGCTCGGTGCTCAGTGCTCAGGGTGCTGGGTGCTCCGTGCTCGGGGTGCTCGGTGCTCAGTACACAGGGTGCTGGGTGCTCAGTGCTCGGGGTGCTCGGTGCTCAGTACACAGGGTGCTGGGTGCTCAGTGCTCGGAGTGCTGGGTGCTCAGTACTCAGCGTGCTGGGTGCTCAGTACTCAAGGTGCTGGGTGCTCAGTGCTCAGGGTGCTGGGTGCTCAGTGCTCAGGGTGCTGGGTGCTCAGTGATCGGGGTTCTGGGTGCTCAGTACTCAGGGTGCTCAGTGCTCGGGGAGCTCGGTGCTCAGTACTCAGGGTGCTGGGTGCTCAGTCCTCAGTGCTCGGGGTCCTGGGTGCTCCGTGCTCGGGGTGCTGGGTGCTCAGTGCTCTGGGTGCTTAATGCTCAGTACTCAGGGTGCTGGGTGCTCAGTACTCAGGGTGCTCAGTGCTCGGGGTGCTGGGTGCTCAGTGCTCAGGGTGATCGGTGCTCAGTACTCAGGATGCTGGGTGCTCAGTACTCAGGGTGCTGGGTGCTCAGTACTCAGGGTGCCGATTGCTCAGTGCTCGGGGTGCTGGGTGCTCAGTGCTCAGGGTGCTCAGTGCTCAGTACTCAGGGTGCTCAGTGCTCAGTACTCAGGGTGCTGGGTGCTCAGTGCTCAGGGTGCTGGGTGCTCAGTACTCAGGGTGCTCAGTGCTCAGGGTGCTCAGTGCTCAGTGCTCGGGGTGCTGGGTGCTCAGTTCTCGGGGTGCTCGGTGCTCAGTACTCGGGGTGCTGGGTGCTCAGTGCTCAGGGTGCTGGGTGCTCAGTGCTCTGGGTGCTGGGTGCTCAGTGCTCAGGGTGCTGGGTGCTCAGTGCTCGGGGTGCTGGGTGCTCAGTGCTCAGGGTGCTGCGTGCTCAGTACTCAGGGTGCTGGGTGCTCAGTACTCAGGGTGCTAAGAGCTCAGGGTGCTCAGTGCTCGGGGTGCTGGATGCTCAGTGCTCAGTGCACAGGGTGCTGGGTGCTCAGTCCTCGGGGTGCTGGGTGCTCAGTACTCAGGGTGCTGGGTGCTCAGTACTCAGGGTGCTGGGTGCTCAGTGCTAAGGGTGCTGGGTGCTCAGTGCTCTGGGTGCTGGGTGCTCAGTGCTCAGGGTGCTGGGTCCTCAGTGCTCAGGGTGCTGGGTGCTCAGTGCTCAGGGTGCTGGGTGCTGAGTGCTCAGGGTGCTGGGTGCTCAGTGCTCGGGGTGCTCGGTGCTCAGTACACAGTGTGCTGGGTGCTCAGTGTTCGGGGTGCTCGGTGCTCAGTACTCAGGGTGCTGGGTGCTCAGTGCTCAGGGTGCTGGGTGCTCAGTGATCGGGGTTCTGGGTGCTCAGTACTCAGGGTGCTCAGTGCTCGGGGAGCTCGGTGCTCAGTACTCAGGGTGCTGGGTGCTCAGTACTCAGTGCTCGGGGTCCTGGGTGCTCCGTGCTCGGGGTGCTGGGTGCTCAGTGCTCTGGGTGCTTAGTGCTCAGTACTCAGGCTGCTGGGTGCTCAGTACTCAGGGTGCTCAGTGCTCGGGGTGCTGGGTGCTCAGTGCTCAGGGTGATCGGTGCTCAGTACTCAGGATGCTGGGTGCTCAGTACTCAGGGTGCTGGGTGCTCAGTACTCAGGGTGCTGATTGCTCAGTGCTCGGGGTGCTGGGTGCTCAGTGCTCAGGGTGCTCAGTGCTCAGTACTCAGGGTGCTCAGTACTCAGGGTGCTGGGTGCTCAGTGCTCAGGGTGCTGGGTGCTCAGTACTCAGGGTGCTGGGTGCTCGGTGCTCAGTACGCTTTGTGCTCAGTACTCAGGGTGCTGGGTGCTCAGTACTCAGGGTGCTCGGTGCTCAGTGCTCGGGGTGCTGGGTGCTCAGTACTCAGGGTGCTGGGTGCTCAGTGCTCGGGGTACTCGGTGCTCAGTACGCTGGGTGCTCAGTACTCAGGGTGCTGGGTGCTCAGTACTCAGGGTGCTGGGTGCTTAGTACTCAGGGTGCTGGGTGCTCAGTGCTCAGGGTGCTGGGTGCTCAGTGCTCAGTACTCAGGGTGCTGGCTGCTCAGTGCTCAGGGTGCTGGGTGCTCACTGCTCAGGGTGCTGGGTGCTCGGTGCTCGGGGTGCTGGGTGCTTAGTGCTCGGGGTGCTGGGTGCTCAGTACTCAGGGTGCTGGGTGCTCAGTACTCAGAGTGCTGGATGCTCAGTGCTCGGGGTGCTCGGTGCTCAGTACTCAGCGTGCTGGGTGCTCAGTGCTCAGGGTGCTGGGTGCTCAGTACTCAGTGTGCTGGGTGCTCAGTGCTCAGGGAGCTGGGTGCTCAGTACTCAGGGTGCTCAATACTCAGGGTGCTGGGTGCTCAGTACTCAGGGTGCTCAGTACTCAGGGTGCTGGGTGCTCAGTGCTCAGGGTGCTGGGTGCTCAGTACTCAGGGTGCTCAGTACTCAGGGTGCTGGGTGCTCAGTGCTCGGGGTGCTGGGTGCTCAGTGCTCAGGGTGATCGGTGCTCAGTACTCAGGATGCTGGGTGCTCATTACTCAGGGTGCTGTGTGCTCAGTACTCAGGGTGCTGGTTGCTCAGTCCTCAGGGTGCTCAGTGCTCAGGGTGCTGGGTGCTCAGTGCTCGGGGTGCTCGGTGCTCAGTGCTCGGGGTGCTGGGTGCTCAGTGCTCAGTACTCAGCGTGCTCTGTGCTCAGTGCTCAGAGTGTTGGATGCTCAGTACTCAGGGTGCTGGGTGCTCAGTGCTCAGTGCTCAGGGTGCTCAGTGCTCAGGGTGCTGGGTGCTCAGTGCTCAGTGCTCAGGGTGCTGGGTGCTCAGTGCTCAGTGCTCAGGGTGCTGGGTGTTCAGTACTCAGGGTGCTGGGTGCTCAGTACTCAGGGTGCTGGGTGCTCAGTGCTCAGGGTGCTGGGTGCTCAGTGCTCAGGATGCTGGGTGCTCAGTACTCAGGGTTCTGGGTGCTCAGTTCTCAGGGTGCTGGGTGCACAGTGTTCGGGGTGCTCGGTGCTCAGTGCTCAGGGTGCTGGGTGCTCAGTGCTCGGGGTGCTCGGTGCTCAGCACTCAGGGTGCTGGGTGCTCAGTACTCGGGGTGCTCGGTGCTCAGTACGCTGGGTGCTCAGTACTCAGGGTGCTGGGTGCTCAGTACTCAGGGTGCTGGGTGCTTAGTACCCAGGGTGCTGGGTGCTCATTGCTCAGGTTGCTGGGTGCTCAGTGCTCAGTACTCAGGGTGCTGGGTGCTCAGTGCTCAGGGTGCTGGGTGCTCACTGCTCAGGGTGCTGGGTGCTCGGTGCTCGGGGTGCTGGGTGCTTAGTGCTCGGGGTGCTGGGTGCTCAGTACTCAGGGTGCTGGGTGGTCAGTACTCACGGTGCTGGGTGCTCAGTACTCGGGGTGCTGGGTGCTCACTACTCAGGGTGCTGGGTGCTCAGTACTCAGAGTGCTGGGTGCTCAGTGCTCGGGGTTCTCGGTGCTCAGTACTCAGGGTGCTGGGTGCTCAGTGCTCAGTGTGCTGGGTGCTCAGTACTCAGTGTGCTGGGTGCTCAGTGCTCAGGGTGCTGGGTGCTCAGTACTCAGGGTGCTCAGTACTCAGGGTGCTGGGTGCTCAGTACTCAGGGTGCTCAGTACTCAGGGTGCTGGGTGCTCAGTGCTCGGGGTGCTGGGTGCTCAGTACTCAGGGTGCTCAGTACTCAGGGTGCTGGGTGCTCAGTGCTCGGGGTGCTGGGTGGTCAGTGCTCAGGGTGATCGGTGCTCAGTACTCAGGATGCTGGATGCTCAGTACTCAGGGTGCTGGGTGCTCAGTACTCAGGGTGCTGGTTGCTCAGTCCTCAGGGTGCTCAGTGCTCAGGGTGCTGGGTGCTCAGTGCTCGGGGTGCTCGGTGCTCAGTGCTCGGGGTGCTGGGTGCTCAGTGCTCAGTACTCAGCGTGCTCTGTGCTCAGTGCTCAGAGTGTTGGATGCTCAGTACTCAGGGTGCTGGGTGCTCAGTGCTCAGTGCTCAGGGTGCTCAGTGCTCAGGGTGCTGGGTGCTCAGTGCTCAGTACTCAGCGTGCTCTGTGCTCAGTGCTCAGAGTGTTGGATGCTCAGTACTCAGGGTGCTGTTGCTCAGTGCTCAGTGCTCAGGGTGCTCAGTGCTCGGGGTGCTGGGTGCTCAGTACTCAGGGTGCTCAGTACTCAGGGTGCTGGGTGCTCAGTGCTCGGGGTGCTGGGCGCTCAGTGCTCAGGGTGCTGGGTGCTCAGTGCTCAGTGCTCAGGGTGCTGGGTGCTCAGTGCTCAGTGCTCAGGGTGCTGGGTGTTCAGTACTCAGGGTGCTGGGTGCTCAGTACTCAGGGTGCTGGGTGCTCAGTGCTCAGGGTGCTGGGTGCTCAGTGCTCAGGATGCTGGGTGCTCAGTACTCAGGGTGCTGGGTGCTCAGTTCTCAGGGTGCTGGGTGCACAGTGTTCGGGGTGCTCGGTGCTCAGTGCTCAGGGTGCTGGGTGCTCAGTACTCAGGGTGCTGGGTGCTCCGTGCTCAGGGTGCTGGGTGCTCAGTGCTCGGGGTGCTGGGTGCTCAGTACTCAGGGTGCTGGGTGCTCAGTGCTCGGGGTGCTGGGTGCTCAGTGCTCGGGGTGCTGGGTGCTCAGTACTCGGGGTGCTGGGTGCTCAGTGCTCAGGGTGCTGGGTCTCAGTGCTCGGGGGTACTGGGTAATCAGTGCTCAGTACACAGGGTGCTGAGTGCTCAGTGCTCGGGGTGCTGGGTGCTCAGTGCTCAGTACTCAGGGTGCTGGGTGCTCAGTGCTCGGGGTGCTGGGTGCTCAGTGCTCGGGGTGCTTGGTGCTCAGTACTCAGGGTGCTGAGTGCTCAGTGCTCGGGGTGCTGGGTGCTCAGTGCTCAGTACTCAGGGTGCTGGGTGCTCAGTACTCAGGGTGCTGGGTGCTCAGTGCTCAGTACTCACCGTGCTGGGTGCTCAGTGCTCAGAGTGTTGGGTGCTCAGTAATCAGGGTGCTGGGTGCTCAGTGCTCAGTGCTCAGGGTGCTCAGTGCTCAGGGTGCTGGGTGCTCAGGGTGCTGGGTGCTCAGTGCTCGGGGTGATGGGTGCTCAGTGCTCAGGGTGCTGGGTGCTCAGTGCTCAGTGCTCAGGGTGCTGGGTGCTCAGTGCTCAGTGCTCAGGGTGCTGGGTGTTCAGTACTCAGGGTGCTGGGTGCTCAGTACTCAGGGTGCTGGGTGCTCAGTGCTCAGGGTGCTGGGTGCTCAGTGCTCAGGGTGCTGGGTGCTCCGTGCTCCGGGTGCTCGGTGCTCAGTACCCAGGGTGCTCGGTGCTCAGTGCTCAGGGTGCTGGGTGCTCCGTGCTCCGGGTGCTCGGTGCTCAGTACCCAGGGTGCTCGGTGCTCAGTACACAGGGTGCTGGGTGCTCAGTGCTCGGGGTGCTCGGTGCTCAGTACACAGGGTGCTGGGTGCTCAGTGCTCGGAGTGCTGGGTGCTCAGTACTCAGCGTGCTGGGTGCTCAGTACTCAAGGTGCTGGGTGCTCAGTGCTCAGGGTGCTGGGTGCTCAGTGCTCAGGGTGCTGGGTGCTCAGTGATCGGGGTTCTGGGTGCTCAGTACTCAGGGTGCTCAGTGCTCGGGGAGCTCGGTGCTCAGTACTCAGGGTGCTGGGTGCTCAGTCCTCAGTGCTCGGGGTCCTGGGTGCTCCGTGCTCGGGGTGCTGGGTGCTCAGTGCTCTGGGTGCTTAGTGCTCAGTACTCAGGGTGCTGGGTGCTCAGTACTCAGGGTGCTCAGTGCTCGGGGTGCTGGGTGCTCAGTGCTCAGGGTGATCGGTGCTCAGTACTCAGGATGCTGGGTGCTCAGTACTCAGGGTGCTGGGTGCTCAGTACTCAGGGTGCCGATTGCTCAGTGCTCGGGGTGCTGGGTGCTCAGTGCTCAGGGTGCTCAGTGCTCAGTACTCAGGGTGCTCAGTGCTCAGTACTCAGGGTGCTGGGTGCTCAGTGCTCAGGGTGCTGGGTGCTCAGTACTCAGGGTGCTGGGTGCTCGGTGCTCAGTACGCTGGGTGCTCAGTACTCAGGGTGCTGGGTGCTCAGTACTCAGGGTGCTCGGTGCTCAGTACTCAGGGTGCTGGGTGCTGAGTGCTCGGGGTGCTGGGTGCTCAGTACTCAGGGTGCTGGGTGCTCAGTGCTCGGGGTGCTCGGTGCTCAGTACGCTGGGTGCTCAGTACTCAGGGTGCTGGGTGCTCAGTACTCAGGGTGCTCGGTGCTTAGTACTCAGGGTGCTGGGTGCTCAGTGCTCAGGGTGCTGGGTGCTCAGTGCTCAGTACTCAGGGTGCTGGCTGCTCAGTGCTCAGGGTGCTGGGTGCTCACTGCTCAGGGTGCTGGGTGCTCGGTGCTCGGGGTGCTGGGTGCTTAGTGCTCGGTGTGCTGGGTGCTCAGTACTCAGGGTGCTGGGTGGTCAGTACTCACGGTGCTGGGTGCTCAGTACTTGGGGTGCTGGGTGCTCACTACTCAGGGTGCTGGGTGCTCAGTACTCAGAGTGCTGGGTGCTCAGTGCTCGGGGTGCTCGGTGCTCAGTACTCAGGGTGCTGGGTGCTCAGTGCTCAGGGTGCTGGGTGCTCAGTACTCAGTGTGCTGGGTGCTCAGTGCTCAGGGTGCTGGGTGCTCAGTACTCAGGGTGCTCAGTACTCAGGGTGCTGGGTGCTCAGTACTCAGGGTGCTCAGTACTCAGGGTGCTCGGTGCTCAGTACTCAGGGTGCTGGGTGCTCAGTGCTCAGGGTGCTAGGTCCTCAGTGCTCGGGGTGCTGGGTGCTCAGTGCTCAGGGTGCTGGGTGCTCACGACTCAGGATGCTGGGTGCTCAGTACTCTGGGTGCTGGGTGCTCAGTACTCGGGTGATGGGTGCTCAGGGCTCAGGGTGCTGGGTGCTCAGTGCTCGGGGTGCTAGGTGCTCAGTGCTCAGTACTCAAGGTGCTGGGGGCTCAGTGCTCGGGGTGCTGCGTGCTCCGTGCTCAGTACTCAGGGTGCTGGGTGCTCAGTGCTCGGGGTGCTGGGTGCTCAGTGCTCAGGGTGCTGGGTGCTCAGTGCTCAGGGTGCTGGGTGCTCAGTGCTCGGGGTGTTGGTTGCTCAGTACTCAGGGTGCTGGGTGCTCAGTACTCAGGGTGCTGGGTGCTCAGTGCTCGGGGTGCTGGGTGCTCAGTGCTCGGGGTGCTGGGTGCTCAGTTCTCGGGGTGCTCGGTGCTCAGTACTCAGGGTGCTGGGTGCTCAGTGCTCGGGGTGCTCAGTACTCAGGGTGCTGTGTTTCAGTGCTCAGGGTGCTGGGTGCTCAGTACTCAGGGTGCTCGGTGCTTAGTACTCAGGATGCTGGGTGCTCAGTGCTCGGGGTGCTCGGTGCTCGGTGCTCAAGGTGCTGGGTGCTCAGTACTCAGGGTGATCATTGCTCAGGGTGCTGGGTGCTCAGTACTCAGGGTGCTGGGTGGTCAGTACTCAGGGTGCTCAGTGCTCAGTAATCAGGGTGCTCCGTGCTCAGGGTGCTGGGTGCTGAGTGCTCGGGGTGCTCGGTGCTCAGTACTCAGGGTTCTGGGTGCTCAGCGCTCAGGGTGCTGGGTGCTCAGTACTCAGGGTGCTCGGTGCACGGGGTGCTGGGTGCTCAGAGTTCGGGGTGCTCGGTGCTCAGTACTCGGGGTGCTCAGTACTCAGTACTCAGGGTGCTGGGTGCTCAGTGCTCAGGGTGCTGGGTGCTCAGTACTCAGGGTGCTGGGTGCTCGGTGCTCAGTACGCTGGGTGCTCAGTGCTCAGGGTGCTGGGTGCTCAGTACTCAGGGTGCTCGGTGCTCAGTGCTCAGGGTGCTGGGTGCTCAGTGCTCGGTATGCTGGGTGTTCAGTACTCAGGGTGCTCGGTGCATAGTACTCTGGGGGCTGGGTGATCTGTACTCAGGGTGCTGGGTGCTCAGTGCTCAGTACTCAGCGTGCTCTGTGCTCAGTGCTCAGAGTGTTGGGTGCTCAGTACTCAGGGTGCTCTGTGCTCAGTGCTCAGTGCTCAGGGTGCTCAGTGCTCAGGCTGCTGGGTGCTCAGGGTGCTGGGTGCTCAGTGCTCGGGGTGCTGGGTGCTCAGTGCTCAGGGTGCTGGGTGCTCAGTGCTCAGGGTGCTGGGTGCTCAGTGCTCAGGAGGCTGGGTGCTCAGTGCTCGGGTTGCTCGGTGCTCAGTACTCAGGGTGCTGGGTGGTCAGTCCTCGGGGTGCTGGGTGCTCAGTTCTCTTTGTGCTCAGTGCTCAGTACTCAGGGTGCTGGGTGCTCAGTACTCAGGGTGCTGGGTGCTCAGTACTCAGGGAGCTCAGTGCTCGGGGTGCAGTGTGCTCAGTACTCAGGGTGCTGGGTGCTCAGTACTCAGGGTGCTCAGTACTCAGGGTGCTGGGTGCTCAGTGCTTGGGTTGCTGGGTGCTCAGTACTCAGGGTGCTGGGTGCTCAGTGCTCAGGGTGCTGGGTGCTCAGTGCTCGGCGTGCTGGGTGCTCATTCTCGGGGTGCTGGGTGCTCAGTACTCAGGGTGCTGGGTGCTCAGTGCTCGGGGTGCTCGGTGCTCAGTACACAGGGTGCTGGTTACTCAGTGCTCGGGCTGCTGGGTGCTCAGTACTCAGGGTGCTGGGTGCTCAGTGCTCAGTACTCACCGTGCTGGGTGCTCAGTGCTCAGAGTGTTGGGTGCTCAGTAATCAGGGTGCTGGGTGCTCAGTGCTCAGTGCTCAGGTTGCTCAGTGCTCAGGGTGCTGGGTGCTCAGTGCTCAGTGCTCAGGGTGCTGGGTGCTCAGTGCTCAGTGCTCAGGGTGCTGGGTGTTCAGTACTCAGGGTGCTGGGTGCTCAGTACTCAGGGTGCTGGGTGCTCAGTGCTCAGGGTGCTGGGTGCTCAGTGCTCAGGGTGCTGGGTGCTCAGTACTCAGGGTGCTGGGTGCTCAGTACTCAGGGTGCTCGGTGCTCAGTGCTCAGGGTGCTGGGTGCTCAGTGCTCGGTATGCTGGGTGTTCAGTACTCAGGGTGCTGGGTGCTCAGTACTCAGGGTGCTCAGTGCTCAGGGTGCTGGGTGCTCAGTGCTCAGGGTGCTGGGTGCTCAGTACTCAGGGTGCTGGGTGCTCAGTACTCAGGGTGCTCGGTGCTCAGTGCTCAGGGTGCTGGGTGCACAGTGCTAGGGGTGCTGGGTGCTCAGTTCTCGGGGTGCTGGGTGCTCAGTGCTCAGGGTGCTGGGTCTCAGTGCTTGGGGTACTGGGTACTCAGTCCTCAGTACACAGGGTGCTGGGTGCTCAGTGCTCGGGGTGCTGGGTGCTCAGTGCTCAGTACTCAGGGTGCTGGGTGCTCAGTGCTCGGGGTGCTGTGTGCTCAGTACTCAGGGTACTCGGTGCTCAGTACTCGGGGTGCTGGGTGCTCAGTACTCAGGGAGCTGGGTGCTCAGTACTCTGGGTGCTGGGTGCTCAGTACTCGGGTGCTGGGTGCTCAGGGCTCAGGGTGCTGGGTGCTCAGTGCTCGGGGTGCTGGGTGCTCATTGCTCAGTACTCAGGGTGCTGGGTGCTCAGTGCTCGGGGTGCTGGGTGCTCAGTGCTCAGTACTCAGGGTGCTGGGTGATCAGTGCTCAGGGTGCTGGGTGCTCAGTACTCAGTGTGCTGGGTGCTCAGTACTCAGGGTGCTGGGTGCTCAGTACTCAGGGTGCTCGGTGCTCAGTACTCAGGGTGCTGGGTGCTCAGTGCTCAGGGTGCTAGGTCCTCAGTGCTCGGGGTGCTGGGTGCTCAGTGCTCAGGGTGCTGGGTGCTCAGTACTCAGGGTGCTGGGTGCTCAGTACTCGGGGTGCTGGGTGCTCAGTACTCAGGATGCTGGGTGCTCAGTACTCTGGGTGCTGGGTGCTCAGTTCTCGGGTGATGGGTGCTCAGGGCTCAGGGTGCAGGGTGCTCAGTGCTCGGGGTGCTAGGTGCTCAGTGCTCAGTACTCAAGGTGCTGGGGGCTCAGTGCTCGGGGTGCTGGGTGCTCAGTGCTCAGTACTCAGGGTGCTGGGTGCTCAGGGCTAGGGGTGCTGGGTGCTCAGTGCTCAGGGTGCTGGGTGCTCAGTGCTCAGGGTGCTGGGTGCTCAGTGCTCGGGGTGTTGGTTGCTCAGTACTCAGGGTGCTGGGTGCTCAGTACTCAGGGTGCTGGGTGCTCAGTGCTGGTTGTGCTGGGTGCTCAGTGCTCGGGGTGCTGGGTGCTCAGTTCTCGGGGTGCTCGGTGCTCAGTACTCAGGGTGCTGGGTGCTCAGTGCTCGGGGTGCTCAGTACTAATGGTGCTGTGTGTTCAGTGCTCAGGGTGCTGGGTGCTCAGTACTCAGGTTGCTCGGTGCTTAGTACTCAGGATGCTGGGTGCTCAGTGCTCAGGGTGCTGGGTGCTCAGTACTCAGGGTGCTAGGTGCTCAGTGCTCGGGGTGCTCGGTGCTCAGTACGCTGGGTGCTCAGTACTCAGGGTGCTGGGTGCTCAGTACTCAGGGTGCTGGGTGCTCAGTACTCAGGGTTCTGGGGGCTTAGTACTCAGGGTGCTCAGTGCTCAGTGCTCGGGGTGCTGGGTGCTCAGTGCTCAGGGTGCTGGGTGCTCAGTACTCAGGGTGCTCGGTGCTCAGTGCTCGGGGTGCTGGGTGCTCAGTACTCAGGGTGCTCGGTGCTCAGTACTCAGGGTGCTCAGTGCTCAGTACTCAGGGTGCTGGGTGCTCAGTGCTCGGGGTGCTGGGTGCTCAGTGCTCGGGGTGCTGGGTGCTCAGTGCTCGGGGTGCTGGGTGCTCAGTGCTCAGAGTGCTGGGTGCTCAGTACTCAGGGTGATCCGTGCTCAGTACTCAGGGTGCTGGGTGCTCAGTGCTCAGGGTGCTCAGTGCTCAGTACTCAGGGTGCTGGGTGCTCAGTGCTCAGGGTGCTCGGTGCTCAGTACTCAGGGTGCTCAGTGCTCAGTACTCAGCGTGCTGGGTGCTCAGTGCTCAGGGTGCTGGGTGCTCAGTACTCAGGGTGCAGGGTGCTTAGTACTCAGTGTGCTCGGTCCTCAGTGCTCATGGTGCTGGGTGCTCAGTACTCAGGGTGCAGGGTGCTCAGTGCTCAGGGTGCTCAGTGCTCAGTACTCAGGGTGCTCGGTGCTCAGTGCTCAGGGTGCTGGGTGCTCAGTGCTCGGGGTGCTGGGTGCTCAGTGCTCAGGTGATCGGTGCTCAGTACTCAGGGTGCTGGGTGCTCAGTGCTCAGGGTGCTGGGTGCTCAGTTCTCAGGGTGCTCAGTGCTCAGGGTGCTGGGTGCTCAGTGCTCAGGGTGCTCGGTGCTCAGGGTGCTGGGTGCTCAGTCCTCAGGGTGCTCAGTGCTCAGGGTGCTGGGTGCTCAGTGCTCAGGGTGCTCAGTGCTCAGGGTGCTGGGTGCTCGGTGCTCGGGGTGCTGGGTGCTTAGTGCTCGGTGTGCTGGGTGCTCAGTACTCAGGGTGCTGGGTGGTCAGTACTCACGGTGCTGGGTGCTCAGTACTTGGGGTGCTGGGTGCTCACTACTCAGGGTGCTGGGTGCTCAGTACTCAGAGTGCTGGGTGCTCAGTGCTCGGGGTGCTCGGTGCTCAGTACTCAGGGTGCTGGGTGCTCAGTGCTCAGGGTGCTGGGTGCTCAGTACTCAGTGTGCTGGGTGCTCAGTGCTCAGGGTGCTGGGTGCTCAGTACTCAGGGTGCTCAGTACTCAGGGTGCTGGGTGCTCAGTACTCAGGGTGCTCAGTACTCAGGGTGCTCGGTGCTCAGTACTCAGGGTGCTGGGTGCTCAGTGCTCAGGGTGCTAGGTCCTCAGTGCTCGGGGTGCTGGGTGCTCAGTGCTCAGGGTGCTGGGTGCTCACGACTCAGGGTGCTGGGTGCTCAGTACTCGGGGTGCTGGGTGCTCAGTACTCAGGATGCTGGGTGCTCAGTACTCTGGGTGCTGGGTGCTCAGTACTCGGGTGATGGGTGCTCAGGGCTCAGGGTGCTGGGTGCTCAGTGCTCGGGGTGCTAGGTGCTCAGTGCTCAGTACTCAAGGTGCTGGGGGCTCAGTGCTCGGGGTGCTGCGTGCTCCGTGCTCAGTACTCAGGGTGCTGGGTGCTCAGTGCTCGGGGTGCTGGGTGCTCAGTGCTCAGGGTGCTGGGTGCTCAGTGCTCAGGGTGCTGGGTGCTCAGTGCTCGGGGTGTTGGTTGCTCAGTACTCAGGGTGCTGGGTGCTCAGTACTCAGGGTGCTGGGTGCTCAGTGCTCGGGGTGCTGGGTGCTCAGTGCTCGGGGTGCTGGGTGCTCAGTTCTCGGGGTGCTCGGTGCTCAGTACTCAGGGTGCTGGGTGCTCAGTGCTCGGGGTGCTCAGTACTCAGGGTGCTGTGTTTCAGTGCTCAGGGTGCTGGGTGCTCAGTACTCAGGGTGCTCGGTGCTTAGTACTCAGGATGCTGGGTGCTCAGTGCTCGGGGTGCTCGGTGCTCGGTGCTCAAGGTGCTGGGTGCTCAGTACTCAGGGTGATCATTGCTCAGGGTGCTGGGTGCTCAGTACTCAGGGTGCTGGGTGCTCAGTGCTCGGGGTGCTCGGTGCTCAGTACTCAGGGTGCTGGGTGCTGAGTGCTCGGGGTGCTGGGTGCTCAGTACTCAGGGTGCTGGGTGCTCAGTGCTCGGGGTGCTCGGTGCTCAGTACGCTGGGTGCTCAGTACTCAGGGTGCTGGGTGCTCAGTACTCAGGGTGCTCGGTGCTTAGTACTCAGGGTGCTGGGTGCTCAGTGCTCAGGGTGCTGGGTGCTCAGTGCTCAGTACTCAGGGTGCTGGCTGCTCAGTGCTCAGGGTGCTGGGTGCTCACTGCTCAGGGTGCTGGGTGCTCGGTGCTCGGGGTGCTGGGTGCTTAGTGCTCGGTGTGCTGGGTGCTCAGTACTCAGGGTGCTGGGTGGTCAGTACTCACGGTGCTGGGTGCTCAGTACTTGGGGTGCTGGGTGCTCACTACTCAGGGTGCTGGGTGCTCAGTACTCAGAGTGCTGGGTGCTCAGTGCTCGGGGTGCTCGGTGCTCAGTACTCAGGGTGCTGGGTGCTCAGTGCTCAGGGTGCTGGGTGCTCAGTACTCAGTGTGCTGGGTGCTCAGTGCTCAGGGTGCTGGGTGCTCAGTACTCAGGGTGCTCAGTACTCAGGGTGCTGGGTGCTCAGTACTCAGGGTGCTCAGTACTCAGGGTGCTCGGTGCTCAGTACTCAGGGTGCTGGGTGCTCAGTGCTCAGGGTGCTAGGTCCTCAGTGCTCGGGGTGCTGGGTGCTCAGTGCTCAGGGTGCTGGGTGCTCACGACTCAGGATGCTGGGTGCTCAGTACTCTGGGTGCTGGGTGCTCAGTACTCGGGTGATGGGTGCTCAGGGCTCAGGGTGCTGGGTGCTCAGTGCTCGGGGTGCTAGGTGCTCAGTGCTCAGTACTCAAGGTGCTGGGGGCTCAGTGCTCGGGGTGCTGCGTGCTCCGTGCTCAGTACTCAGGGTGCTGGGTGCTCAGTGCTCGGGGTGCTGGGTGCTCAGTGCTCAGGGTGCTGGGTGCTCAGTGCTCAGGGTGCTGGGTGCTCAGTGCTCGGGGTGTTGGTTGCTCAGTACTCAGGGTGCTGGGTGCTCAGTACTCAGGGTGCTGGGTGCTCAGTGCTCGGGGTGCTGGGTGCTCAGTGCTCGGGGTGCTGGGTGCTCAGTTCTCGGGGTGCTCGGTGCTCAGTACTCAGGGTGCTGGGTGCTCAGTGCTCGGGGTGCTCAGTACTCAGGGTGCTGTGTTTCAGTGCTCAGGGTGCTGGGTGCTCAGTACTCAGGGTGCTCGGTGCTTAGTACTCAGGATGCTGGGTGCTCAGTGCTCGGGGTGCTCGGTGCTCGGTGCTCAAGGTGCTGGGTGCTCAGTACTCAGGGTGATCATTGCTCAGGGTGCTGGGTGCTCAGTACTCAGGGTGCTGGGTGGTCAGTACTCAGGGTGCTCAGTGCTCAGTAATCAGGGTGCTCCGTGCTCAGGGTGCTGGGTGCTCAGTGCTCGGGGTGCTCGGTGCTCAGTACTCAGGGTTCTGGGTGCTCAGCGCTCAGGGTGCTGGGTGCTCAGTACTCAGGGTGCTCGGTGCACGGGGTGCTGGGTGCTCAGAGTTCGGGGTGCTCGGTGCTCAGTACTCGGGGTGCTCAGTACTCAGTACTCAGGGTGCTGGGTGCTCAGTGCTCAGGGTGCTGGGTGCTCAGTACTCAGGGTGCTGGGTGCTCGGTGCTCAGTACGCTGGGTGCTCAGTGCTCAGGGTGCTGGGTGCTCAGTACTCAGGGTGCTCGGTGCTCAGTGCTCAGGGTGCTGGGTGCTCAGTGCTCGGTATGCTGGGTGTTCAGTACTCAGGGTGCTCGGTGCATAGTACTCTGGGGGCTGGGTGATCTGTACTCAGGGTGCTGGGTGCTCAGTGCTCAGTACTCAGCGTGCTCTGTGCTCAGTGCTCAGAGTGTTGGGTGCTCAGTACTCAGGGTGCTCTGTGCTCAGTGCTCAGTGCTCAGGGTGCTCAGTGCTCAGGCTGCTGGGTGCTCAGGGTGCTGGGTGCTCAGTGCTCGGGGTGCTGGGTGCTCAGTGCTCAGGGTGCTGGGTGCTCAGTGCTCAGGGTGCTGGGTGCTCAGTGCTCAGGAGGCTGGGTGCTCAGTGCTCGGGTTGCTCGGTGCTCAGTACTCAGGGTGCTGGGTGGTCAGTCCTCGGGGTGCTGGGTGCTCAGTTCTCTTTGTGCTCAGTGCTCAGTACTCAGGGTGCTGGGTGCTCAGTACTCAGGGTGCTGGGTGCTCAGTACTCAGGGAGCTCAGTGCTCGGGGTGCAGTGTGCTCAGTACTCAGGGTGCTGGGTGCTCAGTACTCAGGGTGCTCAGTACTCAGGGTGCTGGGTGCTCAGTGCTTGGGTTGCTGGGTGCTCAGTACTCAGGGTGCTGGGTGCTCAGTGCTCAGGGTGCTGGGTGCTCAGTGCTCGGCGTGCTGGGTGCTCATTCTCGGGGTGCTGGGTGCTCAGTACTCAGGGTGCTGGGTGCTCAGTGCTCGGGGTGCTCGGTGCTCAGTACACAGGGTGCTGGTTACTCAGTGCTCGGGCTGCTGGGTGCTCAGTACTCAGGGTGCTGGGTGCTCAGTGCTCAGTACTCACCGTGCTGGGTGCTCAGTGCTCAGAGTGTTGGGTGCTCAGTAATCAGGGTGCTGGGTGCTCAGTGCTCAGTGCTCAGGTTGCTCAGTGCTCAGGGTGCTGGGTGCTCAGTGCTCAGTGCTCAGGGTGCTGGGTGCTCAGTGCTCAGTGCTCAGGGTGCTGGGTGTTCAGTACTCAGGGTGCTGGGTGCTCAGTACTCAGGGTGCTGGGTGCTCAGTGCTCAGGGTGCTGGGTGCTCAGTGCTCAGGGTGCTGGGTGCTCAGTACTCAGGGTGCTGGGTGCTCAGTACTCAGGGTGCTCGGTGCTCAGTGCTCAGGGTGCTGGGTGCTCAGTGCTCGGTATGCTGGGTGTTCAGTACTCAGGGTGCTGGGTGCTCAGTACTCAGGGTGCTCAGTGCTCAGGGTGCTGGGTGCTCAGTGCTCAGGGTGCTGGGTGCTCAGTACTCAGGGTGCTGGGTGCTCAGTACTCAGGGTGCTCGGTGCTCAGTGCTCAGGGTGCTGGGTGCACAGTGCTAGGGGTGCTGGGTGCTCAGTTCTCGGGGTGCTGGGTGCTCAGTGCTCAGGGTGCTGGGTCTCAGTGCTTGGGGTACTGGGTACTCAGTCCTCAGTACACAGGGTGCTGGGTGCTCAGTGCTCGGGGTGCTGGGTGCTCAGTGCTCAGTACTCAGGGTGCTGGGTGCTCAGTGCTCGGGGTGCTGTGTGCTCAGTACTCAGGGTACTCGGTGCTCAGTACTCGGGGTGCTGGGTGCTCAGTACTCAGGGAGCTGGGTGCTCAGTACTCTGGGTGCTGGGTGCTCAGTACTCGGGTGCTGGGTGCTCAGGGCTCAGGGTGCTGGGTGCTCAGTGCTCGGGGTGCTGGGTGCTCATTGCTCAGTACTCAGGGTGCTGGGTGCTCAGTGCTCGGGGTGCTGGGTGCTCAGTGCTCAGTACTCAGGGTGCTGGGTGATCAGTGCTCAGGGTGCTGGGTGCTCAGTACTCAGTGTGCTGGGTGCTCAGTACTCAGGGTGCTGGGTGCTCAGTACTCAGGGTGCTCGGTGCTCAGTACTCAGGGTGCTGGGTGCTCAGTGCTCAGGGTGCTAGGTCCTCAGTGCTCGGGGTGCTGGGTGCTCAGTGCTCAGGGTGCTGGGTGCTCAGTACTCAGGGTGCTGGGTGCTCAGTACTCGGGGTGCTGGGTGCTCAGTACTCAGGATGCTGGGTGCTCAGTACTCTGGGTGCTGGGTGCTCAGTTCTCGGGTGATGGGTGCTCAGGGCTCAGGGTGCAGGGTGCTCAGTGCTCGGGGTGCTAGGTGCTCAGTGCTCAGTACTCAAGGTGCTGGGGGCTCAGTGCTCGGGGTGCTGGGTGCTCAGTGCTCAGTACTCAGGGTGCTGGGTGCTCAGGGCTAGGGGTGCTGGGTGCTCAGTGCTCAGGGTGCTGGGTGCTCAGTGCTCAGGGTGCTGGGTGCTCAGTGCTCGGGGTGTTGGTTGCTCAGTACTCAGGGTGCTGGGTGCTCAGTACTCAGGGTGCTGGGTGCTCAGTGCTGGTTGTGCTGGGTGCTCAGTGCTCGGGGTGCTGGGTGCTCAGTTCTCGGGGTGCTCGGTGCTCAGTACTCAGGGTGCTGGGTGCTCAGTGCTCGGGGTGCTCAGTACTAATGGTGCTGTGTGTTCAGTGCTCAGGGTGCTGGGTGCTCAGTACTCAGGTTGCTCGGTGCTTAGTACTCAGGATGCTGGGTGCTCAGTGCTCAGGGTGCTGGGTGCTCAGTACTCAGGGTGCTAGGTGCTCAGTGCTCGGGGTGCTCGGTGCTCAGTACGCTGGGTGCTCAGTACTCAGGGTGCTGGGTGCTCAGTACTCAGGGTGCTGGGTGCTCAGTACTCAGGGTTCTGGGGGCTTAGTACTCAGGGTGCTCAGTGCTCAGTGCTCGGGGTGCTGGGTGCTCAGTGCTCAGGGTGCTGGGTGCTCAGTACTCAGGGTGCTCGGTGCTCAGTGCTCGGGGTGCTGGGTGCTCAGTACTCAGGGTGCTCGGTGCTCAGTACTCAGGGTGCTCAGTGCTCAGTACTCAGGGTGCTGGGTGCTCAGTGCTCGGGGTGCTGGGTGCTCAGTGCTCGGGGTGCTGGGTGCTCAGTGCTCGGGGTGCTGGGTGCTCAGTGCTCAGAGTGCTGGGTGCTCAGTACTCAGGGTGATCCGTGCTCAGTACTCAGGGTGCTGGGTGCTCAGTGCTCAGGGTGCTCAGTGCTCAGTACTCAGGGTGCTGGGTGCTCAGTGCTCAGGGTGCTCGGTGCTCAGTACTCAGGGTGCTCAGTGCTCAGTACTCAGCGTGCTGGGTGCTCAGTGCTCAGGGTGCTGGGTGCTCAGTACTCAGGGTGCAGGGTGCTTAGTACTCAGTGTGCTCGGTCCTCAGTGCTCATGGTGCTGGGTGCTCAGTACTCAGGGTGCAGGGTGCTCAGTGCTCAGGGTGCTCAGTGCTCAGTACTCAGGGTGCTCGGTGCTCAGTGCTCAGGGTGCTGGGTGCTCAGTGCTCGGGGTGCTGGGTGCTCAGTGCTCAGGTGATCGGTGCTCAGTACTCAGGGTGCTGGGTGCTCAGTGCTCAGGGTGCTGGGTGCTCAGTTCTCAGGGTGCTCAGTGCTCAGGGTGCTGGGTGCTCAGTGCTCAGGGTGCTCGGTGCTCAGGGTGCTGGGTGCTCAGTCCTCAGGGTGCTCAGTGCTCAGGGTGCTGGGTGCTCAGTGCTCAGGGTGCTCAGTGCTCAGGGTGCTGGGTGCTCGGTGCTCGGGGTGCTGGGTGCTTAGTGCTCGGTGTGCTGGGTGCTCAGTACTCAGGGTGCTGGGTGGTCAGTACTCACGGTGCTGGGTGCTCAGTACTTGGGGTGCTGGGTGCTCACTACTCAGGGTGCTGGGTGCTCAGTACTCAGAGTGCTGGGTGCTCAGTGCTCGGGGTGCTCGGTGCTCAGTACTCAGGGTGCTGGGTGCTCAGTGCTCAGGGTGCTGGGTGCTCAGTACTCAGTGTGCTGGGTGCTCAGTGCTCAGGGTGCTGGGTGCTCAGTACTCAGGGTGCTCAGTACTCAGGGTGCTGGGTGCTCAGTACTCAGGGTGCTCAGTACTCAGGGTGCTCGGTGCTCAGTACTCAGGGTGCTGGGTGCTCAGTGCTCAGGGTGCTAGGTCCTCAGTGCTCGGGGTGCTGGGTGCTCAGTGCTCAGGGTGCTGGGTGCTCACGACTCAGGGTGCTGGGTGCTCAGTACTCGGGGTGCTGGGTGCTCAGTACTCAGGATGCTGGGTGCTCAGTACTCTGGGTGCTGGGTGCTCAGTACTCGGGTGATGGGTGCTCAGGGCTCAGGGTGCTGGGTGCTCAGTGCTCGGGGTGCTAGGTGCTCAGTGCTCAGTACTCAAGGTGCTGGGGGCTCAGTGCTCGGGGTGCTGCGTGCTCCGTGCTCAGTACTCAGGGTGCTGGGTGCTCAGTGCTCGGGGTGCTGGGTGCTCAGTGCTCAGGGTGCTGGGTGCTCAGTGCTCAGGGTGCTGGGTGCTCAGTGCTCGGGGTGTTGGTTGCTCAGTACTCAGGGTGCTGGGTGCTCAGTACTCAGGGTGCTGGGTGCTCAGTGCTCGGGGTGCTGGGTGCTCAGTGCTCGGGGTGCTGGGTGCTCAGTTCTCGGGGTGCTCGGTGCTCAGTACTCAGGGTGCTCAGTGCTCAGTACTCAGCGTGCTGGGTGCTCAGTGCTCAGGGTGCTGGGTGCTCAGTACTCAGGGTGCAGGGTGCTTAGTACTCAGTGTGCTCGGTCCTCAGTGCTCATGGTGCTGGGTGCTCAGTACTCAGGGTGCAGGGTGCTCAGTGCTCAGGGTGCTCAGTGCTCAGTACTCAGGGTGCTCGGTGCTCAGTGCTCAGGGTGCTGGGTGCTCAGTGCTCGGGGTGCTGGGTGCTCAGTGCTCAGGTGATCGGTGCTCAGTACTCAGGGTGCTGGGTGCTCAGTGCTCAGGGTGCTGGGTGCTCAGTTCTCAGGGTGCTCAGTGCTCAGGGTGCTGGGTGCTCAGTGCTCAGGGTGCTCGGTGCTCAGGGTGCTGGGTGCTCAGTCCTCAGGGTGCTCAGTGCTCAGGGTGCTGGGTGCTCAGTGCTCAGGGTGCTCAGTGCTCAGGGTGCTGGGTGCTCGGTGCTCGGGGTGCTGGGTGCTTAGTGCTCGGTGTGCTGGGTGCTCAGTACTCAGGGTGCTGGGTGGTCAGTACTCACGGTGCTGGGTGCTCAGTACTTGGGGTGCTGGGTGCTCACTACTCAGGGTGCTGGGTGCTCAGTACTCAGAGTGCTGGGTGCTCAGTGCTCGGGGTGCTCGGTGCTCAGTACTCAGGGTGCTGGGTGCTCAGTGCTCAGGGTGCTGGGTGCTCAGTACTCAGTGTGCTGGGTGCTCAGTGCTCAGGGTGCTGGGTGCTCAGTACTCAGGGTGCTCAGTACTCAGGGTGCTGGGTGCTCAGTACTCAGGGTGCTCAGTACTCAGGGTGCTCGGTGCTCAGTACTCAGGGTGCTGGGTGCTCAGTGCTCAGGGTGCTAGGTCCTCAGTGCTCGGGGTGCTGGGTGCTCAGTGCTCAGGGTGCTGGGTGCTCACGACTCAGGGTGCTGGGTGCTCAGTACTCGGGGTGCTGGGTGCTCAGTACTCAGGATGCTGGGTGCTCAGTACTCTGGGTGCTGGGTGCTCAGTACTCGGGTGATGGGTGCTCAGGGCTCAGGGTGCTGGGTGCTCAGTGCTCGGGGTGCTAGGTGCTCAGTGCTCAGTACTCAAGGTGCTGGGGGCTCAGTGCTCGGGGTGCTGCGTGCTCCGTGCTCAGTACTCAGGGTGCTGGGTGCTCAGTGCTCGGGGTGCTGGGTGCTCAGTGCTCAGGGTGCTGGGTGCTCAGTGCTCAGGGTGCTGGGTGCTCAGTGCTCGGGGTGTTGGTTGCTCAGTACTCAGGGTGCTGGGTGCTCAGTACTCAGGGTGCTGGGTGCTCAGTGCTCGGGGTGCTGGGTGCTCAGTACTCAGGGTGCTGGGTGCTCAGTGCTCAGGGTGCTAGGTCCTCAGTGCTCGGGGTGCTGGGTGCTCAGTGCTCAGGGTGCTGGGTGCTCAGTACTCAGGGTGCTGGGTGCTCAGTACTCGGGGTGCTGGGTGCTCAGTACTCAGGATGCTGGGTGCTCAGTACTCTGGGTGCTGGGTGCTCAGTTCTCGGGTGATGGGTGCTCAGGGCTCAGGGTGCAGGGTGCTCAGTGCTCGGGGTGCTAGGTGCTCAGTGCTCAGTACTCAAGGTGCTGGGGGCTCAGTGCTCGGGGTGCTGGGTGCTCAGTGCTCAGTACTCAGGGTGCTGGGTGCTCAGGGCTAGGGGTGCTGGGTGCTCAGTGCTCAGGGTGCTGGGTGCTCAGTGCTCAGGGTGCTGGGTGCTCAGTGCTCGGGGTGTTGGTTGCTCAGTACTCAGGGTGCTGGGTGCTCAGTACTCAGGGTGCTGGGTGCTCAGTGCTGGTTGTGCTGGGTGCTCAGTGCTCGGGGTGCTGGGTGCTCAGTTCTCGGGGTGCTCGGTGCTCAGTACTCAGGGTGCTGGGTGCTCAGTGCTCGGGGTGCTCAGTACTAATGGTGCTGTGTGTTCAGTGCTCAGGGTGCTGGGTGCTCAGTACTCAGGTTGCTCGGTGCTTAGTACTCAGGATGCTGGGTGCTCAGTGCTCAGGGTGCTGGGTGCTCAGTACTCAGGGTGCTAGGTGCTCAGTGCTCGGGGTGCTCGGTGCTCAGTACGCTGGGTGCTCAGTACTCAGGGTGCTGGGTGCTCAGTACTCAGGGTGCTGGGTGCTCAGTACTCAGGGTTCTGGGGGCTTAGTACTCAGGGTGCTCAGTGCTCAGTGCTCGGGGTGCTGGGTGCTCAGTGCTCAGGGTGCTGGGTGCTCAGTACTCAGGGTGCTCGGTGCTCAGTGCTCGGGGTGCTGGGTGCTCAGTACTCAGGGTGCTCGGTGCTCAGTACTCAGGGTGCTCAGTGCTCAGTACTCAGGGTGCTGGGTGCTCAGTGCTCGGGGTGCTGGGTGCTCAGTGCTCGGGGTGCTGGGTGCTCAGTGCTCGGGGTGCTGGGTGCTCAGTGCTCAGAGTGCTGGGTGCTCAGTACTCAGGGTGATCCGTGCTCAGTACTCAGGGTGCTGGGTGCTCAGTGCTCAGGGTGCTCAGTGCTCAGTACTCAGGGTGCTGGGTGCTCAGTGCTCAGGGTGCTCGGTGCTCAGTACTCAGGGTGCTCAGTGCTCAGTACTCAGCGTGCTGGGTGCTCAGTGCTCAGGGTGCTGGGTGCTCAGTACTCAGGGTGCAGGGTGCTTAGTACTCAGTGTGCTCGGTCCTCAGTGCTCATGGTGCTGGGTGCTCAGTACTCAGGGTGCAGGGTGCTCAGTGCTCAGGGTGCTCAGTGCTCAGTACTCAGGGTGCTCGGTGCTCAGTGCTCAGGGTGCTGGGTGCTCAGTGCTCGGGGTGCTGGGTGCTCAGTGCTCAGGTGATCGGTGCTCAGTACTCAGGGTGCTGGGTGCTCAGTGCTCAGGGTGCTGGGTGCTCAGTTCTCAGGGTGCTCAGTGCTCAGGGTGCTGGGTGCTCAGTGCTCAGGGTGCTCGGTGCTCAGGGTGCTGGGTGCTCAGTCCTCAGGGTGCTCAGTGCTCAGGGTGCTGGGTGCTCAGTGCTCAGGGTGCTCAGTGCTCAGGGTGCTGGGTGCTCGGTGCTCGGGGTGCTGGGTGCTTAGTGCTCGGTGTGCTGGGTGCTCAGTACTCAGGGTGCTGGGTGGTCAGTACTCACGGTGCTGGGTGCTCAGTACTTGGGGTGCTGGGTGCTCACTACTCAGGGTGCTGGGTGCTCAGTACTCAGAGTGCTGGGTGCTCAGTGCTCGGGGTGCTCGGTGCTCAGTACTCAGGGTGCTGGGTGCTCAGTGCTCAGGGTGCTGGGTGCTCAGTACTCAGTGTGCTGGGTGCTCAGTGCTCAGGGTGCTGGGTGCTCAGTACTCAGGGTGCTCAGTACTCAGGGTGCTGGGTGCTCAGTACTCAGGGTGCTCAGTACTCAGGGTGCTCGGTGCTCAGTACTCAGGGTGCTGGGTGCTCAGTGCTCAGGGTGCTAGGTCCTCAGTGCTCGGGGTGCTGGGTGCTCAGTGCTCAGGGTGCTGGGTGCTCACGACTCAGGGTGCTGGGTGCTCAGTACTCGGGGTGCTGGGTGCTCAGTACTCAGGATGCTGGGTGCTCAGTACTCTGGGTGCTGGGTGCTCAGTACTCGGGTGATGGGTGCTCAGGGCTCAGGGTGCTGGGTGCTCAGTGCTCGGGGTGCTAGGTGCTCAGTGCTCAGTACTCAAGGTGCTGGGGGCTCAGTGCTCGGGGTGCTGCGTGCTCCGTGCTCAGTACTCAGGGTGCTGGGTGCTCAGTGCTCGGGGTGCTGGGTGCTCAGTGCTCAGGGTGCTGGGTGCTCAGTGCTCAGGGTGCTGGGTGCTCAGTGCTCGGGGTGTTGGTTGCTCAGTACTCAGGGTGCTGGGTGCTCAGTACTCAGGGTGCTGGGTGCTCAGTGCTCGGGGTGCTGGGTGCTCAGTGCTCGGGGTGCTGGGTGCTCAGTTCTCGGGGTGCTCGGTGCTCAGTACTCAGGGTGCTGGGTGCTCAGTGCTCGGGGTGCTCAGTACTCAGGGTGCTGTGTTTCAGTGCTCAGGGTGCTGGGTGCTCAGTACTCAGGGTGCTCGGTGCTTAGTACTCAGGATGCTGGGTGCTCAGTGCTCGGGGTGCTCGGTGCTCGGTGCTCAAGGTGCTGGGTGCTCAGTACTCAGGGTGATCATTGCTCAGGGTGCTGGGTGCTCAGTACTCAGGGTGCTGGGTGCTCAGTGCTCGGGGTGCTCGGTGCTCAGTACTCAGGGTTCTGGGTGCTCAGCGCTCAGGGTGCTGGGTGCTCAGTACTCAGGGTGCTCGGTGCACGGGGTGCTGGGTGCTCAGAGTTCGGGGTGCTCGGTGCTCAGTACTCGGGGTGCTCAGTACTCAGTACTCAGGGTGCTGGGTGCTCAGTGCTCAGGGTGCTGGGTGCTCAGTACTCAGGGTGCTGGGTGCTCGGTGCTCAGTACGCTGGGTGCTCAGTGCTCAGGGTGCTGGGTGCTCAGTACTCAGGGTGCTCGGTGCTCAGTGCTCAGGGTGCTGGGTGCTCAGTGCTCGGTATGCTGGGTGTTCAGTACTCAGGGTGCTCGGTGCATAGTACTCTGGGGGCTGGGTGATCTGTACTCAGGGTGCTGGGTGCTCAGTGCTCAGTACTCAGCGTGCTCTGTGCTCAGTGCTCAGAGTGTTGGGTGCTCAGTACTCAGGGTGCTCTGTGCTCAGTGCTCAGTGCTCAGGGTGCTCAGTGCTCAGGCTGCTGGGTGCTCAGGGTGCTGGGTGCTCAGTGCTCGGGGTGCTGGGTGCTCAGTGCTCAGGGTGCTGGGTGCTCAGTGCTCAGGGTGCTGGGTGCTCAGTGCTCAGGAGGCTGGGTGCTCAGTGCTCGGGTTGCTCGGTGCTCAGTACTCAGGGTGCTGGGTGGTCAGTACTCACGGTGCTGGGTGCTCAGTACTTGGGGTGCTGGGTGCTCACTACTCAGGGTGCTGGGTGCTCAGTACTCAGAGTGCTGGGTGCTCAGTGCTCGGGGTGCTCGGTGCTCAGTACTCAGGGTGCTGGGTGCTCAGTGCTCAGGGTGCTGGGTGCTCAGTACTCAGTGTGCTGGGTGCTCAGTGCTCAGGGTGCTGGGTGCTCAGTACTCAGGGTGCTCAGTACTCAGGGTGCTGGGTGCTCAGTACTCAGGGTGCTCAGTACTCAGGGTGCTCGGTGCTCAGTACTCAGGGTGCTGGGTGCTCAGTGCTCAGGGTGCTAGGTCCTCAGTGCTCGGGGTGCTGGGTGCTCAGTGCTCAGGGTGCTGGGTGCTCACGACTCAGGGTGCTGGGTGCTCAGTACTCGGGGTGCTGGGTGCTCAGTACTCAGGATGCTGGGTGCTCAGTACTCTGGGTGCTGGGTGCTCAGTACTCGGGTGATGGGTGCTCAGGGCTCAGGGTGCTGGGTGCTCAGTGCTCGGGGTGCTAGGTGCTCAGTGCTCAGTACTCAAGGTGCTGGGGGCTCAGTGCTCGGGGTGCTGCGTGCTCCGTGCTCAGTACTCAGGGTGCTGGGTGCTCAGTGCTCGGGGTGCTGGGTGCTCAGTGCTCAGGGTGCTGGGTGCTCAGTGCTCAGGGTGCTGGGTGCTCAGTGCTCGGGGTGTTGGTTGCTCAGTACTCAGGGTGCTGGGTGCTCAGTACTCAGGGTGCTGGGTGCTCAGTGCTCGGGGTGCTGGGTGCTCAGTGCTCGGGGTGCTGGGTGCTCAGTTCTCGGGGTGCTCGGTGCTCAGTACTCAGGGTGCTGGGTGCTCAGTGCTCGGGGTGCTCAGTACTCAGGGTGCTGTGTTTCAGTGCTCAGGGTGCTGGGTGCTCAGTACTCAGGGTGCTCGGTGCTTAGTACTCAGGATGCTGGGTGCTCAGTGCTCGGGGTGCTCGGTGCTCGGTGCTCAAGGTGCTGGGTGCTCAGTACTCAGGGTGATCATTGCTCAGGGTGCTGGGTGCTCAGTACTCAGGGTGCTGGGTGCTCAGTGCTCGGGGTGCTCGGTGCTCAGTACTCAGGGTTCTGGGTGCTCAGCGCTCAGGGTGCTGGGTGCTCATTACTCAGGGTGCTCGGTGCACGGGGTGCTGGGTGCTCAGAGTTCGGGGTGCTCGGTGCTCAGTACTCGGGGTGCTCAGTACTCAGTACTCAGGGTGCTGGGTGCTCAGTGCTCAGGGTGCTGGGTGCTCAGTACTCAGGGTGCTGGGTGCTCGGTGCTCAGTACGCTGGGTGCTCAGTGCTCAGGGTGCTGGGTGCTCAGTACTCAGGGTGCTCGGTGCTCAGTGCTCAGGGTGCTGGGTGCTCAGTGCTCGGTATGCTGGGTGTTCAGTACTCAGGGTGCTCGGTGCATAGTACTCTGGGGGCTGGGTGATCTGTACTCAGGGTGCTGGGTGCTCAGTGCTCAGTACTCAGCGTGCTCTGTGCTCAGTGCTCAGAGTGTTGGGTGCTCAGTACTCAGGGTGCTCTGTGCTCAGTGCTCAGTGCTCAGGGTGCTCAGTGCTCAGGCTGCTGGGTGCTCAGGGTGCTGGGTGCTCAGTGCTCGGGGTGCTGGGTGCTCAGTGCTCAGGGTGCTGGGTGCTCAGTGCTCAGGGTGCTGGGTGCTCAGTGCTCAGGAGGCTGGGTGCTCAGTGCTCGGGTTGCTCGGTGCTCAGTACTCAGGGTGCTGGGTGGTCAGTCCTCGGGGTGCTGGGTGCTCAGTTCTCTTTGTGCTCAGTGCTCAGTACTCAGGGTGCTGGGTGCTCAGTACTCAGGGTGCTGGGTGCTCAGTACTCAGGGAGCTCAGTGCTCGGGGTGCAGTGTGCTCAGTACTCAGGGTGCTGGGTGCTCAGTACTCAGGGTGCTCAGTACTCAGGGTGCTGGGTGCTCAGTGCTTGGGTTGCTGGGTGCTCAGTACTCAGGGTGCTGGGTGCTCAGTGCTCAGGGTGCTGGGTGCTCAGTGCTCGGCGTGCTGGGTGCTCATTCTCGGGGTGCTGGGTGCTCAGTACTCAGGGTGCTGGGTGCTCAGTGCTCGGGGTGCTCGGTGCTCAGTACACAGGGTGCTGGTTACTCAGTGCTCGGGGTGCTGGGTGCTCAGTACTCAGGGTGCTGGGTGCTCAGTGCTCAGTACTCACCGTGCTGGGTGCTCAGTGCTCAGAGTGTTGGGTGCTCAGTAATCAGGGTGCTGGGTGCTCAGTGCTCAGGGTGCTCAGTGCTCAGGGTGCTGGGTGCTCAGTGCTCAGTGCTCAGTGCTCAGGGTGCTGGGTGCTCAGTGCTCAGTGCTCAGGGTGCTGGGTGTTCAGTACTCAGGGTGCTGGGTGCTCAGTACTCAGGGTGCTGGGTGCTCAGTGCTCAGGGTGCTGGGTGCTCAGTGCTCAGGGTGCTGGGTGCTCAGTACTCAGGGTGCTGGGTGCTCAGTACTCAGGGTGCTCGGTGCTCAGTGCTCAGGGTGCTGGGTGCTCAGTGCTCGGTATGCTGGGTGTTCAGTACTCAGGGTGCTGGGTGCTCAGTACTCAGGGTGCTCAGTGCTCAGGGTGCTGGGTGCTCAGTGCTCAGGGTGCTGGGTGCTCAGTACTCAGGGTGCTGGGTGCTCAGTACTCAGGGTGCTCGGTGCTCAGTGCTCAGGGTGCTGGGTGCACAGTGCTAGGGGTGCTGGGTGCTCAGTTCTCGGGGTGCTGGGTGCTCAGTGCTCAGGGTGCTGGGTCTCAGTGCTTGGGGTACTGGGTACTCAGTCCTCAGTACACAGGGTGCTGGGTGCTCAGTGCTCGGGGTGCTGGGTGCTCAGTGCTCAGTACTCAGGGTGCTGGGTGCTCAGTGCTCGGGGTGCTGTGTGCTCAGTACTCAGGGTACTCGGTGCTCAGTACTCGGGGTGCTGGGTGCTCAGTACTCAGGGAGCTGGGTGCTCAGTACTCTGGGTGCTGGGTGCTCAGTACTCGGGTGCTGGGTGCTCAGGGCTCAGGGTGCTGGGTGCTCAGTGCTCGGGGTGCTGGGTGCTCATTGCTCAGTACTCAGGGTGCTGGGTGCTCAGTGCTCGGGGTGCTGGGTGCTCAGTGCTCAGTACTCAGGGTGCTGGGTGATCAGTGCTCAGGGTGCTGGGTGCTCAGTACTCAGTGTGCTGGGTGCTCAGTACTCAGGGTGCTGGGTGCTCAGTACTCAGGGTGCTCGGTGCTCAGTACTCAGGGTGCTGGGTGCTCAGTGCTCAGGGTGCTAGGTCCTCAGTGCTCGGGGTGCTGGGTGCTCAGTGCTCAGGGTGCTGGGTGCTCAGTACTCAGGGTGCTGGGTGCTCAGTACTCGGGGTGCTGGGTGCTCAGTACTCAGGATGCTGGGTGCTCAGTACTCTGGGTGCTGGGTGCTCAGTTCTCGGGTGATGGGTGCTCAGGGCTCAGGGTGCAGGGTGCTCAGTGCTCGGGGTGCTAGGTGCTCAGTGCTCAGTACTCAAGGTGCTGGGGGCTCAGTGCTCGGGGTGCTGGGTGCTCAGTGCTCAGTACTCAGGGTGCTGGGTGCTCAGGGCTAGGGGTGCTGGGTGCTCAGTGCTCAGGGTGCTGGGTGCTCAGTGCTCAGGGTGCTGGGTGCTCAGTGCTCGGGGTGTTGGTTGCTCAGTACTCAGGGTGCTGGGTGCTCAGTACTCAGGGTGCTGGGTGCTCAGTGCTGGGGGTGCTGGGTGCTCAGTGCTCGGGGTGCTGGGTGCTCAGTTCTCGGGGTGCTCGTTGCTCAGTACTCAGGGTGCTGGGTGCTCAGTGCTCGGGGTGCTCAGTACTAATGGTGCTGTGTGTTCAGTGCTCAGGGTGCTGGGTGCTCAGTACTCAGGTTGCTCGGTGCTTAGTACTCAGCATGCTGGGTGCTCAGTGCTCAGGGTGCTGGGTGCTCAGTACTCAGGGTGCTAGGTGCTCAGTGCTCGGGGTGCTCGGTGCTCAGTACGCTGGGTGCTCAGTACTCAGGGTGCTGGGTGCTCAGTACTCAGGGTGCTGGGTGCTCAGTACTCAGGGTTCTGGGGGCTTAGTACTCAGGGTGCTCAGTGCTCAGTGCTCGGGGTGCTGGGTGCTCAGTGCTCAGGGTGCTGGGTGCTCAGTACTCAGGGTGCTCGGTGCTCAGTGCTCGGGGTGCTGGGTGCTCAGTACTCAGGGTGCTCGGTGCTCAGTACTCAGGGTGCTCAGTGCTCAGTACTCAGGGTGCTGGGTGCTCAGTGCTCGGGGTGCTGGGTGCTCAGTGCTCGGGGTGCTGGGTGCTCAGTGCTCGGGGTGCTGGGTGCACAGTGCTCAGAGTGCTGGGTGCTCAGTACTCAGGGTGATCCGTGCTCAGTACTCAGGGTGCTGGGTGCTCAGTGCTCAGGGTGCTCAGTGCTCAGTACTCGGGGTGCTGGGTGCTCAGTGCTCAGGGTGCTCGGTGCTCAGTACTCAGGGTGATCAGTGCTCAGTACTCAGCGTGCTGGGTGCTCAGTGCTCAGGGTGCTGGGTGCTCAGTACTCAGGGTGCAGGGTGCTTAGTACTCAGTGTGCTCGGTCCTCAGTGCTCATGGTGCTGGGTGCTCAGTACTCAGGGTGCAGGGTGCTCAGTGCTCAGGGTGCTCAGTGCTCAGTACTCAGGGTGCTCGGTGCTCAGTGCTCAGGGTGCTGGGTGCTCAGTGCTCGGGGTGCTGGGTGCTCAGTGCTCAGGTGATCGGTGCTCAGTACTCAGGGTGCTGGGTGCTCAGTGCTCAGGGTGCTGGGTGCTCAGTTCTCAGGGTGCTCAGTGCTCAGGGTGCTGGGTGCTCAGTGCTCAGGGTGCTCGGTGCTCAGGGTGCTGGGTGCTCAGTCCTCAGGGTGCTCAGTGCTCAGGGTGCTGGGTGCTCAGTGCTCAGGGTGCTCAGTGCTCAGGGTGCTGGGTGCTCAGTGCTCGGGGTGCTCGGTGCTCAGTACTCAGGGTGCTCAGTGCTCAGTGCTCTGGGTGCTGGGTGCTCAGTGCTCGGGGTGCTGGGTGCTTAGTGCTCAGGGTGCTGGGTTCTCAGTACTCAGGGTGCTCAGTTCTCAGGGTGCTGGGTGCTCAGTGCTCTGGGTGCTGGGTACTCAGAGCTCAGTAAACAGGGTGCTGGGTGCTCAGTGCTCGGGGTGCTGGGTGCTCAGTGCTCAGTACTCAGGGTGCTGGGTGCTCAGTGCTCTGGGTGCTGGATGCTCAGTACTCAGGGTGCTGGGTGCTCAGTGCTCAGGGTGCTGGGTGCTCAGTACTCAGTGTGCTGGGTGCTCAGTGCTCAGGGTGCTGGGTGCTCAGTACTCAGGGTGCTGGGTACTCAATTCTCAGGGTGCTCGGTGCTCAGTACTCGGGGTGCTGGGTGCTCATTCTCAGGGTGCTGGGTGCTCAGTGCTCGCTGTGATGGGTGCTCAGTACTCAGGGTGCTGGTTGCTCAGTGCTCAGGGTGCTGGGTGCTCAGTACTTAGGGTGCTGGGTGCTCAGTGCTCAGGGTGCTGGGTGCTCAGTACTCAGGGTGCTGGGTGCTCAGTGCTCAGGGTGCTGGGTGCTCAGTACTCAGGGTGCTGGATGCTCAGTGCTCAGGGTGCTGGGTGCTCAGTGCTCAGGGTGCTGGGTGCTCAGTACTCAGGGCGCTAGGTGCTCGGTGCTCAGTACGCTGGGTGCTCAGTACTCAGGGTGCTGGGTGCTCAGTACTCAGGGTGCTGGGTGCTCAGTACTCAGGGTGCTCGGTGCTCAGTACTCAGGGTGCTGGGTGCTCAGTGCTCAGGGTGCTGGGTGCTCAGTACTCAGGGTGCTAGGTGCTCAGTGCTCGGGGTGCTCGGTGCTCAGTACGCTGGGTGCTCAGTACTCAGGGTGCTGGGTGCTCAGTACTCAGGGTGCTGGGTGCTCAGTACTCAGGGTGCTGGGTGCTTAGTACTCAGGGTGCTGGGTGCTCAGTACTCGTTGTGCTGGGTGCTCAGTGCTCAGGGTTCTGGGTGCTCAGTACTCAGGGTGCTAAGAGCTCAGGGTGCTCAGTGCTCGGGGTGCTGGATGCTCAGTGCTCAGTGCACAGGGTGCTGGGTGCTCAGTCCTCTGGGTGCTGGGTGCTCAGTTCTCTGGGTGCTCAGTGCTCAGTACTCAGGGTGCTGGGTGCTCAGTACTCAGGGAGCTGGGTGCTCAGTACTCAGGGAGCTCAGTGCTCGGGGTGCAGGGTGCTCAGTACTCAGGGTGCTGGGTGCTCAGTACTCAGGGTGCTCAGTACTCAGGGTGCTGGGTGCTCAGTGCTCGGGGTGCTGGGTGCTCAGTACTCAGGGTGCTGGGTGCTCAGTGCTCAGGGTGCTGGGTGCTCAGTGCTCGGGGTGCAGGGTGCTCATTCTCGGGGTGCTGGGTGCTCAGTACTCAGGGTGCTGGGTGCTCAGTGCTCGGGGTGCTCGGTGCTCAGTACACAGGGTGCTGGGTGCTCAGTGCTCGGGGTGCTGGGTGCTCAGTACTCAGGGTGCTGGGTGCTCAGTGCTCAGTACTTAGCGTGCTCTGTGCTCAGTGCTCAGAGTGTTGGGTGCTCAGTACTCAGGGTGCTCTGTGCTCAGTGCTCAGTGCTCAGTGTGCTCAGTGCTCAGGCTGCTGGGTGCTCAGGGTGCTGGGTGCTCAGTGCTCGGGGTGCTGGGTGCTCAGTGCTCAGGGTGCTGGGTGCTCAGTGCTCGGGGTGCTGGGTGCTCAGTGCTCAGGGTGCTGGGTGCTCAGTGCTCGGGGTGCTCGGTGCTCAGTACTCAGGGTGCTGGGTGGTCAGTCCTCGGGGTGCTGGGTGCTCAGTTCTCTTTGTGCTCAGTCCTCAGTACTCAGGGTGCTGGGTGCTCAGTACTCAGGGTGCTGGGTGCTCAGTACTCAGGGAGCTCAGTGCTCGGGGTGCAGGGTGCTCAGTACTCAGGGTGCTGGGAGCTCAGTACTCAGGGTGCTCAGTACTCAGGGTGCTGGGTGCTCAGTGCTTGGGGTGCTGGGTGCTCAGTACTCAGGGTGATGGGTGCTCAGTGCTCAGGGTGCTGGGTGCTCAGTGCTCGGCGTGCTGGGTGCTCATTCTCGGGGTGCTGGGTGCTCAGTACTCAGGGTGCTGGGTGCTCAGTGCTCGGGGTGCTCGGTGCTCAGTACACAGGGTGCTGGGTGCTCAGTGCTCGGGGTGCTGGGTGCTCAGTACTCAGGGTGCTGGGTGCTCAGTGCTCAGTACACACCGTGCTGGGTGCTCAGTGCTCAGAGTGTTGGGTGCTCAGTAATCAGGGTGCTGGGTGCTCAGTGCTCAGTGCTCAGGGTGCTCAGTGCTCAGGGTGCTGGGTGCTCAGGGTGCTGGGTGCTCAGTGCTCGGGGTGATGGGTGCTCAGTGCTCAGGGTGCTGGGTGCTCAGTGCTCAGTGCTCAGGGTGCTGGGTGCTCAGTGCTCAGTGCTCAGGGTGCTGGGTGTTCAGTACTCAGGGTGCTGGGTCCTCAGTAATCACGGTGCTGGGTGCTCAGTGCTCAGGGTGCTGGGTGCTCAGTGCTCAGGGTGCTGGGTGCTCAGTACTCAGGGTGCTGGGTGCTCAGTACTCAGGGTGCTCGGTGCTCAGTGCTCAGGGTGCTGGGTGCTCAGTGCTCGGTGTGCTGGGTGTTCAGTACTCAGGGTGCTGGGTGCTCAGTACTCAGGGTGCTGGGTGCTCAGTGCTCAGGGTGCTGGGTGCTCAGTGCTCAGGGTGCTGGGTGCTCAGTACTCAGGGTGCTGGGTGCTCAGTGCTCAGGGTGCTGGGTGCACAGTGCTCGGGGTGCTGGGTGCTCAGTTCTCGGGGTGCTGGGTGCTCAGTGCTCAGGGTGCTGGGTCTCAGTGCTCGGGGGTACTGGGTACTCAGTGCTCAGTACACAGGGTGCTGTGTGCTCAGTGCTCGGGGTGCTGGGTGCTCAGTGCTCAGTACTCAGGGTGCTGGGTGCTCAGTGCTCGGGGTGCTGTGTGCTCAGTACTCAGGGTACTCGGTGCTCAGTACTCAGGGTGCTGGGTGCTCAGTACTCAGGGAGCTGGGTGCTCAGTACTCTGGGTGCTGGGTGCTCAGTACTCGGGTGCTGGGTGCTCAGGGCTCAGGGTGCTGGGTGCTCAGTGCTCGGGGTGCTGGGTGCTCATTGCTCAGTACTCAGGGTGCTGTGTGCTCAGTGCTCGGGGTGCTGGGTGCTCAGTGCTCAGTACTCAGGGTGCTGGGTGATCAGTGCTCAGGGTGCTGGGTGCTCAGTACTCAGTGTGCTGGGTGCTCAGTACTCAGGGTGCTGGGTGCTCAGTACTCAGGGTGCTCGGTGCTCAGTACTCAGGGTGCTGGGTGCTCAGTGCTCAGGGTGCTAGGTCCTCAGTGCTCGGGGTGCTGGGTGCTCAGTGCTCAGGGTGCTGGGTGCTCAGTACTCAGGGTGCTGGGTGCTCAGTACTCGGGGTGCTGGGTGCTCAGTACTCAGGATGCTGGGTGCTCAGTACTCTGGGTGCTGGGTGCTCAGTACTCGGGTGATGGGTGCTCAGGGCTCAGGGTGCTGGGTGCTCAGTGCTCGGGGTGCTAGGTGCTCAGTGCTCAGTACTCAAGGTGCTGGCGTCTCAGTGCTCGGGGTGCTGGGTGCTCAGTGCTCAGTACTCAGGGTGCTGGGTGCTCAGTGCTCGGGGTGCTGGGTGCTCAGTGCTCAGGGTGCTGGGTGCTCAGTGCTCAGGGTGCTGGGTGCTCAGTGCTTGGGGTGTTGGTTGCTCAATACTCAGGGTGCTGGGTGCTCAGTACTCAGGGTGCTGGGTGCTCAGTGCTCGGGGTGCTGGGTGCTGAGTGCTCGGGGTGCTGGGTGCTCAGTTCTCGGGGTGCTCGGTGCTCAGTACTCAGGGTGCTGGGTGCTCAGTGCTCCGGGTGCTCAGTACTCAGGGTGCTGTGTGTTCAGTGCTCAGGGTGCTGGGTGCTCAGTACTCAGGGTGCTCGGTGCTTAGTACTCAGGATGCTGGGTGCTCAGTGCTCGGGGTGCTCGGTGCTCGGTGCTCAAGGTGCTGGGTGCTCAGTACTCAGGGTGATCATTGCTCAGGGTGCTGGGTGCTGGATGCTCAGTATTCAGGGTGCTGGGTGCTCAGTGCTCAGGGTGCTGGGTGCTCAGTACTCAGTGTGCTGGGTGCTCAGTGCTCAGGGTGCTGGGTGCTCAGTACTCAGGGTGCTGGGTACTCAGTGCTCAGGGTGCTCGGTGCTCAGTACTCGGGGTGCTGGGTGCTCATTCTCAGGGTGCTGGGTGCTCAGTGCTCGGGGTGATGGGTGCTCAGTACTCAGGGTGCTGGGTGCTCAGTGCTCAGCGTGCTGGGTGCTCAGTACTCAGGGTGCTGGGTGCTCAGTACTCAGGGTGCTGGGTGCTCAGTACTCAGGGTGCTGGGTGCTCAGGGCTCAGGGTGCTGGGTGCTCAGTACTCAGGGGGCTGGGAGCTCAGTGCTCAGGGTGATCGGTGCTCAGTACTCAGGGTGCTGGGTGCTCAGTGCTCAGGGTGCTGGGTGCTCAGTACTCAGGGTGCTCGGTGCTCAGTACTCAGGGTGCTGGGTGCTCAGTGCTCAGGGTGTTGGGTGCTCAGTACTCAGGGTGCTAGGTGCTCAGTGCTCGGGGTGCTCGGTGCTCAGTACTCGGGGTGCTGGGTGCTCAGTGCTCAGGGTGCTGGGTGCTCAGTACTCAGGGTGCTCGGTGCTCAGTACTCAGGGTGCTGGGTGCTCAGTGCTCAGGGTGCTGGGTGCTCAGTACTCAGGGTGCTCGGTGCTCAGTACTCAGGGTGCTGGGTGCTCAGTGCTCAGGGTGCTGGGTGCTCAGTACTCAGGGTGCTAGGTGCTCAGTGCTCGGGGTGCTCGGTGCTCAGTACTCGGGGTGCTGGGTGCTCATTCTCAGGGTGCTGGGTGCTCAGTGCTCGGGATGATGGGTGCTCAGTACTCAGGGTGCTGGGTGCTCAGTGCTCAGGGTGCTGGGTGCTCAGTACTCAGGGTGCTGGGTGCTCAGTGCTCAGGGTGCTGGGTGCTCAGTACTCAGGGGGCTGGGAGCTCAGTGCTCAGGGTGATCGGTGGTCAGTACTCAGGGTGCTGGGTGCTCAGTGCTCAGGGTGCTGGGTGCTCAGTGCTCAGGGTGCTGGGTGCTCAGTACTCAGGGTGCTGGCTGCGCGGTGCTCAGTACGCTGGGTGCTCAGTACTCAGGGTGCTGGGTGCTCAGTACTCAGGCGCTGGGTGCTCAGTACTCAGGGTGCTCGGTGCTCAGTACTCAGGGTGCTGGGTGCTCAGTGCTCAGGGTGCTGGGTGCTCAGTACTCAGGGTGCTAGGTGCTCAGTGCTCGGGGTGCTCGGTGCTCAGTACGCTGGGTGATCAGTACTCAGGGTGCTGGGTAATCAGTACTCAGGGTGCTGGGTGCTCAGTGCTCGGTTTGCTGGGTGCTCAGTGCTCGGGGTGCTCGGTGCTCAGTGCTCGGGGTGCTGGATGCTCAGTATTCAGGGTGCTGGGTGCTCAGTGCTCAGGGTGCTGGGTGCTCAGTACTCAGTGTGCTGGGTGCTCAGTGCTCAGGGTGCTGGGTGCTCAGTACTCAGGGTGCTGGGTACTCAGTGCTCAGGGTGCTCGGTGCTCAGTACTCGGGGTGCTGGGTGCTCATTCTCAGGGTGCTGGGTGCTCAGTGCTCGGGGTGATGGGTGCTCAGTACTCAGGGTGCTGGGTGCTCAGTGCTCAGGGTGCTGGGTGCTCAGTACTCAGGGTGCTGGGTGCTCAGTACTCAGGGTGCTGGGTGCTCAGTACTCAGTGTGCTGGGTGCTCAGGGCTCAGGGTGCTGGGTGCTCAGTACTCAGGGGGCTGGGAGCTCAGTGCTCAGGGTGATCGGTGCTCAGTACTCAGGGTGCTGGGTGCTCAGTGCTCAGGGTGCTGGGTGCTCAGTGCTCAGGGTGCTGGGTGCTCAGTGCTCGGGGTGCTCGGTGCTCAGTACTCAGGGTGCTGAGTGCTCAGTACTCAGGGTGCTGAGTGCTCAGTACTCAGGGTGCTGTGTGCTCAGTGCTCGGGGTGCTGGGTGCTCAGTGCTCAGGGTGATCGGTGCTCAGTACTCAGGGTGCTGGGTGCTCAGTGCTCAGGGTGCTGGGTGCTCAGTCCTCAGGGTGCTCAGTGCTCAGGGTGCTGGGTGCTCAGTGCTCGGGGTGCTTGGTGCTCAGTACTCAGGGTGCTGAGTGCTCAGTACTCAGGGTGCTGGGTGCTCAGTACTCAGGGTGCTGCGTGATCAGTGCTCAGGGTGCTGGGTGATCAGTGCTCGGGGTGCTGGGTGCTCAGTGCTCGGGGTGCTGGGTGCTCAGTGCTCAGAGCTCAGGGTGCTGGGTGCTCAGTGCTCAGTGCTCAGGGTGCTGGTTGCTCAGTACTCAGGGTGCTGGGTGCTCAGTACTCAGGGTGCTGGGTGATCAGTGCTCAGGGTGATGGGTGATCAGTGCTCGGGGTGCTGGGTGCTCAGTGCTCGGGGTGCTGGGTGCTCAGTGCTCAGAGCTCAGGGTGCTGGGTGCTCAGTGCTCAGTGCTCAGGGTGCTGGTTGCTCAGTACTCAGGGTGCTGGGTGCTCAGTACTCAGGGTGCTGGGTGCTCAGTGCTCAGGGTGCTGGGTGCTCAGTACTCAGGGTGCTGGGTGATCAGTGCTCGGGGTGCTGTGTGCTCAGTGCTCAGGGTACTGGGTGCTCAGTGCTCAGGGTGCTGGGTGCTCAGTACTCAGGGTGCTCGGTGCTCAGTACTCAGGGTTGTCAGTGCTCAGTACTCAGGGTGCTGGGTACTCAGTTCTCAGGGTCCTGGGTGCTCAGTACTCAGGGTGCTCAGTGCTCAGTACTCAGAGTGCTGGGTGTTCAGTACTCAGGGTGCTCAGTACTCAGGGTGCTGGGTGCTCAATGCTCAGGGTGCTGGGTGCTCAGTACTCAGGGTGCTGGGTGCTCAGTGCTCGGGGTGCTGGGTGCTCAGTGCTCATGGTGCTGGGTGCTCAGTACTCAGGGTGCTGGGTGCTCAGGGCTCGAGGTGCTCGGTGCTCAGTACTCAAGGTGCTGGGTGCTCAGTGCTCAGGGTGCTGGGTCCTCAGTCCTCGGGGTGCTCCGTGTTAAGGGTGCTGGGTGCTCAGTGCTTGGGGTGCTCGGTGCTCAGTACTCAGGGTGCTGAGTGCTCAGTACTCAGGGTGCCGGGTGCTCAGTACTCAGGGTGCTGGGTGCTCAGTGCTCGGGGTGCTGGGTGCTCAGTGCTCAGGGTGCTCAGTGCTCAGTACTCAGGGTGCTGGGTGCTCAGTACTCAGGGTGCTAGGTGCTCAGTGCTCAGGGTGCTCGGTGCTCAGTACGCTGGGTGATCAGTACTCAGGGTGCTGGGTACTCAGTACTCAGGGTGCTGGGTGCTCAGTGCTCGGGGTGCTGGGTGTTCAGTGCTCGGGGTGCTCGGTGCTCAGTGCTCGGGGTGCTTGGTGCTCAGTAATCAGGGTACTGGGTGCTCAGTACTCGTTGTGCTGGGTGCTCAGTGCTCATGGTGCTTGGTGCTCAGTACTCAGGGTGCTTGGTGCTCAGTGCTCGGGGTGCTGGGTGCTCAGTACTCAGGGTGCTCGGTGATCAGTACTCAGGGTGCTGGGTGCTCAGTATTCGGGGTGCTGAGTGCTCAGTGCTCAGGGTGCTGGGTGCTCAGTACTCAGGGTGCTGGGTGCTCAGTGGTCAGTGTGCTGGGTGCTCAGTGCTCGGGGTGCTGGGTGCTCAGTACTCAGGGTGCTGGGTGCTCAGTGCTCGGCTTGCTGGGTGCTCAGTGCTCAGGTTATCGGTGCTCAGTACTCAGGGTGCTGGGTGCTCAGTGCTCAGGGTGCTGGGTGCTCAGTCCTCAGGGTGCTCAGTGCTCAGGGTGCTGGGTGCTCAGTGCTCGGGGTGCTGGGTGGTCAGTACTCAGGGTGCTCAGTTCTCAGTACTCAGAGTGCTTTGTGCTCAGTGCTCAGGGTGCTCAGTGCTCAGTACTCAGAGTGCTGGGTGCTCAGTGCTCAGGGTGCTCGGTGCTCAGTACTCAGGGTGCTCAGTGCTCAGTACTCAGCGTGCTGGGTGCTCAGTGCTCAGGGTGCTGGGTGCTCAGTACTCAGGGTGCAGGGTGCTCAGTGCTCAGGGTGCTCAGTGCTCAGTACTCAGGGTGCTCGGTGCTCAGTGCTCAGGGTGCTGGGTGCTCAGTGCTCAGGGTGCTGGGTGCTCAGTGCTCGGCTTGCTGGGTGCTCAGTGCTCAGGTTATCGGTGCTCAGTACTCAGGGTGCTGGGTGCTCAGTGCTCAGGGTGCTGGGTGCTCAGTCCTCAGGGTGCTCAGTGCTCAGGGTGCTGGGTGCTCAGTGCTCGGGGTGCTCGGTGCTCAGTACTCAGGGTGCTCAGTGCTCAGTGCTCTGGGTGCTGTATGCTCAGTGCTCGGGGTGCTGGGTGCTCAGTGCTCAGGGTGCTGGGTTCTCAGTACTCAGGGTGGTCAGTTCTCAGGGTGCTGGGTGCTCAGTGCTCTGGGTGCTGGGTACTCAGTGCTCAGTAAACAGGGTGCTGGGTGCTCAGTGCTCGGGGTGCTGGGTGCTCAGTGCTCAGTACTCAGGGTGCTGGGTGCTCAGTGCTCGGGGTGCTGGATGCTCAGTATTCAGGGTGCTGGGTGCTCAGTGCTCAGGGTGCTGGGTGCTCAGTACTCAGTGTGCTGGGTGCTCAGTGCTCAGGGTGCTGGGTGCTCAGTACTCAGGGTGCTGGGTACTCAGTGCTCAGGGTGCTCGGTGCTCAGTACTCGGGGTGCTGGGTGCTCATTCTCAGGGTGCTGGGTGCTCAGTGCTCGGGGTGATGGGTGCTCAGTACTCAGGGTGCTGGGTGCTCAGTGCTCAGGGTGCTGGGTGCTCAGTACTCAGGGTGCTGGGTTCTCAGTACTCAGGGTGCTGGGTGCTCAGTACTCAGGGTGCTGGGTGCTCAGGGCTCAGGGTGCTGGGTGCTCAGTACTCAGGGGGCTGGGAGCTCAGTGCTCAGGGTGATGGGTGCTCAGTACTCAGGGTGCTGGGTGCTCAGTGCTCAGGGTGCTGGGTGCTCAGTACTCAGGGTGCTCGGTGCTCAGTACTCAGGGTGCTGGGTGATCAGTGCTCAGGGTGTTGGGTGCTCAGTACTCAGGGTGCTAGGTGCTCAGTGCTCGGGGTGCTCGGTGCTCAGTACTCGGGGTGCTGGGTGCTCAGTGCTCAGCGTGCTGGGTGCTCAGTACTCAGGGTGCTCGGTGCTCAGTACTCAGGGTGCTGGGTGCTCAGTGCTCAGGGTGCTGGGTGCTCAGTACTCAGGGTGCTCGGTGCTCAGTACTCAGGGTGCTGGGTGCTCAGTGCTCAGGGTGCTGGGTGCTCAGTACTCAGGGTGCTAGGTGCTCAGTGCTCGGGGTGCTCGGTGCTCAGTACTCGGGGTGCTGGGTGCTCATTCTCAGGGTGCTGGGTGCTCAGTGCTCGGGATGATGGGTGCTCAGTACTCAGGGTGCTGGGTGCTCAGTGCTCAGGGTGCTGGGTGCTCAGTACTCAGGGTGCTGGGTGCTCAGGGCTCGGTGTGCTGGGTGCTCAGTGCTCAGGGTGATCGGTGCTCAGTACTCAGGGTGCTGGGTGCTCAGTGCTCAGAGTGCTGGGTGCTCAGTCCTCAGGGTGCTCAGTGCTCAGGGTGCTGGGTGCTCAGTGCTCGGGGTGCTTGGTGCTCAGTACTCAGGGTGCTGAGTGCTCAGTACTCAGGGTGCTGGGTGCTCAGTACTCAGGGTGCTGGGTGATCAGTGCTCAGGGTGCTGGGTGATCAGTGCTCGGGGTGCTGGGTGCTCAGTGCTCGGGGTGCTGGGTGCTCAGTGCTCAGAGCTCAGGGTGCTGGGTGCTCAGTGCTCAGTGCTCAGGGTGCTGGTTGCTCAGTACTCAGGGTGCTGGGTGCTCAGTACTCAGGGTGCTGGGTGATCAGTGCTCAGGATGATGGGTGATCAGTGCTCGGGGTGCTGGGTGCTCAGCGCTCGGGGTGCTGGGTGCTCAGTGCTCAGAGCTCAGGGTGCTGGGTGCTCAGTGCTCAGTGCTCAGGGTGCTGGTTGCTCAGTACTCAGGGTGCTGGGTGCTCAGTACTCAGGGTGCTGGGTGCTCAGTGCTCAGGGTGCTGGGTGCTCAGTACTCAGGGTGCTGGGTGATCAGTGCTCGGGGTCCTGTGTGCTCAGTGCTCAGGGTGCTGGGTGCTCAGTGCTCAGGGTGCTGGGTGCTCAGTACTCAGGGTGCTCGGTGCTCAGTACTCAGGGTTGTCAGTGCTCAGAACGCAGGGTGCTGGGTACTCAGTTCTCAGGGTGCTGGGTGCTCAGTACTCAGGGTGCTCAGTGCTCAGTACTCAGAGTGCTGGGTGTGCAGTACTCAGGGTGCTCAGTACTCAGGGTGCTGGGTGCTCAATGCTCAGGGTGCTGGGTGCTCAGTACTCAGGGTGCTGGGTGCTCAGTGCTCGGGGTGCTGAGTGCTCAGTGCTCATTGTGCTGGGTGCTCAGTACTCAGGGTGCTGGGTGCTCTGGGCTCGAGGTGCTCGGTGCTCAGTACTCAAGGTGCTGGGTGCTCAGTGCTCAGGGTGCTGGGTCCTCAGTCCTCGGGGTGCTCCGTGTTAAGGGTGCTGGGTGCTCATGCTTGGGGTGCTCGGTGCTCAGTACTCAGGGTGCTGAGTGCTCAGTACTCAGGGTGCCGGGTGCTCAGTACTCAGGGTGCTGGGTGCTCAGTGCTCGGGGTGCTGGGTGCTCAGTGCTCAGGGTGCTCAGTGCTCAGTACTCAGGGTGCTGGGTGCTCAGTATTCGGGGTGCTGAGTGCTCAGTGCTCAGGGTGCTGGGTGCTCAGTACTCAGGGTGCTGGGTGCTCAGTGGTCAGTGTGCTGGGTGCTCAGTGCTCGGGGTGCTGGGTGCTCAGTACTCAGGGTGCTGGGTGCTCAGTGCTCGGGGTGCTGGGTGCTCAGTGCTCAGGGTGCTGGGTGCTCAGTACTTAGGGTGCTGGGTGCTCAGTGCTCGGGGTGCTCGATGCTCAGTACTCAAGGTGCAGGGTGCTCAGTGCTCACGGTGCTGGGTGCTCAGTGCTCAGGGGGCTCAGTGCTCAGTACTCAGAGTGCTGGGTGCTCAGTGCTCAGGGGGCTCAGTGCTCAGTACTCAGAGTGCTGGGTGCTCAGTGCTCGGGGTGCTGGGTGCACAGTGCTCGGGGTGCTGGGTGCTTAGTGCTCGGGGTGCTGGGTGCTCAGTGCTCAGAGTGCTGGGTGGTCAGTACTCAGGGTGCTCAGTTCTCAGTACTCAGGGTGCTTTGTGCTCAGTGCTCAGGGTGCTCAGTGCTCAGTACTCAGAGTGCTGGGTGCTCAGTACTCAGGGTGCTCGGTGCTCAGTACTCAGGGTGCTCAGTGCTCAGTACTCAGCGTGCTGGGTGCTCAGTGCTCAGGGTGCTGGGTGCTCAGTACTCAGGGTGCAGGGTGCTCAGTGCTCAGGGTGCTCAGTGCTCAGTACTCAGGGTGCTCGGTGCTCAGTGCTCAGGGTGCTGCGTGCTCAGTGCTCAGGGTGCTGGGTGCTCAGTGCTCGGCTTGCTGGGTGCTCAGTGCTCAGGTTATCGGTGCTCAGTACTCAGAGTGCTGGGTGCTCAGTGCTCAGGGTGCTGGGTGCTCAGTCCTCAGGGTGCTCAGTGCTCAGGGTGCTGGGTGCTCAGTGCTCGGGGTGCTCGGTGCTCAGTACTCATGGTGCTCAGTGCTCAGTGCTCTGGGTGCTGGGTGCTCAGTGCTCGGGGTGCTGGTTGCTCAGTGCTCAGGGTGCTGGGTTCTCAGTACTCAGGGTGCTCAGTTCTCAGGGTGCTGGGTGCTCAGTGCTCTGGGTGCTGGGTACTCAGTGCTCAGTAAACAGGGTGCTGGGTGCTCAGTGCTCGGGGTGCTGGGTGCTCAGTGCTCAGTACTCAGGGTGCTGGGTGCTCAGTGCTCGGGGTGCTGGATGCTCAGTATTCAGGGTGCTGGGTGCTCAGTGCTCAGGGTGCTGGGTGCTCTGTACTCAGTGTGCTGGGTACTCAGTGCTCGGGGTGCTGGGTGCTCAGTGCTCAGGGTGCTGGGTGCTCAGTGCTCAGTGCACAGGGTGCTGGGTGCTCAGTGCTCAGTGCTCAGTGTGCTGGGTGCTCAGTCCTCGGGGTGCTGGGTGCTCAGTTCTCTGGGTGCTCAGTGCTCAGTCCTCAGGGTGCTGGGTGCTCAGTACTCAGGGTGCTGGGTGCTCAGTACTCAGGGAGCTCAGTGCTCGGGGTGCAGGGTGCTCAGTACTCAGGGTGCTGGGGGCTCAGTACACAGGGTGCTCAGTACTCGGGGTGCGGGGTGCTCAGTACTCAAGGTGCTGGGTGCTCAGTACTCAGGGTGCTGGGTGCTCAGTACTCAGGGTGCGGGGTGCTCAGTACTCAGGGTGCTGGGTGATCAGTACTCGGGTGCTGGGTGCTCAGTGCTCAGGGTGCTGGGTGCTCAGTGCTCGGGGTGCTGGGTGCTCAGTGCTCAGTACTCAGGGTGCTGGGTGCTCAGTGCTCGGGGTGCTGGGTGCTCAGTGCTCAGTACTCAGGGTGCAGGGTGCTCAGTGCTTGGGGTGCTGGTTGCTCAGTGCTCAGGGTGCTGGGTGCTCAGTGCTCAGGGTGCTGGGTACTCAGTGCTCGGGGTGCTGGGTGCTCAGTACTCAGGGTGCTGGGTGCTCAGTACTCAGGGTGCTGGGGGCTCAGTGCTCGGGCTGCTGGGTGCTCAGTGCTCGGGGTGCTGGGTGCTCAGTGCTCGGGGTGCTCGGTGCTCAGTACTCAGGGTACTGGGTGCTCAGTGCTCGGGGTGCTCAGTACTCAGGGTGCTGTGTGTCCACTGCTCAGGGTGCTGGGTGCTCAGTACTCAGGGTGCTCGGTGCTTAGTACTCAGGGTGCTGGGTGCTCAGTACTCCGGGTGCTGGGTGCTCAGTGCTCGGGGTGCTCGGTGCTCAGTGCTCAAGGTGCTGGGTGCTCAGTACTCAGTGTGCTCATTGCTCAGGGTGCTGGGTGCTCAGTGCTAAGGGTGCTGGGTGTTCAGTGCTCAGGGTGCTCGGTGCTCAGTACGTTGGGTGCTCAGTACTCAGGGTGCTGGGTGCTCAGTGCTCAGGGTGCTGGGTGCTCAGTGCTCAGGGTGCTGGGTGCTCAGTGCTCAGAGTGCTGGGTGCTCGGTGCTCGGGGTTCTGGGTGCTCAGTGCTCAGTGTGCTGGGTGCTCAGTACTCAGGGTGCTGGGTGCTCAGTGCTCATGGTGCTGGGTGCTCAGTACTCAGGGTGCTGGGTGCTCGGTGCTCAGTACGCTGGGTGCTCAGTACTCAGGGTGCTGGGTGCTCAGTACTTAGGGTGCTCGGTGCTCAGTACTCAGGGTGCTGGGTGCTCAGTGCTCGGGGTGCTTGGTGCTCAGTACTCAGGGTGCTGGGTGCTCAGTGCTCGGGGTGCTCGGTGCTCAGTACGCTGGGTGCTCATTACTCAGGGTGCTGGGTGCTCAGTACTCAGGGTGCTGGGTGCTCAGTACTCAGGGTGCTGGGTGCTTAGTACTCAGGGTGCTCAGTGCTCAGTACTTAGGGTGCTCAGTGCTCAGTGCTCGGGGTGCTGGGTGCTCAGTGCTCAGGGTGCTGGGTGCTCAGTGCTCGGGGTGCTGGGTGCTCAGTGCTCAGGGTGCTGGGTGCTAAGTGCTCAGAGTGCTGGGTGCTCAGTACTCCGGGTGCTCGGTGCTCAGTACTCAGAGTGCTCAGTGCTCAGTACTCAGCGTGCTTTGTGCTCCGTGCTCAGGGTGCTGGGTGCTCAGTACTCAGGGTGCTGGGTGCTCAGTACTCAGGGTGCTGGGTGCTCAGTACTCAGGGTGCTGGGTGCTCAGTGCTCGGGGTGCTCGGTGATCAGTACGCTGGGTGCTCATTACTCAGGGTGCTGGGTGCTCAGTACTCAGGGTGCTGGGTGCTCAGTACTCAGGGTGCTGGGTGCTTAGTACTCAGGGTGCTCAGTGCTCAGTACTTAGGGTGCTCAGTGCTCAGTGCTCGGGGTGCTGGGTGCTCAGTGCTCAGGGTGCTGGGTGCTCAGTGCTCGGGGTGCTGGGTGCTCAGTGCTCAGGGTGCTGGGTGCTAAGTGCTCAGAGTGCTGGGTGCTCAGTACTCTGGGTGCTCGGTGCTCAGTACTCAGAGTGCTCAGTGCTCAGTACTCAGCGTGCTTTGTGCTCCGTGCTCAGGGTGCTGGGTGCTCAGTACTCAGGGTGCTGGGGGCTCAGTACTCAGGGTGCTGGGTGCTCAGTACTCAGGGTGCTCGGTTCTCAGTACTCAGGCTGCTGGGTGCTCATTCTCGGGGTGCTGGGTGCTCAGTGCTCGGGGTGCTTGGTGCTCAGTACTAAGGGTGCTGGGGGCTCAGTACTCAGGGTGCTGGGTGCTCAGTGCTCAGGGTGCTGGGTGCTCAGTGCTCAGGGTGCTGGGTGCTCAGTACTCAGGGTGCTGGGTGCTCAGTACTTAGGGTGCTCGGTGCTCAGTACTCATTTTGCTGAGTGCTCAGGGTGCTGGGCACTCAGTACTCAGGGTGCTGGGTGCTCAGTACTCAGGGTGCTGGGTGCTCAGTGCTCAGGGTGCTAGGTGCTCAGTACTCAGGGTGCTGGGTGCTCAGTACTCAGGGTGCTGGGTGCTCAGTACCCAGGGTGCTGGGTGCTCAGTGCTCGGGGTGCTGGGGGCTCAGTGCTCTGGGTGCTGAGTGCTCAGTGCTCGGGGCGCTGGGTGCTCTGTGCTCGGGGTGCTCGGAGCTCAGTACTCAGGGTGCTGGGTGCTCAGTACTCAGGGTTCTGGGTGCTTAGTGCTCAGTGTGCTGGGTGCTCAGTGCTCAGGGTGCTGGGTGCTCAGTGCTCTGGGTGCTGGGTGCTCCATGCTTAGGGTGCAGGGTGCTCAGTGCTCAGGGTGCTGGGTGCTCAGTGCTCTGGGTGCTTGGTGCTCAGTGCTTAGGGTGCTGGGTGCTCAGTGCTCAGGGTGCTGGGTGTTCAGTGCTCGGGGTGCTGGGTGCTGAGTGCTCAGGGTGCAGGGTGCTCAGTGCTCGGGGTGCTCGGTGCTCAGTGCTCAGGGTCCTGGGTGCTCAGTACTCAGGGTCCTGGGTGCTTTGTACTCAGGGTGCTCAGTGCTCAGTACACAGGGTGCTGGGTGCTCAGTGCTCGGGGTGCTGGGTGCTCAGTGCTCAGTACTCAGGGTGCTGGGTGCTCAGTGCTCGGGGTGCTTGGTGCTCAGTACTCAGGGTGCTGGGTGCTCAGTGCTCGGGGTGCTGGGTGCTCAGTGCTCAGGGTGCTGGGTGCTCAGTGTACGGGGTGCTGGGTGCTCAGTACTCAGGGTGCTTAGTGCTCGGGGAGCTCGGTGCTCAGTACTCAGGGTGCTGGGTGCTCAGTACTCAGTGCTCGGGGTCCTGGGTGCTCCGTGCTCGGGGTGCTGGGTGCTCAGTGCTCTGGGTGCTTAGTGCTCAGTACTCAGGGTGCTGGGTGCTCAGTACTCAGGGTGCTCAGTGCTCGGGGTGCTGGGTGCTCAGTACTCAGGGTGCTGGGTGCTCAGTACTCAGGGTGCTGGGTGCTCAGTACTCAGGGTGCTGGGTGCTCAGTGCTCAGTGTCCTCGGTGCTCAGTACTCAGGGTGCTCAGTGCTCATTACTCAGCGTGCTTTGTGCTCAGTGCTCAGGGTGCTGGGTGCTCAGTACTCAATGTGCTGGGTGCTCAGTACTCAGGGTGCTGGGGGCTCAGTACTCAGGGTGCTGGGTGCTCAGTACACAGGGTGCTGGGTGCTCAGTACTCAGGGTGCTGGATGCTCAGTACTCAGGGTGCTGGGGGCTCAGTACTCAGGGTGCTGGGTGCTCAGTACTCAGGGTGCTCGGTTCTCAGTACTCAGGGTGCTGGGTGCTCATTCTCGGGGTGCTGGGTGCTCAGTGCTCGGGGTGCTTGGTGCTCAGTACTAAGGGTGCTGGGTGCTCATTCTCGGGGTGCTGGGTGCTCATTCTCGGTGTGCTGGGTGCTCAGTACTCAGGGTGCTGTGTGTTCAGTGCTCAGGTTACTGGGTGCTCAGTACTCAGGGTGCTTGGTGCTCAGTACTCAGGGTGCTGGGTGCTCAGTACTCGGGGTGCTGGGTGCTCAGTACTCGGGGTGCTGGGTGCACAGTGCTCAGGGTGCTGGGTGCTCAGTGCTCAGGGTGCTGGGTGCTCAGTGCTCAGGCTGCTGGCTGCTCAGTGCTCAGGGTGCTGGGGGCTCAGTACTCAGGGTGCTCAGTGCTCAGTACTCAGCGTGCTGGGTGCTCAGTCCTCAGGGTCCTCGGTGCTCAGTACTCAGTGTGCTCAGTGCTCAGCACTCAGCGTGCTTTGTGCTCAGTGCTCAGGGTGCTGGGTGCTCAGTACTCAGGGTGCTGGGTGCTCAGTACTCAGGGTGCTGGGTGCTCAGTACTCAGGGTGCTGGGTGCTCAGTGCTCGGGGTGCTTGGTGATCAGTACTAAGAGTGCTGGGTGCTCAGTGCTCAGGGTACTGGGTACTCAGTACTCAGGGTGCTGGGTGCTCAGTGCTCAGGGTGCTGGGTGCTCAGTGCTCAGGGTGCTGGGTGCTCAGTGCTCGGGGTGCTGGGTGCTCAGTGCTCAGGGTGCTGGGTGCTCAGTGCTGAGGGTGCTCAGTGCTCATTACTCAGCGTGCTTTGTGCTCAGTGCTCAGGGTGCTGGGTGCTCAGTACTCAGTGTGCTGGGTGCTCAGTACTCAGGGTGCTGGGGGCTCAGTACTCAGGGTGCTGGGTGCTCAGTACTCAGGGTGCTGGGTGCTCAATACTCAGGGTGCTGGGTGCTCAGTACTCAGGGTGCTGGGGGCTCAGTACTCAGGGTGTTGGGTGCTCAGTACTCAGGGTGCTCGGTTCTCAGTACTCAGGCTGCTGGGTGCTCATTCTCGGGGTGCTGGGTGCTCAGTGCTCGGGGTGCTTGGTGCTCAGTACTAAGGGTGCTGGGGGCTCAGTACTCAGGGTGGTGTGTGTTCAGTACTCAGCGTGATCTGTTCTCAGTACTCAGGGTGCTGGGTGCTCAGTGCTCGGGGTGCTGGGTGATCAGTGCTCAGGGTGCTGGGTAGTCAGTACTCAGTGCTCAGGATGCTGTGTGCTCAGTGCTCTGGGTGCTGGGTGCTCAGTGCTCAGGGTGCTCAGTGCTCAGTACTCAGGGTGCTGGGTGCTCAGTACTCAGGGTGCTGGGTGGTCAGTGCTCGGGGTGCCCGGTGCTCAGTGCTCGGGGTGCTCGGTGCTCAGTTCTCAGGGTGCTGGGTGCTCAGTACTCAGGGTGCTGGGTGCTCAGTGCTGGGTGCTCAGTGCTCAGGGTGTTGGTTGCTCAGTTCTCAGTGTGCTCAGTGCTCAGGGTGCTGGGTGCTCAGAACTCAGGGTGCTGGTTGCTCAGTACTCAGGGTGCTGGGTGCTCAGTACTCAGGGTGCTTGGTGCTCAGTACTCAGGGTGCTGGGTGCTCAGTGCTCAGGGTGCTCGGTGCTCAGTACTCATGGTGCTGGGTGCTCATTCTCGGGGTGCTTGGTGCTCAGTACTCAGGGTGCTGGGTGCTCAGTACTCAGGTTGCTCAGTGCTCTGGGTACTCGGAGCCCAGTACTCACGGTTCTGGGTGCTCAGTACTCAGGGTGCTCGGTGCTCAGTTCTCAGGGTGCTCGCTGCTCAGTGTTTGGGGTGCTGGGTGCTCAGTACTCAGCGTGCTGGGTGCTCAGTGCTCAGGGTGCTGGGTGATCAGTGCTCAGGGTGCTGGGTGCTCAGTACTCAGTGCTCAGGATGCTGTGTGCTCAGTGCTCTGGGTGCTGGGTGCTCAGGGCTCAGGGTGCTCAGTGCTCAGTACTCAGGGTGCTGGGTGCTCAGTGCTCAGGGTGCTGGGTGCTCAGTGCTCAGGGTGCTGGGTGCTCAGTACTCAGTGCTCAGGATGCTGGGTGCTCAGTGCTCGGGCTGCTGGGTGCTCAGTGCTCAGGGTGCTGGGTGCTCAGTACTCAGGGTGCTGGGTTCTCATTACTCAGGGTGCTGCGTGCACAGTGCTAGGGGTGCTGGGTGCTCAGAGCTCGGGGTCTGGGTGCTCAGTACTCAGGGTGCTGGGTGCTCAGTACTCAGGATGCTGGGTGCTCAGTGCTCAGGGTGCTGGGTGCTCAGTGCTCTGGGTGCTGGGTGCTCAGTGCTTAAGGTGCTGGGTGCTCAGTGCTCAGGGTGCTGGGTGTTCAATGCTCGGGGTGCTGGGTGCTGAGTGCTCAGGGTGCAGGGTGCTCAGTGCTCGGGGTGCTCGGTGCTCAGTGCTCAGGGTCCTGGGTGCTCAGTACTCAGGTTGCTGGGTGCTTTGTACTCAGGGTGCTCAGTGCTCAGTACACAGGGTGCTGGGTGCTCAGTGCTCGGGGTGCTGGGTGCTCAGTGCTCAGTACTCAGGGTGCTGGGTGATCAGTGCTCGGGGTGCTGGGTGCTCAGTACTCAGGGTGCTGGGTGCTCAGTGCTCGGGGTGCTGGGTGCTCAGTGCTCAGGGTGCTGGGTGCTCAGTGATCGGGGTGCTGGGTGCTCAGTACTCAGGGTGCTCAGTGCTCGGGGAGCTCGGTGCTCAGTACTCAGGGTGCTGGGTGCTCAGTACTCAGTGCTCGGGGTCCTGGGTGCTCTGTGCTCGGGGTGCTGGGTGCTCAGTGCTCTGGGTGCTTAGTACTCAGTACTCAGGGTGCTGGGTGCTCAGTACTCAGGGTGCTCAGTGCTCGGGGTGCTGGGTGCTCAGTACTCAGGGTGCTGGGTGCTCAGTACTCAGGGTGCTGGGTGCTCAGTGCTCAGGGTCCTCGGTGCTCAGTACTAAGGGTGCTCAGTGCTCATTACTCAGCGTGCTTCGTGCTCAGTGCTCAGGGTGCTGGGTGCTCAGTACTCAGTGTGCTGGGTGCTCAGTACTCAGGGTGCTGGGGGCTCAGTACTCAGGGTGCTGGGTGCTCAGTACTCAGGGTGCTGGGTGCTCAGTACTCAGGGTGCTGGGTGCTCAGTACTCAGGGTGCTGGGGGCTCAGTACTCAGGGTGCTGGGTGCTCAGTACTCAGGGTGCTCGGTTCTCAGTACTCAGGGTGCTGGGTGCTCATTCTCAGGGTGCTAGGTGCTCAGTGCTCGGGGTGCTTGGTGCTCAGTACTAAGGGTGCTGGGGGCTCAGTACTCAGGGTGCTGGGTGCTCAGTGCTCAGGGTACTGGGTGCACAGTGCCCAGGGTGCTGGGTGCTCAGTGCTCAGGGTGCTCAGTACTCAGGGTGCTGTGTGTTCAGTGCTCAGGGTACTGGGTGCTCAGTACTCAGGGTGCTTGGTGCTCAGTACTCAGGGTGCTGGGTGCTCAGTACTCGGGGTGCTGGGTGCTCAGTACTCGGGGTGCTGTGTGCACAGTGCTCAGGGTGCTGGGTGCTCAGTGCTTGGGGTGCTGGGTGCTCAGTGCTCAGGCTGCTGGCTGCTCAGTGCTCAGGGTGCTGGGTGCTCAGTACTCAGGGTGCTCAGTGCTCAGTACTCAGCGTGCTGGGTGCTCAGTCCTCAGGTTCCTCGGTGCTCTGTACTCAGGGTGCTCAGTGCTCAGTACTCAGCGTGATTTGTGCTCAGTGCTCAGGGTGCTGGGTGCTCAGTACTCAGGGTGCTGGGTGCTCAGTACTCAGGGTGCTGGGTGCTCAGGACTCAGGGTGCTGGGTGCTCAGTGCTCGGGTTGCTCGGTGATCAGTACTAAGAGTGCTGGGTGCTCAGTGCTCAGGGTACTGGGTACTCAGTACTCAGGGAGCTGGGTGCTCAGTGCTCAGGGTGCTGGGTGCTCAGTGCTCAGGGTGCTGGGTGCTCAGTGCTCGGGGTGCTGGGTGCTCAGTGCTCAGGGTGCTGGGTGCTCAGTGCTCAGTGCTCAGGGTGCTGGGTGCTCAGTGCTCAGGGTGCTGGGTGCTCAGTGCTCGGGGTGCTGGGTGCTCAGTGCTCGGGGTGCTGGGTGCTCAGTGCTTGGGGTGCTGGGGGCTCAGTACTCAGGGTGCTGGGTGCTCAGTACTCAGTGTGTTCGGTGCTCAGTACTCAGGGTGCTCAGTGCTCAGTACTCAGGGTGCTGGGTGCTCAGTGCTCGGGGTGCTGGGTGCTCAGTACTCGGGGTGCTGGGTGCTCAGTACTCAGGGTGCTGGGTGCTCAGTGCTCAGGGTGCTGGGTGCTCAGTACTCAGGGTGCTGGGTGCTCATTACTTAGGGTGATCGGTGCTCAGTACTCAGGTTGCTGAGTGCTCAGGGTGCTGGGTACTCAGTACTCAGGGTGCTGGGTGCTCAGTACTCAGGGTGCTGGGTGCTCAGTTCTCAGGGTGCTGGGTGCTCAGTACTCAGGGTGCTGGGTGCTCAGTACTCAGGGTGCTGGGTGCTCAGTGCTCGGGGTGCTGGGTGCTCAGTGCTCGGGGTGCTGGGGGCTCAGTGCTCGGGGTGCTGGGTGCTCAGTGCTCGGGGCGCTGGGTGCTCTGTGCTCCGGGTGCTCGGAGCTCAGTACTCAGGGTGCTGGGTGCTCAGTGCTCGGGGTGCTCGGTGCTCAGTACTCAGGGTGCTGGGTGCTTAGTGCTCGGGGTGCTGGGTGCTCAGTACTCAGGGTGCTGCGTGCTCAGTACTCAGGGTGCTGGGTAATCTGTACTCAGGGTACTGGGTGATCTGTACTCGGGTGCTGGGTGCTCAGTGCTCAGGTTGCTGGGTGCTCAGTGCTCGGGGTGCTGGGTGCTCAGTGCTCAGTACTCAGGGTGCTGGGTGCTCAGTGCTCGGGGTGCTGGGTGCTCAGTGCTCAGTATTCAGGGTGCTGGGTGCTCAGTGCTAAGGGTGCTGGGTGCTCAGTGCTCAGCGTGCTGGGTGCTCAGTGCTCAGGGTGCTGGGTACTCAGTGCTCAGGGAGCTGGGTACTCAGTGCTCGGGGTGCTAGGTGCTCAGTACTCAGGGTGCTGGGTGCTCAGTACTCAGGGTGCTCAGTGCTCAGTACTCAGGGTGCTCAGTGCTCAGTACTCAGAGTGCTCAGTGCTCTGTGTGCTGTGTGCTCAGTGCTCGGGGTGCTGGGTGCTCAGTCCTCAGGGTGCTGGGTGCTCAGTGCTCAGGGTGCTCGGTGCTCAGTGCTCAGGGTGCTGGGTGCTCAGTACTCAGGGTGCTGGGTGCTCAGTGCTCGGGGTGCTGGGTGCTCAGTACTCAGGGTGCTGGGTGCTCACTGCTCAGGGTGCTGGGTGCTCAGTGCTCAGGGTGCTCGGTGCTTTGTACTCAGGCTGCTCGGTGCTCGGGGTGCTGGGTGCTCAGTGCTCGGGGTGCTGGGTGCTCAGTGCTCGGGGTGCTGGGTGCTCAGTGCTCGGGGTGCTGGGTGCTCAGTGCTCAGGGTTCTGGGTGCTCAGTGCTCGGGGTGCTGGGTGCTCAGTACTCGGGGTGCTCGGTGCTCAGTACTCAGGTTGCTGGGTGCTCAGTGCTCAGGGTGCTGGGTGCTCAGTACTCAGGGTGCTGGGTGCTCGGTGCTCAGTACGCTGGGTGCTCAGTACTCAGGGTGCTGGCTGCTGAGTACTCAGGGTGCTCGGTGCTCAGTATTCAGGGTGCTGGGTGCTCAGTGCTCGGGGTGCTGGGTGCTCATTACTCAGGGTGCTGGGTGCTCAGTACTCAGGGTGCTCAGTGCTCGGGGTGCTGGGTGCTCAGTACTCAGGGTGCTGGTTGCTCAATGCTCGGGGTGCTGGGTGCTCAGTGCTCAGGGTGCTGGGTGCTCAGTGATCGGGGTGCTGGTTGCTCAGTACTCAGGGTGCTCAGTGCTCGGGGTGCTGGGTGCTCAGTACTCAGGGTGCTGGGTGCTCAATGCTCGGGGTCCTGGGTGCTCCGTGCTCGGGGTGCTGGGTGCTCAGTGCTCTGCGTGCTTAGTGCTCAGTACTAAGTGTGCTGGGTGCTCAGTACTCAGGGTGCTCAGTGCTCGGGGTGCTGGGTGCTCAGTACTCAGGGTGCTGGGTGCTCAGTACTCAGGGTGCTGGGTGCTCATTCTCGGGGTGCTGGGTGCTCAGTGCTCGGGGTGCTGGGTGCTCAGTACTCAGGGTGCTGGGTGCTCACTGCTCAGGGTGCTGGGTGCTCAGTGCTCAGGGTGCTCGGTGCTTTGTACTCAGGGTGCTCGGTGCTCGGGTTGCTGGGTGCTCAGTGCTCGGGGTGCTGGGTGCTCAGTGCTCGGGGTGCTGGGTGCTCAGTGCTCGGGGTGCTGGGTGCTCAGTGCTCAGGGTTCTGGGTGCTCAGTGCTCGGGGTGCTGGGTGCTCAGTACTCGGGGTGCTCGGTGCTCAGTACTCAGGTTGCTGGGTTCTCAGTGCTCAGGGTGCTGGGTGCTCAGTACTCAGGGTGCTGGGTGCTCGGTGCTCAGTACGCTGGGTGCTCAGTACTCAGGGTGCTGTCTGCTGAGTACTCAGGGTGCTCGGTGCTCAGTACTCAGGGTGCTGGGTGCTCAGTGCTCGGGGTGCTGGGTGCTCATTACTCAGGGTGCTGGGTGCTCAGTACTCAGGGTGCTCAGTGCTCGGGGTGCTGGGTGCTCAGTACTCAGGGTGCTGGTTGCTCAATGCTCGGGGTGCTGGGTGCTCAGTGCTCAGGGTGCTGGGTGCTCAGTGATCGGGGTGCTGGTTGCTCAGTACTCAGGGTGCTCAGTGCTCGGGGAGCTCGGTGCTCAGTACTCAGGGTGCTGGGTGCTCAGTACTCAGTGCTCGGGGTCCTGGGTGCTCCGTGCTCGGGGTGCTGGGTGCTCAGTGCTCTGGGTGCTTAGTGCTCAGTACTAAGGGTGCTGGGTGCTCAGTACTCAGGGTGCTCAGTGCTCGGGGTGCTGGGTGCTCAGTACTCAGGGTGCTGGGTGCTCAGTACTCAGGGTGCTGGGTGCTCATTCTCGGGGTGCTGGGTGCTCAGTGCTCGGGGTGCTGGGTGCTCAGTACTCAGGGTGCTGGGTGCTCAGTACTCAGGCTGCTGGGGGCTCAGTACTCAGGGTGCTGGGTGCTCAGTACTCAGGGTGCTCGGTTCTCAGTACTCAGGGTGCTGGGAGCTCATTCTCGGGGTGCTGGGTGCTCAGTGCTCGGGGTGCTGGGTGCTCAGTACTCATTGTGCTGGGGGCTCAGTACTCAGGGTGGTGGGTGCTCAGAACTGAGGGTGATCTGTTCTCAGTACTCAGGGTGCTGGGTGCTCAGTGCTCGGGGTGCTGTGTGCACAGTGTTCAGGGTGCTGGGTGCTCAGTGCTCGGGGTGCTCAGTACTCAGGGTGCTGTGTGTTCAGTGCTCAGGGTACTGGGTGCTCAGTGCTCAGGGTGCTTGGTGCTCAGTACTCAGGGTGCTGGTTGCTCAGTACTCTGGGTGCTGTGTGCTCAGTACTCGGGGTGCTGGGTGCACAGTGCTCAGGGTGCTGGCTGCTCAGTGCTCAGGGTGCTGGGTGCTCAGTACTCAGGGTGCTCAGTGCTCAGTACTCAGCGTTCTGGGTGCTCAGTGCTCAGGGTCCTCGGTGCTCAGTACTCAGGGTGCTCAGTGCTCAGTACTCAGCGTGCTTTGTGCTCAGTGCTCAGGGTGCTGGGTGCTCAGTACTAAGGGTGCTGGGTGCTCAGTACTCAGGGTGCTGGGTGCTCAGTACTCAGGGTGCTGGGTGCTCAGTGCTCGGGGTGCTCGGTGATCAGTACTCAGGGTGCTGGGTGCTCAGTGCTCTTGGTGCTGGGTGCTCAGTGCTCGGGGTGCTGGGTGCTCAGTGCTCGGGGTGCTGGGTGCTCAGTACTCAGGGTGCTGGGTGCTCAGTACTCAGGGTGTTCGGTGCTCAGTATTCAGGGTGCTCAGTGCTCAGTACTCAGGGTGCTGGGTGCTCAGTGCTCGGGGTGCTGGGTGCTCAGTACTCGGGGTGCTGGGTGCTCAGTACTCAGGGTGCTGGGTACTCAGTGCTCAGGGTGCTGGGTGCTCAGTACTCAGGGTGCTGGGTGCTCAGTACTTAGGGTGCTCGGTGCTCATTACTCAGGGTGCTGGGTGCTCAGTGCTCAGGGTGCTCAGTGCTCAGTACTCAGCGTGCTTTGTGCTCAGTGCTCAGGGTGCTGGGTGCTCAGTACTCAGGGTGCTGGGTGCTCAGTACTCACGGTGCTGGGTGCTCAGTGCTCAGTGTTCTGGGTGCTCAGTACTCAGTGCTCAGGATGCTGGGTGCTCAGTGCTCAGGGTGCTCGGTGCTCAGTACTCAGTGCTCAGGGTGATGGGTGCTCAGTGCTCAGGGTGCTCGGTGCTCAGTGCTCAGGGTCCTGGGTGCTCAGTACTCAGGGTGCTGGGTGCTTAGTACTCAGGGTGCTCAGTGCTCAGTACACAGGGTGCTGGGTGCTCAGTGCTCGGGGTGCTGGGTGCTCAGTGCTCAGTACTCAGGGTGCTGGGTGCTCAGTGCTCGGGGTGCTGGGTGCTCAGTACTCAGCGTGCTGGGTGCTCAGTACTCAGGGTGCTGGGTGCGCAGTGCTCAGAGTGCTGGGTGCTCAGTGCTCAGGGTGCTATGTGCTCAGTGATCGGGGTGCTGGGTGCTCAGTGCTCAGGGTGCTGGCTGCTCAGTGCTCAGGGTGCTGGGTGCTCAGTGCTCAGGGTGCTCGGTGCTCAGTACTCAGTGCTCAGGGTGATGGGTGCTCAGTGCTCGGGGTGCTCGGTGCTCAGTGCTCAGGGTCCTGGGTGCTCAGTACTCAGGGTGCTGGGTGCTTAGTACTCAGGGTGCTCAGTGCTCAGTACACAGGGTGCTGGGTGCTCAGTGCTCGGGGTGCTGGGTGCTCAGTGCTCAGTACTCAGGGTGCTGGGTGCTCAGTGCTCAGGGTGCTGGGTGCTCAGTACTCAGCGTGCTGGGTGCTCAGTGCTCAGGGTGCTGGGTGGTCAGTGCTCAGGGTGCTATGTGCTCAGTGTTTGGGGTGCTGGGTGCTCAGTACTCAGGGTGATGCGTGCTCAGTGCTCAGGGTGCTGGGTGCTCAGTGCTCAGGGTGCTGGGTGCTCAGTACTCAGTGCTCAGGATGCTGGGTGCTCAGTGCTCAGGGTGCTGGGTGCTCAGTGCTCAGGGTGCTCAGTGTTCAGTGCTCAGTACTCAGGGTGCTGGGTGCTCAGTACTCAGGGTGCTGGGTGCTCAGTGCTCGGGGTGCTGGGTGCTCAGTACTCAGGGTGCTGGGTGCTCAGTGCTCGGGGTGCTGGGTCCTCAGTACTCAGGGTGCTGGGTGCTCAGTACTCAGGGTGCTGGGTCCTCAGTGCTCAGGGTGCTGGGTGCTCAGTACTCAGTGTGCTCAGTGCTCAGGGTGCTGGGTGCTCAGAACTCAGGGTGCTGGGTGCTCAGTACTCAGGGTGCTGGGTGCTCAGTACTCAGGGTGCTTGGTGCTCAGTACTCAGGGTGCTGGGTGCTCAGTGCTCAGGGTGCTCGGTGCTCAGTACTCATGGTGCTGGGTGCTCATTCTCAGGGTGCTGGGTGCTCAGTACTCAGGTTGCTCAGTACTCTGGATGCTCGGTGCTCAGTACTCATGGTGCTGGGTGCTCAGTACTCAGGGTGCTCGGTGCTCAGTTCTCAGGGTGCTCGGTGCTCAGTGTTTGGGGTGCTTGGTGATCAGTACTCAGGGTGCTGGGTGCTCAGTGCTTGGGGTGCTCGGTGCTCAGTACTCAGGGTGCTGTGTGCTCAGTACTAGGGGTGCTGCTTGCTCAGTGCTCAGGGTGCTGGGTGCTCAGTGCTCGGGGTGCTGTGTGCTCAGTGCTCAGGTTGCTGGCTGCTCAGTGCTCAGGGTTCTGGGTGCTCAGTACTCAGGGTGCTCGGTGCTCAGTACTCAGGGTGCTCAGTGCTCAGTACTCAGCGTGCTGGGTACTCAGTGCTCAGGGTGCTCGGTGGTCAGTACTCGGGGTGCTGGGAGCTCAGTGCTCGGGGTGCTGGGTGCTCAGTGCTCAGTACTCAGGGTGCTGGGTGCTCAGTGCTCGGGGTGCTGGGTGCTCAGTACTCAGGGTGCTGGGTGCTGAGTGCTCGGGGTGCTGGGTGCTCAGTGCTCAGGGTGCTGGGTGCTTAGTGATCGGGGTGCTGGGTGCTCAGTACTCAGGGTGCTCAGTGCTCGGGGAGCTCGGTGCTCAGTACTCAGGGTGCTGGGTGCTCAGTACTCAGTGCTCGGGGTCCTGGGTGCTCCGTGCTCGGGGTGCTGGGTGCTCAGTGCTCTGGGTGCTTAGTGCTCAGTACTCAGGGTGCTGGGTGCTCAGTACTCAGGGTGCTCAGTGCTCGGGGTGCTGGGTGCTCAGTACTCAGGGTGCTGGGTGCTCAGTACTCAGGGTGCTGGGTGCTCAGTGCTCAGGGTCCACGGTGCTCAGTACTCAGGCTGCTCAGTGCTCATTACTCAGCGTGCTTTGTGCTCAGTGCTCAGGGTGCTGGGTGCTCAGTACTCAGTGTGCTGGGTGCTCAGTACTCAGGGTGCTGGGGGCTCAGTACTCAGGGTGCTGGGTGCTCAGTACTCAGGGTGCTGGATGCTCAGTACTCAGGGTGCTGGGTGTTCAGTACTCAGGTTGCTGGGGGCTCAGTGCTCAGGGTGCTGGGTGCTCAGTGCTCGGGGTGCTGGGTGCTCAGTACTCAGGGTGCTGGGTGCTCAGTACTCAGGGTGCTGGGTGCTCAGTGCTCAGCGTGCTCAGTACTCAGGGTGCTGTGTGTTCAGTGCTCAGGGTACTGGGTGCTCAGTACTCAGGGTGCTTGGTGCTCAGTACTCAGGGTGCTGGGTGCTCAGTACTCGGGGTGCTGGTTGCTCAGTACTCGGGGTGCTGGGTGCACAGTGCTCAGGGAGCTGGGTGCTCAGTGCTCGGGGTGCTGGGTGCTCAGTGCTCAGGCTGCTGGCTGCTCAGTGCTCAGGGTGCTGGGTGCTCAGTACTCAGGGGGCTCAGTGCTCAGTACTCAGCGTGCTGGGTGCTCAGTCCTCAGGGTCCTCGGTGCTCAGTACTCAGGGTGCTCAGTGCTCAGTACTCAGCGTGCTTTGTGCTCAGTACTCAGGGTGCTGGGTGCTCAGTACTCAGGGTGCTGGGTGCTCAGTACTCAGGGTGCTGGGTGCTCAGTGCTCGGGGTGCTGGGTGATCAGTACTAAGAGTGCTGGGTGCTCAGTGCTCAGGGTACTGGGTACTCAGTACTCAGGGTGCTGGGTGCTCAGTGCTCAGGGTGCTGGGTGCTCAGTGCTCAGGGTGCTGGGTGCTCAGTGCTCGGGGTGCTGGGTGCTCAGTGCTCAGGGTGCTGGGTGCTCAGTGCTCAGTGCTCAGGGTGCTGGGTGCTCAGTGCTCAGGGTGCTGGGTGCTCAGTGCTAGGGGTGCTGGGTGCTCAGTGCTCGGGGTGCTGGGTGCTCAGTGCTCGGGGTGCTGGGTGCTCAGTACTCAGGGTGCTGGGTGCTCAGTACTCAGTGTGTTCGGTGCTCAGGACTCAGGGTGCTCAGTGCTCAGTACTCAGGGTGCTGGGTGCTCAGTGCTCGGGGTGCTGGGTGCTCAGTACTCGGGGTGCTGTGTGCTCAGTACTCAGGGTGCTGGGTGCTCAGTGCTCAGGGTGCTGGGTGCTCAGTACTCAGGGTGCTGGGTGCTCAGTACTTAGGGTGCTCGGTCCTCAGTACTTAGGTTGGTGATTGCTCAGGGTGCTGGGTACTCAGTACTCAGGGTGCTGGGTGCTCAGTACTCAGGGTGCTGGGTGCTCAGTGCTCAGGGTGCTGGGTGCTCAGTACTCAGGGTGCTGGGTGCTCAGTACTCAGGGTGCTGGGTGCTCAGTGCTCGGGGTGCTGGGTGCTCAGTGCTCGGGGTGCTGGGTGCTCAGTGCTCGGGGCGCTGGGTGCTCTGTGCTCGGGGTACTCGGAGCTCAGTACTCAGGGTGCTGGGTGCTTAGTGCTCGGGGTGCTCGGTGCTCAGTACGTTGGGTGCTCACTACTCAGGGTGCTGGGTGCTCAGTGCTCAGGGTGCTGGGTGCTCAGTGCTCAGGATGCTAGGTGCTCAGTGCTCAGGGTGCTGGGTGCTCAGTACTCAGGGTGCTGGGTGCACAGTGCTCGGGGTGCAGGTTGCTCAGTGCTCAGGGTGCTGGGTGCTCAGTGCTCAGGGTGCTGGGTGCTCAGTACTCGGGGTGCTGGGTGCTCAGTGCTCGGGGTGCTGGGTCCTCAGTGCTCAGGGTGCTGGGTGCTCAGTACTCAGGGTGCTGGGTCCTCAGTGCTCAGGGTGCTGGGTGCTCAGTACTCAGTGTGCTCAGTGCTCAGGGTGCTGGGTGCTCAGAACTCAGGGTGCTGCGTGCTCAGTACTCAGGGTGCTGGGTGCTCAGTACTCAGGGTGCTTGGTGCTCAGTACTCAGGGTGCTGGGTGCTCAGTGCTCAGGGTGCTCGGTGCTCAGTACTCATGGTGCTGGGTGCTCATTCTCAGGGTGCTGGGTGCTCAGTACTCAGGTTGCTCAGTACTCTGGGTGCTCGGTGCTCAGTACTCGGGGTGCTGGGAGCTCAGTGCTCGGGGTGCTGGGTGCTCAGGGCTCAGTACTCAGGGTGCTGGGTGCTCAGTACTCAGGGTGCTGGGTGCTCAGTGCTCAGGCTGCTGGCTGCTCAGTGCTCAGGGTGCTGGGTGCTCAGTACTCAGGGTGCACAGTGCTCAGTACTCAGCGTGCTGGGTGCTCAGTCCTCAGGGTCCTCGGTGCTCAGTACTCAGGGTGCTCAGTGCTCAGTACTCAGGGTGCTGGGTGCTCAGTGCTCAGGCTGCTGGCTGCTCAGTGCTCAGGGTGCTGGGTGCTCAGTACTCAGGGTTCTGGGTGCTCAGTACTCAGGGTGCTGGGTGCTCAGTGCTTGGGGTGCTCGGTGATCAGTACTAAGAGTGCTGGGTGCTCAGTGCTCAGGGTACTGGGTACTCAGTACTCAGGGTGCTGGGTGATCAGTGCTCAGGGTGCTGGGTGCTCAGTGCTCAGGGTGCTGGTTGCTCAGTGCTCGGGGTGCTGGGTGCTCAGTGCTCAGGGTGCTGGGTGCTCAGTGCTCAGTGCTCAGGGTGCTGGGTGCTCAGTGCTCAGGGTGCTGGGTGCTCAGTGCTAGGGGTGCTGGGTGCTCAGTGCTCGGGGTGCTGGGTGCTCAGTGCTCGGGGTGCTGGGTGCTCAGTACTCAGGGTGCTGGGTGCTCAGTACTCAGTGTGTTCGGTGCTCAGTACTCAGGGTGCTCAGTGCTCAGTACTCAGGGTGCTGGGTGCTCAGTGCTCGGGGTGCTGGGTGCTCAGTACTCGGGGTGCTGTGTGCTCAGTACTCAGGGTGCTGGGTGCTCAGTGCTCAGGGTGCTGGGTGCTCAGTACTCAGGGTGCTGGGTGCTCAGTACTTAGGGTGCTCGGTCCTCAGTACTCAGGTTGCTGAGTGCTCAGGGTGCTGGGTACTCAGTACTCAGGTTGCTGGGTGCTCAGTACTCAGGGTGCTGGGTGCTCAGTGCTCAGCGTGCTGGGTGCTCAGTACTCAGGGTGCTGGGTGCTCAGTACTCAGGGTGCTGGGTGCTCAGTGCTCAGGGTGCTGGGTGCTCAGTGCTCGGGGTGCTGGGGGCTCAGTGCTCGGGGTGCTGGGTGCTCAGTGCTTGGGGCGCTGGGTGCTCTGTGCTCGGGGTACTCCGAGCTCAGTACTCAGGGTGCTGGGTGCTCAGTGCTCGGGGTGATGGGTGCTCAGTGCTCAGTACTCAGGGTGCTGGGTGCTCAGTGCTCAGGGTGCTGGGTGCTCAGTGCTCAGGGTGCTGGGTGCTCAGTGCTCAGGGTGCTGGGTACTCAGTGCTCAGGGAGCTGGGTACTCAGTGCTCGGGGTGCTGGTTGCTCAGTACTCAGGTTGCTGGGTGCTCAGTACTCAGGGTGCTCAGTGCTCAGTACTCAGGGTGCTCAGTGCTCAGTACTCAGGGTGCTCAGTGCTCAGTGTGCTGTGTGCTCAGTGCTCGGGCTGCTGGGTGCTCAGTCCTCAGGGTGCTGGGTGCTCAGTGCTCAGGGTGCTCGGTGCTCAGTGCTCAGGGTGCTGGGTGCTCAGTACTCAGGGTGCTGGGTGCTCAGTGCTCGGGGTGCTGGGTGCTCAGTACTCAGGGTGCTGGGTGCTCACTGCTCAGGGTGCTGGGTGCTCAGTGCTCAGGGTGCTCGGTGCTTTGTACTCAGGGTGCTCGGTGCTCGGGGTGCTGGGTGCTCAGTGCTCGGGGTGCTGGGTGCTCAGTGCTCAGGGTGCTGGGTGCTCAGTGCTCGGGGTGCTGGGTGCTCAGTGCTCAGGGTGCTGGGTGCTCAGTGCTCGGGGTGCTGGGTGCTCAGTGCTCGGGGTGCTCGGTGCTCAGTACTCAGGTTGATGGGTGCTCAGTGCTCAGGGTGCTGGGTGCTCAGTACTCAGGGTGCTGGGTGCTCGGTGCTCAGTACGCTGGGTGCTCAGTACTCAGGGTGCTGGCTGCTGAGTACTCAGGGTGCTCGGTGCTCAGTACTCAGGGTGCTGGGTGCTCAGTGCTCGGGGTGCTGGGTGCTCATTACTCAGGGTGCTGGGTGCTCAGTACTCAGGGTGCTCAGTGCTCGGGGTGCTGGGTGCTCAGTACTCAGGGTGCTGGGTGCTCAGTGCTCGGTGTGCTGGGTGCTCAGTGCTCAGGGTGCTGGGTGCTCAGTGATCGGGGTGCTGGATGCTCAGTACTCAGGGTGCTCAGTGCTCGGGGAGCTCGGTGCTCAGTACTCAGGGTGCTGGGTGCTCAGTACTCAGTGCTCGGGGTCCTGGGTGCTCCGTGCTCGGGGTGCTGGGTGCTCAGTGCTCTGGGTGCTTAGTGCTCAGTACTAAGGGTGCTGGGTGCTCAGTACTCAGGGTGCTCAGTGCTCGGGGTGCTGGGTGCTCAGTACTCAGGGTGCTGGGTGCTCAGTACTCAGGGTGCTGGGTGCTCATTCTCGGGGTGCTGGGTGCTCAGTGCTCGGGGTGCTGGGTGCTCAGTACTCAGGGTGCTGGGTGCTCAGTGCTTGGGGTGCTTGGTGCTCAGTACTAAGGGTGCTGGGGGCTCAGTATTCAGGGTGCTGGGTGCTCAGTGCTCGGGGTGCTGGGTGCACAGTGCCCAGGGTGCTGGGTGCTCAGTGCTCAGCGTGCTCAGTACTCAGGGTGCTGTGTGTTCAGTGCTCAGGGTGCTGGGTGCTCAGTGATCGGGGTGCTGGGTGCTCAGTACTCAGGGTGCTCAGTGCTCGGGGAGCTCGGTGCTCAGTACTCAGGGTGCTGGGTGCTCAGTACTCAGTGCTCGGGGTCCTGGGTGCTCCCTGCTCGGGGTGCTGGGTGCTAAGTGCTCTGGGTGCTTAGTGCTCAGTACTCAGGGTGCTGGGTGCTCAGTACTCAGGGTGCTCAGTGCTCGGGGTGCTGGGTGCTCAGTACTCAGTGTGCTGGGTGCTCAGTGCTCAGGGTCCTCGGTGCTCAGTACTCAGGGTGCTCAGTGCTCATTACTCAGCGTGCTTTGTGCTCAGTGCTCAGGGTGCTGGGTGCTCAGTACTCAGTGTGCTGGGTGCTCAGTACTCAGGGTGCTGGGGGCTCAGTACTCAGGGTGCTGGGTGCTCAGTACTCAGGGTGCTGGGTGCTCAGTACTCAGCGTGCTGGGTGCTCAGTACTCAGGGTGCTGGGGGCTCAGTACTCAGGGTGCTGGGTGCTCAGTACTCAGGGTGCTCGGTTCTCAGAACTCAGGGTGCTGGGTGCTCAGTGCTCGGGGTGCTTGGTGCTCAGTACTAAGGGTGCTGGGGGCTCAGTACTCAGGGTGCTGGGTGCTCAGTACTCACGGTGATCTGTTCTCAGTACTCAGGGTGCTGGGTGCTCAGTGCTCGGGGTGCTGGGTGCACAGTGCCCAGGGTGCTGGGTGCTCAGTGCTCAGCGTGCTCAGTACTCAGGGTGCTGTGTGTTCAGTGCTCAGGGTACTGGGTGCTCAGTACTCAGGGTGCTTGGTGCTCAGTACTCAGGGTGCTGGGTGCTCAGTACTCGGGGTGCTGGGTGCTCAGTACTCGGGGTGCTGGGTGCACAGTGCTCAGGGTGCTGGGTGCTCAGTGCTCGGGGTGCTGGGTGCTCAGTGCTCAGGCTGCTGGCTGCTCAGTGCTCAGGGTGCTGGGTGCTCAGTACTCAGGGTGCTCAGTGCTCAGTACTCAGCATGCAGGGTGCTCAGTCCTCAGGGTCCTCGGTGCTCAGTACTCAGGGTGCTCAGTGCTCAGTACTCAGCGTACTTTGTGCTCAGTGCTGAGGGTGCTGGGTGCTCAGTACTCAGGGTGCTGGGTGCTCAGTACTCAGGGTGCTGGGTGCTCAGTGCTCAGGGTGCTGGGTACTCAGTGCTCAGGGAGCTGGGTACTCAGTGCTCGGGGTGCTGGGGGCTCAGTACTCAGGTTGCTGGGTGCTCAGTACTCAGGGTGCTCAGTGCTCAGTACTCAGGGTGCTCAGTGCTCAGTACTCAGGGTGCTCAGTGCTCAGTGTGCTGTGTGCTCAGTGCTCGGGGTGCTGGGTGCTCAGTCCTCAGGGTGCTGGGTGCTCAGTGCTCAGGGTGCTCGGTGCTCAGTGCTCAGGGTGCTGGGTGCTCAGTACTCAGGGTGCTGGGTGCTCAGTGCTCGGGGTGCTGGGTGCTCAGTACTCAGGGTGCTGGGTGCTCACTGCTCAGGGTGCTGGGTGCTCAGTGCTCAGGGTGCTCGGTGCTTTGTACTCAGGGTGCTCGGTGCTCGGGGTGCTGGGTGCTCAGTGCTCGGGGTGCTGGGTGCTCAGTACTCGGGGTGCTGGGTGCTCAGTGCTCGGGGTGCTGGGTGCTCAGTGCTCAGGTTGCTGGGTGCTCAGTGCTCGGGGTGCTGGGTGCTCAGTGCTCGGGGTGCTCGGTGCTCAGTACTCAGGTTGATGGGTGCTCAGTGCTCAGGATGCTGGGTGCTCAGTACTCAGGGTGCTGGGTGCTCGGTGCTCAGTACGCTGGGTGCTCACTACTCAGGGTGCTGGCTGCTGAGTACTCAGGGTGCTCGGTGCTCAGTACTCAGGGTGCTGGGTGCTCAGTGCTCGGGGTGCTGGGTGCTCATTACTCAGGGTGCTGGGTGCTCAGTACTCAGGGTGCTCAGTGCTCGGGGTGCTGGGTGCTCAGTACTCAGGGTGCTGGGTGCTCAGTGCTCGGGGTGCTGGGTGCTCAGTGCTCAGGGTGCTGGGTGCTCAGTGATCGGGGTGCTGGGTGCTCAGTACTCAGGGTGCTCAGTGCTCGGGGAGCTCGGTGCTCAGTACTCAGGGTGCTGGGTGCTCAGTGCTCAGCGTGCTGGGTGCTCAGTACTCAGGGTGCTGGGTGCTCAGTACTCAGGGTGCTGGGTGCTCAGTGCTCAGGGTGCTGGGTGCTCAGTGCTCGGGGTGCTGGGGGCTCAGTGCTCCGGGTGCTGTGTGCTCAGTGCTTGGGGCGCTGGGTGCTCTGTGCTCGGGGTACTCCGAGCTCAGTACTCAGGGTGCTGGGTGCTCAGTGCTCGGGGTGATGGGTGCTCAGTGCTCAGTACTCAGGGTGCTGGGTGCTCAGTGCTCAGGGTGCTGGGTGCTCAGTGCTCAGGGTGCTGGGTGCTCAGTGCTCAGGGTGCTGGGTACTCAGTGCTCAGGGAGCTGGGTACTCAGTGCTCGGGGTGCTGGTTGCTCAGTACTCAGGTTGCTGGGTGCTCAGTACTCAGGGTGCTCAGTGCTCAGTACTCAGGGTGCTCAGTGCTCAGTACTCAGGGTGCTCAGTGCTCAGTGTGCTGTGTGCTCAGTGCTCGGGGTGCTGGGTGCTCAGTCCTCAGGGTGCTGGGTGCTCAGTGCTCAGGGTGCTCGGTGCTCAGTGCTCAGGGTGCTGGGTGCTCAGTACTCAGGGTGCTGGGTGCTCAGTGCTCGGGGTGCTGGGTGCTCAGTACTCAGGGTGCTGGGTGCTCACTGCTCAGGGTGCTGGGTGCTCAGTGCTCAGGGTGCTCGGTGCTTTGTACTCAGGGTGCTCGGTGCTCGGGGTGCTGGGTGCTCAGTGCTCGGGGTGCTGGGTGCTCAGTGCTCGGGGTGCTGGGTGCTCAGTGCTCGGGGTGCTGGGTGCTCAGTGCTCAGGGTGCTGGGTGCTCAGTGCTCGGGGTGCTGGGTGCTCAGTGCTCGGGGTGCTCGGTGCTCAGTACTCAGGTTGATGGGTGCTCAGTGCTCAGGGTGCTGGGTGCTCAGTACTCAGGGTGCTGGGTGCTCGGTGCTCAGTACGCTGGGTGCTCAGTACTCAGGGTGCTGGCTGCTGAGTACTCAGGGTGCTCGGTGCTCAGTACTCAGGGTGCTGGGTGCTCAGTGCTCGGGGTGCTGGGTGCTCATTACTCAGGGTGCTGGGTGCTCAGTACTCAGGGTGCTCAGTGCTCGGGGTGCTGGGTGCTCAGTACTCAGGGTGCTGGGTGCTCAGTGCTCGGGGTGCTGGGTGCTCAGTGCTCAGGGTGCTGGGTGCTCAGTGATCGGGGTGCTGGATGCTCAGTACTCAGGGTGCTCAGTGCTCGGGGAGCTCGGTGCTCAGTACTCAGGGTGCTGGGTGCTCAGTACTCAGTGCTCGGGGTCCTGGGTGCTCCGTGCTCGGGGTGCTGGGTGCTCAGTGCTCTGGGTGCTTAGTGCTCAGTACTAAGGGTGCTGGGTGCTCAGTACTCAGGGTGCTCAGTGCTCGGGGTGCTGGGTGCTCAGTACTCAGGGTGCTGGGTGCTCAGTACTCAGGGTGCTGGGTGCTCATTCTCGGGGTGCTAGGTGCTCAGTGCTCAGGGTGCTGGGTGCTCAGTACTCAGGGTGCTGGGTGCTCAGTGCTTGGGGTGCTTGGTGCTCAGTACTAAGGGTGCTGGGGGCTCAGTATTCAGGGTGCTGGGTGCTCAGTGCTCGGGGTGCTGGGTGCACAGTGCCCAGGGTGGTGGGTGCTCAGTGCTCAGAGTGCTCAGTACACAGGGTGCTGTGTGTTCAGTGCTCAGGGTGATGGGTGCTCAGTGATCGGGGTGCTGGGTGATCAGTACTCAGGGTGCTGGGTGCTCAGTGCTTGGGGTGCTTGGTGCTCAGTACTAAGGTTGCTGGGGGCTCAGTATTCAGGGTGCTGGGTGCTCAGTGCTCGGGGTGCTGGGTGCACAGTGCCCAGGGTGCTGGGTGCTCAGTGCTCAGAGTGCTCAGTACTCAGGGTGCTGTGTGTTCAGTGCTCAGGGTGCTGGGTGCTCAGTGATCGGGGTGCTGGGTGCTCAGTACTCAGGGTGCTCAGTGCTCGGGGAGCTCGGTGCTCAGTACTCAGGGTGCTGGGTGCTCAGTACTCAGTGCTCGGGGTCCTGGGTGCTCCCTGCTCGGGGTGCTGGGTGCTAAGTGCTCTGGGTGCTTAGTGCTCAGTACTCAGGGTGCTGGGTGCTCAGTACTCAGGGTGCTCAGTGCTCGGGGTGCTGGGTGCTCAGTACTCAGGGTGCTGGGTGCTCAGTGCTCAGGGTCCTCGGTGCTCAGTACTCAGGGTGCTCAGTGCTCATTACTCAGCGTGCTTTGTGCTCAGTGCTCAGGGTGCTGGGTGCTCAGTACTCAGTGTGCTGGGTGCTCAGTACTCAGGGTGCTGGGGGCTCAGTACTCAGTGTGCTGGGTGCTCAGTACTCAGGGTGCTGGGTGCTCAGTACTCAGGGTGCTGGGTGCTCAGAACTCAGGGTGCTGGGGGCTCAGTACTCAGGGTGCTGGGTGCTCAGTACTCAGGGTGCTCGGTTCTCAGAACTCAGGGTGCTGGGTGCTCAGTGCTCGGGGTGCTTGGTGCTCAGTACTAAGGGTGCTGGGGGCTCAGTACTCAGGGTGCTGGGTGCTCAGTACTCACGGTGATCTGTTCTCAGTACTCAGGGTGCTGGGTGCTCAGTGCTCGGGGTGCTGGGTGCACAGTGCCCAGGGTGCTGGGTGCTCATGCTCAGCGTGCTCAGTACTCAGGGTGCTGTGTGTTCAGTGCTCAGGGTACTGGGTGCTCAGTACTCAGGGTGCTTGGTGCTCAGTACTCAGGGTGCTGGGTGCTCAGTACTCGGGGTGCTGGGTGCTCAGTACTCGGGGTGCTGGGTGCACAGTGCTCAGGGTGCTGGGTGCTCAGTGCTCGGGGTGCTGGGTGCTCAGTGCTCAGGCTGCTGGCTGCTCAGTGCTCAGGGTGCTGGGTGCTCAGTACTCAGGGTGCTCAGTGCTCAGTACTCAGCGTGCAGGGTGCTCAGTCCTCAGGGTCCTCGGTGCTCAGTACTCAGGGTGCTCAGTGCTCAGTACTCAGCGTACTTTGTGCTCAGTGCTCAGGGTGCTGGGTGCTCAGTACTCAGGGTGCTGGGTGCTCAGTACTCAGGGTGCTGGGTGCTCAGTGCTCAGGGTGCTGGGTACTCAGTGCTCAGGGAGCTGGGTACTCAGTGCTCGGGGTGCTGGGGGCTCAGTACTCAGGTTGCTGGGTGCTCAGTACTCAGGGTGCTCAGTGCTCAGTACTCAGGGTGCTCAGTGCTCAGTACTCAGGGTGCTCAGTGCTCAGTGTGCTGTGTGCTCAGTGCTCGGGGTGCTGGGTGCTCAGTCCTCAGGGTGCTGGGTGCTCACTGCTCAGGGTGCTCGGTGCTCAGTGCTCAGGGTGCTGGGTGCTCAGTACTCAGGGTGCTGGGTGCTCAGTGCTCGGGGTGCTGGGTGCTCAGTACTCAGGGTGCTGGGTGCTCACTGCTCAGGGTGCTGGGTGCTCAGTGCTCAGGGTGCTCGGTGCTTTGTACTCAGGGTGCTCGGTGCTCGGGGTGCTGGGTGCTCAGTGCTCGGGGTGCTGGGTGCTCAGTACTCGGGGTGCTGGGTGCTCAGTGCTCGGGGTGCTGGGTGCTCAGTGCTCAGGGTGCTGGGTGCTCAGTGCTCGGGGTGCTGGGTGCTCAGTGCTCGGGGTGCTCGGTGCTCAGTACTCAGGTTGATGGGTGCTCAGTGCTCAGGATGCTGGGTGCTCAGTACTCAGGGTGCTGGGTGCTCGGTGCTCAGTACGCTGGGTGCTCACTACTCAGGGTGCTGGCTGCTGAGTACTCAGGGTGCTCGGTGCTCAGTACTCAGGGTGCTGGGTGCTCAGTGCTCGGGGTGCTGGGTGCTCATTACTCAGGGTGCTGGGTGCTCAGTACTCAGAGTGCTCAGTGCTCGGGGTGCTGGGTGCTCAGTACTCAGGGTGCTGGGTGCTCAGTGCTCGGGGTGCTGGGTGCTCAGTGCTCAGGGTGCTGGGTGCTCAGTGATCGGGGTGCTGGGTGCTCAGTACTCAGGGTGCTCAGTGCTCGGGGAGCTCGGTGCTCAGTACTCAGGGTGCTGGGTGCTCAGTACTCAGTGCTCGGGGTCCTGGGTGCTCCGTGCTCGGGGTGCTGGGTGCTCAGTGCTCTGGGTGCTTAGTGCTCAGTACTAAGGGTGCTGGGTGCTCAGTACTCAGGGTGCTCAGTGCTCGGGGTGCTGGGTGCTCAGTACTCAGGGTGCTGGGTGCTCAGTACTCAGGGTGCTGGGTGCTCATTCTCGGGGTGCTGTGTGCTCAGTGCTCGGGGTGCTGGGTGCTCAGTACTCAGGGTGCTGGGTGCTCAGTGCTTGGGGTGCTTGGTGCTCAGTACTAAGGGTGCTGGGGGCTCAGTATTCAGGGTGCTGGGTGCTCAGTGCTCGGGGTGCTGGGTGCACAGTGCCCAGGGTGCTGGGTGCTCAGTGCTCAGCGTGCTCAGTACTCAGTGTGCTGTGTGTTCAGTGCTCAGGGTGCTGGGTGCTCAGTGATCGGGGTGCTGGGTGCTCAGTACTCAGGGTGCTCAGTGCTCGGGGAGCTCGGTGCTCAGTACTCAGGGTGCTGGGTGCTCAGTACTCAGTGCTCGGGGTCCTGGGTGCTCCGTGCTCGGGGTGCTGGGTGCTAAGTGCTCTGGGTGCTTAGTGCTCAGTACTCAGGGTGCTGGGTGCTCAGTACTCAGGGTGCTCAGTGCTCGGGGTGCTGGGTGCTCAGTACTCAGGGTGCTGGGTGCTCAGTGCTCAGGGTCCTCGGTGCTCAGTACTCAGGGTGCTCAGTGCTCATTACTCAGCGTGCTTTGTGCTCAGTGCTCAGGGTGCTGGGGGCTCAGTACTCAGGGTGCTGGGTGCTCAGTACTCAGGGTGCTGGGTGCTCAGTACTCAGGGTGCTGGGTGTTCAGTACTCAGGGTGCTGGGGGCTCAGTACTCAGGGTGCTGGGTGCTCAGTACTCACGGTGATCTGTTCTCAGTACTCAGGGTGCTGGGTGCTCAGTGCTCGGGGTGCTGGGTGCACAGTGTAAAGGGTGCTGGGTGCTCAGTGCTCAGTGTGCTCAGTACTCAGGGTGCTGTGTGTTCAGTGCTCAGGGTACTGGGTGCTCAGTACTCAGGGTGCTTGGTGCTCAGTACTCAGGGAGCTGGGTGCTCAGTACTCGGGGTGCTGGGTGCTCAGTACTCGGGGTGCTGGGTGCACAGTGCTCAGGGTGCTGGGTGCTCAGTGCTCGGGGTGCTGGGTGCTCAGTGCTCAGGCTGCTGGCTGCTCAGTGCTCAGGGTGCTGGGTGCTCAGTACTCAGGGTGCTCAGTGCTCAGTACTCAGCGTGCAGGGTGCTCAGTCCTCAGGGTCCTCAGTGCTCAGTACTCAGGGTGCTCAGTGCTTAGTACTCAGCGTATTTTGTGCTCAGTGCTCAGGGTGCTGGGTGCTCAGTACTCAGGGTGCTGGGTGCTCAGTACTCAGGGTGCTGGGTGCTCAGTACTCAGGGTGCTGGGTGCTCAGTGCTCGGGGTGCTCGGTGATCAGTACTAAGAGTGCTGGGTGCTCAGTGCTCAGGGTACTGGGTACTCAGTACTCAGGGTGCTGGGTGCTCAGTGCTCAGGGTGCTGGGTGCTCAGTGCTCAGGGTGCTGGGTGCTCAGTGCTCGGGGTGCTGGGTGCTCAGTGCTCAGGGTGCTGGGTGCTCAGTGCTCAGTGCTCAGGGTGCTGGGTGCTCAGTGCTCAGGGTGCTGGGTGCTCAGTGCTAGGGGTGCTGGGTGCTCAGTGCTCGGGGTGCTGGGTGCTCAGTGCTCGGGGTGCTGGGTGCTCAGTACTCAGGGTGCTGGGTGCTCAGTGCTCGGGGTGCTCGGTGCTCAGTACTCAAGGTGCTGGGTGCTCAGTGCTCAGGGTGCTGGGTGCTCAGTGATCAGGGTGCTGGGTGCTCAGTACTCAGGGTGCTCGGTGCTCAGTACTCAGGGTTCTCAGTGCTCAGTACTCAGGTTGCTGGGTACTCAGTGCTCAGGGTGCTGGGTGCTCAGTACTCAGGGTGCTCAGTGCTCAGTACTCGGGGTGCTTGGTGTTCAGTATTCAGGGTGTTCAGTGCTCAGTACTCGGCGTGCTGGGTGCTCAGTGCTCAGGGTGCTCAGTGCTCAGTGCTAGGGGTGCTGGGTGCTCAGTGCTCGGGGCGCTGGGTGCTCAGTGCTCGGGGTGCTAGGTGCTCAGTACTCGGGGTGCTGGGTGCTCAGTGCTCAGGGTGCTCAGTGCTCAGTACTCAGTGCTCAGGGTTCTCAGTGCTCAGTGCTCAGTGTGCTGGGTGTTCAGTACTCAGGGTGCTGGGTGCTCAGTACTCAGGGTGCTGTGTGCTCAGTGCTCAGGGTGCTGGGTGCTCAGTGCTCGGGGCGCTGGGTGCTCAGTGCTCGGGGTGCTCGGAGCTCAGTACACAGGGTGCTGGGTGCTCAGTGCTCGGGGTGATCGGTGCTCAGTACTCAGGGTGCTGGGTGCTCAGTGCTCGGGGTGCTCAGTGCTCAGTACGTTGGGTGCTCACTACTCAGGGTGCTGGGTGCTCAGTGCTCAGGGTGCTGGGAGCTCAGTGCTCAGGGTGCTGGGTGCTCTGTGCTCAGGGTGCTGGGTGCTCAGTGCTCGGGGTGCTGGGTGCTCAGTGCTCAGGGTGCTGGGTGCTCAGTACTCAGTGTGCTGGGTGCTCAGTACTCGGGGTGCTGGGTGCTCAGTACTCAGGGTGCTGGGTGCTCAGTACTCAGTGTGCTGGGTGCTCAGTACTCGGGTGCTGGGTGCTCAGTGCTCAGGGTGCTGGGTGCTCAGTGCTCGGTGTGCTGGGTGCTCAGTGCTCAGTACTCAGGGTGCTGGGTGCTCAGTGCTAGGGGTGCTGGGTTCTCAGTGCTCAGTACTCAGGGTGCTGGGTGCTCAGTGCTCAGGGTGCTGTGTGCTCAGTGCTCAGGGTGCTGGGTGCTCAGTGCTCAGGGTGCTGGGTATTCAGTGCTCAGGGTGCTGGGTGTTCAGTATTCAGGGTGCTGGGTGCTCATTTCTCAGGGTGCTGGGTGCTCAGTGCTCGGGGTGCTGGGTGCTCAGTGCTCGCGGTGCTGGGTGCTCAGTGCTCGGGGTGCTCGGTGCTCAGTACTCAGGGTGCTGGGTGCTCAGTGCTCGAGGTGCTCAGTACTCAGGGTGCTGTGTGTTCAGTGCTCAGGGTGCTGGGTGCTCAGTACTCTGGGTGCTCGGTGCTTAGTACTCAGGGTGCTGGGTGCTCAGTACTCTGGGTGTTGGGTGCTCAGTGCTCGGGGAGCTCGGTGCTCAGTGCTCAAGGTGCTGGGTGCTCAGTACTCAGGGTGCTCATTGCTCAGGGTGCTGGGTACTCAGTACTCACGGTGCTGGGTGCTCAGTGCTCAGGGTGCTCGGTGCTCAGTACGTTGGGTGCTCAGTACTCAGGGTGCTGGGTGATCAGTGCTCAGGGTGCTGGGTGCTCAGTGCTCAGGGTGCTGGGTGCTCAGTGCTCAGGGTGCTGGGTGCACAGTGCTCAGGGTGCTGGGTGCTCGGTGCTCGGGGTGCTGGGTGCTTAGTGCTCGGGGTGCCCTGTGCTCAGTACTCGGGGTGCTCAGTGCTCAGTACTCAGGGTGCTGGGTGCTCAGTGCTCAGGGTGCTGGGTGCTCAGTACTCAGGGTGCTGGGTGCTCCGTGCTCAGTACACTGGGTGCTCAGTACTCAGGGTGCTGGGTGCTCAGTACTCAGGGTTCTCGGTGCTCAGTACTCAGCGTGCTGGGTGCTCAGTGCTCGGGGTGCTGGGTGCTCAGTACTCAGGGTGCTGGGTGCTCAGTACTCGGGGTGCTCGGTGCTCAGTACGCTGGGTGCTCAGTACTCAGGGTGCTGGGTGCTCAGTACTCAGGGTGCTAGGTGCTCAGTACTCAGGGTGCTGGGTGCTCAGTGCTCAGGGTGCTGGGTGCTCAGTGCTCAGGGTGCTGGGTGCCCAGTGCTCAGGGTGCTGGGTACTCAGTGCTCAGGGTGCTGGGTGCTCAGTACTCAGGGTGCTGGGTGCTCAGTACTCAGGGTGCTGGGTGCTCAGTGCTCGGGTTGCTGGATGCTCAGTGCTCGGGGTGCTCGGTGCTCAGTACGTTGGGTGCCCACTACTCAGGGTGCTGGGTGCTCAGTGCTCGGGGTGATCGGTGCTCAATACTCAGGGTGCTGGGTGCTCAGTGCTCGGGGTGCTCGGTGCTCAGTATGTTGGGTGCTCACTACTCAGGGTGCTGGGTGCTCAGAGATCAAGGTGCTGGGTGCTCAGTGCTCAGGGTGCTGGGTGCTCAGTGCTCAGGGTGCTGGGTGCTCAGTGCTCACGGTGCTGGGTGCTCAGTGCTCAGGGTGCTGGGTGCTCAGTGCTCAGGGTGCTGGGTGCTCAGTACTCAGGGTGCTTTGTGCTCAGTACTCGGGTGCTGGGTGCTCAGTACTCAGGGTGCTGGGTGCTCAGTACTCAGGGTGCTGGGTGCTCAGTACTCGGGTGCTGGGTGCTCAGTGCTCAGGTTGCTGGGTGCTCAGTGCTCGGGGTGCTGGGTGCACAGTGCTCAGTACTCAGGGTGCTGGGTGCTCAGTGCTCGGGGTGCTGGGTGCTCAGTGATCGAGGTGCTCAGTACTCAGGGTGCTGTGTGTTCAGTGCTCAGGGTGCTGGGTGCTCAGTACTCAGGGTGCTCAGTGCTTAGTACTCAGGGTGCTGGGTGCTCAGTACTCCGGGTGCTGGGTGCTCAGTGCTCAGGGTGCTCGGTGCTCAGTGCTCAAGGTGCTGGGTGCTCTGTACTCAGGGTGCGCATTGCTCAGGGTGCTGGGTGCTCAGTGCTCAGGGTGCTGGGTGCTCAGTGCTCAGGGTGCTGGGTGCTCAGTACTCAGGGTGCTGGGTGCTCAGTGCTCAGGGTGCTGGGTGCTCAGTACTCAGGGTGCTGGGTGCTCAGTGCTCAGGGTGCTGGGTGCTCAGTACTCAGGGTGCTGGGTGCTCAGTGCTCGGGGTGCTGGGTGCTCAGTGCTCAGTACTCAGGGTGCTGGGTGCTCAGTGCTCGGGGTGCTGGGTGCTCAGTGCTCAGTACTCAGGGTGCTGGGTGCTCAGTGCTCGGGGTGCTGGGTGCTCAGTGCTCAGTACGCAGGGTGCTGTGTGCTCAGTACTCAGGGTGCTGGGTGCTCAGTACTCGGGGTTCTGGGTGCTCAGTACTCAGGGTGCTGGGTGCTCAGTACTCAGGGTGCTGGGTGCTCAGTACTCGGGTGCTGGGTGCTCAGTACTCAGGGTGCTGGGTGCTCAGTGCTCAGGGTGCTGGGTGCTCAGTATTTGGGGTGCTCGGTGCTCAGTGCTCAGGGTGCTAGGTGCTCAGTACTCAGGGTGCTGGGTGCTCAGTGCTCAGGGTGCTGGGAACTCAGTGCTCAGGGTGCTGGGTGCTCAGTACTCAGGGTGCTGGGTGCTCAGTGCTCGGGGTGCTGGGTGCTCAGTGCTCAGTACTCAGGGTGCTGGGTGCTCAGTGCTCGGGGTGCTTTGTGCTCAGTGCTCAGGGTGCTGGGTGCTCAGTGCTCAGGGTGCTGGGTGCTCAGTACTCAGGGTGCTGGGTGCTCAGTGCTCGGGGTGCTGGGTGCTCAGTGCTCAGTACTCAGGGTGCTGGGTGCTCAGTGCTCGGGGTGCTGGGTGCTCAGTGCTCAGTGCTCGGGGTGCTGGGTGCTCAGTGTTCGAGGTGCTCAGTGCTCAGGGTGTTCGGTGCTCAGTACTCGGGGTGCTGGGTGCTCATTCTTGGGCTGCTGGGTGCTCAGTGCTCAGGGTGCTGGGTGCTCAGTGCTCGGGGTGCTGGGTGGTCAGTGCTCAGGGTGATCGGTGCTCAGTACTCAGGGTGCTGGGTGCTCAGTGCTCAGGGTGCTGGGTGCTCAGTCCTCAGGGTGCTCAGTGCTCAGGGTGCTGGGTGCTCAATGCTCGGGGTGCTGGGTGCTCAGTGCTCAGGGTCCTGGGTGCTCAGTGCTCAGTGCTCAGGGTGCTGGTTGCTCAGTACTCAGGGTGCTGGGTGCTCAGTACTGAGGGTGCTGGGTGCTCAGTGCTCAGGGTGCTTGGTGCTCAGTACTCAGGTTGCTGTGTGATCAGTGCTCCGGGTGCTGGGTGCTCAGTGCTCAGGGTGCTGGGTGCTCAGTGCTCAGGGTGCTGGGTTCTCAGTACTCAGGGTGCTGGGTGCTCAGTGCTCGAGGTGCTCGGTGCTCAGTACTCAAGGTGCTGGGTGCTCAGTGCTCAGGGTGCTGGGTGCTCAGTGATCAGGGTGCTGGGTGCTCAGTACTCAGGGTGCTCGGTGCTCAGTACTCAGGGTTCTCAGTGCTCAGTACTCAGGTTGCTGGGTACTCAGTGCTCAGGGTGCTGGGTGCTCAGTACTCAGGGTGCTCAGTGCTCAGTACTCGGGGTGCTTGGTGTTCAGTACTCAGGGTGTTCAGTGCTCAGTACTCGGCGTGCTGGGTGCTCAGTGCTCAGGGTGCTCAGTGCTCAGTGCTAGGGGTGCTGGGTGCTCAGTGCTCGGGGCGCTGGGTGCTCAGTGCTCGGGGTGCTAGGTGCTCAGTACTCGGGATGCTGGGTGCTCAGTGCTCAGGGTGCTCAGTGCTCAGTACTCAGTGCTCAGGGTTCTCAGTGCTCAGTGCTCAGGGTGCTGGGTGTTCAGTACTCAGGGTGCTGGGTGCTCAGTACTAAGGGTGCTGTGTGCTCAGTGCTCAGGGTGCTGGGTGCTCAGTGCTCGGGGCGCGGGGTGCTCAGTGCTCGGGGTGCTCGGAGCTCAGTACACAGGGTGCTGGGTGCTCAGTGCTCGGGGTGATCGTTGCTCAGTACTCAGGGTGCTGGGTGCTCAGTGCTCGGGGTGCTCAGTGCTCAGTACGTTGGGTGCTCACTACTCAGGTTGCTGGGTGCTCAGTGCTCAGGGTGCTGGGAGCTCAGTGCTCAGGGTGCTGGGTGCTCTGTGCTCAGGGTGCTGGGTGCTCAGTGCTCGGGGTGCTGGGTGCTCAGTGCTCAGGGTGCTGGGTGCTCAGTACTCAGTGTGCTGGGTGCTCAGTACTCGGGGTGCTGGGTGCTCAGTACTCAGGGTGCTGGGTGCTCAGTACTCAGTGTGCTGGGTGCTCAGTACTCGGGTGCTGGGTGCTCAGTGCTCAGGGTGCTGGGTGCTCAGTGCTCGGTGTGCTGGGTGCTCAGTGCTCAGTACTCAGGGTGCTGGGTGCTCAGTGCTCGGGGTGCTGGGTTCTCAGTGCTCAGTACTCAGGGTGCTGGGTGCTCAGTGCTCAGGGTGCTGTGTGCTCAGTGCTCAGGGTGCTGGGTGCTCAGTGCTCAGGGTGCTGGGTATTCAGTGCTCAGGGTGCTGGGTGTTCAGTATTCAGGGTGCTGGGTGCTCATTTCTCAGGGTGCTGGGTGCTCAGTGCTCGGGGTGCTGGGTGCTCAGTGCTCGCGGTGCTGGGTGCTCAGTGCTCGGGGTGCTCGGTGCTCAGTACTCAGGGTGCTCGGTGCTCAGTGCTCGAGGTGCTCAGTACTCAGGGTGCTGTGTGTTCAGTGCTCAGGGTGCTGGGTGCTCAGTACTCTGGGTGCTTGGTGCTTAGTACTCAGGGTGCTGGGTGCTCAGTACTCTGGGTGTTGGGTGCTCAGTGCTCGGGGAGCTCGGTGCTCAGTGCTCAAGGTGCTGGGTGCTCAGTACTCAGGGTGCTCATTGCTCAGGGTGCTGGGTACTCAGTACTCACGGTGCTGGGTGCTCAGTGCTCAGGGTGCTCGGTGCTCAGTACGTTGGGTGCTCAGTACTCAGGGTGCTGGGTGATCAGTGCTCAGGGTGCTGGGTGCTCAGTGCTCAGGGTGCTGGGTGCTCAGTGCTCAGGGTGCTGGGTGCACAGTGCTCAGGGTGCTGGGTGCTCGGTGCTCGGGGTGCTGGGTGCTTAGTGCTCGGGGTGCCCTGTGCTCAGTACTCGGGGTGCTCAGTGCTCAGTACTCAGGGTGCTGGGTGCTCAGTGCTCAGGGTGCTGGGTGCTCAGTACTCAGGGTGCTGGGTGCTCCGTGCTCAGTACACTGGGTGCTCAGTACTCAGGGTGCTGGGTGCTCAGTACTCAGGGTGCTCGGTGCTCAGTACTCAGCGTGCTGGGTGCTCAGTGCTCGGGGTGCTGGGTGCTCAGTACTCAGGGTGCTGGGTGCTCAGTACTCGGGGTGCTCGGTGCTCAGTACGCTGGGTGCTCAGTACTCAGGGTGCTGGGTGCTCAGTACTCAGGGTGCTAGGTGCTCAGTACTCAGGGTGCTGGGTGCTCAGTGCTCAGGGTGCTGGGTGCTCAGTGCTCAGGGTGCTGGGTGCCCAGTGATCAGGGTGCTGGGTACTCAGTGCTCAGGGTGCTGGGTGCTCAGTACTCAGGGTGCTGGGTGCTCAGTACTCAGGGTGCTGGGTGCTCAGTGCTCGGGGTGCTGGGTGCTCAGTGCTCGGGGTGCTCGGTGCTCAGTACGTTGGGTGCCCACTACTCAGGGTGCTGGGTGCTCAGTGCTCGGGGTGATCGGTGCTCAGTACTCAGGGTGCTGGGTGATCAGTGCTCAGGGTGCTCGGTGCTCAGTGCTCAGGGTGCTGGGTGCTCAGTGCTCAGGGTGCTGGGTGCACAGTGCTCAGGGTGCTGGGTGCTCGGTGCTCGGGGTGCTGGGTGCTTAGTGCTCGGGGTGCCCTGTGCTCAGTACTCGGGGTGCTCAGTGCTCAGTACTCAGGGTGCTGGGTGCTCAGTGCTCAGGGTGCTCAGTGCTCAGTGCTAGGGGTGCTGGGTGCTCAGTGCTCGGGGCGCTGGGTGCTCAGTGCTCGGGGTGCTAGGTGCTCAGTACTCGGGATGCTGGGTGCTCAGTGCTCAGGGTGCTCAGTGCTCAGTACTCAGTGCTCAGGGTTCTCAGTGCTCAGTGCTCAGGGTGCTGGGTGTTCAGTACTCAGGGTGCTGGGTGCTCAGTACTAAGGGTGCTGTGTGCTCAGTGCTCAGGGTGCTGGGTGCTCAGTGCTCGGGGCGCGGGGTGCTCAGTGCTCGGGGTGCTCGGAGCTCAGTACACAGGGTGCTGGGTGCTCAGTGCTCGGGGTGATCGTTGCTCAGTACTCAGGGTGCTGGGTGCTCAGTGCTCGGGGTGCTCAGTGCTCAGTACGTTGGGTGCTCACTACTCAGGTTGCTGGGTGCTCAGTGCTCAGGGTGCTGGGAGCTCAGTGCTCAGGGTGCTGGGTGCTCTGTGCTCAGGGTGCTGGGTGCTCAGTGCTCGGGGTGCTGGGTGCTCAGTGCTCAGGGTGCTGGGTGCTCAGTACTCAGTGTGCTGGGTGCTCAGTACTCGGGGTGCTGGGTGCTCAGTACTCAGGGTGCTGGGTGCTCAGTACTCAGTGTGCTGGGTGCTCAGTACTCGGGTGCTGGGTGCTCAGTGCTCAGGGTGCTGGGTGCTCAGTGCTCGGTGTGCTGGGTGCTCAGTGCTCAGTACTCAGGGTGCTGGGTGCTCAGTGCTCGGGGTGCTGGGTTCTCAGTGCTCAGTACTCAGGGTGCTGGGTGCTCAGTGCTCAGGGTGCTGTGTGCTCAGTGCTCAGGGTGCTGGGTGCTCAGTGCTCAGGGTGCTGGGTATTCAGTGCTCAGGGTGCTGGGTGTTCAGTATTCAGGGTGCTGGGTGCTCATTTCTCAGGGTGCTGGGTGCTCAGTGCTCGGGGTGCTGGGTGCTCAGTGCTCGCGGTGCTGGGTGCTCAGTGCTCGGGGTGCTCGGTGCTCAGTACTCAGGGTGCTCGGTGCTCAGTGCTCGAGGTGCTCAGTACTCAGGGTGCTGTGTGTTCAGTGCTCAGGGTGCTGGGTGCTCAGTACTCTGGGTGCTTGGTGCTTAGTACTCAGGGTGCTGGGTGCTCAGTACTCTGGGTGTTGGGTGCTCAGTGCTCGGGGAGCTCGGTGCTCAGTGCTCAAGGTGCTGGGTGCTCAGTACTCAGGGTGCTCATTGCTCAGGGTGCTGGGTACTCAGTACTCACGGTGCTGGGTGCTCAGTGCTCAGGGTGCTCGGTGCTCAGTACGTTGGGTGCTCAGTACTCAGGGTGCTGGGTGATCAGTGCTCAGGGTGCTGGGTGCTCAGTGCTCAGGGTGCTGGGTGCTCAGTGCTCAGGGTGCTGGGTGCACAGTGCTCAGGGTGCTGGGTGCTCGGTGCTCGGGGTGCTGGGTGCTTAGTGCTCGGGGTGCCCTGTGCTCAGTACTCGGGGTGCTCAGTGCTCAGTACTCAGGGTGCTGGGTGCTCAGTGCTCAGGGTGCTGGGTGCTCAGTACTCAGGGTGCTGGGTGCTCCGTGCTCAGTACACTGGGTGCTCAGTACTCAGGGTGCTGGGTGCTCAGTACTCAGGGTGCTCGGTGCTCAGTACTCAGCGTGCTGGGTGCTCAGTGCTCGGGGTGCTGGGTGCTCAGTACTCAGGGTGCTGGGTGCTCAGTACTCGGGGTGCTCGGTGCTCAGTACGCTGGGTGCTCAGTACTCAGGGTGCTGGGTGCTCAGTACTCAGGGTGCTAGGTGCTCAGTACTCAGGGTGCTGGGTGCTCAGTGCTCAGGGTGCTGGGTGCTCAGTGCTCAGGGTGCTGGGTGCCCAGTGATCAGGGTGCTGGGTACTCAGTGCTCAGGGTGCTGGGTGCTCAGTACTCAGGGTGCTGGGTGCTCAGTACTCAGGGTGCTGGGTGCTCAGTGCTCGGGGTGCTGGGTGCTCAGTGCTCGGGGTGCTCGGTGCTCAGTACGTTGGGTGCCCACTACTCAGGGTGCTGGGTGCTCAGTGCTCGGGGTGATCGGTGCTCAGTACTCAGGGTGCTGGGTGCTCAGTGCTCGGGGTGCTCGGTGCTCAGTATGTTGGGTGCTCACTACTCAGGGTGCTGGGTGCTCAGAGATCAAGGTGCTGGGTGCTCAGTGCTCAGGGTGCTGGGTGCTCAGTGCTCAGGGTGCTGGGTGCTCAGTGCTCACGGTGCTGGGTGCTCAGTGCTCAGGGTGCTGGGTGCTCAGTGCTCAGGGTGCTGGGTGCTCAGTACTCAGGGTGCTTTGTGCTCAGTACTCGGGTGCTGGGTGCTCAGTACTCAGGGTGCTGGGTGCTCAGTACTCAGGGTGCTGGGTGCTCAGTACTCGGGTGCTGGGTGCTCAGTGCTCAGGTTGCTGGGTGCTCAGTGCTCGGGGGGCTGGGTGCACAGTGCTCAGTACTCAGGGTGCTGGGTGCTCAGTGCTCGGGGTGCTGGGTGCTCAGTGTTCGAGGTGCTCAGTACTCAGGGTGCTGTGTGTTCAGTGCTCAGGGTGCTGGGTGCTCAGTACTCAGGGTGCTCAGTGCTTAGTACTCAGGGTGCTGGGTGCTCAGTACTCCGGGTGCTGGGTGCTCAGTGCTCAGGGTGCTCGGTGCTCAGTGCTCAAGGTGCTGGGTGCTCTGTACTCAGGGTGCGCATTGCTCAGGGTGCTGGGTGCTCAGTGCTCAGGGTGCTGGGTGCTCAGTGCTCAGGGTGCTGGGTGCTCAGTACTCAGGGTGCTGGGTGCTCAGTGCTCAGGGTGCTGGGTGCTCAGTACTCAGGGTGCTGGGTGCTCAGTGCTCAGGGTGCTGGGTGCTCAGTACTCAGGGTGCTGGGTGCTCAGTGCTCGGGGTGCTGGGTGCTCAGTGCTCAGTACTCAGGGTGCTGGGTGCTCAGTGCTCGGGGTGCTGGGTGCTCAGCGCTCAGTACTCAGGGTGCTGGGTGCTCAGTGCTCGGGGTGCTGGGTGCTCAGTGCTCAGTACGCAGGGTGCTGTGTGCTCAGTACTCAGGGTGCTGGGTGCTCAGTACTCGGGGTTCTGGGTGCTCAGTACTCAGGGTGCTGGGTGCTCAGTACTCAGGGTGCTGGGTGCTCAGTACTCGGGTGCTGGGTGCTCAGTACTCAGGGTGCTGGCTGCTCAGTGCTCAGGGTGCTGGGTGCTCAGTATTTGGGGTGCTCGGTGCTCAGTGCTCAGGGTGCTGGGTGCTCAGTACTCAGGGTGCTGGGTGCTCAGTACTCAGGGTGCTGGGTGCTCAGTGCTCGGGGTGCAGGGTGCTCAGTGCTCAGTACTCAGGGTGCTGGGTGCTCAGTGCTCGGGGTGCTTTGTGCTCAGTGCTCAGGGTGCTGGGTGCTCAGTGCTCAGGGTGCTGGGTGCTCAGTACTCAGGGTGCTGGGTGCTCAGTGCTCGGGGTGCTGGGTGCTCAGTGCTCAGTACTCAGGGTGCTGGGTGCTCAGTGCTCGGGGTGCTGGGTGCTCAGTGCTCAGTGCTCGGGGTGCTGGGTGCTCAGTGTTCGAGGTGCTCAGTGCTCAGGATGTTCGGTGCTCAGTACTCGGGGTGCTGGGTGCTCATTCTTGGGCTGCTGGGTGCTCAGTGCTCAGGGTGCTGGGTGCTCAGTGCTCGGGGTGCTGGGTGGTCAGTGCTCAGGGTGATCGGTGCTCAGTACTCAGGGTGCTGGGTGCTCAGTGCTCAGGGTGCTGGGTGCTAAGTCCTCAGGGTGCTCAGTGCTCAGGGTGCTGGGTGCTCAATGCTCGGGGTGCTGGGTGCTCAGTGCTCAGGGTCCTGGGTGCTCAGTGCTCAGTGCTCAGGGTGCTGGTTGCTCAGTACTCAGGGTGCTGGGTGCTCAGTACTGAGGGTGCTGGGTGCTCAGTGCTCAGGGTGCTTGGTGCTCAGTACTCAGGTTGCTGGGTGATCAGTGCTCCGGGTGCTGGGTGCTCAGTGCTCAGGGTGCTGGGTGCTCAGTGCTCAGGGTGCTGGGTTCTCAGTACTCAGGGTGCTGGGTGCTCAGTGCTCGGGGTGCTCGGTGCTCAGTACTCAAGGTGCTGGGTGCTCAGTGCTCAGGGTGCTGGGTGCTCAGTGATCAGGGTGCTGGGTGCTCAGTACTCAGGGTGCTCGGTGCTCAGTACTCAGGGTTCTCAGTGCTCAGTACTCAGGTTGCTGGGTACTCAGTGCTCAGGGTGCTGGGTGCTCAGTACTCAGGGTGCTCAGTGCTCAGTACTCGGGGTGCTTGGTGTTCAGTACTCAGGGTGTTCAGTGCTCAGTACTCGGCGTGCTGGGTGCTCAGTGCTCAGGGTGCTCAGTGCTCAGTGCTAGGGGTGCTGGGTGCTCAGTGCTCGGGGCGCTGGGTGCTCAGTGCTCGGGGTGCTAGGTGCTCAGTACTCGGGGTGCTGGGTGCTCAGTGCTCAGGGTGCTCAGTGCTCAGTACTCAGTGCTCAGGGTTCTCAGTGCTCAGTGCTCAGGGTGCTGGGTGTTCAGTACTCAGGGTGCTGGGTGCTCAGTACTCAGGGTGCTGTGTGCTCAGTGCTCAGGGTGCTGGGTGCTCAGTGCTCGGGGCGCGGGGTGCTCAGTGCTCGGGGTGCTCGGAGCTCAGTACACAGGGTGCTGGGTGCTCAGTGCTCGGGGTGATCGGTGCTCAGTACTCAGGGTGCTGGGTGCTCAGTGCTCGGGGTGCTCAGTGCTCAGTACGTTGGGTGCTCACTACTCAGGGTGCTGGGTGCTCAGTGCTCAGGGTGCTGGGAGCTCAGTGCTCAGGGTGCTGGGTGCTCTGTGCTCAGGGTGCTGGGTGCTCAGTGCTCGGGGTGCTGGGTGCTCAGTGCTCAGGGTGCTGGGTGCTCAGTACTCAGTGTGCTGGGTGCTCAGTACTCGGGGTGCTGGGTGCTCAGTACTCAGGGTGCTGGGTGCTCAGTACTCAGTGTGCTGGGGGCTCAGTACTCGGGTGCTGGGTGCTCAGTGCTCAGGGTGCTGGGTGCTCAGTGCTCGGTGTGCTGGGTGCTCAGTGCTCAGTACTCAGGGTGCTGGGTGCTCAGTGCTCGGGGTGCTGGGTTCTCAGTGCTCAGTACTCAGGGTGCTGGGTGCTCAGTGCTCAGGGTGCTGTGTGCTCAGTGCTCAGGGTGCTGGGTGCTCAGTGCTCAGGGTGCTGGGTATTCAGTGCTCAGGGTGCTGGGTGTTCAGTATTCAGGGTGCTGGGTGCTCATTTCTCAGGGTGCTGGGTGCTCAGTGCTCGGGGTGCTGGGTGCTCAGTGCTCGCGGTGCTGGGTGCTCAGTGCTCGGGGTGCTCGGTGCTCAGTACTCAGGGTGCTGTGTGTTCAGTGCTCAGGGTGCTGGGTGCTCAGTACTCTGGGTGCTGTGTGTTCAGTGCTCAGGGTGCTGGGTGCTCAGTACTCTGGGTGCTCGGTGCTTAGTACTCAGGGTGCTGGGTGCTCAGTACTCTGGGTGTTGGGTGCTCAGTGCTCGGGGAGCTCGGTGCTCAGTGCTCAAGGTGCTGGGTGCTCAGTACTCAGGGTGCTCATTGCTCAGGGTGCTGGGTACTCAGTACTCACGGTGCTGGGTGCTCAGTGCTCAGGGTGCTCGGTGCTCAGTACGTTGGGTGCTCAGTACTCAGGGTGCTGGGTGCTCAGAGATCAAGGTGCTGGGTGCTCAGTACTCAGGGTGCTGGGTGCTCAGTGCTCGGGGTGCTGGGTGCTCAGTGCTCGGGGTGCTCGGTGCTCAGTACTCAGGGTGCTGGGTGCTCAGTACTCAGGGTGCTGGGTGCTCAGTGCTCGGGGTGCTGGGTGCTCAGTGCTCGGGGTGCTCGGTGCTCAGTACGTTGGGTGCCCACTACTCAGGGTGCTGGGTGCTCAGTGCTCGGGGTGATCGGTGCTCAGTACTCAGGGTGCTGGGTGCTCAGTGCTCGGGGTGCTCGGTGCTCAGTATGTTGGGTGCTCACTACTCAGGGTGCTGGGTGCTCAGAGATCAAGGTGCTGGGTGCTCAGTGCTCAGGGTGCTGGGTGCTCAGTGCTCAGGGTGCTGGGTGCTCAGTGCTCACGGTGCTGGGTGCTCAGTGCTCAGGGTGCTGGGTGCTCAGTGCTCAGGGTGCTGGGTGCTCAGTACTCAGGGTGCTTTGTGCTCAGTACTCGGGTGCTGGGTGCTCAGTACTCAGGGTGCTGGGTGCTCAGTACTCAGGGTGCTGGGTGCTCAGTACTCGGGTGCTGGGTGCTCAGTGCTCAGGTTGCTGGGTGCTCAGTGCTCGGGGGGCTGGGTGCACAGTGCTCAGTACTCAGGGTGCTGGGTGCTCAGTGCTCGGGGTGCTGGGTGCTCAGTGTTCGAGGTGCTCAGTACTCAGGGTGCTGTGTGTTCAGTGCTCAGGGTGCTGGGTGCTCAGTACTCAGGGTGTTCAGTGCTTAGTACTCAGGGTGCTGGGTGCTCAGTACTCCGGGTGCTGGGTGCTCAGTGCTCAGGGTGCTCGGTGCTCAGTGCTCAAGGTGCTGGGTGCTCTGTACTCAGGGTGCGCATTGCTCAGGGTGCTGGGTGCTCAGTGCTCAGGGTGCTGGGTGCTCAGTGCTCAGGGTGCTGGGTGCTCAGTACTCAGGGTGTTGGGTGCTCAGTGCTCAGGGTGCTGGGTGCTCAGTACTCAGGGTGCTGGGTGCTCAGTGCTCAGGGTGCTGGGTGCTCAGTACTCAGGGTGCTGGGTGCTCAGTGCTCGGGGTGCTGGGTGCTCAGTGCTCAGTACTCAGGGTGCTGGGTGCTCAGTGCTCGGGGTGCTGGGTGCTCAGTGCTCAGTACTCAGGGTGCTGGGTGCTCAGTGCTCGGGGTGCTGGGTGCTCAGTGCTCAGTACGCAGGGTGCTGTGTGCTTAGTACTCAGGGTGCTGGGTGCTCAGTACTCGGGGTTCTGGGTGCTCAGTACTCAGGGTGCTGGGTGCTCAGTACTCAGGGTGCTGGGTGCTCAGTACTCGGGTGCTGGGTGCTCAGTACTCAGGGTGCTGGGTGCTCAGTGCTCAGGGTGCTGGGTGCTCAGTATTTGGGGTGCTCGGTGCTCAGTGCTCAGGGTGCTGGGTGCTCAGTACTCAGGGTGCTGGGTGCTCAGTACTCAGGGTGCTGGGTGCTCAGTGCTCGGGGTGCTGGGTGCTCAGTGCTCAGTACTCAGGGTGCTGGGTGCTCAGTGCTCGGGGTGCTTTGTGCTCAGTGCTCAGGGTGCTGGGTGCTCAGTGCTCAGGGTGCTGGGTGCTCAGTACTCAGGGTGCTGGGTGCTCAGTGCTCGGGGTGCTGGGTGCTCAGTGCTCAGTACTCAGGGTGCTGGGTGCTCAGTGCTCGGGGTGCTGGGTGCTCAGTGTTCGAGGTGCTCAGTGCTCAGGATGTTCGGTGCTCAGTACTCGGGGTGCTGGGTGCTCATTCTTGGGCTGCTGGGTGCTCAGTGCTCAGGGTGCTGGGTTCTCAGTGCTCGGGGTGCTGGGTGGTCAGTTCTCAGGGTGATCGGTGCTCAGTACTCAGGGTGCTGGGTGCTCAGTGCTCAGGGTGCTGGGTGCTAAGTCCTCAGGGTGCTCAGTGCTCAGGGTGCTGGGTGCTCAATGCTCGGGGTGCTGGGTGCTCAGTGCTCAGGGTCCTGGGTGCTCAGTGCTCAGTGCTCAGGGTGCTGGTTGCTCAGTACTCAGGGTGCTGGGTGCTCAGTACTGAGGGTGCTGGGTGCTCAGTGCTCAGGGTGCTTGGTGCTCAGTACTCAGGTTGCTGGGTGATCAGTGCTCCGGGTGCTGGGTGCTCAGTGCTCAGGGTGCTGGGTGCTCAGTGCTCAGGGTGCTGGGTTCTCAGTACTCAGGGTGCTGGGTGCTCAGTGCTCGGGGTGCTCGGTGCTCAGTACTCAAGGTGCTGGGTGCTCAGTGCTCAGGGTGCTGGGTGCTCAGTGATCAGGGTGCTGGGTGCTCAGTACTCAGGGTGCTCGGTGCTCAGTACTCAGGGTTCTCAGTGCTCAGTACTCAGGTTGCTGGGTACTCAGTGCTCAGGGTGCTGGGTGCTCAGTACTCAGGGTGCTCAGTGCTCAGTACTCGGGGTGCTTGGTGTTCAGTACTCAGGGTGTTCAGTGCTCAGTACTCGGCGTGCTGGGTGCTCAGTGCTCAGGGTGCTCAGTGCTCAGTGCTAGGGGTGCTGGGTGCTCAGTGCTCGGGGCGCTGGGTGCTCAGTGCTCGGGGTGCTAGGTGCTCAGTACTCGGGGTGCTGGGTGCTCAGTGCTCAGGGTGCTCAGTGCTCAGTACTCAGTGCTCAGGGTTCTCAGTGCTCAGTGCTCAGGGTGCTGGGTGTTCAGTACTCAGGGTGCTGGGTGCTCAGTACTCAGGGTGCTGTGTGCTCAGTGCTCAGGGTGCTGGGTGCTCAGTGCTCGGGGCGCGGGGTGCTCAGTGCTCGGGGTGCTCGGAGCTCAGTACGCAGGGTGCTGGGTGCTCAGTGCTCGGGGTGATCGGTGCTCAGTACTCAGGGTGCTGGGTGCTCAGTGCTCGGGGTGCTCAGTGCTCAGTACGTTGGGTGCTCACTACTCAGGGTGCTGGGTGCTCAGTGCTCAGGGTGCTGGGAGCTCAGTGCTCAGGGTGCTGGGTGCTCTGTGCTCAGGGTGCTGGGTGCTCAGTGCTCGGGGTGCTGGGTGCTCAGTGCTCAGGGTGCTGGGTGCTCAGTACTCAGTGTGCTGGGTGCTCAGTACTCGGGGTGCTGGGTGCTCAGTACTCAGGGTGCTGGGTGCTCAGTACTCAGTGTGCTGGGGGCTCAGTACTCGGGTGCTGGGTGCTCAGTGCTCAGGGTGCTGGGTGCTCAGTGCTCGGTGTGCTGGGTGCTCAGTACTCAGGGTGCTGGGTGCTCAGTGCTCGGGGTGCTGGGTTCTCAGTGCTCAGTACTCAGGGTGCTGGGTGCTCAGTGCTCAGGGTGTTGTGTGCTCAGTGCTCAGGGTGCTGGGTGCTCAGTGCTCAGGGTGCTGGGTATTCAGTGCTCAGGGTGCTGGGTGTTCAGTATTCAGGGTGCTGGGTGCTCATTTCTCAGGGTGCTGGGTGCTCAGTGCTCGGGGTGCTGGGTGCTCAGTGCTCGCGGTGCTGGGTGCTCAGTGCTCGGGGTGCTCGGTGCTCAGTACTCAGGGTGCTGGGTGCTCAGTGCTCGAGGTGCTCAGTACTCAGGGTGCTGTGTGTTCAGTGCTCAGGGTGCTGGGTGCTCAGTACTCTGGGTGCTCGGTGCTTAGTACTCAGGGTGCTGGGTGCTCAGTACTCTGGGTGTTGGGTGCTCAGTGCTCGGGGAGCTCGGTGCTCAGTGCTCAAGGTGCTGGGTGCTCAGTACTCAGGGTGCTCATTGCTCAGGGTGCTGGGTACTCAGTACTCACGGTGCTGGGTGCTCAGTGCTCAGGGTGCTCGGTGCTCAGTACGTTGGGTGCTCAGTACTCAGGGTGCTGGGTGATCAGTGCTCAGGGTGCTGGGTGCTCAGTGCTCAGGGTGCTGGGTGCTCAGTGCTCAGGGTGCTGGGTGCACAGTGCTCAGGGTGCTGGGTGCTCGGTGCTCGGGGTGCTGGGTGCTTAGTGCTCGGGGTGCCCTGTGCTCAGTACTCGGGGTGCTCAGTGCTCAGTACTCAGGGTGCTGGGTGCTCAGTGCTCAGGGTGCTGGGTGCTCAGTACTCAGGGTGCTGGGTGCTCCGTGCTCAGTACACTGGGTGCTCAGTACTCAGGGTGCTGGGTGCTCAGTACTCAGGGTGCTCGGTGCTCAGTACTCAGCGTGCTGGGTGCTCAGTGCTCGGGGTGCTGGGTGCTCAGTACTCAGGGTGCTGGGTGCTCAGTACTCGGGGTGCTCGGTGCTCAGTACGCTGGGTGCTCAGTACTCAGGGTGCTGGGTGCTCAGTACTCAGGGTGCTAGGTGCTCAGTACTCAGGGTGCTGGGTGCTCAGTGCTCAGGGTGCTGGGTGCTCAGTGCTCAGGGTGCTGGGTGCCCAGTGCTCAGGGTGCTGGGTACTCAGTGCTCAGGGTGCTGGGTGCTCAGTACTCAGGGTGCTGGGTGCTCAGTACTCAGGGTGCTGGGTGCTCAGTGCTCGGGGTGCTGGGTGCTCAGTGCTCGGGGTGCTCGGTGCTCAGTACGTTGGGTGCCCACTACTCAGGGTGCTGGGTGCTCAGTGCTCGGGGTGATCGGTGCTCAGTACTCAGGGTGCTGGGTGCTCAGTGCTCGGGGTGCTCGGTGCTCAGTATGTTGGGTGCTCACTACTCAGGGTGCTGGGTGCTCAGAGATCAAGGTGCTGGGTGCTCAGTGCTCAGGGTGCTGGGTGCTCAGTGCTCAGGGTGCTGGGTGCTCAGTGCTCACGGTGCTGGGTGCTCAGTGCTCAGGGTGCTGGGTGCTCAGTGCTCAGGGTGCTGGGTGCTCAGTACTCAGGGTGCTTTGTGCTCAGTACTCGGGTGCTGGGTGCTCAGTACTCAGGGTGCTGGGTGCTCTGTACTCAGGGTGCTGGGTGCTCAGTACTCGGGTGCTGGGTGCTCAGTGCTCAGGTTGCTGGGTGCTCAGTGCTCGGGGTGCTGGGTGCACAGTGCTCAGTACTCAGGGTGCTGGGTGCTCAGTGCTCGGGGTGCTGGGTGCTCAGTGTTCGAGGTGCTCAGTACTCAGGGTGCTGTGTGTTCAGTGCTCAGGGTGCTGGGTGCTCAGTACTCAGGGTGCTCAGTGCTTAGTACTCAGGGTGCTGGGTGCTCAGTACTCCGGGTGCTGGATGCTCAGTGCTCAGGGTGCTCGGTGCTCAGTGCTGAAGGTGCTGGGTGCTCTGTACTCAGGGTGCGCATTGCTCAGGGTGCTGGGTGCTCAGTGCTCAGGGTGCTGGGTGCTCAGTGCTCAGGGTGCTGGGTGCTCAGTACTCAGGGTGCTGGGTGCTCAGTGCTCACGGTGCTGGGTGCTCAGTACTCAGGGTGCTGGGTGCTCAGTGCTCAGGGTGCTGGGTGCTCAGTATTTGGGGTGCTCGGTGCTCAGTGCTCAGGGTGCTGGGTGCTCAGTACTCAGGGTGCTGGGTGCTCAGTACTCAGGGTGCTGGGTGCTCAGTGCTCGGGGTGCTGGGTGCTCAGTGCTCAGTACTCAGGGTGCTGGGTGCTCAGTGCTCGGGGTGCTTTGTGCTCAGTGCTCAGGGTGCTGGGTGCTCAGTGCTCAGGGTGCTGGGTGCTCAGTACTCAGGGTGCTGGGTGCTCAGTGCTCGGGGTGCTGGGTGCTCAGTGCTCAGTACTCAGGGTGCTGGGTGCTCAGTGCTCGGGGTGCTGGGTGCTCAGTGCTCAGTGCTCGGGGTGCTGGGTGCTCAGTGTTCGAGGTGCTCAGTGCTCAGGATGTTCGGTGCTCAGTACTCGGGGTGCTGGGTGCTCATTCTTGGGCTGCTGGGTGCTCAGTGCTCAGGGTGCTGGGTGCTCAGTGCTCGGGGTGCTGGGTGGTCAGTGCTCAGGGTGATCGGTGCTCAGTACTCAGGGTGCTGGGTGCTCAGTGCTCAGGGTGCTGGGTGCTAAGTCCTCAGGGTGCTCAGTGCTCAGGGTGCTGGGTGCTCAATGCTCGGGGTGCTGGGTGCTCAGTGCTCAGGGTCCTGGGTGCTCAGTGCTCAGTGCTCAGGGTGCTGGTTGCTCAGTACTCAGGGTGCTGGGTGCTCAGTACTGAGGGTGCTGGGTGCTCAGTGCTCAGGGTGCTTGGTGCTCAGTACTCAGGTTGCTGGGTGATCAGTGCTCCGGGTGCTGGGTGCTCAGTGCTCAGGGTGCTGGGTGCTCAGTGCTCAGGGTGCTGGGTTCTCAGTACTCAGGGTGCTGGGTGCTCAGTGCTCGGGGTGCTCGGTGCTCAGTACTCAAGGTGCTGGGTGCTCAGTGCTCAGGGTGCTGGGTGCTCAGTGATCAGGGTGCTGGGTGCTCAGTACTCAGGGTGCTCGGTGCTCAGTACTCAGGGTTCTCAGTGCTCAGTACTCAGGTTGCTGGGTACTCAGTGCTCAGGGTGCTGGGTGCTCAGTACTCAGGGTGCTCAGTGCTCAGTACTCGGGGTGCTTGGTGTTCAGTACTCAGGGTGTTCAGTGCTCAGTACTCGGCGTGCTGGGTGCTCAGTGCTCAGGGTGCTCAGTGCTCAGTGCTAGGGGTGCTGGGTGCTCAGTGCTCGGGGCGCTGGGTGCTCAGTGCTCGGGGTGCTAGGTGCTCAGTACTCGGGGTGCTGGGTGCTCAGTGCTCAGGGTGCTCAGTGCTCAGTACTCAGTGCTCAGGGTTCTCAGTGCTCAGTGCTCAGGGTGCTGGGTGTTCAGTACTCAGGGTGCTGGGTGCTCAGTACTCAGGGTGCTGTGTGCTCAGTGCTCAGGGTGCTGGGTGCTCAGTGCTCGGGGCGCGGGGTGCTCAGTGCTCGGGGTGCTCGGAGCTCAGTACACAGGGTGCTGGGTGCTCAGTGCTCGGGGTGATCGGTGCTCAGTACTCAGGGTGCTGGGTGCTCAGTGCTCGGGGTGCTCAGTGCTCAGTACGTTGGGTGCTCACTACTCAGGGTGCTGGGTGCTCAGTGCTCAGGGTGCTGGGAGCTCAGTGCTCAGGGTGCTGGGTGCTCTGTGCTCAGGGTGCTGGGTGCTCAGTGCTCGGGGTGCTGGGTGCTCAGTGCTCAGGGTGCTGGGTGCTCAGTACTCAGTGTGCTGGGTGCTCAGTACTCGGGGTGCTGGGTGCTCAGTACTCAGGGTGCTGGGTGCTCAGTACTCAGTGTGCTGGGGGCTCAGTACTCGGGTGCTGGGTGCTCAGTGCTCAGGGTGCTGGGTGCTCAGTGCTCGGTGTGCTGGGTGCTCAGTGCTCAGTACTCAGGGTGCTGGGTGCTCAGTGCTCGGGGTGCTGGGTTCTCAGTGCTCAGTACTCAGGGTGCTGGGTGCTCAGTGCTCAGGGTGCTGTGTGCTCAGTGCTCAGGGTGCTGGGTGCTCAGTGCTCAGGGTGCTGGGTATTCAGTGCTCAGGGTGCTGGGTGTTCAGTATTCAGGGTGCTGGGTGCTCATTTCTCAGGGTGCTGGGTGCTCAGTGCTCGGGGTGCTGGGTGCTCAGTGCTCGCGGTGCTGGGTGCTCAGTGCTCGGGGTGCTCGGTGCTCAGTACTCAGGGTGCTGGGTGCTCAGTGCTCGAGGTGCTCAGTACTCAGGGTGCTGTGTGTTCAGTGCTCAGGGTGCTGGGTGCTCAGTACTCTGGGTGCTCGGTGCTTAGTACTCAGGGTGCTGGGTGCTCAGTACTCTGGGTGTTGGGTGCTCAGTGCTCGGGGAGCTCGGTGCTCAGTGCTCAAGGTGCTGGGTGCTCAGTACTCAGGGTGCTCATTGCTCAGGGTGCTGGGTACTCAGTACTCACGGTGCTGGGTGCTCAGTGCTCAGGGTGCTCGGTGCTCAGTACGTTGGGTGCTCAGTACTCAGGGTGCTGGGTGATCAGTGCTCAGGGTGCTGGGTGCTCAGTGCTCAGGGTGCTGGGTGCTCAGTGCTCAGGGTGCTGGGTGCACAGTGCTCAGGGTGCTGGGTGCTCGGTGCTCGGGGTGCTGGGTGCTTAGTGCTCGGGGTGCCCTGTGCTCAGTACTCGGGGTGCTCAGTGCTCAGTACTCAGGGTGCTGGGTGCTCAGTGCTCAGGGTGCTGGGTGCTCAGTACTCAGGGTGCTGGGTGCTCCGTGCTTAGTACACTGGGTGCTCAGTACTCAGGGTGCTGGGTGCTCAGTACTCAGGGTGCTCGGTGCTCAGTACTCAGCGTGCTGGGTGCTCAGTGCTCGGGGTGCTGGGTGCTCAGTACTCAGGGTGCTGGGTGCTCAGTACTCGGGGTGCTCGGTGCTCAGTACGCTGGGTGCTCAGTACTCAGGGTGCTGGGTGCTCAGTACTCAGGGTGCTAGGTGCTCAGTACTCAGGGTGCTGGGTGCTCAGTGCTCAGGGTGCTGGGTGCTCAGTGCTCAGGGTGCTGGGTGCCCAGTGCTCAGGGTGCTGGGTACTCAGTGCTCAGGGTGCTGGGTGCTCAGTACTCAGGGTGCTGGGTGCTCAGTACTCAGGGTGCTGGGTGCTCAGTGCTCGGGGTGCTGGGTGCTCAGTGCTCGGGGTGCTCGGTGCTCAGTACGTTGGGTGCCCACTACTCAGGGTGCTGGGTGCTCAGTGCTCGGGGTGATCGGTGCTCAGTACTCAGGGTGCTGGGTGCTCAGTGCTCGGGGTGCTCGGTGCTCAGTATGTTGGGTGCTCACTACTCAGGGTGCTGGGTGCTCAGAGATCAAGGTGCTGGGTGCTCAGTGCTCAGGGTGCTGGGTGCTCAGTGCTCAGGGTGCTGGGTGCTCAGTGCTCACGGTGCTGGGTGCTCAGTGCTCAGGGTGCTGGGTGCTCAGTGCTCAGGGTGCTGGGTGCTCAGTACTCAGGGTGCTTTGTGCTCAGTACTCGGGTGCTGGGTGCTCAGTACTCAGGGTGCTGGGTGCTCTGTACTCAGGGTGCTGGGTGCTCAGTACTCGGGTGCTGGGTGCTCAGTGCTCAGGTTGCTGGGTGCTCAGTGCTCGGGGTGCTGGGTGCACAGTGCTCAGTACTCAGGGTGCTGGGTGCTCAGTGCTCGGGGTGCTGGGTGCTCAGTGTTCGAGGTGCTCAGTACTCAGGGTGCTGTGTGTTCAGTGCTCAGGGTGCTGGGTGCTCAGTACTCAGGGTGCTCAGTGCTTAGTACTCAGGGTGCTGGGTGCTCAGTACTCCGGGTGCTGGATGCTCAGTGCTCAGGGTGCTCGGTGCTCAGTGCTGAAGGTGCTGGGTGCTCTGTACTCAGGGTGCGCATTGCTCAGGGTGCTGGGTGCTCAGTGCTCAGGGTGCTGGGTGCTCAGTGCTCAGGGTGCTGGGTGCTCAGTACTCAGGGTGCTGGGTGCTCAGTGCTCAGGGTGCTGGGTGCTCAGTACTCAGGGTGCTGGGTGCTCAGTGCTCAGGGTGCTGGGTGCTCAGTACTCAGGGTGCTGGGTGTTCAGTGCTCGGGGTGCTGGGTGCTCAGTGCTCAGTACTCAGGGTGCTGGGTGCTCAGTGCTCGGGGTGCTGGGTGCTCAGTGCTCAGTACTCAGGGTGCTGGGTGCTCAGTGCTCGGGGTGCTGGGTGCTCAGTGCTCAGTACGCAGGGTGCTGTGTGCTCAGTACTCAGGGTGCTGGGTGCTCAGTACTCGGGGTTCTGGGTGCTCAGTACTCAGGTAGCTGGATGCTCAGTACTCAGGGTGCTGGGTGCTCAGTACTCGGGTGCTGGGTGCTCAGTACTCAGGGTGCTGGGTGCTCAGTGCTCAGGGTGCTGGGTGCTCAGTATTTGGGGTGCTCGGTGCTCAGTGCTCAGGGTGCTGGGTGCTCAGTACTCAGGGTGCTGGGTGCTCAGTGCTCAGGGTGCTGGGAACTCAGTGCTCAGGGTGGTGGGTGCTCAGTACTCAGGGTGCTGGGTGCTCAGTGCTCGGGGTGCTGGGTGCTCAGTGCTCAGTACTCAGGGTGCTGGGTGCTCAGTGCTCGGGGTGCTTTGTGCTCAGTGCTCAGGGTGCTGGGTGCTCAGTGCTCAGGGTGCTGGGTGCTCAGTACTCAGGGTGCTGGGTGCTCAGTGCTCGGGGTGCTGGGTGCTCAGTGCTCAGTACTCAGGGTGCTGGGTGCTCAGTGCTCGGGGTGCTGGGTGCTCAGTGCTCAGTACTCAGGGTGCTGGGTGCTCAGTACTCAGGGTGCTGGGTGCTCAGTACTCGGGGTTCTGGGTGCTCAGTACTCAGGGTGCTGGGTGCTCATTACTCAGGGTGCTGGGTGCTCAGTACTCAGGGTGCTGGGTGCTCAGTGCTCAGGGTGCTGGGTGCTCAGTATTCGGTGTGCTCGGTGCTCAGTGCTCAGGGTGCTGGGTGCTCAGTACTCAGGGTGCTGGGTGCTCAGTGCTCAGGGTGCTGGGTGCTCAGTGCTCAGGGTGCTGGGTACTCAGTGCTCAGGGTGCTCGGTGCTCAGTACTCGGTGTGCTGGGTGCTCATTCTCGAGGTGCTGGGTGCTCAGTGCTCGGGGTGCTGGGTGCTCAGTACTCAGGGTGCTGGGTGCTCAGTGCTCGGGGTGCTCGGTGCTCAATACTCAGGGTGCTGAGTGCTCAGTACTCAGGGTGCTGGGTGCTCAGTACTCAGGGTGCTGGGTGCTCAGTGCTCAGGGTGCTGGGTGCTCAGTGCTCAGGGTGCTGGGTGCTCAGTGCTCAGGGTGCTGGGTGCTCAGTGCTCGGGGTGCTGGGTGCTCAGTACTCGGGGTGCTGGGTGCTAAGTGCTCAGGCTGCTGGGTGCTCAGTGCTCGGGGCGCTGGGTCCTCAGTGCTCGGGGTGCTTGGAGCTCAGTACTCAGGGTGCTGGGTGCTCAGTACTCAGGGTGCTAGGTGCTCAGTACTCAGGGTGCTGGGTGCTCAGTGCTCAGGGTGCTGGGTGCTCAGTGCTCAGGGTGCTGGGTGCCCAGTGCTCAGGGTGCTGGGTACTCAGTGCTCAGGGTGCTGGGTGCTCAGTACTCAGGGTGCTGGGTGCTCAGTACTCAGGGTGCTGGGTGCTCAGTGCTCGGGGTGCTGGGTGCTCAGTGCTCGGGGTGCTCGGTGCTCAGTACGTTGGGTGCCCACTACTCAGGGTGCTGGGTGCTCAGTGCTCGGGGTGATCGGTGCTCAGTACTCAGGGTGCTGGGTGCTCAGTGCTCGGGGTGCTCGGTGCTCAGTATGTTGGGTGCTCACTACTCAGGGTGCTGGGTGCTCAGAGATCAAGGTGCTGGGTGATCAGTGCTCAGGGTTCTGGGTGCTCAGTGCTCAGGGTGCTGGGTGCTCAGTGCTCACGGTGCTGGGTGCTCAGTGCTCAGGGTGCTGGGTGCTCAGTGCTCAGGGTGCTGGGTGCTCAGTACTCAGGGAGCTTTGTGCTCAGTACTCGGGTGCTGGGTGCTCAGTACTCAGGGTGCTGGGTGCTCAGTACTCAGGGTGCTGGGTGCTCAGTACTCGGGTGCTGGGTGCTCAGTGCTCAGGTTGCTGGGTGCTCAGTGCTCGGGGTGCTGGGTGCACAGTGCTCAGTACTCAGGGTGCTGGGTGCTCAGTGCTCGGGGTGCTGGGTGCTCAGTGTTCGAGGTGCTCAGTACTCAGGGTGCTGTGTGTTCAGTGCTCAGGGTGCTGGGTGCTCAGTACTCAGGGTGCTCAGTGCTTAGTACTCAGGGTGCTGGGTGCTCAGTACTCCGGGTGCTGGGTGCTCAGTGCTCAGTACTCAGGGTGCTGGGTGCTCAGTGCTCGGGGTGCTGGGTGCTCAGTGCTCAGTACTCAGGGTGCTGGGTGCTCAGTGCTCGGGGTGCTGGGTGCTCAGTGCTCAGTACGCAGGGTGCTGTGTGCTCAGTACTCAGGGTGCTGGGTGCTCAGTACTCGGGGTTCTGGGTGCTCAGTACTCAGGGTGCTGGGTGCTCAGTACTCAGGGTGCTGGGTGCTCAGTACTCGGGTGCTGGGTGCTCAGTACTCAGGGTGCTGGGTGCTCAGGGCTCAGGGTGCTGGGTGCTCAGTATTTGGGGTGCTCGGTGCTCAGTGCTCAGGGTGCTGGGTGCTCAGTACTCAGGGTGCTGGGTGCTCAGTGCTCAGGGTGCTGGGAACTCAGTGCTCAGGGTGCTGGGTGCTCAGTACTCAGGGTGCTGGGTGCTCAGTGCTCGGGGTGCTGGGTGCTCAGTGCTCAGTACTCAGGGTGCTGGGTGCTCAGTGCTCGGGGTGCTTTGTGCTCAGTGCTCAGGGTGCTGGGTGCTCAGTGCTCAGGGTGCTGGGTGCTCAGTACTCAGGGTGCTGGGTGCTCAGTGCTCGGGGTGCTGGGTGCTCAGTGCTCAGTACTCAGGGTGCTGGGTGCTCAGTGCTCGGGGTGCTGGGTGCTCAGTGCTCAGTACTCAGGGTGCTTGGTGCTCAGTACTCAGGGTGCTGGGTGCTCAGTACTCGGGGTTCTGGGTGCTCAGTACTCAGGGTGCTGGGTGCTCATTACTCAGGGTGCTGGGTGCTCAGTACTCGGGTGCTGTGTGCTCAGTATTCAGGGTGCTGGGTGCTCAGTGCTCAGGGTGCTGGGTGCTCAGTATTCGGTGTGCTCGGTGCTCAGTGCTCAGGGTGCTGGGTGCTCAGTACTCAGGGTGCTGGGTGCTCAGTGCTCAGGGTGCTGGGTGCTCAGTGCTCAGGGTGCTGGGTACTCAGTGCTCAGGGTGCTCGGTGCTCAGTACTCGGTGTGCTGGGTGCTCATTCTCGAGGTGCTGGGTGCTCAGTGCTCGGGGTGCTGGGTGCTCAGTACTCAGGGTGCTGGGTGCTCAGTGCTCGGGGTGCTCGGTGCTCAATACTCAGGGTGCTGAGTGCTCAGTACTCAGGGTGCTGGGTGCTCAGTGCTCAAGGTGCTGGGTGCTCTGTACTCAGGGTGCGCATTGCTCAGGGTGCTGGGTGCTCAGTGCTCAGGGTGCTGGGTGCTCAGTGCTCAGGGTGCTGGGTGCTCAGTACTCAGGGTGCTTCGTGCTCAGTGCTCAGGGTGCTGGGTGCTCAGTACTCAGGGTGCTGGGTGCTCAGTGCTCAGGGTGCTGGGTGCTCAGTACTCAGGGTGCTGGGTGCTCAGTGCTCGGGGTGCTGGGTGCTCAGTGCTCAGTACTCAGGGTGCTGGGTGCTCAGTGCTCGGGGTGCTGGGTGCTCAGTGCTCAGTACTCAGGGTGCTGGGTGCTCAGTGCTCGGGGTGCTGGGTGCTCAGTGCTCAGTACGCAGGGTGCTGTGTGCTCAGTACTCAGGGTGCTGGGTGCTCAGTACTCGGGGTTCTGGGTGCTCAGTACTCAGGGTGCTGGGTGCTCAGTACTCAGGGTGCTGGGTGCTCAGTACTCGGGTGCTGGGTGCTCAGTACTCAGGGTGCTGGGTGCTCAGGGCTCAGGGTGCTGGGTGCTCAGTATTTGGGGTGCTCGGTGCTCAGTGCTCAGGGTGCTGGGTGCTCAGTACTCAGGGTGCTGGGTGCTCAGTGCTCAGGGTGCTGGGAACTCAGTGCTCAGGGTGCTGGGTGCTCAGTACTCAGGGTGCTGGGTGCTCAGTGCTCGGGGTGCTGGGTGCTCAGTGCTCAGTACTCAGGGTGCTGGGTGCTCAGTGCTCGGGGTGCTTTGTGCTCAGTGCTCAGGGTGCTGGGTGCTCAGTGCTCAGGGTGCTGGGTGCTCAGTACTCAGGGTGCTGGGTGCTCAGTGCTCGGGGTGCTGGGTGCTCAGTGCTCAGTACTCAGGGTGCTGGGTGCTCAGTGCTCGGGGTGCTGGGTGCTCAGTGCTCAGTACTCAGGGTGCTTGGTGCTCAGTACTCAGGGTGCTGGGTGCTCAGTACTCGGGGTTCTGGGTGCTCAGTACTCAGGGTGCTGGGTGCTCATTACTCAGGGTGCTGGGTGCTCAGTACTCGGGTGCTGGGTGCTCAGTATTCAGGGTGCTGGGTGCTCAGTGCTCAGGGTGCTGGGTGCTCAGTATTCGGTGTGCTCGGTGCTCAGTGCTCAGGGTGCTGGGTGCTCAGTACTCAGGGTGCTGGGTGCTCAGTTCTCAGGGTGCTGGGTGCTCAGTGCTCAGGGTGCTGGGTACTCAGTGCTCAGGGTGCTCGGTGCTCAGTACTCGGTGTGCTGGGTGCTCATTCTCGAGGTGCTGGGTGCTCAGTGCTCGGGGTGCTGGGTGCTCAGTACTCAGGGTGCTGGGTGCTCAGTGCTCGGGGTGCTCGGTGCTCAATACTCAGGGTGCTGAGTGCTCAGTACTCAGGGTGCTGGGTGCTCAGTACTCAGGGTGCTGGGTGCTCAGTGCTCAGGGTGCTGGGTGCTCAGTGCTCAGGGTGCTGGGTGCTCAGTGCTCAGGGTGCTGGGTGCTCAGTGCTCGGGGTGCTGGGTGCTCAGTACTCGGGGTGCTGGGTGCTAAGTGCTCAGGCTGCTGTGTGCTCAGTGCTCGGGGCGCTGGGTGCTCAGTGCTCGGGGTGCTTGGAGCTCAGTACTCAGGGTGCTGGGTGCTCAGTGCTCGGGGTGCTCGGTGCTCAGTACGTTGGGTGCTCACTACTCAGGGTGCTGGGTGCTCAGTGCTCAGGGTGCTGGGTGCTCAGTGCTCGGGGTGCTGGGTGCTCAGTGCTCAGGGTGCTGGGTGATCAGTGCTCAGGGTGCTGGGTGCTCAGTACTCAGGGTGCTGGGTGCTCAGTGCTCAGGGTGCTGGGTGCTCAGTGCTCAGGGTGCTGGGGGCTCAGTGCTCAGGGTGCTGGGTGCTCAGTACTCAGGGTGCGGGGTGCTCAGTGCTCGGGGTACTGGGTGCTCAGTGCTCAGTACTCAGGGTGCTGGGTGCTCAGTGCTCGGGGTGCTGGGTGCTCAGTGCTCAGTACTCAGGGTGCTGGGTGCTCAGTACTCAGGGTGCTGGGTGCTCAGTACTCGGGGTTCTGGGTGCTCAGTACTCAGGGTGCTGGGTGCTCAGTACTCAGGGTGCTGGGAGCTCAGTACTCGGGTGCTGGGTGCTCAGTACTCAGGGTGCTGGGTGCTCAGTGCTCGGGGTGCTGGGTGCTCAGTGCTCAGTACTCAGGGTGCTGGGTGCTCAGTGCTCGGGGTGCTTTGTGCTCAGTGCTCAGGGTGCTGGGTGCTCAGTGCTCAGGGTGCTGGGTGCTCAGTACTCAGGGTGCTGGGTGCTCAGTGCTCGGGGTGCTGGGTGCTCAGTGCTCAGTACTCAGGGTGCTGGGTGCTCAGTGCTCGGGGTGCTGGGTGCTCAGTGCTCAGTACTCAGGGTGCTGGGTGCTCAGTACTCAGGGTGCTGGGTGCTCAGTACTCGGGGTTCTGGGTGCTCAGTACTCAGGGTGCTGGGTGCTCATTACTCAGGGTGCTGGGTGCTCAGTACTCGGGTGCTGGGTGCTCAGTACTCAGGGTGCTGTGTGCTCAGTGCTCAGGGTGCTGGGTGCTCAGTATTCGGTGTGCTCGGTGCTCAGTGCTCAGGGTGCTGGGTGCTCAGTACTCTGGGTGCTGGGTGCTCAGTGCTCAGGGTGCTGGGTGCTCAGTGCACAGGGTGCTGGGTACTCAGTGCTCAGGGTGCTCGGTGCTCAGTACTCGGTGTGCTGGGTGCTCATTCTCGAGGTGCTGGGTGCTCAGTGCTCGGGGTGCTGGGTGCTCAGTACTCAGGGTGCTGGGTGCTCAGTGCTCGGGGTGCTCGGTGCTCAATACTCAGGGTGCTGAGTGCTCAGTACTCAGGGTGCTGGGTGCTCAGTACTCAGGGTGCTGGGTGCTCAGTGCTCAGGGTGCTGGGTGCTCAGTGCTCAGGGTGCTGGGTGCTCAGTGCTCAGGGTGCTGGGTGCTCAGTGCTCGGGGTGCTGGGTGCTCAGTACTCGGGGTGCTGGGTGCTAAGTGCTCAGGCTGCTGTGTGCTCAGTGCTCGGGGCGCTGGGTGCTCAGTGCTCGGGGTGCTTGGAGCTCAGTACTCAGGGTGCTGGGTGCTCAGTGCTCGGGGTGCTCGGTGCTCAGTACGTTGGGTGCTCACTACTCAGGGTGCTGGGTGCTCAGTGCTCAGGGTGCTGGGTGCTCAGTGCTCGGGGTGCTGGGTGCTCAGTGCTCAGGGTGCTGGGTGATCAGTGCTCAGGGTGCTGGGTGCTCAGTACTCAGGGTGCTGGGTGCTCAGTGCTCAGGGTGCTGGGTGCTCAGTGCTCAGGGTGCTGGGGGCTCAGTGCTCAGGGTGCTGGGTGCTCAGTACTCAGGGTGCGGGGTGCTCAGTGCTCGGGGTACTGGGTGCTCAGTGCTCAGTACTCAGGGTGCTGGGTGCTCAGTGCTCGGGGTGCTGGGTGCTCAGTGCTCAGTACTCAGGGTGCTGGGTGCTCAGTACTCAGGGTGCTGGGTGCTCAGTACTCGGGGTTCTGGGTGCTCAGTACTCAGGGTGCTGGATGCTCAGTACTCAGGGTGCTGGGAGCTCAGTACTCGGGTGCTGGGTGCTCAGTACTCAGGGTGCTGGGTGCTCAGTGCTCAGGGTGCTGGGTGCTCAGTATTCGGGGTGTTCGGTGCTCAGTGCTCAGGGTGCTGGGTGCTCAGTACTCAGGGTGCTGGGTGCTCAGTACTCAGGGTGCTGGGTGCTCAGTGCTCAGGGTGCTGGGTACTCAGTGCTCAGGGTGCTCGGTGCTCAGTACTCGGTGTGCTGGGTGCTCATTCTCGGGGTGCTGGGTGCTCAGTGCTCGGGGTGCTGGGTGCTCAGTACTCAGGGTGCTGGGTGCTCAGTGCTCGGGGTGCTCGGTGCTCAATACTCATGGTGCTGAGTGCTCAGTACTCAGGGTGCTGGGTGCTCAGTACTCAGGGTGCTGGGTGCTCAGTGCTCGGCGTGCTGTGTGCTCAGTACTGGGTGCTGGGTGCTCAGTGCTCAGGGTGCTGGGTGCTCAGTGCTCAGGGTGCTGGGTGCTCAGTGCTCAGGGTGCTGGGTGCTCAGTGCTCGGGGTGCTGGGTGCTCAGTACTCGGGGTGCTGGGTGCTAAGTGCTCAGGCTGCTGGGTGCTAAGTGCTCGGGGCGCTGGGTGCTCTGTGCTCGGGGTGCTCGGAGCTCAGTACTCAGGGTGCTGGGTGCTCAGTGCTCGGGGTGCTCGGTGCTCAGTACGTTGGGTGCTCACTACTCAGGGTGCTGGGTGCTCAGTGCTCGGGGTGATCGGTGCTCAGTACTCAGGGTGCTGGGTGCTCAGTGCTCGGGGTGCTCGGTGCTCAGTACGTTGGGTGCTCACTACTCAGGGTGCTGGGTGCTCAGAGATCAGGGTGCTGGGTGCTCAGTGCTCAGGGTGCTGGGTGCTCAGTGCTCAGGGTGCTGGGTGCTCAGTGCTCAGGGTGCTGGGTGCTCAGTGCTCAGGGTGCTGGGTGCTCAGTGCTCAGGGTGCTGGGTGCTCAGTGCTCAGGGTGCTGGGTACTCAGTGCTCAGGGTGCTCGGTGCTCAGTACTCGGTGTGCTGGATGCTCATTCTCGAGGTGCTGTGTGCTCAGTGCTCGGGGTGCTGGGTGCTCAGTACTCAGGGTGCTGGGTGCTCAGTGCTCGGGGTGCTCGGTGCTCAATACTCAGGGTGCTGAGTGCTCAATACTCAGGGTGCGGGGTGCTCAGTGCTCGGGGTGCTGGGTGCTCAGTGCTCAGTACTCAGGGTGCTGGGTGCTCAGTGCTCGGGGTGCTGGGTGCTCAGTGCTCAGTACTCAGGGTGCTGGGTGCTCAGTACTCAGGGTGCTGGGTGCTCAGTACTCGGGGTTCTGGGTGCTCAGTACTCAGGGTGCTGGGTGCTCAGTACTCAGGGTGCTGGGTGCTCAGTACTCGGGTGCTGGGTGCTCAGTACTCAGGGTGCTGGGTGCTCAGTGCTCAGGGTGCTGGGTGCTCAGTACTCGGTGTGCTGGCTGCTCATTCTCGGGGTGCTGGGTGCTCAGTGCTCGGGGTGCTGGGTGCTCAGTACTCAGGGTGCTGGGTGCTCAGTGCTCGGGGTGCTCGGTGCTCAATACTCAGGGTGCTGAGTGCTCAGTACTCAGTGTGCTGGGTGCTCAGTACTCAGGGTGCTGGGTGCTCAGTGCTCGGCGTGCTGTGTGCTCAGTACTCGGGGTGCTGGGTGCTAAGTGCTCAGGCTGCTGGGTGCTCAGTGCTTGGGGCGCTGGGTGCTCAGTGCTCGGGGTGCTCGGAGCTCAGTACTCAGGGTGCTGGGTGCTCAGTGCTCGGGGTGATCGGTGCTCAGTGCTCAGTGCTCAGGGTGCTGGGTGCTCAGTGCTCGGGGTGCTCGGTGCTCAGTACGTTGGGTGCTCACTACTCAGGGTGCTGGGTGCTCAGAGATCAGGGTGCTGGGTGCTCAGTGCTCAGGGTGCTGGGTGCTCAGTGCTCAGGGTGCTGGGTGCTCAGTGCTCAGGGTGCTGGGTGCTCAGTGCTCAGGGTGCTGGGTGCTCAGTGCTCAGGGTGCTGGGTGCTCAGTACTCAGGGTGCTGGGTGCTCAGTACTCGGGGTGCTGGGTGTTCAGTACTCAGGGTGCTGGGTGCTCAGTACTCAGGGTGCTGGGTGCTCAGTGCTCGGGTGCTGGGTGCTCAGTGCTCAGGGTGCTGGGTGCTCAGTGTTCGGGGTGCTGGGTGCACAGTGCTCAGTACTCAGGGTGCTGGGTGCTCAGTGCTCGGGGTGCTGGGTGCTCAGTGTTCGAGGTGCTCAGTACTCAGGGTGCTGTGTGTTCAGTGCTCAGGGTGCTGGGTGCTCAGTACTCAGGGTGCTCAGTGCTTAGTACTCAGGGTGCTGGGTGCTCAGTACTCAGGGTGCTGGGTGCTCAGTACTCGGGGTTCTGGGTGCTCAGTACTCAGGGTGCTGGGTGCTCAGTACTCAGGGTGCTGGGTGCTCAGTACTCCGGGTGCTGGGTGCTCAGTGCTCAGGGTGCTCGGTGCTCAGTGCTCAAGGTGCTGGGTGCTCTGTACTCAGGGTGCTCATTGCTCAGGGTGCTGGGTGCTCAGTACTCAGGGTGCTGGGTGCTCATTGCTCAGGGTATTCGGTGCTCGGGGCGCTGGGTGCTCAGTGCTCGGGGTGCTCAGAGCTCAGTACTCAGGGTGCTGGGTGCTCAGTGCTCGGGGTGCTCGGTGCTCAGTACTCAGGGTGCTGGGTGCTCAGTGCTCAGGGTGCTGGGTGCTCAGTGCTCAGGGTGCTGGGTGCTCAGTGCTCAGGGTGCTGGGTGCTCAGTACTCAGGGTGCTGGGTGCTCAGTGCTCGGGGTGCTGGGTGCTCAGTGCTCAGTACTCAGGGTGCTGGGTGCTCAGTGCTCGGGGTGCTGGGTGCTCAGTGCTCAGTACTCAGGGTGCTGTGTGCTCAGTGCTCGGGGTGCTGGGTGCTCAGTGCTCATTACTAAGGGTGCTGGGTGCTCAGTACTCAGGGTGCTGGGTGCTCAGTACTCGGGGTTCTGGGTGCTCAGTACTCAGGGTGCTGGGTGCTCAGTACTCAGGGTGCTGGGTGCTCAGTACTCGGGGTGCTGGGTACTCAGTGCTCAGGGTACTCAGTGCTCAGTACTCGGTGTGCTGGGTGCTCATTCTCGGTGTGCTGGGTGCTCAGTGCTCGGGGTGCTGGGTGCTCAGTACTCAGGGTGCTGGGTGCTCAGTGCTCGGGGTGCTCGGTGCTCAATACTCAGGGTGCTGAGTGCTCAGTACTCAGGGTGCTGGGTGCTCAGTACTCAGGGTGCTGGGTGCTCAGTGCTCAGGGTGCTGGGTGCTCAGTGCTCAGGGTGCTGGGTGCTCAGTGCTCAGGGTGCTGGGTGCTCAGTGCTCGGGGTGCTGGGTGCTCAGTACTCGGGGTGCTGGGTGCTAAGTGCTCAGGCTGCTGGGTGCTCAGTGCTCGGGGCGCTGGGTGCTCTGTGCTCGGGGTGCTCGGAGCTCAGTACTCAGGGTGCTGGGTGCTCAGTGCTCGGGGTGCTCGGTGCTCAGTACGTTGGGTGCTCACTACTCAGGGTGCTGGGTGCTCAGTGCTCGGGATGATCGGTGCTCAGTACTCAGGGTGCTGGGTGCTCAGTGCTCGGGGTGCTCGGTGCTCAGTACGTTGGGTGCTCACTACTCAGGGTGCTGGGTGCTCAGAGATCAGGGTGCTGGGTGCTGAGTGCTCAGGGTGCTGGGTGCTCAGTGCTCAGGGTGCTGGGTGCTCAGTGCTCAGGGTGCTGGGTGCTCAGTGCTCAGGGTGCTGGGTGCTCAGTGCTCAGGATGCTGGGTGCTCAGTACTCAGGGTGCTGGGTGCTCAGTACTCGGGGTGCTGGGTGCTCAGTACTCAGGGTGCTGGGTGCTCAGTACTCAGGGTGCTGGGTGCTCAGTACTCGGGTGCTGGGTGCTCAGTGCTCAGGGTGCTGGGTGCTCAGTGCTCGGGGTGCTGGGTGCACAGTGCTCAGTACTCAGGGTGCTGTGTGCTCAGTGCTCGGGGTGCTGGGTGCTCAGTGTTCGAGGTGCTCAGTACTCAGGGTGCTGTGTGTTCAGTGCTCAGGGTGCTGGGTGCTCAGTACTCAGGGTGCTCGGTGCTTAGTACTCAGGGTGCTGGGTGCTCAGTACTCCGGGTGCTGGGTGCTCAGTGCTCAGGGTGCTCGGTGCTCAGTGCTCAAGGTGCTGGGTGCTCTGTACTCACTGTGCTCATTGCTCAGGGTGTTGGGTGCTCAGTACTCAGGGTGCTGGGTGCTCAGTGCTCAGGGTATTCGGTGCTCGGGGCGCTGGGTGCTCAGTGCTCGGGGTGCTCAGAGCTTAGTACTCAGGGTGCTGGGTGCTCAGTGCTCGGTGTGCTGGGTGATCATTCTCGGGGTGCTGGGTGCTCAGTGCTCGGGGTGCTGGGTGCTCAGTACTCAGGGTGCTGGGTGCTCAGTGCTCGGGGTGCTCAGAGCTCAGTACTCAGGGTGCTGGGTGCTCAGTACTCAGGGTGCTGTGTGCTCAGTACTCAGGGTGCTGGGTGCTCAGTGCTCAGGGTGCTGGGTGCTCAGTGCTCAGGGTGCTGGGTGCTCAGTGCTCGGGGTGCTGGGTGCTCAGTGCTCAGTACTCAGGGTGCTGGGTGCTCAGTGCTCGGGGTGCTGGGTGCTCAGTGCTCAGTACTCAGGGTGCTGGGTGCTCAGTGTTCGGGGTGCTGGGTGCTCAGTGCTCAGTACTCAGGGTGCTGGGTGCTCAGTACTCAGGGTGCTGGGTGCTCAGTACTCGGGGTTCTGGGTGCTCAGTACTCAGGGTGCTGGGTGCTCAGTACTCAGGGTGCTGGGTGCTCAGTACTCGGGTGCTGGGTGCTCAGTACTCAGGGTGCTGGGTGCTCAGTGCTCAGGGTGCTGGGTGCTCAGTACTCGGTGTGCTGGCTGCTCATTCTCGGGGTGCTGGGTGCTCAGTGCTCGGGGTGCTGGGTGCTCAGTACTCAGGGTGCTGGGTGCTCAGTGCTCGGGGTGCTCGGTGCTCAATACTCAGGGTGCTGAGTGCTCAGTACTCAGTGTGCTGGGTGCTCAGTACTCAGGGTGCTGGGTGCTCAGTGCTCGGCGTGCTGTGTGCTCAGTACTCGGGGTGCTGGGTGCTAAGTGCTCAGGCTGCTGGGTGCTCAGTGCTTGGGGCGCTGGGTGCTCAGTGCTCGGGGTGCTCGGAGCTCAGTACTCAGGGTGCTGGGTGCTCAGTGCTCGGGGTGATCGGTGCTCAGTGCTCAGTGCTCAGGGTGCTGGGTGCTCAGTGCTCGGGGTGCTCGGTGCTCAGTACGTTGGGTGCTCACTACTCAGGGTGCTGGGTGCTCAGAGATCAGGGTGCTGGGTGCTCAGTGCTCAGGGTGCTGGGTGCTCAGTGCTCAGGGTGCTGGGTGCTCAGTGCTCAGGGTGCTGGGTGCTCAGTGCTCAGGGTGCTGGGTGCTCAGTGCTCAGGGTGCTGGGTGCTCAGTACTCAGGGTGCTGGGTGCTCAGTACTCGGGGTGCTGGGTGTTCAGTACTCAGGGTGCTGGGTGCTCAGTACTCAGGGTGCTGGGTGCTCAGTGCTCGGGTGCTGGGTGCTCAGTGCTCAGGGTGCTGGGTGCTCAGTGTTCGGGGTGCTGGGTGCACAGTGCTCAGTACTCAGGGTGCTGGGTGCTCAGTGCTCGGGGTGCTGGGTGCTCAGTGTTCGAGGTGCTCAGTACTCAGGGTGCTGTGTGTTCAGTGCTCAGGGTGCTGGGTGCTCAGTACTCAGGGTGCTCAGTGCTTAGTACTCAGGGTGCTGGGTGCTCAGTACTCAGGGTGCTGGGTGCTCAGTACTCGGGGTTCTGGGTGCTCAGTACTCAGGGTGCTGGGTGCTCAGTACTCAGGGTGCTGGGTGCTCAGTACTCCGGGTGCTGGGTGCTCAGTGCTCAGGGTGCTCGGTGCTCAGTGCTCAAGGTGCTGGGTGCTCTGTACTCAGGGTGCTCATTGCTCAGGGTGCTGGGTGCTCAGTACTCAGGGTGCTGGGTGCTCATTGCTCAGGGTATTCGGTGCTCGGGGCGCTGGGTGCTCAGTGCTCGGGGTGCTCAGAGCTCAGTACTCAGGGTGCTGGGTGCTCAGTGCTCGGGGTGCTCGGTGCTCAGTACTCAGGGTGCTGGGTGCTCAGTGCTCAGGGTGCTGGGTGCTCAGTGCTCAGGGTGCTGGGTGCTCAGTGCTCAGGGTGCTGGGTGCTCAGTACTCAGGGTGCTGGGTGCTCAGTGCTCGGGGTGCTGGGTGCTCAGTGCTCAGTACTCAGGGTGCTGGGTGCTCAGTGCTCGGGGTGCTGGGTGCTCAGTGCTCAGTACTCAGGGTGCTGTGTGCTCAGTGCTCGGGGTGCTGGGTGCTCAGTGCTCATTACTAAGGGTGCTGGGTGCTCAGTACTCAGGGTGCTGGGTGCTCAGTACTCGGGGTTCTGGGTGCTCAGTACTCAGGGTGCTGGGTGCTCAGTACTCAGGGTGCTGGGTGCTCAGTACTCGGGGTGCTGGGTACTCAGTGCTCAGGGTACTCAGTGCTCAGTACTCGGTGTGCTGGGTGCTCATTCTCGGTGTGCTGGGTGCTCAGTGCTCGGGGTGCTGGGTGCTCAGTACTCAGGGTGCTGGGTGCTCAGTGCTCGGGGTGCTCGGTGCTCAATACTCAGGGTGCTGAGTGCTCAGTACTCAGGGTGCTGGGTGCTCAGTACTCAGGGTGCTGGGTGCTCAGTGCTCAGGGTGCTGGGTGCTCAGTGCTCAGGGTGCTGGGTGCTCAGTGCTCAGGGTGCTGGGTGCTCAGTGCTCGGGGTGCTGGGTGCTCAGTACTCGGGGTGCTGGGTGCTAAGTGCTCAGGCTGCTGGGTGCTCAGTGCTCGGGGCGCTGGGTGCTCTGTGCTCGGGGTGCTCGGAGCTCAGTACTCAGGGTGCTGGGTGCTCAGTGCTCGGGGTGCTCGGTGCTCAGTACGTTGGGTGCTCACTACTCAGGGTGCTGGGTGCTCAGTGCTCGGGATGATCGGTGCTCAGTACTCAGGGTGCTGGGTGCTCAGTGCTCGGGGTGCTCGGTGCTCAGTACGTTGGGTGCTCACTACTCAGGGTGCTGGGTGCTCAGAGATCAGGGTGCTGGGTGCTGAGTGCTCAGGGTGCTGGGTGCTCAGTGCTCAGGGTGCTGGGTGCTCAGTGCTCAGGGTGCTGGGTGCTCAGTGCTCAGGGTGCTGGGTGCTCAGTGCTCAGGATGCTGGGTGCTCAGTACTCAGGGTGCTGGGTGCTCAGTACTCGGGGTGCTGGGTGCTCAGTACTCAGGGTGCTGGGTGCTCAGTACTCAGGGTGCTGGGTGCTCAGTACTCGGGTGCTGGGTGCTCAGTGCTCAGGGTGCTGGGTGCTCAGTGCTCGGGGTGCTGGGTGCACAGTGCTCAGTACTCAGGGTGCTGTGTGCTCAGTGCTCGGGGTGCTGGGTGCTCAGTGTTCGAGGTGCTCAGTACTCAGGGTGCTGTGTGTTCAGTGCTCAGGGTGCTGGGTGCTCAGTACTCAGGGTGCTCGGTGCTTAGTACTCAGGGTGCTGGGTGCTCAGTACTCCGGGTGCTGGGTGCTCAGTGCTCAGGGTGCTCGGTGCTCAGTGCTCAAGGTGCTGGGTGCTCTGTACTCACTGTGCTCATTGCTCAGGGTGTTGGGTGCTCAGTACTCAGGGTGCTGGGTGCTCAGTGCTCAGGGTATTCGGTGCTCGGGGCGCTGGGTGCTCAGTGCTCGGGGTGCTCAGAGCTTAGTACTCAGGGTGCTGGGTGCTCAGTGCTCGGTGTGCTGGGTGATCATTCTCGGGGTGCTGGGTGCTCAGTGCTCGGGGTGCTGGGTGCTCAGTACTCAGGGTGCTGGGTGCTCAGTGCTCGGGGTGCTCAGAGCTCAGTACTCAGGGTGCTGGGTGCTCAGTACTCAGGGTGCTGTGTGCTCAGTACTCAGGGTGCTGGGTGCTCAGTGCTCAGGGTGCTGGGTGCTCAGTGCTCAGGGTGCTGGGTGCTCAGTGCTCGGGGTGCTGGGTGCTCAGTGCTCAGTACTCAGGGTGCTGGGTGCTCAGTGCTCGGGGTGCTGGGTGCTCAGTGCTCAGTACTCAGGGTGCTGGGTGCTCAGTGTTCGGGGTGCTGGGTGCTCAGTGCTCAGTACTCAGGGTGCTGGGTGCTCAGTACTCAGGGTGCTGGGTGTCAGAGCTCGGGGTGCTGGGTGCTCAGTGCTCAGTACTCAGGGTGCTGGGTGCTCAGTGTTCGGGGTGCTGGGTGCTCAGTGCTCAGTACTCAGGGTGCTGGGTGCTCAGTACTCAGGGTGCTGGGTGCTCAGTACTCGGGGTTCTGGGTGCTCAGTACTCAGGGTGCTGGGTGCTCAGTGCTCAGGGTGCTGGGTGCTCAGTGCTCAGGGTGCTGGGTGCTCAGTGCTCAGGGTGCTGGGTGCTCAGTACTCAGGGTGCGGGGTGCTCAGTGCTCGGGGTGCTGGGTGCTCAGTGCTCAGTACTCAGGGTGCTGGGTGCTCAGTACTCAGGGTGCTGGGTGCTCAGTGCTCGGGGTGCTCGGTGCTCAATACTCAGGGTGCTGAGTGCTCAATACTCAGGGTGCGGGGTGCTCAGTGCTCGGGGTGCTGGGTGCTCAGTGCTCAGTACTCAGGGTGCTGGGTGCTCAGTGCTCGGGGTGCTGGGTGCTCAGTGCTCAGTACTCAGGGTGCTGGGTGCTCCGTACTCAGGGTGCTGGGTGCTCAGTACTCGGGGTTCTGGGTGCTCAGTACTCAGGGTGCTGGGTGCTCAGTACTCAGGGTGCTGGGTGCTCAGTACTCGGGTGCTGGGTGCTCAGTACTCAGGGTGCTGGGTGCTCAGTGCTCAGGGTGCTGGGTGCTCAGTACTCGGTGTGCTGGCTGCTCATTCTCGGGGTGCTGGGTGCTCAGTGCTCGGGGTGCTGGGTGCTCAGTACTCAGGGTGCTGGGTGCTCAGTGCTCGGGGTGCTCGGTGCTCAATACTCAGGGTGCTGAGTGCTCAGTACTCAGTGTGCTGGGTGCTCAGTACTCAGGGTGCTGGGTGCTCTGTGCTCGGCGTGCTGTGTGCTCAGTACTCGGGGTGCTGGGTGCTAAGTGCTCAGGCTGCTGGGTGCTCAGTGCTTGGGGCGCTGGGTGCTCAGTGCTCGGGGTGCTCGGAGCTCAGTACTCAGGGTGCTGGGTGCTCAGTGCTCGGGGTGATCGGTGCTCAGTGCTCAGTGCTCAGGGTGCTGGGTGCTCAGTGCTCGGGGTGCTCGGTGCTCAGTACGTTGGGTGCTCACTACTCAGGGTGCTGGGTGCTCAGAGATCAGGGTGCTGGGTGCTCAGTGCTCAGGGTGCTGGGTGCTCAGTGCTCAGGGTGCTGGGTGCTCAGTGCTCAGGGTGCTGGGTGCTCAGTGCTCAGGGTGCTGGGTGCTCAGTGCTCAGGGTGCTGGGTGCTCAGTACTCAGGGTGCTGGGTGCTCAGTACTCGGGGTGCTGGGTGTTCAGTACTCAGGGTGCTGGGTGCTCAGTACTCAGGGTGCTGGGTGCTCAGTACTCGGGTGCTGGGTGCTCAGTGCTCAGGGTGCTGGGTGCTCAGTGTTCGGGGTGCTGGGTGCACAGTGCTCAGTACTCAGGGTGCTGGGTGCTCAGTGCTCGGGGTGCTGGGTGCTCAGTGTTCGAGGTGCTCAGTACTCAGGGTGCTGTGTGTTCAGTGCTCAGGGTGCTGGGTGCTCAGTACTCAGGGTGCTCAGTGCTTAGTACTCAGGGTGCTGGGTGCTCAGTACTCAGGGTGCTGGGTGCTCAGTACTCGGGGTTCTGGGTGCTCAGTACTCAGGGTGCTGGGTGCTCAGTACTCAGGGTGCTGGGTGCTCAGTACTCCGGGTGCTGGGTGCTCAGTGCTCAGGGTGCTCGGTGCTCAGTGCTCAAGGTGCTGGGTGCTCTGTACTCAGGGTGCTCATTGCTCAGGGTGCTGGGTGCTCAGTACTCAGGGTGCTGTGTGCTCAGTGCTCAGGGTATTCGGTGCTCGGGGCGCTGGGTGCTCAGTGCTCGGGGTGCTCAGAGCTCAGTACTCAGGGTGCTGGGTGCTCAGTGCTCGGGGTGCTCGGTGCTCAGTACTCAGGGTGCTGGGTGCTCAGTGCTCAGGGTGCTGGGTGCTCAGTGCTCAGGGTGCTGGGTGCTCAGTGCTCAGGGTGCTGGGTGCTCAGTACTCAGGGTGCTGGGTGCTCAGTGCTCGGGGTGCTGGGTGCTCAGTGCTCAGTACTCAGGGTGCTGGGTGCTCAGTGCTCGGGGTGCTGGGTGCTCAGTGCTCAGTACTCAGGGTGCTGTGTGCTCAGTGCTCGGGGTGCTGGGTGCTCAGTGCTCATTACTAAGGGTGCTGGGTGCTCAGTACTCAGGGTGCTGGGTGCTCAGTACTCGGGGTTCTGGGTGCTCAGTACTCAGGGTGCTGGGTGCTCAGTACTCAGGGTGCTGGGTGCTCAGTACTCGGGGTGCTGGGTACTCAGTGCTCAGGGTACTCGGTGCTCAGTACTCGGTGTGCTGGGTGCTCATTCTCGGGGTGCTGGGTGCTCAGTGCTCGGGGTGCTGGGTGCTCAGTACTCAGGGTGCTGGGTGCTCAGTGCTCGGGGTGCTCGGTGCTCAATACTCAGGGTGCTGAGTGCTCAGTACTCAGGGTGCTGGGTGCTCAGTACTCAGGGTGCTGGGTGCTCAGTGCTCAGGGTGCTGGGTGCTCAGTGCTCAGGGTGCTGGGTGCTCAGTGCTCAGGGTGCTGGGTGCTCAGTGCTCGGGGTGCTGGGTGCTCAGTACTCGGGGTGCTGGGTGCTAAGTGCTCAGGCTGCTGGGAGCTCAGTGCTCGGGGCGCTGGGTGCTCTGTGCTCGGGGTGCTCGGAGCTCAGTACTCAGGGTGCTGGGTGCTCAGTGCTCGGGGTGCTCGGTGCTCAGTACGTTGGGTGCTCACTACTCAGGGTGCTGGGTGCTCAGTGCTCGGGGTGATCGGTGCTCAGTACTCAGGGTGCTGGGTGCTCAGTGCTCGGGGTGCTCGGTGCTCAGTACGTTGGGTGCTCACTACTCAGGGTGCTGGGTGCTCAGAGATCAGGGTGCTGGGTGCTCAGTGCTCAGGGTGCTGGGTGCTCAGTGCTCAGGGTGCTGGGTGCTCAGTGCTCAGGGTGCTGGGTGCTCAGTGCTCAGGGTGCTGGGTGCTCAGTGCTCAGGATGCTGGGTGCTCAGTACTCAGGGTGCTGGGTGCTCAGTACTCGGGGTGCTGGGTGCTCAGTACTCAGGGTGCTGGGTGCTCAGTACTCAGGGTGCTGGGTGCTCAGTACTCGGGTGCTGGGTGCTCAGTGCTCAGGGTGCTGGGTGCTCAGTGCTCGGGGTGCTGGGTGCACAGTGCTCAGTACTCAGGGTGCTGTGTGCTCAGTGCTCGGGGTGCTGGGTGCTCAGTGTTCGAGGTGCTCAGTACTCAGGGTGCTGTGTGTTCAGTGCTCAGGGTGCTGGGTGCTCAGTACTCAGGGTGCTCGGTGCTTAGTACTCAGGGTGCTGGGTGCTCAGTACTCCGGGTGCTGGGTGCTCAGTGCTCAGGGTGCTCGGTGCTCAGTGCTCAAGGTGCTGGGTGCTCTGTACTCACTGTGCTCATTGCTCAGGGTGTTGGGTGCTCAGTACTCAGGGTGCTGGGTGCTCAGTACTCAGGGTGCTGGGTGCTCAGTGCTCAGTACTCAGGGTGCTGGGTGCTCAGTGCTCGGGGTGCTCAGAGCTCAGTACTCAGGGTGCTGGGTGCTCAGTGCTCGGTGTGCTGGGTGATCATTCTCGGGGTGCTGGGTGCTCAGTGCTCGGGGTGCTGGGTGCTCAGTACTCAGGGTGCTGGGTGCTCAGTGCTCGGGGTGCTCAGAGCTCAGTACTCAGGGTGCTGGGTGCTCAGTACTCAGGGTGCTGTGTGCTCAGTACTCAGGGTGCTGGGTGCTCAGTGCTCAGGGTGCTGGGTGCTCAGTGCTCAGGGTGCTGGGTGCTCAGTGCTCGGGGTGCTGGGTGCTCAGTGCTCAGTACTCAGGGTGCTGGGTGCTCAGTGCTCGGGGTGCTGGGTGCTCAGTGCTCAGTACTCAGGGTGCTGGGTGCTCAGTGTTCGGGGTGCTGGGTGCTCAGTGCTCAGTACTCAGGGTGCTGGGTGCTCAGTACTCAGGGTGCTGGGTGTCAGAGCTCGGGGTGCTGGGTGCTCAGTGCTCAGTACTCAGGGTGCTGGGTGCTCAGTGTTCGGGGTGCTGGGTGCTCAGTGCTCAGTACTCAGGGTGCTGGGTGCTCAGTACTCAGGGTGCTGGGTGCTCAGTACTCGGGGTTCTGGGTGCTCAGTACTCAGGGTGCTGGGTGCTCAGTGCTCAGGGTGCTGGGTGCTCAGTGCTCAGGGTGCTGGGTGCTCAGTGCTCAGGGTGCTGGGTGCTCAGTACTCAGGGTGCGGGGTGCTCAGTGCTCGGGGTGCTGGGTGCTCAGTGCTCAGTACTCAGGGTGCTGGGTGCTCAGTGCTCGGGGTGCTGGGTGCTCAGTGCTCAGTACTCAGGGTGCTGGGTGCTCAGTACTCAGGGTGCTGGGTGCTCAGTACTCGGGGTTCTGGGTGCTCAGTACTCAGGGTGCTGGGTGCTCAGTACTCAGGGTGCTGGGTGCTCAGTACTCGGGTGCTGGGTGCTCAGTACTCAGGGTGCTGGGTGCTCAGTGCTCAGGGTGCTGGGTGCTCAGTATTCGGGGTGCTCGGTGCTCAGTGCTCAGGGTGCTGGGTGCTCAGTACTCAGGGTGCTGGGTGCTCAGTACTCAGGGTGCTGGGTGCTCAGTGCTCAGGGTGCTGGGTACTCAGTGCTCAGGGTGCTCGGTGCTCAGTACTCGGTGTGCTGGGTGCTCATTCTCGGGGTGCTGGGTGCTCAGTGCTCGGGGTGCTGGGTGCTCAGTACTCAGGGCGCTGGGTGCTCAGTGCTCGGGGTGCTCGGAGCTCAGTACTCAGGGTGCTGGGTGCTCAGTGCTCGGGGTGCTCGGTGCGCAGTACGTTGGGTGCTCACTACTCAGGGTGCTGGGTGCTCAGTGCTCGGGGTGCTCGGTGCTCAGTACGTTGGGTGCTCACTACTCAGGGTGCTGGGTGCTCAGTGCTCGGGGTGATCGGTGATCAGTACTCAGGGTGCTGGGTGCTCAGTGCTCGGGGTGCTCGGTGCTCAGTACGTTGGGTGCTCACTACTCAGGGTGCTGGGTGCTCAGAGATCAGGGTGCTGGGTGCTCAGTGCTCAGGGTGCTGGGTGCTCAGTGCTCAGGGTGCTGGGTGCTCAGTGCTCAGGGTGCTGGGTGCTCAGTGCTCAGGGTGCTGGGTGCTCAGTGCTCAGGGTGCTGGGTGCTCAGTGCTCAGGGTGCTGGTTGCTCAGTACTCGGGGTGCTGGGTGCTCAGTACTCAGGGTGCTGGGTGCTCAGTACTCAGGGTGCTGGGTGCTCATTACTCGGGTGCTGGGTGCTCAGTGCTCAGGGTGCTGGGTGCTCAGTGCTCGGGGTGCTGGGTGCACAGTGCTCAGTACTCAGGGTGCTGTGTGCTCAGTGCTCGGGGTGCTGGGTGCTCAGTGTTCGAGGTGCTCAGTACTCAGGGTGCTGTGTGTTCAGTGCTCAGGGTGCTGGGTGCTCAGTACTCAGGGTGCTCGGTGCTTAGTACTCAGGGTGCTGGGTGCTCAGTACTCCGGGTGCTGGGTGCTCAGTGCTCAGGGTGCTCGGTGCTCAGTGCTCAAGGTGCTGGGTGCTCTGTACTCACTGTGCTCATTGCTCAGGGTGCTGGGTGCTCAGTACTCAGGGTGCTGGGTGCTCAGTGCTCAGGGTATTCGGTGCTCGGGGCGCTGGGTGCTCAGTGCTCGGGGTGCTCAGAGCTCAGTACTCAGGGTGCTGGGTGCTCAGTGCTCAGTACTCAGGGTGCTGGGTGCTCAGTACTCAGGGTGCTGGGTGCTCAGTACTCGGGGTTCTGGGTGCTCAGTACTCAGGGTGCTGGGTGCTCAGTGCTCAGGGTGCTGGGTGCTCAGTGCTCAGGGTGCTGGGTGCTCAGTGCTCAGGGTGCTGGGTGCTCAGTACTCAGGGTGCGGGGTGCTCAGTGCTCGGGGTGCTGGGTGCTCAGTGCTCAGTACTCAGGGTGCTGGGTGCTCAGTGCTCGGGGTGCTGGGTGCTCAGTGCTCAGTACTCAGGGTGCTGGGTGCTCAGTACTCAGGGTGCTGGGTGCTCAGTACTCGGGGTTCTGGGTGCTCAGTACTCAGGGTGCTGGGTGCTCAGTACTCAGGGTGCTGGGTGCTCAGTACTCGGGTGCTGGGTGCTCAGTACTCAGGGTGCTGGGTGCTCAGTGCTCAGGGTGCTGGGTGCTCAGTATTCGGGGTGCTCGGTGCTCAGTGCTCAGGGTGCTGGGTGCTCAGTACTCAGGGTGCTGGGTGCTCAGTACTCAGGGTGCTGGGTGCTCAGTGCTCAGGGTGCTGGGTACTCAGTTCTCAGGGTGCTCGGTGCTCAGTACTCGGTTTGCTGGGTGCTCATTCTCGGGGTGCTGGGTGCTCAGTGCTCGGGGTGCTGGGTGCTCAGTACTCAGGGTGCTGGGTGCTCAGTGCTCGGGGTGCTCGGTGCTCAATACTCAGGGTGCTGAGTGCTCAGTACTCAGGGTGCTGGGTGCTCAGTACTCAGGGTGCTGGGTGCTCAGTGCTCAGGGTGCTGGGTGCTCAGTGCTCAGGGTGCTGGGTGCTCAGTGCTCAGGGCGCTGGGTGCTCAGTGCTCGGCGTGCTGTGTGCTCAGTACTCGGGGTGCTGGGTGCTAAGTGCTCAGGCTGCTGGGTGCTCAGTGCTCGGGGCGCTGGGTGCTCAGTGCTCGGGGTGCTCGGAGCTCAGTACTCAGGGTGCTGGGTGCTCAGTGCTCGGGGTGCTCGGTGCTCAGTACGTTGGGTGCTCACTACTCAGGGTGCTGGGTGCTCAGTGCTCGGGGCGCTGGGTGCTCTGTGCTCGGGGTGCTCGGAGCTCAGTACTCAGGGTGCTGGGTGCTCAGTGCTCGGGGTGCTCGGTGCTCAGTACGTTGGGTGCTCACTACTCAGGGTGCTGGGTGCTCAGTGCTCGGGGTGATCGGTGCTCAGTACTCAGGGTGCTGGGTGCTCAGTGCTCGGTTTGCTCGGTGCTCAGTACGTTGGGTGCTCACTACTCAGGGTGCTGGGTGCTCAGAGATCAGGGTGCTGGGTGCTCAGTGCTCAGGGTGCTGGGTGCTCAGTGCTCAGGGTGCTGGGTGCTCAGTGCTCAGGGTGCTGGGTGCTCAGTGCTCAGGGTGCTGGGTGCTCAGTGCTCAGGGTGCTGGGTGCTCAGTACTCAGGGTGCTGGGTGCTCAGTACTCGGGGTGCTGGGTGCTCAGTACTCAGGGTGCTGGGTGCTCAGTACTCAGGGTGCTGGGTGCTCAGTACTCGGGTGCTGGGTGCTCAGTGCTCAGGGTGCTGGGGGCTCAGTGCTCGGGGTGCTGGGTGCACAGTGCTCAGTACTCAGGGTGCTGTGTGCTCAGTGCTCGGGGTGCTGGGTGCTCAGTGTTCGAGGGGCTCAGTACTCAGGGTGCTGTGTGTTCAGTGCTCAGGGTGCTGGGTGCTCAGTACTCAGGGTGCTCGGTGCTTAGTACTCAGGGTGCTGGGTGCTCAGTACTCCGGATGCTGGGTGCTCAGTGCACAGGGTGCTCGGTGCTCAGTGCTCAAGGTGCTGGGTGCTCTGTACTCACTGTGCTCATTGCTCAGGGTGCTGGGTGCTCAGTACTCAGGGTGCTGGGTGCTCAGTGCTCAGGGTATTCGGTGCTCGGGGCGCTGGGTGCTCAGTGCTCGGGGTGCTCAGAGCTCAGTACTCAGGGTGCTGGGTGCTCAGTGCTCGGTGTGCTGGGTGATCATTCTCTGGGTGCTGCGTGCTCAGTGCTCGGGGTGCTGGGTGCTCAGTACTCAGGGTGCTGGGTGCTCAGTGCTCGGGGTGCTCAGAGCTCAGTACTCAGGGTGCTGGGTGCTCAGTACTCAGGGTGCTGGGTGCTCAGTACTCAGGGTGCTGGGTGCTCAGTGCTCAGGGTGCTGGGTGCTCAGTGCTCAGGGTGCTGGGTGCTCAGTGCTCGGGGTGCTGGGTGCTCAGTGCTCAGTACTCAGGGTGCTGGGTGCTCAGTGCTCGGGGTGCTGGGTGCTCAGTGCTCAGTACTCAGGGTGCTGGGTGCTCAGTGTTCGGGGTGCTGGGTGCTCAGTGCTCAGTACTCAGGGTGCTGGGTGCTCAGTACTCAGGGTGCTGGGTGTCAGAGCTCGGGGTGCTGGGTGCTCAGTGCTCAGTACTCAGGGTGCTGGGTGCTCAGTGTTCGGGGTGCTGGGTGCTCAGTGCTCAGTACTCAGGGTGCTGGGTGCTCAGTACTCAGGGTGCTGGGTGCTCAGTACTCGGGGTTCTGGGTGCTCAGTACTCAGGGTGCTGGGTGCTCAGTGCTCAGGGTGCTGGGTGCTCAGTGCTCAGGGTGCTGGGTGCTCAGTGCTCAGGGTGCTGGGTGCTCAGTACTCAGGGTGCGGGGTGCTCAGTGCTCGGGGTGCTGGGTGCTCAGTGCTCAGTACTCAGGGTGCTGGGTGCTCAGTGCTCGGGGTGCTGGGTGCTCAGTGCTCAGTACTCAGGGTGCTGGGTGCTCAGTACTCAGGGTGCTGGGTGCTCAGTACTCGGGGTTCTGGGTGCTCAGTACTCAGGGTGCTGGGTGCTCAGTACTCAGGGTGCTGGGTGCTCAGTACTCGGGTGCTGGGTGCTCAGTACTCAGGGTGCTGGGTGCTCAGTGCTCAGGGTGCTGGGTGCTCAGTATTCGGGGTGCTCGGTGCTCAGTGCTCAGGGTGCTGGGTGCTCAGTACTCAAGGTGCTGGGTGCTCAGTACATAGGGTGCTGGGTGCTCAGTGCTCAGGGTGCTGGGTACTCAGTGCTCAGGGTGCTCGGTGCTCAGTGCTCAAGGTGCTGGGTGCTCTACTCACTGTGCTCATTGCTCAGGGTGCTGGGTGCTCAGTACTCAGGGTGCTGGGTGCTCAGTGCTCAGGGTATTCGGTGCTCGGGGCGCTGGGTGCTCAGTGCTCGGGGTGCTCAGAGCTCAGTACTCAGGGTGCTGTGTGCTCACTGCTCGGTGTGCTGGGTTATCATTCTCGGGGTGCTGGGTGCTCAGTGCTCGGGTGCTGGGTGCTCAGTACTCAGGGTGCTGGGTGCTCAGTGCTCGGGGTGCTCAGAGCTCAGTACTCAGGGTGCTGGGTGCTCAGTACTCAGGGTGCTGGGTGCTCAGTACTCAGGGTGCTGGGTGCTCAGTGCTCAGGGTGCTGGGTGCTCAGTGCTCAGGGTGCTGGGTGCTCAGTGCTCAGGGTGCTGGGTGCTCAGTGCTCGGGGTGCTGGGTGCTCAGTACTCGGTGTGCTGGGTGCTCAGTGCTCGGGGTGCTGGGTGCTCAGTGCTCAGTACTCAGGGTGCTGGGTGCTCAGTGCTCGGGGTGCTGGGTGCTCAGTGCTCAGTACTCAGGGTGCTGGGTGCTCAGTGTTCGGGGTGCTGGGTGCTCAGTGCTCAGTACTCAGGGTGCTGGGTGCTCAGTACTCAGGGTGCTGGGTGCTCAGTACTCGGGGTTCTGGGTGCTCAGTACTCAGGGTGCTGGGTGCTCAGTACTCAGGGTGCTGGGTGCTCAGTATTCGGGGTGCTCGGTGCTCAGTGCTCAGGGTGCTGGGTGCTCAGTACTCAGGGTGCTGGGTGCTCAGTACTCAGGGTGCTGGGTGCTCAGTGCTCAGGGTGCTGGGTACTCAGTGCTCAGGGTGCTCGGTGCTCAGTACTCGGTGTGCTGGGTGCTCATTCTCGGGGTGCTGGGTGCTCAGTGCTCGGGGTGCTGGGTGCTCAGTACTCAGGGTGCTGGGTGCTCAGTGCTCGGGGTGCTCGGTGCTCAATACTCAGGGTGCTGAGTGCTCAGTACTCAGGGTGCTGGGTGCTCAGTACTCAGGGCGCTGGGTGCTCAGTGCTCAGGGTGCTGGGTGCTCAGTGGTCAGGGTGCTGGGTGCTCAGTGCTCAGGCTGCTGTGTGCTCATTGCTCAGGGCGCTGGGTGCTCAGTCCTCGGGGTGCTCGGAGCTCAGTACTCAGGGTGCTGGGTGCTCAGTGCTCGGGGTGCTCGGTGCTCAGTACGTTGGGTGCTCACTACTCAGGGTGCTGGGTGCTCAGTTCTCGGGGTGATCGGTGCTCAGTACTCAGGGTGCTGGGTGCTCAGTGCTCGGAGTGCTCAGTGCTCAGTACGTTGGGTGCTCACTACTCAGGGTGCTGGGTGCTCAGAGATAAGGGTGCTGGGTGCTCAGTGCTCAGGGTGCTGGGTGCTCAGTGCTCAGGGTGCTGGGTGCTCAGTGCTCAGGGTGCTGGGTGCTCAGTGCTCAGGGTGCTGGGTGCTCAGTGCTCAGGGTGCTGGGTGCTCTGTACTCAGGGTGCTCGGTGCTCAGTACTCGGGGTGCTGGGTGCTCAGTACTCAGGGTGCTGGGTGCTCAGTACTCAGGGTGCTGTGTGTTCAGTGCTCAGGGTGCTGGGTGCTCAGTACTCAGGGTGCTCAGTGCTTAGTACTCAGGGTGCTGGGTGCTCAGTACTCCGGGTGCTGGGTGCTCAGTGCTCAGGGTGCTCGGTGCTCAGTGCTCAAGGTGCTGGGTGCTCTGTACTCACTGTGCTCATTGCTCAGGGTGCTGGGTGCTCAGTACTCAGGGTGCTGGGTGCTCAGTGCTCAGGGTATTCGGTGCTCGGGGCGCTGGGTGCTCAGTGCTCGGGGTGCTCAGAGCTCAGTACTCAGGGTGCTGGGTGCTCAGTGCTCGGGGTGCTCGGTGCTCAGTACTCAGGGTGCTGGGTGCTCAGTGCTCGGGGTGCTCGGTGCTCAGTACTCAGGGTGCTGGGTGCTCAGTGCTCGGGGTGCTGGGTGCTCAGTGCTCAGGGTGCTGGGTTCTCAGTACTCAGGGTGGTGGGTGCTCAGTGCTCAGGGTGCTGGGTGCTCAGTGCTCAGGGTGCTGGGTGCTCAGTACTCAGGGTGCTGGGTGCTCAGTGCGCGGGGAGCTGGGAGCTCAGTGCTCAGTACTCAGGGTGCTGGGTGCTCAGTGCTCGGGGTGCTGGGTGCTCAGTGCTCAGTACTCAGGGTGCTGGGTGCTCAGTACTCAGGGTGCTGGGTGCTCAGTGCTCGGGGTGCTCGGTGCTCAGTACTCAGGGTGCTGGGTGCTCAGTGCTCGGGGTGCTCGGTGCTCAGTACTCAGGGTGCTGGGTGCTCAGTGCTCGGGGTGCTGGGTGCTCAGTGCTCAGGGTGCTGGGTTCTCAGTACTCAGGGTGGTGGGTGCTCAGTGCTCAGGGTGCTGGGTGCTCAGTGCTCAGGGTGCTGGGTGCTCAGTACTCAGGGTGCTGGGTGCTCAGTGCGCGGGGAGCTGGGAGCTCAGTGCTCAGTACTCAGGGTGCTGGGTGCTCAGTGCTCGGGGTGCTGGGTGCTCAGTGCTCAGTACTCAGGGTGCTGGGTGCTCAGTACTCAGGGTGCTGGGTGCTCAGTACTAGGGGTTCTGGGTGCTCAGTACTCAGGGTGCTGGGTGCTCAGTACTCAGGATGCTGGGTGCTCAGTACTCGGGTGCTGGGTCCTCAGTACTCAGGGTGCTGGGTGCTCAGTGCTCAGGGTGCTGGGTGCTCAGTATTCGGGGTGCTCGGTGCTCAGTGCTCAGGGTGCTGGGTGCTCAGTACTCAGGGTGCTGGGTGCTCAGTGCTCAGGGTGCTGGGTACTCAGTGCTCAGGGTGCTCGGTGCTCAGTACTCGGTGTGCTGGGTGCTCATTCTCGGGGTGCTGGGTGCTCAGTGCTCGGGGTGCTGGGTGCTCAGTACTCAGGGTGATGGGTGCTCAGTGCTCAGGGTGCTGGGTGCTCAGTACTCAGGGTGCTGGGTGCTCAGTGCTCAGGGTGCTGGGTCCTCAGTACTCAGGGTGCTGGGTGCTCAGTGCTCAGGGTGCTGGGTGCTCAGTGCTCAGGGTGCTGGGTGCTCAGTGCTCAGGGTGCTGGGTGCTCAGTGCTCGGGGTGCTGGGTGCTCAGTACTCGGGGTGCTGGGTGCTCAGTGCTCGGGGTGCTGGGTGCTCAGTGCTCAGGGTGCTGGGTGCTCAGTACTCAGGGTGCTGGGTGCTCAGTGCTCAGGGTGCTGGGTCCTCAGTACTCAGGGTGCTGGGTGCTCAGTGCTCAGGGTGCTGGGTGCTCAGTGCTCAGGGTGCTGGGTGCTCAGTGCTCAGGGTGCTGGGTGCTCAGTGCTCGGGGTGCTGGGTGCTCAGTACTCGGGGTGCTGGGTGCTCAGTGCTCGGGGTGCTGGGTGCTCAGTGCTCAGTACTCAGGGTGCTGGGTGCTCAGTGCTCGGGGTGCTGGGTGCTCATTGCTCAGTACTCAGGGTGCTGGGTGCTCAGTGTTCGGGGTGCTGGGTGCTCAGTGCTCAGTACTCAGGGTGCTGGGTGCTCAGTACTCAGGGTGCTCAGTGCTCAGTACTCAGGGTGCTGGGTGCTCAGTACTCAGGGTGCTGGGTGCTCAGTACTCAGGGTGCTGGGTGCTCAGTACTAAGGGTGCTGGGTGCTCAGTACTCAGGGTGCTGGGTACTCAGTGCTCAGGGTGCTCGGTGCTCAGTACTCGGTGTGCTGGGTGCTCATTCTCGGGGTGCTGGGTGCTCAGTTCTTTGGGGTGCTGGGTGCTCAGTACTCAGGGTGCTGGGTGCTCAGTGCTCGGGGTGCTCGGTGCTCAATACTCAGGGTGCTGAGTGCTCAGTACTCAGGGTGCTGGGTGCTCAGTACTCAGGCTGCTGTGTGCTCAGTGCTCGGGGCGCTGGGTGCTCAGTGCTCGGGGTGCTCAGAGCTCAGTACTCAGGGTGCTGGGTGCTCAGTGCTCGGGGTACTCGGTGCTCAGTACGTTGGGTGCTCACTACTCAGGGTGCTGGGTGCTCAGTTCTCGGGGTGATCGGTGCTCAGTACTCAGGGTGCTGGGTGCTCAGTGCTCGGAGTGCTCGGTGCTCAGTACGTTGGGTGCTCACTACTCAGGGTGCTGGGTGCTCAGAGATCAGGGTGCTGGGTGCTCAGGGCTCAGGGTGCTGGGTGATCAGTGCTCAGGGTGCTGGGTGCTCAGTGCTCAGGGTGCTGGGTGCTCAGTGCTCAGGGTGCTGGGTGCTCAGTGCTCAGGGTGCTGGGTGTTCTGTACTCAGGGTGATCGGTGCTCAGTACTCGGGGTGCTGGGTGCTCAGTACTCAGGGTGCTGGATGCTCAGTACTCAGGGTGCTGTGTGTTCAGTGCTCAGGGTGCTGGGTGCTCAGTACTCAGGGTGCTCAGTGCTTAGTACTCAGGGTGCTGGGTGCTCAGTACTCCGGGTGCTGGGTGCTCAGTGCTCAGGGTGCTCGGTGCTCAGTGCTCAAGGTGCTGGGTGCTCTGTACTCACTGTGCTCATTGCTCAGGGTGCTGGGTGCTCAGTACTCAGGGTGCTGGGTGCTCAGTGCTCAGGGTATTCGGTGCTCGGGGCGCTGGGTGCTCAGTGCTCGGGGTGCTCAGAGCTCAGTACTCAGGGTGCTGGGTGCTCAGTGCTCGGGGTGCTCGGTGCTCAGTACTCAGGGTCCTGGGTGCTCAGTGCTCGGGGTGCTCGGTGCTCAGTACTAAGGGTGCTGGGTGCTCAGTGCTCAGGGTGCTGGGTGCTCAGTGCTCAGGGTGCTGGGTGCTCAGTACTGAGGGTGCTGGGTGCTCAGTGCTCAGGGTGCTGGGTGCTCAGTGCTCAGGGTGCTGGGTGCTCAGTGCTCAGGGTGCTGGGTGCTCAGTACTCACTGTGCTGGGTGCTCAGTGCTCGGGGTGCTGGGAGCTCAGTGCTCAGTACTCAGGGTGCTGGGTGCTCAGTGCTCGGGGTGCTGGGTGCTCAGTGCTCAGTACTCAGGGTGCTGGGTGCTCAGTACTCAGGGTGCTGGGTGCTCAGTACTCGGGGTTCTGGGTGCTCAGTCCTCAGGGTGCTGGGTGCTCAGTACTCAGGGTGCTGGGTGCTCAGTACTCGGGTGCTGGGTGCTCAGTACTCAGGGTGCTGGGTGCTCAGTGCTCAGGGTGCTGGGTGCTCAGTATTCGGGGTGCTCGGTGCTCAGTGCTCAGGGTGCTGGGTGCTCAGTACTCAGGGTGCTGGGTGCTCAGTACTCAGGGTGCTGGGTGCTCAGTGCTCAGGGTGCTGGGTACTCAGTGCTCAGGGTGCTCGGTTCTCAGTACTCGGTGTGCTGGGTGCTCATTCTCGGGGTGCTGGGTGCTCAGTGCTCGGGGTGCTGGGTGCTCAGTACTCAGGGTGATGGGTGCTCAGTGCACAGGGTACTGGGTGCTCAGTACTCAGGGTGCTGGGTGCTCAGTGCTCAGGGTGCTGTGTGCTCAGTACTCAGGGTGCTGGGTGCTCAGTGCTCAGGGTATTCGGTGCTCGGGGCGCTGGGTGCTCAGTGCTCGGGGTGCTCAGAGCTCAGTACTCAGGGTGCTGGGTGCTCAGTGCTCGGGGTGCTCGGTGCTCAGTACTCAGGGTGCTGGGTGCTCAGTGCTCGGGGTGCTCGGTGCTCAGTACTCAGGGTGCTGGGTGCTCAGTGCTCGGGGTGCTGGGTGCTCAGTGCTCAGGGTGCTGGGTTCTCAGTACTCAGGGTGGTGGGTGCTCAGTGCTCAGGGTGCTGGGTGCTCAGTGCTCAGGGTGCTGGGTGCTCAGTACTCAGGGTGCTGGGTGCTCAGTGCGCGGGGAGCTGGGAGCTCAGTGCTCAGTACTCAGGGTGCTGGGTGCTCAGTGCTCGGGGTGCTGGGTGCTCAGAGCTCAGTGCTCAGGGTGCTGGGTGCTCAGTACTCAGGGTGCTGGGTGCTCAGTGCTCGGGGTGCTCGGTGCTCAGTACTCAGGGTGCTGGGTGCTCAGTGCTCGGGGTGCTCGGTGCTCAGTACTCAGGGTGCTGGGTGCTCAGTGCTCGGGGTGCTGGGTGCTCAGTGCTCAGGGTGCTGGGTTCTCAGTACTCAGGGTGGTGGGTGCTCAGTGCTCAGGGTGCTGGGTGCTCAGTGCTCAGGGTGCTGGGTGCTCAGTACTCAGGGTGCTGGGTGCTCAGTGCGCGGGGAGCTGGGAGCTCAGTGCTCAGTACTCAGGGTGCTGGGTGCTCAGTGCTCGAGGTGCTGGGTGCTCAGTGCTCAGTACTCAGGGTGCTGGGTGCTCAGTACTCAGGGTGCTGGGTGCTCAGTACTAGGGGTTCTGGGTGCTCAGTACTCAGGGTGCTGGGTGCTCAGTACTCAGGGTGCTGGGTGCTCAGTACTCGGGTGCTGGGTCCTCAGTACTCAGGGTGCTGGGTGCTCAGTGCTCAGGGTGCTGGGTGCTCAGTATTCGGGGTGCTCGGTGCTCAGTGCTCAGGGTGCTGGGTGCTCAGTACTCAGGGTGCTGGGTGCTCAGTGCTCAGGGTGCTGGGTACTCAGTGCTCAGGGTGCTCGGTGCTCAGTACTCGGTGTGCTGGGTGCTCATTCTCGGGGTGCTGGGTGCTCAGTGCTCGGGGTGCTGGGTGCTCAGTACTCAGGGTGATGGGTGCTCAGTGCTCAGGGTGCTGGGTGCTCAGTACTCAGGGTGCTGGGTGCTCAGTGCTCAGGGTGCTGGGTGCTCAGTGCTCAGGGTGCTGGGTGCTCAGTGCTCGGGGTGCTGGGTGCTCAGTACTCGGGGTGCTGGGTGCTCAGTGCTCGGGGTGCTGGGTGCTCAGTGCTCAGTACTCAGGGTGCTGGGTGCTCAGTGCTCGGGGTGCTGGGTGCTCATTGCTCAGTACTCAGGGTGCTGGGTGCTCAGTGTTCGGGGTGCTGGGTGCTCAGTGCTCAGTACTCAGGGTGCTGGGTGCTCAGTACTCAGGGTGCTGGGTGCTCAGTACTCGGGGTTCTGGGTGCTCAGTACTCAGGGTGCTGGGTGCTCAGTACTCAGGGTGCTGGGTGCTCAGTATTCGGGGTGCTCGGTGCTCAGTGCTCAGTGTGCTGGGTGCTCAGTACTCAGGGTGCTGGGTGCTCAGTACTAAGGGTGCTGGGTGCTCAGTACTCAGGGTGCTGGGTACTCAGTGCTCAGGGTGCTCGGTGCTCAGTACTCGGTGTGCTGGGTGCTCATTCTCGGGGTGCTGGGTGCTCAGTGCTTGGGGTGCTGGGTGCTCAGTACTCAGGGTGCTGGGTGCTCAGTGCTCGGGGTGCTCGGTGCTCAATACTCAGGGTGCTGAGTGCTCAGTACTCAGGGTGCTGGGTGCTCAGTACTCAGGCTGCTGTGTGCTCAGTGCTCGGGGCGCTGGGTGCTCAGTGCTCGGGGTGCTCAGAGCTCAGTACTCAGGGTGCTGGGTGCTCAGTGCTCGGGGTACTCGGTGCTCAGTACTCAGGGTGCTGGGTGCTCAGTGCTCGGAGTGCTCGGTGCTCAGTACGTTGGGTGCTCACTACTCAGGGTGCTGGGTGCTCAGAGATCAGGGTGCTGGGTGCTCAGGGCTCAGGGTGCTGGGTGATCAGTGCTCAGGGTGCTGGGTGCTCAGTGCTCAGGGTGCTGGGTGCTCAGTGCTCAGGGTGCTGGGTGCTCAGTGCTCAGGGTGCTGGGTGCTCTGTACTCAGGGTGATCGGTGCTCAGTACTCGGGGTGCTGGGTGCTCAGTACTCAGGGTGCTGGATGCTCAGTACTCAGGGTGCTGTGTGTTCAGTGCTCAGGGTGCTGGGTGCTCAGTACTCAGGGTGCTCAGTGCTTAGTACTCAGGGTGCTGGGTGCTCAGTACTCCGGGTGCTGGGTGCTCAGTGCTCAGGGTGCTCGGTGCTCAGTGCTCAAGGTGCTGGGTGCTCTGTACTCACTGTGCTCATTGCTCAGGGTGCTGGGTGCTCAGTACTCAGGGTGCTGGGTGCTCAGTGCTCAGGGTATTCGGTGCTCGGGGCGCTGGGTGCTCAGTGCTCGGGGTGCTCAGAGCTCAGTACTCAGGGTGCTGGGTGCTCAGTGCTCGGGGTGCTCGGTGCTCAGTACTCAGGGTGCTGGGTGCTCAGTGCTCGGGGTGCTCGGTGCTCAGTACTAAGGGTGCTGGGTGCTCAGTGCTCAGGGTGCTGGGTGCTCAGTGCTCAGGGTGCTGGGTGCTCAGTACTGAGGGTGCTGGGTGCTCAGTGCTCAGGGTGCTCCGTGCTCAGTGCTCAGGGTGCTGGGTGCTCAGTGCTCAGGGTGCTGGGTGCTCAGTACTCACTGTGCTGGGTGCTCAGTGCTCGGGGTGCTGGGAGCTCAGTGCTCAGTACTCAGGGTGCTGGGTGCTCAGTGCTCGGGGTGCTGGGTGCTCAGTGCTCAGTACTCAGGGTGCTGGGTGCTCAGTACTCAGGGTGCTGGGTGCTCAGTACTCGGGGTTCTGGGTGCTCAGTCCTCAGGGTGCTGGGTGCTCAGTACTCAGGGTGCTGGGTGCTCAGTACTCGGGTGCTGGGTGCTCAGTACTCAGGGTGCTGGGTGCTCAGTGCTCAGGGTGCTGGGTGCTCAGTATTCGGGGTGCTCGGTGCTCAGTGCTCAGGGTGCTGGGTGCTCAGTACTCAGGGTGCTGGGTGCTCAGTACTCAGGGTGCTGGGTGCTCAGTGCTCAGGGTGCTGGGTACTCAGTGCTCAGGGTGCTCGGTTCTCAGTACTCGGTGTGCTGGGTGCTCATTCTCGGGGTGCTGGGTGCTCAGTGCTCGGGGTGCTGGGTGCTCAGTACTCAGGGTGATGGGTGCTCAGTGCACAGGGTACTGGGTGCTCAGTACTCAGGGTGCTGGGTGCTCAGTGCTCAGGGTGCTGGGTGCTCAGTACTCAGGGTGCTGGGTGCTCAGTGCTCAGGTTGCTGGGTGCTCAGTACTCAGGGTGCTGGGAGCTCAGTGCTCAGGGTGATCGGTGCTCAGTACTCAAGGTGCTCAGTACTCAGGGTGCTGGGTGCTCAGTGCTCGGGGTGCTAGGTGCTCAGTACTCAGGGTGCTGGGTGCTCAGTGCTCGGGGTGCTGGGTGCTCAGTGCTCAGGGTGATCGGTGCTCAGTACTCAGGGTGCTGGTTGCTCAGTGCTCAGGGTGCTGGGTGCTCAGTCCTCAGGGTGCTCAGTGCTCAGGGTGCTGGGTGCTCAGTGCTCGGGGTGCTGGGTGCTCAGTGCTCAGTGCTCAGTGTGCTGGGTGCTCAGTGCTCAGTGCTCAGGGTGCTGGTTGCTCAGTACTCAGGGTGCTGGGTGCTCAGTGCTCAGGGTCCTGGGTGCTCAGTACTCGGGGTGCTGGGTGCTCAGTTCTCAGGGTGCTGGGTGCTCAGTACTCAGGGTGCTGGGTGCTCAGTACTCGGGTGCTGGGTGCTCAGTGCTCAGGGTGCTGGGTGCTCAGTGCTTGGTGTGCTGGGTGCTCAGTGCTCAGTACTGAGGGTGCTGGGTGCTCAGTGCTCGGGGTGCTGGGTGCTCAGTGCTCAGTACTCAGGGTGCTGGGTGGTCAGTGCTCAGGGTGCTGTGTGCTCAGTGCTCAGGGTGCTTTGTGCTCAGTGCTCAGGGTGCTGGGTACTCAGTGCTCAGGGTGCTGTGTGCTCAGTACTCAGGGTGCTGGGTGCTCAGTACTCAGGGTGATGGGTGCTCAGTGCTTGGGGTGCTGGGTGCTCAGTGCTCGGGGTGCTCTGTGCTCAGTGCTCGGGGTGCTGGGTTCTCAGTGCTCAGTACTCATGGTGCTGGGTGCTCAGTGCTCGGGGTGCTGGGTGCTCAGTGCTCAGTACTCAGGGTGCTGGGTGCTCAGTGCTCAGGGTGCTGGGTGCTCAGTGCTCGGGGTGCTGGGTGCTCCGTACTCAGGGTGCTGGGTGCTCAGTACACCGGGTGCTGGGTGCTCAGTTCTCGGGGTGCTCGGTGCTCAGTACTCAGTGCTCAGGGTGCTCAGTGCTCAGGGTGCTGGGTGTTCAGTACTCAGGGTGCTGGGTGCTCAGTACTCAGGGTGCTGGGTGCTCAGTGCTCAGGGTGCTGGGTGCTCAGTACTCGGGGTGCTCGGTGCTCAGTGCTCAGGGTGCTGGGTGCTCAGGACTCAGGGTGCTGGGTGCTCAGTACTCAGGGTGCTGGGTGCTCAGTGCTCAGGGTGCTGGGTGCTCAGTGCTCAGGGTGCTGGGTGCTCAGTGCTCAGGGTGCTGGGTGCTCAGTGCTCAGGGTGCTGGGTGCTCAGTACTCGGGGTGCTGGGTGCTCAGTGCTCGGGGTGCTGGGTGCTCAGTGCTCAGTACTCAGGGTGCTGGGTGCTCAGTGCTCGGGGTGCTGGGTGCTCAGTGCTCAGTACTCAGGGTGCTGGGTGCTCAGTGTTCGGGGTGCTGGGTGCTCAGTGCTCAGTACTCAGGGTGCTGGGTGCTCAGTACTCTGTCTGCTGGGTGCTCAGTACTCGGGGTTCTGGGTGCTCAGTACTCAGGGTGCTGGGTGCTCAGTACTCAGGGTGCTGGGTGCTCAGTATTCGGGGTGCTCGGTGCTCAGTGCTCAGTGTGCTGGGTGCTCAGTACTCAGGGTGCTGGGTGCTCAGTACTCAGGGTGCTGGGTGCTCAGTGCTCAGGGTGCTGGGTACTCAGTGCTCAGGGTGCTCGGTGCTCAGTACTCGGTGTGCTGGGTGCTCATTCTCGGGGTGCTGGGTGCTCAGTGCTCGGGGTGCTGGGTGCTCAGTACTCAGGGTGCTGGGTGCTCAGTGCTCGGGGTGCTCGGTGCTCAGTGCTCAGGGCGCTGGGTGCTCAGTGCTCAGGGTGCTGGGTGCTCAGTGCTCAGGGTGCTGGGTGCTCAGTGCTCAGGGTGCTGGGTGCTCAGTGCTCAGGGTGCTGGGTGCTCAGTGCTCGGGGTGCTGGGTGCTCAGTACTCGGGGTGCTGGGTGCTAAGTGCTCAGGCTGCTGTGTGCTCAGTGCTCGGGGCGCTGGGTGCTCAGTGCTCGGGGTGCTCGGAGCTCAGTACTCAGGGTGCTGGTTGCTCAGTGCTCAGGGTGCTCGGTGCTCAGTACGTTGGGTGCTCACTACTCAGGGTGCTGGGTGCTCAGTTCTCGGGGTGATCGGTGCTCAGTACTCAGGGTGCTGGGTGCTCAGTGCTCGGAGTGCTCGGTGCTCAGTACGTTGGGTGCTCACTACTCAGGGTGCTGGGTGCTCAGAGATCAGGGTGCTGGGTGCTCAGTGCTCAGGGTGCTGGGTGATCAGTGCTCAGGGTGCTGGGTGCTCAGTGCTCAGGGTGCTGGGTGCTCAGTGCTCAGGGTGCTGGGTGCTCAGTGCTCAGGGTGCTGGGTGCTCTGTAATCAGGGTGCTCGGTGCTCAGTACTCGGGGTGCTGGGTGCTCAGTACTCAGGGTGCTGGGTGCTCAGTACTCAGGGTGCTGTGTGTTCAGTGCTCAGGGTGCTTGGTGCTCAGTACTCAGGGTGCTCAGTGCTTAGTACTCAGGGTGCTGGGTGCTCAGTACTCCGGGTGCTGGGTGCTCAGTGCTCAGGGTGCTCGGTGCTCAGTGCTCAAGGAGCTGGGTGCTCTGTACTCACTGTGCTCATTGCTCAGGGTGCTGGGTGCTCAGTACTCAGGGTGCTGGGTGCTCAGTGCTCAGGGTATTCGGTGCTCGGGGCGCTGGGTGCTCAGTGCTCGGGGTGCTCAGAGCTCAGTACTCAGGGTGCTGGGTGCTCAGTGCTCGGGGTGCTCGGTGCTCAGTACTCAGGGTGCTGGGTGCTCAGTGCTCGGGGTGCTCGGTGCTCAGTACTCAGAGTGCTGGGTGCTCATTGCTCGGGGTGCTGGGTGCTCAGTGCTCAGGGTGCTGGGTCCTCAGTACTCAGGGTGGTGGGTGCTCAGTGCTCAGGGTGCTGGGTGCTCAGTGCTCAGGGTGCTGGGTGCTCAGTGCTCAGGGTGCTGGGTGCTCAGTACTCAGGGTGCTGGGTGCTCAGTGCGCGGGGAGCTGGGAGCTCAGTGCTCAGTACTCAGGGTGCTGGGTGCTCAGTGCTCGGGGTGCTGGGTGCTCAGTGCTCAGTACTCAGGGTGCTGGGTGCTCAGTACTCAGGGTGCTGGGTGCTCAGTACTCGGGGTTCTGGGTGCTCAGTACTCAGGGTGTTGGGTGCTCAGTACTCAGGGTGCTGGGTGCTCAGTACTCGGGTGCTGGGTGCTCAGTACTCAGGGTGCTGTGTGCTCAGTGCTCAGGGTGCTGGGTGCTCAGTATTCGGGGTGCTCGGTGCTCAGTGCTCAGGGTGCTGGGTGCTCAGTACTCAGGGTGCTGGGTGCTCAGTGCTCAGGGTGCTGGGTACTCAGTGCTCAGGGTGCTCGGTGCTCAGTACTCGGTGTGCTGGGTGCTCATTCTCGGGGTGCTGGGTGCTCAGTGCTCGGGGTGCTGGGTGCTCAGTACTCAGGGTGATGGGTGCTCAGTGCTCAGGGTGCTGGGTGCTCAGTACTCAGGGTGCTGGGTGCTCAGTGCTCAGGGTGCTGGGTGCTCAGTACTCAGGGTGCTGGGTGCTCAGTGCTCAGGGTGCTGGGTGCTCAGTGCTCAGGGTGCTGGGTGCTCAGTGCTCAGGGTGCTGGGTGCTCAGTGCTCGGGGTGCTGGGTGCTCAGTGCTCGGGGTGCTGGGTGCTCAGTACTCGGGGTGCTGGGTGCTCAGTGCTCGGGGTGCTGGGTGCTCAGTGCTCAGTACTCAGGGTGCTGGGTGCTCAGTGCTCGGGGTGCTGGGTGCTCAGTGCTCAGTACTCAGGGTGCTGGGTGCTCAGTGTTCGGGGTGCTGGGTGCTCAGTGCTCAGTACTCAGGGTGCTGGGTGCTCAGTACTCAGGGTGCTGGGTGCTCAGTACTCGGGGTTCTGGGTGCTCAGTACTCAGGGTGCTGGGTGCTCAGTACTCAGGGTGCTGGGTGCTCAGTATTCGGGGTGCTCGGTGCTCAGTGCTCAGTGTGCTGGGTGCTCAGTACTCAGGGTGCTGGGTGCTCAGTACTCAGGGTGCTGGGTGCTCAGTGCTCAGGGTGCTGGGTACTCAGTGCTCAGGGTGCTCGGTGCTCAGTACTCGGTGTGCTGGGTGCTCATTCTCGGGGTGCTGGGTGCTCAGTGCTCGGGGTGCTGGGTGCTCAGTACTCAGGGTGCTGGGTGCTCAGTGCTCGGGGTGCTCGGTGCTCAGTGCTCAGGGCGCTGGGTGCTCAGTGCTCAGGGTGCTGGGTGCTCAGTGCTCAGGGTGCTGGGTGCTCAGTGCTCAGGGTGCTGGGTGCTCAGTGCTCAGGGTGCTGGGTGCTCAGTGCTCGGGGTGCTGGGTGCTCAGTACTCGGGGTGCTGGGTGCTAAGTGCTCAGGCTGCTGTGTGCTCAGTGCTCGGGGCGCTGGGTGCTCAGTGCTCGGGGTGCTCGGAGCTCAGTACTCAGGGTGCTGGGTGCTCAGTGCTCAGGGTGCTCGGTGCTCAGTACGTTGGGTGCTCACTACTCAGGGTGTTGGGTGCTCAGTTCTCGGGGTGATCGGTGCTCAGTACTCAGGGTGCTGGGTGCTCAGTGCTCGGAGTGCTCGGTGCTCAGTACGTTGGGTGCTCACTACTCAGGGTGCTGGGTGCTCAGAGATCAGGGTGCTGGGTGCTCAGTGCTCAGGGTGCTGGGTGATCAGTGCTCAGGGTGCTGGGTGCTCAGTGCTCAGGGTGCTGGGTGCTCAGTGCTCAGGGTGCTGGGTGCTCAGTGCTCAGGGTGCTGGGTGCTCTTTACTCAGGGTGCTCGGTGCTCAGTACTCGGGGTGCTGGGTGCTCAGTACTCAGGGTGCTGGGTGCTCAGTACTCAGGGTGCTGTGTGTTCAGTGCTCAGGGTGCTGGGTGCTCAGTACTCAGGGTGCTCAGTGCTTAGTACTCAGGGTGCTGGGTGCTCAGTACTCCGGGTGCTGGGTGCTCAGTGCTCAGGGTGCTCGGTGCTCAGTGCTCAAGGTGCTGGGTGCTCTGTACTCACTGTGCTCATTGCTCAGGGTGCTGGGTGCTCAGTACTCAGGGTGCTGGGTGCTCATTGCTCAGGGTATTCGGTGCTCGGGGCGCTGGGTGCTCAGTGCTCGGGGTGCTCAGAGCTCAGTACTCAGGGTGCTGGGTGCTCAGTGCTCGGGGTGCTCGGTGCTCAGTACTCAGGGTGCTGGGTGCTCAGTGCTCGGGGTGCTCGGTGCTCAGTACTCAGGGTGCTGGGTGCTCAGTGCTCAGGGTGCTGGGTGCTCAGTGCTCAGGGTGCTGGGTGCTCAGTACTGAGGGTGGTGGGTGCTCAGCGCTCAGGGTGCTGGGTGCTCAGTGCTCAGGGTGCTGGGTGCTCAGTGCTCAGGGTGCTGGGTGCTCAGTAGTCAGGGTGCTGGGTGCTCAGTGCTCGGGGTGCTGGGAGCTCAGTGCTCAGTACTCAGGGTGCTGGGTGCTCAGTGCTCGGGGTGCTGGGTGCTCAGTGCTCAGTACTCAGGGTGCTGGGTGCTCAGTACTCAGGGTGCTGGGTGCTCAGTACTCGGTGTTCTGGGTGCTCAGTACTCAGGGTGCTGGGTGCTCAGTACTCAGGGTGCTGGGTGCTCAGTACTCGGGTGCTGGGTGCTCAGTACTCAGGGTGCTGGGTGCTCAGTGCTCAGGGTGCTGGGTGCTCAGTATTCGGGGTGCTCGGTGCTCAGTGCTCAGGGTGCTGGGTGCTCAGTACTCAGGGTGCTGGGTGCTCAGTACTCAGGGTGCTGGGTGCTCAGTGCTCAGGGTGCTGGGTACTCAGTGCTCAGGGTGCTCGGTTCTCAGTACTCGGTGTGCTGGGTGCTCATTCTCGGGGTGCTGGGTGCTCAGTGCTCGGGGTGCTGGGTGCTCAGTACTCAGGGTGATGGGTGCTCAGTGCACAGGGTACTGGGTGCTCAGTACTCAGGGTGCTGGGTGCTCATTGTTCAGGGTGCTGGGTGCTCAGTACTCAGGGTGCTGGGTGCTCAGTGCTCAGGTTGCTGGGTGCTCAGTACTCAGGGTGCTGGGAGCTCAGTGCTCAGGGTGATCGGTGCTCAGTACTCAAGGTGCTCAGTACTCAGGGTGCTGGGTGCTCAGTGCTCGGGGTGCTAGGTGCTCAGTACTCAGGGTGCTGGGTGCTCAGTGCTCGGGGTGCTGGGTGCTCAGTGCTCAGGGTGATCGGTGCTCAGTACTCAGGGTGCTGGGTGCTCAGTGCTCAGGGTGCTGGGTGCTCAGTCCTCAGGGTGCTCAGTGCTCAGGGTGCTGGGTGCTCAGTGCTCGGGGTGCTGGGTGCTCAGTGCTCAGTGCTCAGTGTGCTGGGTGCTCAGTGCTCAGGGTGCTGGTTGCTCAGTACTCAGGGTGCTGGGTGCTCAGTGCTCAGGGTGCTGGGTGCTCAGTACTCGGGGTGCTGGGTGCTCAGTACTCAGGGTGCTGGGTGCTCAGTACTCAGGGTGCTGGGTGCTCAGTACTCGGGTGCTGGGTGCTCAGTGCTCAGGGTGCTGGGTGCTCAGTGCTTGGTGTGCTGGGTGCTCAGTGCTCAGTACTCAGGGTGCTGGGTGCTCAGTGCTCGGGGTGCTGGGTGCTCAGTGCTCAGTACTCAGGGTGCTGGGTGGTCAGTGCTCAGGGTGCTGTGTGCTCAGTGCTCAGGGTGCTTTGTGCTCAGTGCTCAGGGTGCTGGGTACTCAGTGCTCAGGGTGCTGGGTGCTCAGTACTCAGGGTGCTGGGTGCTCAGTACTCAGGGTGCTGGGTGCTCAGTGCTTGGGGTGCTGGGTGCTCAGTGCTCGGGGTGCTCTGTGCTCAGTGCTCGGGGTGCTGGGTTCTCAGTGCTCAGTACTCAGGGTGCTGGGTGCTCAGTGCTCGGGGTGCTGGGTGCTCAGTGCTCAGTACTCAGGGTGCTGGGTGCTCAGTGCTCAGGGTGCTGGGTGCTCAGTGCTCGGGGTGCTGGGTGCTCAGTACTCAGGGTGCTGGGTGCTCAGTACACCGGGTGCTGGGTGCTCAGTTCTCGCTGTGCTCGGTGCTCAGTACTCAGTGCTCAGGGTGCTCAGTGCTCAGGGTGCTGGGTGTTCAGTACTCAGGGTGCTGGGTGCTCAGTACTCAGGGTGCTGGGTGCTCAGTGCTCAGGGTGCTGGGTGCTCAGTACTCGGGGTGCTCGGTGCTCAGTGCTCAGGGTGCTGGGTGCTCAGGACTCAGGGTACTGGGTGCTCAGTACTCAGGGTGCTGGGTGCTCAGTGCTCAGGGTGCTGGGAACTCAGTTCTCAGGGTGCTTGGTGCTCAGTACTCGGGGTGCTGGGTGCTCATTCTCGGGGTGCTGGGTGCTCAGTGCTCGGGGTGCTGGGTGCTCAGTACTCAGGGTGCTGGGTGCTCAGTACTCAGGGTGCTGGGTGCTCAGTACTCAGGGTGCTGAGTGCTCAGTGCTCAGGGTGCTGGGTGCTCAGTACTCAGGGTGCAGGGTGCTCAGTGCTCAGGGTGCTGGGTGCTCAGTACTCAGTGTGCTGGGAGCTCAGTGCTCAGGGTAATCTTTGCTCAGTACTCAGGGTGCTCAGTACTCAGGGTGCTGGGTGCTCAGTGCTCGGGGTGCTGGGTGCTCAGTACTCAGGGTGCTGGGTGCTCAGTGCTCGGGGTTCTGGGTGCTCAGTGCTCAGGGTGATCAGTGCGCAGTACTCAGGGTGCTGGGTGCTCAGTGCTCAGGGTGCTGGGAGCTCAGTCCTCAGGGTGCTCAGTGCTCAGGTTGCTGAGAGCTCAGTGCTCGGGGTGCTCGGTGCTCAGTACTCAGGGTGCTGAGTGCTCAGTACTCAGGGTGCTGGGTGCTCAGTACTCAGGGTGCTGCGTGCTCAGTGCTCAGGGTGCTGGGTGATCAGTGCTCAGTGTGCTGGGTGCTCAGTGCTCAGGGTGCTGGGTGCTCAGTGCTCAGGGTGCTGGGTGCTCAGTACTCAGGGTGCTGGGTGCTTAGTGCTCAGGGTGCTGGGTGCTCAGTGCACGGGGCGCTGGGTGCTCAGTTCTCGGGGTGCTCGGAGCTCAGTACTCAGGGTGCTGGTTGCTCAGTGCTCGGGGTGATCGGTGCTCAGTAGTCAGGGTGCTGGGTGCTCAGTGCTCGGGGTGCTCGGTGCTCAGTGCTCAGGTTGCTGGGTGCTCAGTGCTCAGGGTGCTGGGTGCTCAGTACTCAGGGTGCTGGGAGCTCAGTGCTCAGGGTGATCGGTGCTCAGTACTCACGGTGCTCAGTACTCAGGGTGCTGGGTGCTCAGTGCTCGGGGTGCTGGGTGCTCAGTACTCAGGGTGCTGGGTGCTCAGTGCTCGGGGTTCTGGCTGCTCAGTGCTCAGGGTGATCGGTGCTCAGTACTCAGGTTGCTCGGTGCTCAGTGCTCAGGGTGCTGGGTGCCCAGTCCTCAGGGTGCTCAGTACTCAGGGTGCTGGGTGCTCAGTGCTCGGGGTGCTCGGTGCTCAGTACTCAGGGTGCTGAGTGCTCAGTACTCAGGGTGCTGGGTGCTCAGTACTCAGGGTGCTGGGTGCTCAGCGCTCAGTGTGCTGGGTGATCTGTGCCCAGGGTGCTGGGTGCTCAGTGCTCAGGGTGCTGGGTGCTCAGTGCTCGGGGTGCTGGGTGCCCAGTATTCTGGGTGCTGGGTGCTAAGTGCTCAGGGTGCTGGGTGCTCAGTGCTCGGGGCGCTGGGTGCTCAGTGCTCGGGGTGCTCGGAGCTCAGTACACAGGGTGCTGGGTGCTCAGTGCTCGGGGTAATCGGTGCTCAGTACTCAGGGTGCTGGGTGCTCAGTGCTCGGGGTGCTCGGTGCTCAGTACGTTGGGTGCTCACTACTCAGGGTGCTGGGTGCTCAGTGCTTCTGGTGATCGGTGCTCAGTACTCAGGGTGCTGGGTGCTCAGTGCTCAGGGTGCTGGGTGCTCAGTACTCGGGGTGCTCGGTGCTCAGTGCTCTGGGTGCTGGGTGCTCAGTACTCAGGGTGCTGGGTGCTCAGTACTCAGGGTGCTGGGTGCTCAGTGCTCAGGGTGCTGGGTACTCAGTGCTCAGGGTGTTCGGTGCTCAGTACTCGGGGTGCTGGGTGCTCATTCTTGGGCTGCTGGGTGCTCAGTGCTCAGGGTGCTGGGTGCTCAGTGCTCGGGGTGCTGGGTGGTCAGTGCTCAGGGTGATCGGTGCTCAATACTCAGGGTGCTGGGTGCTCAGTGCTCAGGGTGCTGGGTGCTCAGTCCTCAGGGTGCTCAGTGCTCAGGGTGCTGGGTGCTCAGTGCTCGGGGTGCTGGGTGCTCAGTGCTCAGTGCTCAGGGTGCTGGGTGCTCAGTGCTCAGTGCTCAGGGTGCTGGTTGCTCAGTACTCAGGGTGCTGGGTGCTCAGTACTGAGGGTGCTGGGTGCTCAGTGCTCAGGGTGCTTGGTGCTCAGTACTCAGGTTGCTGGGTGATCAGTGCTCCGGGTGCTGGGTGCTCAGTGCTCAGGGTGCTGGGTGCTCAGTGCTCAGGGTGCTGGGTTCTCAGTACTCAGGGTGCTGGGTGCTCAGTGCTCGGGGTGCTCGGTGCTCAGTACTCAAGGTGCTGGGTGCACAGTGCTCGGGGTGCTGGGTGCTCAGTGCTCAGTACTCAGGGTGCTGGGTGGTCAGTGCTCAGGGTGCTGTGTGCTCAGTGCTCAGGGTGCTTTGTGCTCAGTGCTCAGGGTGCTGGGTACTCAGTGCTCAGGGTGCTGGGTGCTCAGTACTCAGGGTGCTGGGTGCTCAGTACTCAGGGTGCTGGGTGCTCAGTGCTTGGGGTGCTGGGTGCTCAGTGCTCGGGGTGCTCTGTGCTCAGTGCTCGGGGTGCTGGGTTCTCAGTGCTCAGTACTCAGGGTGCTGGGTGCTCAGTGCTCGGGGTGCTGGGTGCTCAGTGCTCAGTACTCAGGGTGCTGGGTGCTCAGTGCTCAGGGTGCTGGGTGCTCAGTGCTCGGGGTGCTGGGTGCTCAGTACTCAGGGTGCTGGGTGCTCAGTACACCGGGTGCTGGGTGCTCAGTTCTCGCTGTGCTCGGTGCTCAGTACTCAGTGCTCAGGGTGCTCAGTGCTCAGGGTGCTGGGTGTTCAGTACTCAGGGTGCTGGGTGCTCAGTACTCAGGGTGCTGGGTGCTCAGTGCTCAGGGTGCTGGGTGCTCAGTACTCGGGGTGCTCGGTGCTCAGTGCTCAGGGTGCTGGGTGCTCAGGACTCAGGGTACTGGGTGCTCAGTACTCAGGGTGCTGGGTGCTCAGTGCTCAGGGTGCTGGGAACTCAGTTCTCAGGGTGCTTGGTGCTCAGTACTCGGGGTGCTGGGTGCTCATTCTCGGGGTGCTGGGTGCTCAGTGCTCGGGGTGCTGGGTGCTCAGTACTCAGGGTGCTGGGTGCTCAGTACTCAGGGTGCTGGGTGCTCAGTACTCAGGGTGCTGAGTGCTCAGTGCTCAGGGTGCTGGGTGCTCAGTACTCAGGGTGCAGGGTGCTCAGTGCTCAGGGTGCTGGGTGCTCAGTACTCAGTGTGCTGGGAGCTCAGTGCTCAGGGTAATCTTTGCTCAGTACTCAGGGTGCTCAGTACTCAGGGTGCTGGGTGCTCAGTGCTCGGGGTGCTGGGTGCTCAGTACTCAGGGTGCTGGGTGCTCAGTGCTCGGGGTTCTGGGTGCTCAGTGCTCAGGGTGATCAGTGCGCAGTACTCAGGGTGCTGGGTGCTCAGTGCTCAGGGTGCTGGGAGCTCAGTCCTCAGGGTGCTCAGTGCTCAGGTTGCTGAGAGCTCAGTGCTCGGGGTGCTCGGTGCTCAGTACTCAGGGTGCTGAGTGCTCAGTACTCAGGGTGCTGGGTGCTCAGTACTCAGGGTGCTGCGTGCTCAGTGCTCAGGGTGCTGGGTGATCTGTGCTCAGTGTGCTGGGTGCTCAGTGCTCAGGGTGCTGGGTGCTCAGTGCTCAGGGTGCTGGGTGCTCAGTACTCAGGGTGCTGGGTGCTTAGTGCTCAGGGTGCTGGGTGCTCAGTGCACGGGGCGCTGGGTGCTCAGTGCTCGGGGTGCTCGGAGCTCAGTACTCAGGGTGCTGGTTGCTCAGTGCTCGGGGTGATCGGTGCTCAGTAGTCAGGGTGCTGGGTGCTCAGTGCTCGGGGTGCTCGGTGCTCAGTGCTCAGGTTGCTGGGTGCTCAGTGCTCAGGGTGCTGGGTGCTCAGTACTCAGGGTGCTGGGAGCTCAGTGCTCAGGGTGATCGGTGCTCAGTACTCACGGTGCTCAGTACTCAGGGTGCTGGGTGCTCAGTGCTCGGGGTGCTGGGTGCTCAGTACTCAGGGTGCTGGGTGCTCAGTGCTCGGGGTTCTGGCTGCTCAGTGCTCAGGGTGATCGGTGCTCAGTACTCAGGTTGCTCGGTGCTCAGTGCTCAGGGTGCTGGGTGCCCAGTCCTCAGGGTGCTCAGTACTCAGGGTGCTGGGTGCTCAGTGCTCGGGGTGCTCGGTGCTCAGTACTCAGGGTGCTGAGTGCTCAGTACTCAGGGTGCTGGGTGCTCAGTACTCAGGGTGCTGGGTGCTCAGCGCTCAGTGTGCTGGGTGATCTGTGCCCAGGGTGCTGGGTGCTCAGTGCTCAGGGTGCTGGGTGCTCAGTGCTCGGGGTGCTGGGTGCCCAGTATTCTGGGTGCTGGGTGCTAAGTGCTCAGGGTGCTGGGTGCTCAGTGCTCGGGGCGCTGGGTGCTCAGTGCTCGGGGTGCTCGGAGCTCAGTACACAGGGTGCTGGGTGCTCAGTGCTCGGGGTAATCGGTGCTCAGTACTCAGGGTGCTGGGTGCTCAGTGCTCGGGGTGCTCGGTGCTCAGTACGTTGGGTGCTCACTACTCAGGGTGCTGGGTGCTCAGTGCTTCTGGTGATCGGTGCTCAGTACTCAGGGTGCTGGGTGCTCAGTGCTCAGGGTGCTGGGTGCTCAGTACTCGGGGTGCTCGGTGCTCAGTGCTCTGGGTGCTGGGTGCTCAGTACTCAGGGTGCTGGGTGCTCAGTACTCAGGGTGCTGGGTGCTCAGTGCTCAGGGTGCTGGGTACTCAGTGCTCAGGGTGTTCGGTGCTCAGTACTCGGGGTGCTGGGTGCTCATTCTTGGGCTGCTGGGTGCTCAGTGCTCAGGGTGCTGGGTGCTCAGTGCTCGGGGTGCTGGGTGGTCAGTGCTCAGGGTGATCGGTGCTCAATACTCAGGGTGCTGGGTGCTCAGTGCTCAGGGTGCTGGGTGCTCAGTCCTCAGGGTGCTCAGTGCTCAGGGTGCTGGGTGCTCAGTGCTCGGGGTGCTGGGTGCTCAGTGCTCAGTGCTCAGGGTGCTGGGTGCTCAGTGCTCAGTGCTCAGGGTGCTGGTTGCTCAGTACTCAGGGTGCTGGGTGCTCAGTACTGAGGGTGCTGGGTGCTCAGTGCTCAGGGTGCTTGGTGCTCAGTACTCAGGTTGCTGGGTGATCAGTGCTCCGGGTGCTGGGTGCTCAGTGCTCAGGGTGCTGGGTGCTCAGTGCTCAGGGTGCTGGGTTCTCAGTACTCAGGGTGCTGGGTGCTCAGTGCTCGGGGTGCTCGGTGCTCAGTACTCAAGGTGCTGGGTGCACAGTGCTCAGGGTGCTGGGTGCTCATTGATCAGGGTGCTGGGTGCTCAGTACTCAGGGTGCTCGGTGCTCAGTACTCAGGGTTCTCAGTGCTCAGTACTCAGGTTGCTGGGTACTCAGTGCTCAGGGTGCTGGGTGCTCAGTACTCAGGGTGCTCAGTGCTCAGTACTCGGGGTGCTTGGTGTTCAGTACTCAGGGTGTTCAGTGCTCAGTACTCGGCGTGCTGGGTGCTCAGTGCACAGGGTGCTCAGTGCTCAGTGCTAGGGGTGCTGGTTGCTCAGTGCTCGGGGCGCTGGGTGCTCAGTGCTCGGGGTGCTAGGTGCTCAGTACTCGGGGTGCTGGGTGCTCAGTGCTCAGGGTGCTCAGTCCTCAGTACTCAGTGCTCAGGGTTCTCAGTGCTCAATGCTCAGGGTGCTGGGTGTTCAGTACTCAGGGTGCTGGGTGCTCAGTACTCAGGGTGCTGTGTGCTCAGTGCTCAGGGTGCTGGGTGCTCAGTGCTCGGGGCACTGGGTGCTCAGTGCTCGGGGTCCTCGGAGCTCAGTACACAGGGTGCTGGGTGCTCAGTGCTCGGGGTGATCGGTGCTCAGTACTCAGGGTGCTGGGTGCTCAGTGCTCGGGGTGCTCAGTGCTCTGTACGTTGGGTGCTCACTACTCAGGGTGCTGGGTGCTCAGTGCTCAGGGTGCTGGGAGCTCAGTGCTCAGGGTGCTGGGTGCTCTGTGCTCAGGGTGCTGGGTGCTCAGTGCTCGGGGTGCTGGGTGCTCAGTGCTCAGGGTGCTGGGTGCTCAGTACTCAGTGTGCTGGGTGCTCAGTACTCGGGGTGCTGGGTGCTCAGTACTCAGGGTGCTGGGTGCTCAGTACTCAGGGTGCTGGGTGCTCAGTACTCGGGTGCTGGGGGCTCAGAGCTCAGGGTGCTGGGTGCTCAGTGCTCGCTGTGCTGGGTGCTCAGTGCTCAGTACTCAGGGTGCTGAGTGCTCAGTGCTCGGGGTGCTGGGTTCTCAGTGCTCAGTACTCAGGGTGCCGGGTGCTCAGTGCTCAGGGTGCTGTGTGCTCAGTGCTCAGGGTGCTGGGTGCTCAGTGCTCAGGGTGCTGGGTATTCAGTGCTCAGGGTGCTGGGTGTTCAGTATTCAGGGTGCTGGGTGCTCATTTCTCAGGGTGCTGGGTGCTCAGTGCTCGGGGTGCTGGGTGCTCAGTGCTCGCGGTACTGGGTGCTCAGTGCTCGGGGTGCTCGGTGCTCAGTACTCAGGCTGCTGGGTGCTCAGTGCTCGAGGTGCTCAGTACTCAGGGTGCTGTGTGTTCAGTGCTCAGGGTGCTGGGTGCTCAGTACTCTGGGTGCTCGGTGCTTAGTACTCAGGGTGCTGGGTGCTCAGTACTCTGGGTGTTGGGTGCTCAGTGCTCGGGGAGCTCGGTGCTCAGTACGTTGGGTGCTCAGTACTCAGGGTGCTGGGTGATCAGTGCTCAGGGTGCTGGGTGCTCAGTGCTCAGGGTGCTGGGTGCTCAGTGCTCAGGGTGCTGGGTGCACAGTGCTCAGGGTGCTGGGTGCTCGGTGCTCGGGGTGCTGGGTGCTTAGTGCTCGGGGTGCCCTGTGCTCAGTACTCGGGGTGCTCAGTGCTCAGTACTCAGGGTGCTGGGTGCTCAGTGCTCAGGGTGCTGGGTGCTCAGTACTCAGGGTGCTGGGTGCTCCGTGCTCAGTACACTGGGTGCTCAGTACTCAGGGTGCTGGGTGCTCAGTACTCAGGGTGCTCGGTGCTCAGTACTCAGCGTGCTGGGTGCTCAGTGCTCGGGGTGCTGGGTGCTCAGTACTCAGGGTGCTGGGTGCTCAGTACTCGGGGTGCTCGGTGCTCAGTACGCTGGGTGCTCAGTACTCAGGGTGCTGGGTGCTCAGTACTCAGGGTGCTAGGTGCTCAGTACTCAGGGTGCTGGGTGCTCAGTGCTCAGGGTGCTGGGTGCTCAGTGCTCAGGGTGCTGGGTGCCCAGTGCTCAGGGTGCTGGGTACTCAGTGCTCAGGGTGCTGGGTGCTCAGTACTCAGGGTGCTGGGTGCTCAGTACTCAGGGTGCTGGGTGCTCAGTGCTCGGGGTGCTGGGTGCTCAGTGCTCGGGGTGCAGGGTGCTCAGTGCTCGGGGTGCTCGGTGCTCAGTACTTAGGGTGCTGGGTGCTCAGTGCTCGAGGTGCTCAGTACTCAGGGTGCTGTGTGTTCAGTGCTCAGGGTGCTGGTTGCTCAGTACTCAGGGTGCTCGGTGCTTAGTACTCAGGGTGCTGGGTGCTCAGTGCTCGGGGTGCTGGGTGCTCAGTACTCAGTACTCAGGGTGCTGGATGCTCAGTGCTCGGGGTGCTGGGTGCTCAGTGCTCAGTACTCAGGGTGCTGGGTGCTCAGTGCTCAGGGTGCTGGGTGCTCAGTGCTCGTGGTGCTGGGTGCTCAGTACTCAGGGTGCTGGGTGCTCAGTACTCCGGGTGCTGGGTGCTCAGTTCTCGGGGTGCTCAGTGCTCAGTACTCAGTGCTCAGGGTGCTCAGTGCTCAGTGCTCAGGGTGCTGGGTGTTCAGTACTCAGGGTGCTGGGTGCTCAGTACTCAGGGTGCTGGGTGCTCAGTGCTCAGGGGGCTGGGTGCTCAGTACTCGGGGTGCTCGGTGCTCAGTGCTCAGGGTGCTGGGTGCTCAGTACTCAGGGTGCTTGGTGCTCAGTACTCAGGGTGCTGGGTGCTCAGTACTCAGGGTGCTGGGTGCTCAGTGCTCAGGGTGCTCGGTACTCAGTGCTCAGGGTGCTCGGTGCTCAGTACTCGGGGTGCTGGGTGATCATTCTCGGGGTGCTGGGTGCTCCGTGCTCGGGGTGCTGGGTGCTCAGTACTCAGGGTGCTGGGTGCTCAGTGCTCAGGGTGCTGGGTGCTCAGTGCTCAGGGTGCTGGGTGCTCAGTGCTCGTGGTGCTGGGTGCTCAGTACTCAGGGTGCTGCGTGCTCAGTACTCCGGGTGCTGGGTGCTCAGTTCTCGGGGTGCTCAGTGCTCAGTACTCAGTGCTCAGGGTGCTCAGTGCTCAGTGCTCAGGGTGCTGGGTGTTCAGTAGTCAGGGTGCTGGGTGCTCAGTACTCAGGGTGCTGGGTGCTCAGTGCTCAGGGGGCTGGGTGCTCAGTACTCGGGGTGCTCGGTGCTCAGTGCTCAGGGTGCTGGGTGCTCAGTACTCAGGGTGCTTGGTGCTCAGTACTCAGGGTGCTGGGTGCTCAGTACTCAGGGTGCTGGGTGCTCAGTGCTCAGGGTGCTCGGTACTCAGTGCTCAGGGTGCTCGGTGCTCAGTACTCGGGGTGCTGGGTGATCATTCTCGGGGTGCTGGGTGCTCCGTGCTCGGGGTGCTGGGTGCTCAGTACTCAGGGTGCTGGGTGCTCAGTGCTCAGGGTGCTGGGTGCTCAGTACTCAGGGTGCTGGGTGCTCAGTGCTCAGGGTGCTGGGTGCTCAGTGCTCGGGGTGCTGGGTGCTCAGTGCTCAGGGTGCTGGGTGCTCAGTACTCAGGGTGCTGGGAGCTCAGTGCTCAGGGTGATCTTTGCTCAGTACTCAGGGTGCTCAGTACTCAGGGTGCTGGGTGCTCAGTGCTCGGGGTTCTGGGTGCTCAGTGCTCAGGGTGATCGGTGCTCAGTACTCAGGGTGCTGGGTGCTCAGTGCTCAGGGTGCTGGGTGCTCAGTCCTCAGGGTGCTCAGTGCTCAGGGTGCTGGGTGCTCAGTGCTCGGGGTGCTCGGTGCTCAATACTCAGGCTGCTGAGTGCTCAGTACTCAGGGTGCTGGGTGTTCAGTACTCAGGGTGCTGGGTGCTCAGTACTCAGGGTGCTGTGTGCTCAGTGCTCAGGGTGCTGGGTGCTCAGTGCTCAGTGCTCAGGGTTCTCAGTGCTCAATGCTCAGGGTGCTGGGTGTTCAGTACTCAGGGTGCTGGGTGCTCAGTACTCAGGGTGCTGTGTGCTCAGTGCTCAGGGTGCTGGGTGCTCAGTGCTCGGGGCACTGGGTGCTCAGTGCTCGGGGTCCTCGGAGCTCAGTACACAGGGTGCTGGGTGCTCAGTGCTCGGGGTGATCGGTGCTCAGTACTCAGGGTGCTGGGTGCTCAGTGCTCGGGGTGCTCAGTGCTCTGTACGTTGGGTGCTCACTACTCAGGGTGCTGGGTGCTCAGTGCTCAGGGTGCTGGGAGCTCAGTGCTCAGGGTGCTGGGTGCTCTGTGCTCAGGGTGCTGGGTGCTCAGTGCTCGGGGTGCTGGGTGCTCAGTGCTCAGGGTGCTGGGTGCTCAGTACTCAGTGTGCTGGGTGCTCAGTACTCGGGGTGCTGGGTGCTCAGTACTCAGGGTGCTGGGTGCTCAGTACTCAGGGTGCTGGGTGCTCAGTACTCGGGTGCTGGGTGCTCAGTGCTCAGGGTGCTGGGTGCTCAGTGCTCGCTGTGCTGGGTGCTCAGTGCTCAGTACTCAGGGTGCTGGGTGCTCAGTGCTCGGGGTGCTGGGTTCTCAGTGCTCAGTACTCAGGGTGCCGGGTGCTCAGTGCTCAGGGTGCTGTGTGCTCAGTGCTCAGGGTGCTGGGTGCTCAGTGCTCAGGGTGCTGGGTATTCAGTGCTCAGGGTGCTGGGTGTTCAGTATTCAGGGTGCTGGGTGCTCATTTCTCAGGGTGCTGGGTGCTCAGTGCTCGGGGTGCTGGGTGCTCAGTGCTCGCGGTACTGGGTGCTCAGTGCTCGGGGTGCTCGGTGCTCAGTACTCAGGCTGCTGGGTGCTCAGTGCTCGAGGTGCTCAGTACTCAGGGTGCTGTGTGTTCAGTGCTCAGGGTGCTGGGTGCTCAGTACTCTGGGTGCTCGGTGCTTAGTACTCAGGGTGCTGGGTGCTCAGTACTCTGGGTGTTGGGTGCTCAGTGCTCGGGGAGCTCGGTGCTCAGTACGTTGGGTGCTCAGTACTCAGGGTGCTGGGTGATCAGTGCTCAGGGTGCTGGGTGCTCAGTGCTCAGGGTGCTGGGTGCTCAGTGCTCAGGGTGCTGGGTGCACAGTGCTCAGGGTGCTGGGTGCTCGGTGCTCGGGGTGCTGGGTGCTTAGTGCTCGGGGTGCCCTGTGCTCAGTACTCGGGGTGCTCAGTGCTCAGTACTCAGGGTGCTGGGTGCTCAGTGCTCAGGGTGCTGGGTGCTCAGTACTCAGGGTGCTGGGTGCTCCGTGCTCAGTACACTGGGTGCTCAGTACTCAGGGTGCTGGGTGCTCAGTACTCAGGGTGCTCGGTGCTCAGTACTCAGCGTGCTGGGTGCTCAGTGCTCGGGGTGCTGGGTGCTCAGTACTCAGGGTGCTGGGTGCTCAGTACTCGGGGTGCTCGGTGCTCAGTACGCTGGGTGCTCAGTACTCAGGGTGCTGGGTGCTCAGTACTCAGGGTGCTTGGTGCTCAGTACTCAGGGTGCTGGGTGCTCAGTACTCAGGGTGCTGGGTGCTCAGTGCTCAGGGTGCTCGGTACTCAGTGCTCAGGGTGCTCGGTGCTCAGTACTCGGGGTGCTGGGTGATCATTCTCGGGGTGCTGGGTGCTCCGTGCTCGGGGTGCTGGGTGCTCAGTACTCAGGGTGCTGGGTGCTCAGTGCTCAGGGTGCTGGGTGCTCAGTGCTCAGGGTGCTGGGTGCTCAGTGCTCGTGGTGCTGGGTGCTCAGTACTCAGGGTGCTGCGTGCTCAGTACTCCGGGTGCTGGGTGCTCAGTTCTCGGGGTGCTCAGTGCTCAGTACTCAGTGCTCAGGGTGCTCAGTGCTCAGTGCTCAGGGTGCTGGGTGTTCAGTAGTCAGGGTGCTGGGTGCTCAGTACTCAGGGTGCTGGGTGCTCAGTGCTCAGGGGGCTGGGTGCTCAGTACTCGGGGTGCTCGGTGCTCAGTGCTCAGGGTGCTGGGTGCTCAGTACTCAGGGTGCTTGGTGCTCAGTACTCAGGGTGCTGGGTGCTCAGTACTCAGGGTGCTGGGTGCTCAGTGCTCAGGGTGCTCGGTACTCAGTGCTCAGGGTGCTCGGTGCTCAGTACTCGGGGTGCTGGGTGATCATTCTCGGGGTGCTGGGTGCTCCGTGCTCGGGGTGCTGGGTGCTCAGTACTCAGGGTGCTGGGTGCTCAGTGCTCAGGGTGCTGGGTGCTCAGTACTCAGGGTGCTGGGTGCTCAGTGCTCAGGGTGCTGGGTGCTCAGTGCTCGGGGTGCTGGGTGCTCAGTGCTCAGGGTGCTGGGTGCTCAGTACTCAGGGTGCTGGGAGCTCAGTGCTCAGGGTGATCTTTGCTCAGTACTCAGGGTGCTCAGTACTCAGGGTGCTGGGTGCTCAGTGCTCGGGGTTCTGGGTGCTCAGTGCTCAGGGTGATCGGTGCTCAGTACTCAGGGTGCTGGGTGCTCAGTGCTCAGGGTGCTGGGTGCTCAGTCCTCAGGGTGCTCAGTGCTCAGGGTGCTGGGTGCTCAGTCCTCAGGGTGCTCAGTGCTCAGGGTGCTGGGTGCTCAGTGCTCGGGGTGCTCGGTGCTCAATACTCAGGCTGCTGGGTGTTCAGTACTCAGGGTGCTGGGTGCTCAGTACTCAGGGTGCTGTGTGCTCAGTGCTCAGGGTGCTGGGTGCTCAGTGCTCAGTGCTCAGGGTTCTCAGTGCTCAATGCTCAGGGTGCTGGGTGTTCAGTACTCAGGGTGCTGGGTGCTCAGTACTCAGGGTGCTGTGTGCTCAGTGCTCAGGGTGCTGGGTGCTCAGTGCTCGGGGCACTGGGTGCTCAGTGCTCGGGGTCCTCGGAGCTCAGTACACAGGGTGCTGGGTGCTCAGTGCTCGGGGTGATCGGTGCTCAGTACTCAGGGTGCTGGGTGCTCAGTGCTCGGGGTGCTCAGTGCTCTGTACGTTGGGTGCTCACTACTCAGGGTGCTGGGTGCTCAGTGCTCAGGGTGCTGGGAGCTCAGTGCTCAGGGTGCTGGGTGCTCTGTGCTCAGGGTGCTGGGTGCTCAGTGCTCGGGGTGCTGGGTGCTCAGTGCTCAGGGTGCTGGGTGCTCAGTACTCAGTGTGCTGGGTGCTCAGTACTCGGGGTGCTGGGTGCTCAGTACTCAGGGTGCTGGGTGCTCAGTACTCGGGTGCTGGGTGCTCAGTGCTCAGGGTGCTGGGTGCTCAGTGCTCGCTGTGCTGGGTGCTCAGTGCTCAGTACTCAGGGTGCTGGGTGCTCAGTGCTCGGGGTGCTGGGTTCTCAGTGCTCAGTACTCAGGGTGCCGGGTGCTCAGTGCTCAGGGTGCTGTGTGCTCAGTGCTCAGGGTGCTGGGTGCTCAGTGCTCAGGGTGCTGGGTATTCAGTGCTCAGGGTGCTGGGTGTTCAGTATTCAGGGTGCTGGGTGCTCATTTCTCAGGGTGCTGGGTGCTCAGTGCTCGGGGTGCTGGGTGCTCAGTGCTCGCGGTACTGGGTGCTCAGTGCTCGGGGTGCTCGGTGCTCAGTACTCAGGCTGCTGGGTGCTCAGTGCTCGAGGTGCTCAGTACTCAGGGTGCTGTGTGTTCAGTGCTCAGGGTGCTGGGTGCTCAGTACTCTGGGTGCTCGGTGCTTAGTACTCAGGGTGCTGGGTGCTCAGTACTCTGGGTGTTGGGTGCTCAGTGCTCGGGGAGCTCGGTGCTCAGTACGTTGGGTGCTCAGTACTCAGGGTGCTGGGTGATCAGTGCTCAGGGTGCTGGGTGCTCAGTGCTCAGGGTGCTGGGTGCTCAGTGCTCAGGGTGCTGGGTGCACAGTGCTCAGGGTGCTGGGTGCTCGGTGCTCGGGGTGCTGGGTGCTTAGTGCTCGGGGTGCCCTGTGCTCAGTACTCGGGGTGCTCAGTGCTCAGTACTCAGGGTGCTGGGTGCTCAGTGCTCAGGGTGCTGGGTGCTCAGTACTCAGGGTGCTGGGTGCTCCGTGCTCAGTACACTGGGTGCTCAGTACTCAGGGTGCTGGGTGCTCAGTACTCAGGGTGCTCGGTGCTCAGTACTCAGCGTGCTGGGTGCTCAGTGCTCGGGGTGCTGGGTGCTCAGTACTCAGGGTGCTGGGTGCTCAGTACTCGGGGTGCTCGGTGCTCAGTACGCTGGGTGCTCAGTACTCAGGGTGCTGGGTGCTCAGTACTCAGGGTGCTAGGTGCTCAGTACTCAGGGTGCTGGGTGCTCAGTGCTCAGGGTGCTGGGTGCTCAGTGCTCAGGGTGCTGGGTGCCCAGTGCTCAGGGTGCTGGGTACTCAGTGCTCAGGGTGCTGGGTGCTCAGTACTCAGGGTGCTGGGTGCTCAGTACTCAGGGTGCTGGGTGCTCAGTGCTCGGGGTGCTGGGTGCTCAGTGCTCGGGGTGCAGGGTGCTCAGTGCTCGGGGTGCTCGGTGCTCAGTACTTAGGGTGCTGGGTGCTCAGTGCTCGAGGTGCTCAGTACTCAGGGTGCTGTGTGTTCAGTGCTCAGGGTGCTGGTTGCTCAGTACTCAGGGTGCTCGGTGCTTAGTACTCAGGGTGCTGGGTGCTCAGTGCTCGGGGTGCTGGGTGCTCAGTACTCAGTACTCAGGGTGCTGGATGCTCAGTGCTCGGGGTGCTGGGTGCTCAGTGCTCAGTACTCAGGGTGCTGGGTGCTCAGTGCTCAGGGTGCTGGGTGCTCAGTGCTCGTGGTGCTGGGTGCTCAGTACTCAGGGTGCTGGGTGCTCAGTACTCCGGGTGCTGGGTGCTCAGTTCTCGGGGTGCTCAGTGCTCAGTACTCAGTGCTCAGGGTGCTCAGTGCTCAGTGCTCAGGGTGCTGGGTGTTCAGTACTCAGGGTGCTGGGTGCTCAGTACTCAGGGTGCTGGGTGCTCAGTGCTCAGGGGGCTGGGTGCTCAGTACTCGGGGTGCTCGGTGCTCAGTGCTCTGGGTGCTGGGTGCTCAGTACTCAGGGTGCTTGGTGCTCAGTACTCAGGGTGCTGGGTGCTCAGTACTCAGGGTGCTGGGTGCTCAGTGCTCAGGGTGCTCGGTACTCAGTGCTCAGGGTGCTCGGTGCTCAGTACTCGGGGTGCTGGGTGATCATTCTCGGGGTGCTGGGTGCTCCGTGCTCGGGGTGCTGGGTGCTCAGTACTCAGGGTGCTGGGTGCTCAGTGCTCAGGGTGCTGGGTGCTCAGTGCTCAGGGTGCTGGGTGCTCAGTGCTCGTGGTGCTGGGTGCTCAGTACTCAGGGTGCTGCGTGCTCAGTACTCCGGGTGCTGGGTGCTCAGTTCTCGGGGTGCTCAGTGCTCAGTACTCAGTGCTCAGGGTGCTCAGTGCTCAGTGCTCAGGGTGCTGGGTGTTCAGTACTCAGGGTGCTGGGTGCTCAGTACTCAGGGTGCTGGGTGCTCAGTGATCAGGGGGCTGGGTGCTCAGTACTCGGGGTGCTCGGTGCTCAGTGCTCAGGGTGCTGGGTGCTCAGTACTCAGGGTGCTTGGTGCTCAGTACTCAGGGTGCTGGGTGCTCAGTACTCAGGGTGCTGGGTGCTCAGTGCTCAGGGTGCTCGGTACTCAGTGCTCAGGGTGCTCGGTGCTCAGTACTCGGGGTGCTGGGTGATCATTCTCGGGGTGCTGGGTGCTCCGTGCTCGGGGTGCTGGGTGCTCAGTACTCAGGGTGCTGGGTGCTCAGTGCTCAGGGTGCTGGGTGCTCAGTACTCAGGGTGCTGGGTGCTCAGTGCTCAGGGTGCTGGGTGCTCAGTGCTCGGGGTGCTGGGTGCTCAGTGCTCAGGGTGCTGGGTGCTCAGTACTCAGGGTGCTGGGAGCTCAGTGCTCAGGGTGATCTTTGCTCAGTACTCAGGGTGCTCAGTACTCAGGGTGCTGGGTGCTCAGTGCTCGGGGTTCTGGGTGCTCAGTGCTCAGGGTGATCGGTGCTCAGTACTCAGGGTGCTGGGTGCTCAGTGCTCAGGGTGCTGGGTGCTCAGTCCTCAGGGTGCTCAGTGCTCAGGGTGCTGGGTGCTCAGTGCTCGGGGTGCTCGGTGCTCAATACTCAGGCTGCTGAGTGCTCAGTACTCAGGGTGCTGGGTGTTCAGTACTCAGGGTGCTGGGTGCTCAGTGCTCAGGGTGCTGGGTGATCAGTGCTCGGGGTGCTGGGTGCTCAGTACTCAGGGTGCTGGGTGCTCAGTTCTCAGGGTGCTGGGTGCTCAGTGCTCGGGGCGCTGGGTGCTCAGTGCTCGGGGTGCTCGGAGCTCACTACTAAGGGTGCTGGGTGCTCAGTGCTCGGGGTGATCGGTGCTCAGTAGTCAGGGTGCTGGGTGCTCAGTGCTCGGGGTGCTCGGTGCTCAGTACATTGGGTGCTCACTACTCAGGGTGCTGGGTGCTCAGTGCTCAGGGTGCTGGGTGCTCAGTGCTCAGGGTTCTGGGTGCTCAGTGCTCAGGGTGCTGGGTGCTCAGTACTCAGGGTGCTGGGTGCTCAGTGCTCGGGGTGCTGGGTGCTCAGTGCTCGGGGTGCTGGGTGCTCAGTACTCGGGGTGCTGGGTGTTCAGTACTCAGGGTGCTGGGTGCTCAGTGCTCAGGGTGCTGGGTGCTCAGTACTCACCGTGCTGGGAGCTCAGTGCTCAGGGTGATCGGTGCTCAGTACTCAGGGTGCTCAGTACTCAGGGTGCTGGGTGCTCAGTGCTTGGGGTGCTGGGTGCTAAGTACTCACGGTGCTGGGTGCTCAGTGCTCCGGGTTCTGGGTGCTCAGTGCTCAGGCTGATCGGTGCTCAGTACTCAGGGTGCTGGGTGCTCAGTGCTCTGGGTGCTGGGTGCTCAGTCCTCAGGGTGCTCAGTGCTCAGGGTGCTGGGTGCTCAGTGATCGGGTTGCTCGGTGCTCAGTACTCAGGGTGCTGAGTGCTCAGTACTCAGGGTGCTGGGTGCTCAGTGCTCAGGGTGCTGGGTGATCAGTGCTCAGGGTGCTGGGTGCTCAGTGCTCAGGGTGCTGGGTGCTCAGTTCTCGGGGTGCTGGGTGCTCAGTACTCAGGGTGCTGGGTGCTAAGTGCTCAGGGTGCTGGGTGCTCAGTGCTCGGGACGCTGGGTGCTCAGTGCTCGGGTGCTCGGAGCTCAGTACTCAGGGTGCTGGGTGCTCAGTGCTCGGGGTGCCCGGTGCTCAGTACTCGGGGTGCTCAATGCTCAGTACTCAGTATGCTGGGTGCTCAGTGCTCAGGTTGCTGGGTGCTCAGTACTCAGTGTGCTGGGTGCTCTGTGCTCAGTACGCTGGGTGCTCAGTACTCAGGGTGCTGGGTGCTCAGTACTCAGGGTGCTCGGTGCTCAGTACTCAGGGTGCTGGGTGCTCAGTGCTCGGGGTGCTGGGTGCTCAGTACTCAGGGTGCTGGGTGCTCAGTACTCGGGGTGCTCGGTGCTCAGTACGCTGTTTGCTCAGTACTCAGGGTGCTGGGTGCTCAGTACTCAGGGTGCTGGGTGCTTAGTACTCACGGTGCTGGGTGCTCAGTGCTCGGGGTGCTGGGTGCTCAGTGCTCAGTACTCAGGGTGCTGGGTGCTCAGTGCTCAGGGTGCTGCGTACTCAGTGCTCAGGGTTCTGGGTGCTCAGTACTCAGGGTGCTGGGTGCTCAGTACTCAGGGTGCTGGGTGCTCCGTGCTCAGGGTGCTGGTTGCTCAGTGCTCGGGGTGCAGGGTGCTCAGTGCTCTGGGTGCTCGGTGCTCAGTACTCAGGGTGCTGGGTGCTCAGTGCTCGAGGTGCTCAGTACTCAGGGTGCTGTGTGTTCAGTGCTCAGGGTGCTGGTTGCTCAGTACTCAGGGTGCTCGGTACTTAGTACTCAGGGTGCTGGGTGCTCAGTGCTCAGGGTGCTGGGTGCTCAGTGCTCAGTACTCAGGGTGCTGGGTGCTCAGTGCTCGGGGTGCTGGGTGCTCAGTGCTCAGTACTCAGGGTGCTGGGTGCTCAGTGCTCAGGGTGCTGGGTGCTCAGTGCTCGGGGTGCTGGGTGCTCAGTACTCAGGGTGCTGGGTGCTCAGTACTCCGGGTGCTGGGTGCTCAGTTCTCGGGGTGCTCAGTGCTCAGTACTCAGTGCTCAGGGTGCTCAGTGCTCAGTACTCAGGGTGCTGGGTGCTCAGTACTCAGGGTGCTGGGTGCTCAGTACTCAGGCTGCTGAGTGCTCAGTACTCAGGGTGCTGGGTGCTCAGTGCTCGGGGTTCTGGGTGCTCAGTGCTCAGGGTGATCGGTGCTCAGTACTCAGGGTGCTGGGTGCTCAGTGCTCAGGGTGCTGGGTGCTCAGTACTCAGGGAGCTGGGAGCTCAGTGCTCAGGGTGATCTTTGCTCAGTACTCAGGGTGCTCAGTACTCAGGGTGCTGGGTGCTCAGTGCTCGGGGTGCTGGGTGCTCAGTACTCAGGGTGCTGGGTGCTCAGTGCTCGGGGTTCAGGGTGCTCAGTGCTCAGGGTGATCGGTTCTCAGTACTGAGGGTGCTGGGTGCTCAGTGCTCAGGGTGCTGGGTGCTCAGTCCTCAGGGTGCTCAGTGCTCAGGGTGGTGGGTGCTAAGTGCTCGGGCTGCTCGGTGCTCAGTACTCAGGCTGCTGAGTGCTCAGTACTCAGGGTGCTGGGTGCTCAGTACTCAGGGTGCTGGGTGCTCAGTGCTCAGGGTGCTGGGTGATCAGTGCTCAGTGTGCTGGGTGCTCAGTGCTCAGGGTGCTGGGTGCTCAGTGCTCGGGGTGCTGGGTGCTCAGTAATCAGGGTGCTGGGTGCTCGGTGCTCGGGGTGCTGGGTGCTTAGTGCTCGGGGTGCCCTGTGCTCAGTACTCGGGGTGCTCAGTGCTCAGTACTCAGGGTGCTGGGTGCTCAGTGCTCAGGCTGCTGGGTGCTCAGTACTCAGGGTGCTGGGTGCTCCGTGCTCAGTACACTGGGTTCTCAGTGCTCAGGGTGCTGGGTGCTCAGTGCTCGGGGTGCTGGGTGCTCAGTACTCAGGGTGCTGGGTGCTCAGTACTCCGGGTGCTGGGTGCTCAGTTCTCGGGGTGCTCAGTGCTCAGTACTCAGTGCTCAGGGTGCTCAGTGCTCAGTGCTCAGGGTGCTGGGTGTTCAGTACTCAGGGTGCTGGGTGCTCAGTACTCAGGGTGCTGGGTGCTCAGTACTCAGGCTGCTGAGTGCTCAGTTCTCAGGGTGCTGGGTGCTCAGTGCTCGGGGTTCTGGGTGCTCAGTGCTCAGGGTGATCGGTGCTCAGTACTCAGGGTGCTGGGTGCTCAGTGCTCAGGGTGCTGGGTGCTCAGTACTCAGGGAGCTGGGAGCTCAGTGCTCAGGGTGATCTTTGCTCAGTACTCAGGGTGCTCAGTACTCAGGGTGCTGGGTGCTCAGTGCTTGGGGTGCTGGGTGCTCAGTACTCAGGGTGCTGGGTGCTCAGTGCTCGGGGTTCAGGGTGCTCAGTGCTCAGGGTGATCGGTTCTCAGTACTCAGGGTGCTGGGTGCTCAGTGCTCAGGGTGCTGGGTGCTCAGTCCTCAGGGTGCTCAGTGCTCAGGGTGGTGGGTGCTAAGTGCTCGGGCTGCTCGGTGCTCAGTACTCAGGCTGCTGAGTGCTCAGTACTCAGGGTGCTGGGTGCTCAGTACTCAGGGTGCTGGGTGCTCAGTGCTCAGGGTGCTGGGTGATCAGTGCTCAGTGTGCTGGGTGCTCAGTGCTCAGGGTGCTGGGTGCTCAGTGCTCGGGGTGCTGGGTGCTCAGTAATCAGGGTGCTGGGTGCTCGGTGCTCGGGGTGCTGGGTGCTTAGTGCTCGGGGTGCCCTGTGCTCAGTACTCGGGGTGCTCAGTGCTCAGTACTCAGGGTGCTGGGTGCTCAGTGCTCAGGGTGCTGGGTGCTCAGTACTCAGGGTGCTGGGTGCTCCGTGCTCAGTACACTGGGTGCTCAGTACTAAGGGTGCTGGGTGATCAGTGCTCAGGGTGCTGGGTGCTCAGTGCTCAGGGTGCTGGGTGCTCAGTGCTCAGGGTGCTGGGTGCACAGTGCTCAGGGTGCTGGGTGCTCGGTGCTCGGTGTGCTGGGTGCTCAGTGCTCAGGGTGATCAGTGGTCAGTACTCAGGGTGCTGGGTGCTCAGTGCTCAGGGTGCTGGGTGCTCAGTCCTCAGGGTGCTCAGTACTCAGGGTGCTCAGTGCTCAGTGCTCAGTACTCAGGGTGTTCAGTACTCAGGGTGCTGGGTGCTCAGTGCTCAGGGTGCTGGGTGCTCAGCACTCAGGGTGCTGGGTGCTCAGTACTCGGGGTGCTGGGTGCTCAGTGCTCGGTGTGCTGGGTGCTCAGTGCTCAGGGTGCTCAGTGCTCAGTACTCAGTACTCAGGGTGCTCAGTGCTCAGTGCTCAGGGTGCTGGGTGTTCAGTACTCGGTGTGCTGGGTGCTCAGTGCTCAGGGTGCTCAGTGCTCAGTACTCAGTGCACAGGGTACTCAGTGCTCAGTGCTCAGGGTGCTGGGTGTTCAGTACTCAGGGTGCTGGGTGATCAGTACTCAGGGTGCTGTGTGCTCAGTGCTCAGGGTGCTGGGTGCTCAGTACTCTGGGTGTTGGGTGCTCAGTGCTCAGGGTGCTGGGTGCTCAGTGCTCAGGGTGCTGCGTGCTCAGTACTCAGGGTGCTGGGTGCTCAGTGCTCGAGGTGCTCGGTGCTCAGTACTCAAGGTGCTGGGTGCTCAGTGCTCAGGGTGCTGGGTGCTCAGTCCTCGGGGTGCTCCGTGCTCAGGGTGCTGGGTGCTCTGTGCTCGGGGTGCTCGGTGCTCAGTACTCATGGTGCTGGGTGCTCAGTGCTCAGGGTGCTGGGTGCTCAGTACTCTGGGTGTTGGGTGCTCAGTACTCAGGGTGCTGGGTGCTCAGTGCTCGGGGTGCTGGGTGCTCAGTATTCAGGGTGCTGGGTGCTCAGTGTTCGGGGTGCTCGGTGCTCAGTACTCAAGGTGCTGGGTGCTCAGTGCTCAGGTTGCTGGGTGCTCAGTCCTCGGGGTGCTCCGTGCTCAGTGCTCAGTGTGCTGGGTGCTCAGTACTCAGGGTGCTCGTTGCTCAGTACTCAGGGTTCTCAGTGCTCAGTGCTCAGGGTGCTGGGTGCTCAGTTCTCAGGGTGCTCAGTGCTCAGTACTCGGGGTGCTGGGTGCTCAGTACTCAGGGTGCTCAGTGCTCAGCACTTGGGGTGCTGGGTGCTCAGTGCTCATCGTGCTCAGTGCTCAGTGCTCAGGGTGCTGGGTGCTCAGTGCTCGGGGAGCTGGGTGCTCAGTGCTCGGAGTTCTGGGTGCTCATTACTCAGGGTGCTTTGTGCTCAGTGCTCAGTACTCAGCGTGCTGGGTGCTCAGTGATCAGAGTCTTGGGTGCTCAGTACTCAGGGTGCTGGGTGCTCAGTGCTCAGTGCTCTGGGTGCTCAGTGCTCAGGGTGCTGGGTGCTCAGGGTGCTGTGTGCTCAGTGCTCGGGGTGCTGGGTGCTCAGTGCTCAGGGTTCTGGGTGCTCAGTGCTCAGTGCTCAGGGTGCTGGGTGCTCACTGCTCAGTGCTCAGGGTGCTGGGTGTTCAGTACTCAGGGTGCTGGGTGCTCAGTACTCAGGGTGCTTGGTGCTCAGTGCTCAGGGTGCTGGTTGCTCAGAGCTCAGGGTGCTGGGTGCTCAGTACTCAGGGTGCTGGGTGCTCAGTACTCAGGGTGCTCGGTGTTCAGTACTCAGGGTGCTGGGTGCTCAGTGCCCAGGGTGCTGGGTGCTCAGTACTCAGGGTGCTGGGTGCGCAGTACTCAGGGTGCTGGGTGCTCAGTGCTCAGGGTGCTGGGTGCTCAGTACTCAGGGTGCTGGGTGCTCAGTGCTCAGGGTGGTTTCGTGCTCAGTCCTCAGGGTGCTCAGTGCTCAGGGTGTTCAGTACTCAGGGTGCTGGGCGCTCAGTGCTCAAGGTGCTGGGTGCTCAGTACTCAGTTTGCTGGGTGCTCAGTACTCGGGGTGCTGGGTGCTCAGTACTCAGGGTGCTGGGTGCTCAGTGCTCGGGGTGCTGGGTGCTCAGTGCTCAGGCTGATCGGTGCTCAGTGCTCAGGGTGCTGGGTGCTCAGTCCTCAGGGTGCTCAGTGCTCAAGGTGCTGGGTGCTCAGTGCTCAGGGTGCTCGGTGCTCAGTACTCAGGGTGCTGAGTGCTCAGAACTCAGGGAGCTGGGTGCTCCGTACTCAGGGTGCTGGGTGCTCAGTACTCAGGGTGCTGGATGCTCAGTGCTCAGGGTGCTGGGTGCTCAGTGCTCAGGGTGCTGGGTGCTCAGTGCTCGGGGTGCTGGGTGCTCAGTGCTCGGGGTGCTGGGTGCTCAGTGCTCAGTGCTCAGGGTGCTGGGTGCTCAGTGCTCAGTGCTCAGGGTGCTGGTTGCTCAGTACTCAGGGTGCTGGGTGCTCAGTACTCAGGGAGCTGGGTGCTCAGTGCTCAGGGTGCTGGGTGCTCAGTACTCAGGGTGCTGGGTGTTCAGTGCTCGGGGTGCTGGCTGCTCAGTGCTCGGGGTGCTGGGTGCTTAGTGCTTATGGTGCTGGGTGCTCAGTACTCAGGGTGCTGGGTGCTCAGTGCTCAGGATGCTGGGTGTTCAGTACTGAGGGTGCTGGGTGCTCAGTACTCAGGGTGCTTGGTGCTCAGTGCTCAGGGTGCTGGTTGCTCAGTGCTCAGGGTGCTGGGTGCTCAGTACTCAGGGTGCTGGGTGCTCAGTACTCAGGGTGCTCAGTGTTCAGTACTCAGGGTGCTGGGTGCTCAGTGCCCAGGGTGCTGGGTGCTCAGTACTCAGGGTGCTGGGTGCGCAGTACTCAGGGTGCTGGGTGCTCAGTGCTCAGGGTGCTGGGTGCTCAGTACTCAGGGTGCTGGGTGCTCAGTGCTCGGTGTGCTGGGTGATCAGTGCTCAGGGTGATCAGTGGTCAGTACTCAGGGTGCTGGGTGCTCAGTGCTCAGGGTGGTTTAGTGCTCCGTCCTCAGGGTGCTCAGTACTCAGGGTGCTCAGTGCTCAGTGCTCAGTACTCAGGGTGTTCAGTACTCAGGGTGCTGGGCGCTCAGTGCTCGAGGTGCTGAGTGCTCAGTACTCAGTTTGCTGGGTGCTCAGTACTCGGGGTGCTGGGTGATCAGTTCTCAGGGTGCTGGGTGCTCAGTGCTCGGGGTGCTGGGTGCTCAGTGCTCAGGCTGATCGGTGCTCAGTGCTCAGGGTGCTGGGTGCTCAGTCCTCAGGGTGCTCAGTGCTCAAGGTGCTGGGTGCTCAGTGCTCAGGGTGCTCGGTGCTCAGTACTCAGGGTGCTGAGTGCTCAGTACTCAGGGTGCTGGGTGCTCAGTACTCAGGGTGCTGGGTGCTCAGTACTCAGGGTGCTGGGTGCTCAGTGCTCAGGGTGCTGGGTGCTCAGTGCTCAGGGTGCTGGGTGCTCAGTGCTCGGGGTGCTGGGTGCTCAGTGCTCGGGGTGCTGGGTGCTCAGTGCTCAGTGCTCAGCATGCTGGGTGCTCAGTGCTCAGTGCTCAGGGTGCTGGTTGCTCAGTACTCATGGTGCTGGGTGCTCAGTACTCAGGGTGCTGGGTGCTCAGTGCTCAGGGTGCTGGGTGCTCAGTACTCAGGGTGCTGGGTGCTCAGTGCTCGGGGTGCTGGCTGCTCAGTGCTCGGGGTGCTGGGTGCTTAGTGCTCATGGTGCTGGGTGCTCAGTACTCAGGGTGCTGGGTGCTCAGTGCTCGGGGTGCTCGGTGCTCAGTACTCAAGGTGCTGGGTGCTCAGTGCTCAGGGTGCTGGGTGCTCAGTCTTCGGGGTGCACCGTGCTCAGTGATCAGGGTGCTGGGTGCTCAGTACTCAGGGTGCTCGGTGCTCAGTACTCAGGGTTCTCAGTGCTCAGTACTCAGGGTGCTGGGTGCTCAGTGCTCAGGGTGCTGGGTGCTCAGTACTCAGGGTGCTCAGTGCTCAGTACTCGGGGTGCTTGGTGCTCAGTACTCAGGGTGCTCAGTGCTCAGTACTCGGGGTGCTGGGTGCTCACTGCTCAGGGTGCTCAGTGCTCAGTGCTCGGGGTGTTGGGTGCTCAGTGCTCAGTGCTCAGGGTGCTGGGTGTTCAGTACTCAGGGTGCAGGGTGCTCAGTAGTCAGGGTGCTGGGTGCTCAGTGCTCAGTACTCAGGGTGTTCAGTACTCAGGGTGCTGGGCGCTCAGTGCTCGAGGTGCTGGGTGCTCAGTACTCAGTTTGCTGGGTGCTCAGTACTCGGGGTGCTGGGTGATCAGTACTCAGGGTGCTGGGTGCTCAGTGCTCGGGGTGCTGGGTGCTCAGTGCTCAGGCTGATCGGTGCTCAGTGCTCAGGGTGCTGGGTGCTCAGTCCTCAGGGTGCTCAGTGCTCAAGGTGCTGGGTGCTCAGTGCTCAGGGTGCTCGGTGCTCAGTACTCAGGGTGCTGAGTGCTCAGTACTCAGGGTGCTGGGTGCTCAGTACTCAGGGTGCTGGGTGCTCAGTACTCAGGGTGCTCAGTGCTCAGTGCTCAGTACACAGGGTGTTCAGTACTCAGGGTGCTGGGCGCTCAGTGCTCGAAGTGCTGGGTGCTCAGTACTCAGTTTGCTGGGTGCTCAGTACTCGGGGTGCTGGGTGATCAGTACTCAGGGTGCTGGGTGCTCAGTGCTCGGGGTGCTGGGTGCTCAGTGCTCAGGCTGATCGGTGCTCAGTGCTCAGGGTGCTGGGTGCTCAGTCCTCAGGGTGCTCAGTGCTCAAGGTGCTGGGTGCTCAGTGCTCAGGGTGCTCGGTGCTCAGTACTCAGGGTGCAGAATGCTCAGTACTCAGGGTGCTGGGTGCTCAGTACTCAGGGTGCTGGTTGCTCAGTACTCAGGGTGCTGGGTGCTCAGTGCTCAGGGTGCTGGGTGCTCAGTGCTCAGGGTGCTGGGTGCTCAGTGCTCGGGGTGCTGGGTGCTCAGTGCTCGGGGTGCTGGGTGCTCAGTGCTCAGTGCTCAGGGTGCTGGGTGCTCAGTGCTCAGTGCTCAGGGTGCTGGTTGCTCAGTACTCAGGGTGCTGGGTGCTCAGTACTCAGGGTGCTGGGTGCTCAGTGCTCAGGGTGCTGGGTGCTCAGTACTCAGGGTGCTGGGTGCTCAGTGCTCGGGGTGCTGGCTGCTCAGTGCTCGGGGTGCTGGGTGCTTAGTGCTCATGGTGCTGGGTGCTCAGTACTCAGGGTGCTGGGTGCTCAGTGCTCGGGGTGCTCGGTGCTCAGTACTCAAGGTGCTGGGTGCTCAGTGCTCAGGGTGCTGGGTGCTCAGTCTTCGGGGTGCACCGTGCTCAGTGATCAGGGTGCTGGGTGCTCAGTACTCAGGGTGCTCGGTGCTCAGTACTCAGGGTGCTCAGTGCTCAGTACTCGGGGTGCTTGGTGCTCAGTGCTCAGGGTGCTGGGTGCTCAGTACTCAGGGTGCTCAGTGCTCAGTACTCGGGGTGCTTGGTGCTCAGTACTCAGGGTGCTCAGTGCTCAGTACTCGGGGTGCTGGGTGCTCACTGCTCAGGGTGCTCAGTGCTCAGTGCTCGGGGTGTTGGGTGCTCAGTGCTCAGTGCTCAGGTTGCTGGGTGTTCAGTACTCAGGGTGCAGGGTGCTCAGTAGTCAGGGTGCTGGGTGCTCAGTGCTCAGGGTGCTCAGTGCTCAGTACTCAGTGCTCAGGGTGCTGGGTGTTCAGTACTCAGGGTGCTGGGTGTTCAGTACTCGGTGTGCTGGGTGCTCAGTGCTCAGGGTGCTCAGTGCTCAGTACTCAGTGCTCAGGGTGCTCAGTGCTCAGTGCTCAGGGTGCTGGGTGTTCAGTACTCGGTGTGCTGGGTGCACAGTGCTCAGGGTGCTCAGTGCTCAGTACTCAGTGCTCAGGGTACTCAGTGCTCAGTGCTCAGGGTGCTGGGTGTTCAGTACTCAGGGTGCTGGGTGATCCGTACTCAGGGTGCTGGGTGCTCAGTGCTCAGGGTGCTGGGTGCTCAGTACTCTGGGTGTTGGGTGCTCAGTGCTCAGGGTGCTGGGTGCTCAGTGCTCAGGGTGCTGCGTGCTCAGTGCTCAGGGTGCTGGGTGCTCAGTGCTCGAGGTGCTCGGTGCTCAGTACCCAAGGTGCTGGGTGCTGAGTGCTCAGGGTGCTGGGTGCTCAGTCCTCGGGGTGCTCCGTGCTCAGGGTGCTGGGTGCTCAGTGCTCGGGGTGCTCGGTGCTCAGTACTCAGGGTGCTGAGTGCTCTGTACTCAGGGTGATGGGTGCTCAGTACTCAGGGTGCTGGGTGCTCAGTGCTCGGGGTGCTGGGTGCTCAGTACTCAGGGTGCTGGGGGCTCAGTACTCAGGGTGCTGGGTGCTCAGTACTCAGGGTGCTCGGTTCTCAGTACTCAGGGTGCTGGGTGCTCATTCTCGGGGTGCTGGGTGCTCAGTGCTCGGTGTGCTGGGTGCTCAGTACTCAGGGTGCTGGGGGCTCAGTACTCAGGGTGCTGGGTGCTCAGTACTCAGGGTGATCTGTTCTCAGTACTCAGGGTGCTGGGTGCTCAGTGCTCGGGATGCTGGGTGCTCAGTACTCGGGGTGCTCAGTGCTCAGTACTCAGGGTGCTGGGTGCTCAGTAATCAGGGTGCTGGGTGCTCAGTGCTCGGGGTGCTCGGTGCTCAGTACTCGGGGTGCTGGGTGCTCAGTACTCGGGGTGCTGGGTGCTCAGTGCTCAGGGTGCTGGGTGCTCAGTGCTCGGGGTGCTGGGTGCTCAGTGCTGAGTGTGCTGGCTGCTCAGTGCTCAGGGTGCTGGGTGCTCAGTACTCAGGGTGCTCGGTGCTCAGTACTCAGGGTGCTCAGTGCTCAGTACTCAGCGTGCTGGGTGCTCAGTGCTCAGGGTCCTCGGTGCTCAGTACTCAGGGTGCTCAGTGCTCAGTACTCAGCGTGCTTTGTGCTCAGTGCTGAGGGTGCTGGGTGCTCAGTACTCAGGGTGCTGGGTGCTCAGTACTCAGGGTGCTGGGTGCTCAGTACTCAGGGTGCTGTGTGCTCAGTGCTCGGGGTGCTCGGTGATCAGTACTCAGGGTGCTGGGTGCTCAGTGCTCAGGGTGCTGGGTGCTCAGTGCTCACGGTGCTGGGTGCTCAGTGCTCAGGGTGCTGGGTGCTCGGTGCTCGGGGTGTTGGGTGCTCAGTGCTCAGTTCTCAGGGTGCTGGGTGTTCAGTACTCAGGGTGCAGGGTGCTCAGTACTCAGGGTGCTGGGTGCTCAGTGCTCAGGGTGCTCAGTGCTCAGTACTCAGTGCTCAGGGTGCTGGGTGTTCAGTACTCAGGGTGCTGGGTGTTCAGTACTCGGTGTGCTGGGTGGTCAGTGCTCAGGGTGCTCAGTGCTCAGTACTCAGTGCTCAGGGTGCTCAGTGCTCAGTGCTCATGGTGCTGGGTGTTCAGTACTCGGTGTGCTGTGTGCTCAGTGCTCAGGGTGCTCAGTGCTCAGTACTCAGTGCTCAGGGTACTCAGTGCTCAGTGCTCAGGGTGCTGGGTGTTCAGTACTCAGGGTGCTGGGTGATCAGTACTCAGGGTGCTGGGTGCTCAGTGCTCAGGGTGATGGGTGCTCTGTACTCTGGGTGTTGGGTGCTCAGTGCTCAGGGTGCTGGGTGCTCAGTGCTCAGGGTGCTGTGTGCTCAGTGCTCAGGGTGCTGGGTGCTCAGTGCTCGAGGTGCTCGGTGCTCAGTATTCAAGGTGCTGGGTGCTCAGTCCTCGGGGTGCTCCGTGCTCAGGGTGCTGGGTGCTCAGTGCTCAGGGTGCTCGGTGCTCAGTACTCAGGGTGCTGAGTGCTCAGTACTCAGGGTGATGGGTGCTCAGTACTCAGGGTGCTGGGTGCTCAGTGCTCGGGGTGCTGGGTGCTCAGTACTCAGGGTGCTGGGGGCTCAGTACTCAGGGTGCTGGGTGCTCAGTACTCAGGGTGCTCGGTTCTCAGTACTCAGGGTGCTGGGTGCTCATTCTCGGGGTGCTGGGTGCTCAGTGCTCGGTGTGCTGGGTGCTCAGTACTCAGAGTGCTGGGGGCTCAGTACTCAGGGTGCTGGGTGCTCAGTACTCAGGGTGATCTGTTCTCAGTACTCAGGGTGCTGGGTGCTCAGTGCTCGGGATGCTAGGTGCTCAGTACTCGGGGTGCTCAGTGCTCAGTACTCAGGGTGCTGGGTGCTCAGTACTCAGGGTGCTGGGTGCTCAGTGCTCGGGGTGCTCGGTGCTCAGTACTCGGGGTGCTGGGTGCTCAGTACTCGTGGTGCTGGGTGCTCAGTGCTCAGGGTGCTGGGTGCTCAGTGCTCGGGGTGCTGGGTGCTCAGTGCTGAGTGTGCTGGCTGCTCAGTGCTCAGGGTGCAGGGTGCTCAGTACTCAGGGTGCTCGGTGCTCAGTACTCAGTGTGCTCAGTGCTCAGTACTCAGCGTGCTGGGTGCTCAGCGCTCAGGGTCCTCGGTGCTCAGTACTCAGGGTGCTCAGTGCTCAGTACTCAGCGTGCTTTGTGCTCAGTGCTGAGGGTGCTGGGTGCTCAGTACTCAGGGTGCTGGGTGCTCAGTACTCAGGGTGCTGGGTGCTCAGTACTCAGGGTGCTGGGTGCTCAGTGCTCGGGGTGCTCGGTGATCAGTACTCAGGGTGCTGGGTGCTCAGTGCTCAGGGTGCTGGGTGCTCAGTGCTCACGGTGCTGGGTGCTCAGTGCTCAGGGTGCTGGGTGCTCGGTGCTCGGGGTGCTGGGTGCTCAGTGCTCGGGGTGCTCGGTGCTCAGTACTCAGGGTGCTCAGTGCTCTGTACTCAGGGTGCTGGGTGCTCAGTGCTCAGGGTGCTGGGTGCTCAGTACTCAGTGTGCTGGGTGCTCAGTGCTCAGGGTGCTCGGTGCTCAGTATTCAGGGTGCTGGGTGCTCAGTGCTCGATGTGCTCGGTGCTCAGTACGTTGGCTGCTCAGTACTCAGGGTGCTGGGTGCTCAGTGCTCAGGGTGATCGGTGCTCAGTACTCAGGGTGCTCAGTACTCAGGGTGCTGGTTGCTCAGGGCTCGGGGTGCTGTTAGCTCAGTACTCAGGGTGCTGGGTGCTCAGTGCTCGGTGTGCTGGGTGCTGAGTCCTCAGGGTGCTGGGTGCTCAGTACTCGGGGTGCTCGGTGCTCAGTACTCAGGGTGCTGGGTGCTCAGTACTCAGGGTGCTGGGTGCTCAGTACTCAGGGTGATTGCTGCTCAGTACTCAGGGTGCTGGGTGTTCAGTACTCAGGGTGCTGGGTGCTCAGTACTCAGGGTGCTGGGTGCTCAGTGCTCAGGGTGATCGGTGCTCAGTCCTCAGGGTGCTCAGTACTCAGGGTGCTGGGTGCTCAGTGCTCAGGTTGCTCACTACTCATGGTGCTGGGTGCTCAGTACTCAGGGTGCTGGGTGCTCAGTGCTCGGGGTGCTGGGTGCTCAGTACTCAGGGTGCTGGGTGCTCAGTGCTCGGGGTGCTGGGTGCTCAGTACTCAGGGTGCTGGGTGCTCAGTACTCAGGGTGCTCAGTGCTCGGGGAGCTCGGTGCTCAGTACTCAGGGTGCTGGGTGCTCAGTGCTCGGGGTGCTGGGTGCTCAGTGCTGAGTGTGCTGGCTGCTCAGTGCTCAGGGTGCAGGGTGCTCAGTACTCAGGGTGCTCGGTGCTCAGTACTCAGTGTGCTCAGTGCTCAGTACTCAGCGTGCTGGGTGCTCAGTGCTCAGGGTCCTCGGTGCTCAGTACTCAGGGTGCTCAGTGCTCAGTACTCAGCGTGCTTTGTGCTCAGTGCTGAGGGTGCTGGGTGCTCAGTACTCAGGGTGCTGGGTGCTCAGTACTCAGGGTGCTGGGTGCTCAGTACTCAGGGTGCTGGGTGCTCAGTGCTCGGGGTGCTCGGTGATCAGTACTCAGGGTGCTGGGTGCTCAGTGCTCAGGGTGCTGGGTGCTCAGTGCTCACGGTGCTGGGTGCTCAGTGCTCAGGGTGCTGGGTGCTCAGTGCTGAGTGTGCTGGCTGCTCAGTGCTCAGGGTGCAGGGTGCTCAGTACTCAGGGTGCTCGGTGCTCAGTACTCAGTGTGCTCAGTGCTCAGTACTCAGCGTGCTGGGTGCTCAGTGCTCAGGGTCCTCGGTGCTCAGTACTCAGGGTGCTCAGTGCTCAGTACTCAGCGTGCTTTGTGCTCAGTGCTGAGGGTGCTGGGTGCTCAGTACTCAGGGTGCTGGGTGCTCAGTACTCAGGGTGCTGGGTGCTCAGTACTCAGGGTGCTGGGTGCTCAGTGCTCGGGGTGCTCGGTGATCAGTACTCAGGGTGCTGGGTGCTCAGTGCTCAGGGTGCTGGGTGCTCAGTGCTCACGGTGCTGGGTGCTCAGTGCTCAGGGTGCTGGGTGCTCGGTGCTCGGGGTGCTGGGTGCTCAGTGCTCGGGGTGCTCGGTGCTCAGTACTCAGGGTGCTCAGTGCTCTGTACTCAGGGTGCTGGGTGCTCAGTGCTCAGGGTGCTGGGTGCTCAGTACTCAGTGTGCTGGGTGCTCAGTGCTCAGGGTGCTCGGTGCTCAGTATTCAGGGTGCTGGGTGCTCAGTGCTCGATGTGCTCGGTGCTCAGTACGTTGGCTGCTCAGTACTCAGGGTGCTGGGTGCTCAGTGCTCAGGGTGATCGGTGCTCAGTACTCAGGGTGCTCAGTACTCAGGGTGCTGGTTGCTCAGGGCTCGGGGTGCTGTTAGCTCAGTACTCAGGGTGCTGGGTGCTCAGTGCTCGGTGTGCTGGGTGCTGAGTCCTCAGGGTGCTGGGTGCTCAGTACTCGGGGTGCTCGGTGCTCAGTACTCAGGGTGCTGGGTGCTCAGTACTCAGGGTGCTGGGTGCTCAGTACTCAGGGTGATTGCTGCTCAGTACTCAGGGTGCTGGGTGTTCAGTACTCAGGGTGCTGGGTGCTCAGTACTCAGGGTGCTGGGTGCTCAGTGCTCAGGGTGATCGGTGCTCAGTCCTCAGGGTGCTCAGTACTCAGGGTGCTGGGTGCTCAGTGCTCAGGTTGCTCACTACTCATGGTGCTGGGTGCTCAGTACTCAGGGTGCTGGGTGCTCAGTGCTCGGGGTGCTGGGTGCTCAGTACTCAGGGTGCTGGGTGCTCAGTGCTCGGGGTGCTGGGTGCTCAGTACTCAGGGTGCTGGGTGCTCAGTACTCAGGGTGCTCAGTGCTCGGGGAGCTCGGTGCTCAGTACTCAGGGTGCTGGGTGCTCAGTACTCAGTGCTCGGGGTCCTGGGTGCTCAGCGCTCTGGGTGCTTAGTGCACAGTACTCAGGGTGCTGGGTGCTCAGTATTCAGGGTACTCAGTACTCAGGGTGCTGGGTGCTCAGTACTCAGGGTGCTGGGTGCTCAGTGCTCGGGGTGCTTGGTGCTCAGTGCTCGGGGTGCTGGGTGCTCAGTACTCAGGGTGCTGGGTGCTCAGTGCTCAGGGTGCTGGGTGCTCAGTACTCAGGGTGCTGGGTGCTCAGTGCTCAGGGTGCTGGGTGCTCAGTACTCAGGGTGCTGGGTGCTCAGTGCTCAGGGTGCTGGGTGCTGAGTACTCAGGGTGCTGGGAGCTCAGTGCTCAGGGTGATCGGTGCTCAGTCCTCAGGGTGCTCAGTACTCAGGGTGCTGGGTGCTCAGTGCTCAGGTTGCTCAGTACTCAGGGTGCTGGGTGCTCAGTACTCAGTGCTCGGGGTCCTGGGTGCTCAGCGCTCTGGGTGCTTAGTGCACAGTACTCAGAGTGCTGGGTGCTCAGTATTCAGGGTACTCAGTACTCAGGGTGCTGGGTGCTCAGTACTCAGGGTGCTGGGTGCTCAGTGCTCGGGGTGCTTGGTGCTCAGTGCTCGGGGTGCTGGGTGCTCAGTGCTCGGGGTGCTCGCTGCTCAGTACTCAGGGTGCTGGGTGCTCAGTGCTCCGGGTGCTCAGTACTCAGGGTGCTGTGTGCTCAGTACTCCGGGTGCTGGGTGCTCAGTGCTCGGGGTGCTCGGTGCTCAGTGCTCAAGGTGCTGGGTGCTCAATACTCAGGGTGCTCATTGCTCAGGGTGCTGGGTGCTCAGTGCTCAGGGTGCTGATTGCTCAGTACTCAGGGTGCTCAGTGCTCAGTACTCGGGGTGCTTGGTGCTCAGTACTCAGGGTGCTCAGTGCTCAGTACTCGGGGTGCTGGGTGCTCACTGCTCAGGGTGCTCAGTGCTCAGTGCTCGGGGTGTTGGGTGCTCAGTGCTCAGTGCTCAGGGTGCTGGGTGTTCAGTACTCAGGGTGCAGGGTGCTCAGTACTCAGGGTGCTGGGTGCTCAGTGCTCAGGGTGCTCAGTGCTCAGTACTCAGTGCTCAGGGTGCTGGGTGTTCAGTACTCAGGGTGCTGGGTGTTCAGTACTCGGTGTGCTGGGTGGTCAGTGCTCAGGGTGCTCAGTGCTCAGTACTCAGTGCTCAGGGTGCTCAGTGCTCAGTGCTCATGGTGCTGGGTGTTCAGTACTCGGTGTGCTGTGTGCTCAGTGCTCAGGGTGCTCAGTGCTCAGTAGTCAGTGCTCAGGGTACTCAGTGCTCAGTGCTCAGGGTGCTGGGTGTTCAGTACTCAGGGTGCTGGGTGATCAGTACTCAGGGTGCTGGGTGCTCAGTGCTCAGGGTGCTGGGTGCTCTGTACTCTGGGTGTTGGGTGCTCAGTGCTCAGGGTGCTGGGTGCTCAGTGCTCAGGGTGCTGTGTGCTCAGTGCTCAGGGTGCTGGGTGCTCAGTGCTCGAGGTGCTCGGTGCTCAGTATTCAAGGTGCTGGGTGCTCAGTCCTCGGGGTGCTCCGTGCTCAGGGTGCTGGGTGCTCAGTGCTCAGGGTGCTCGGTGCTCAGTACTCAGGGTGCTGAGTGCTCAGTACTCAGGGTGATGGGTGCTCAGTACTCAGGGTGCTGGGTGCTCAGTGCTCGGGGTGCTGGGTGCTCAGTACTCAGGGTGCTGGGGGCTCAGTACTCAGGGTGCTGGGTGCTCAGTACTCAGGGTGCTCGGTTCTCAGTACTCAGGGTGCTGGGTGCTCATTCTCGGGGTGCTGGGTGCTCAGTGCTCGGTGTGCTGGGTGCTCAGTACTCAGGGTGCTGGGGGCTCAGTACTCAGGGTGCTGGGTGCTCAGTAATCAGGGTGATCTGTTCTCAGTACTCAGGGTGCTGGGTGCTCAGTGCTCGGGATGCTGAGTGCTCAGTACTCGGGGTGCTCAGTGCTCAGTACTCAGGGTGCTGGGTGCTCAGTACTCAGGGTGCTGGGTGCTCAGTGCTCGGGGTGCTCGGTGCTCAGTACTCGGGGTGCTGGGTGCTCAGTACTCGTGGTGCTGGGTGCTCAGTGCTCAGGGTGCTGGGTGCTCAGGGCTCGGGGTGCTGGGTGCTCAGTGCTGAGTGTGCTGGCTGCTCAGTGCTCAGGGTGCAGGGTGCTCAGTACTCAGGGTGCTCGGTGCTCAGTACTCAGTGTGCTCAGTGCTCAGTACTCAGCGTGCTGGGTGCTCAGTGCTCAGGGTCCTCGGTGCTCAGTACTCAGGGTGCTCAGTGCTCAGTACTCAGCGTGCTTTGTGCTCAGTGCTGAGGGTGCTGGGTGCTCAGTACTCAGGGTGCTGGGTGCTCAGTACTCAGGGTGCTGGGTGCTCATTACTCAGGGTGCTGGGTGCTCAGTGCTCGGGGTGCTCGGTGATCAGTACTCAGGGTCCTGGGTGCTCAGTGCTCAGGGTGCTGGGTGCTCAGTGCTCACGGTGCTGGGTGCTCAGTGCTCAGGGTGCTGGGTGCTCGGTGCTCGGGGTGCTGGGTGCTCAGTGCTCGGGGTACTCGGTGCTCAGTACTCAGGGTGCTCAGTGCTCTGTACTCAGGGTGCTGGGTGCTCAGTGCTCAGGGTGCTGGGTGCTCAGTACTCAGTGTGCTGGGTGCTCAGTGCTCAGGGTGCTCGGTGCTCAGTATTCAGGGTGCTGGGTGCTCAGTGCTCGATGTGCTCGGTGCTCAGTACGTTGGCTGCTCAGTACTCAGGGTGCTGGGTGCTCAGTGCTCAGGGTGATCGGTGCTCAGTACTCAGGGTGCTCAGTACTCAGGGTGCTGGTTGCTCAGGGCTCGGGGTGCTGTTAGCTCAGTACTCAGGGTGCTGGGTGCTCAGTGCTCGGTGTGCTGGGTGCTGAGTCCTCAGGGTGCTGGGTGCTCAGTACTCGGGGTGCTCGGTGCTCAGTACTCAGGGTGCTGGGTGCTCAGTACTCAGGGTGCTGGGTGCTCAGTACTCAGGGTGCTTGCTGCTCAGTACTCAGGGTGCTGGGTGCTCAGTGCTCAGGGTGCTGGGTGCTCAGTACTCAGGGTGCTGGGTGCTCAGTGCTCAGGGTGATCGGTGCTCAGTCCTCAGGGTGCTCAGTACTCAGGGTGCTGGGTGCTCAGTGCTCAGGTTGCTCACTACTCATGGTGCTGGGTGCTCAGTACTCAGGGTGCTGGGTGCTCAGTGCTCGGGGTGCTGGGTGCTCAGTACTCAGGGTGCTGGGTGCTCAGTGCTCGGGGTGCTGGGTGCTCAGTACTCAGGGTGCTGGGTGCTCAGTACTCAGGGTGCTCAGTGCTCGGGGAGCTCGGTGCTCAGTACTCAGGGTGCTGGGTGCTCAGTACTCAGTGCTCGGGGTCCTGGGTGCTCAGCGCTCTGGGTGCTTAGTGCACAGTACTCAGGGTGCTGGGTGCTCAGTATTCAGGGTACTCAGTACTCAGGGTGCTGGGTGCTCAGTACTCAGGGTGCTGGGTGCTCAGTGCTCGGGGTGCTTGGTGCTCAGTGCTCGGGGTGCTGGGTGCTCAGTACTCGGGGTGCTCGCTGCTCAGTACTCAGGGTGCTGGGTGCTCAGTGATACGGGTGCTCAGTACTCAGGGTGCTGTGTGCTCAGTACTCCGGGTGCTGGGTGCTCAGTGCTCGGGGTGCTCGGTGCTCAGTGCTCAAGGTGCTGGGTGCTCAATATTCAGGGTGCTCATTGCTCAGGGTGCTGGGTGCTCAGTACTCAGGGTGCTGGGTGCACAGTGCTCAGGGTGCTCGGTGCTCAGTACATTGGGTGCTCAGTACTCAGGGTGCTGGGTGCTCAGTGCTCAGGGTGCTCGGTGCTCAGTACGTTGGGTGCTCAGTACTCAGGGTGCTGGGTGCTCAGTGCTCAGGGTGCTGGGTGCTCAGTGCTCAGGGTACTCAGTGCTCAGGGTGCTGGGTGCTCGTTGCTCAGTACTCAGGGTGCTCAGTGCTCAGTACTCAGGGTACTGGGTGCTCAGTGCTCAGGGTGCTGGCTGCTCAGTACTCAGGGTGCTGGGTGCTCGGTGCTCAGTATGCTGGGTGCTCAGTACTCAGGGTGCTGGGTGCTCAGTACTCATTGTGCTCGGTGCTCAGTACTCAGGGTGCTGGGTGCTCAGTGCTCGGGGTGCTGGGTACTCAGTACTCAGGGTTCTGGGTGCTCAGTGCTCAGGGTGCTGGGTGCTCAGTGCTCAGGGTGTTGGGTGCTCGGTGCTCGGGGTGCTGGGTGCTCAGTAATCGGGGTGCTCGGTGCTCAGTACTCAGGGTGCTCAGTGCTCATTACTCAGGGTGCAGGGTGCTCAGTGCTCAGTACGCTGGGTGCTCAGTACTCAGGGTGCAGGGTGCTCAGTACTCAGGGTGCTCGGTGCTCAGTACTCAGGGTGCTGGGTGCTCAGTGCTCGGGGTGCTGGGTGCTCAGTGCTCAGGGTGCTGGGTGCTCAGTACTCAGGTTGCTCAGTGCTCAGGGTGCTGGGTGCTCAGTGCTCGGGGTGCTGGGTACTAAGTGCTCAGTACACAGGGTGCTCAGTGCTCAGTGCTCGGGGTGCTGGGTGCTCAGTGCTCAGTACTCAGGGTGCTGGGTGCTCGGTGCTCAAGGTGCTGTATGCTCAGTACTCAGGGTGCTGGGTGCTCAGTGCTCAGGGTGCTGGGTGCTCAGTACTCAGGGTGCTGGGTGCTCAGGGCTCAGGGTGCTGGGTGCTCAGTACTCAGGGTGCTGGGTCCTCAGTGCTCAGGGTGCTCGGTGCTCAGTGCTCGGGGTGCTCAGTACTCAGGGTGCTGTGTGTTCAGTGCTCAGGGTACTGGGTGCTCAGTACTCAGGGTGCTAGGTGCTTAGTACTCAGGGTGCTGGGTGCTCAGTACTCCGGGTGCTGGGTGCTCAGTGCTCGGTGTGCTCGGTGCTCAGTGCTCAGTGTGCTGGGTGCTCAGTACTCAGGGTGCTCATTGCTCAGGGTGCTGGGTGCTCAGTACTCAGGGTGCTGGGTGCTCAGTACTCAGTGTGCTCAGTGCTCAGTACTCAGTGTGCTCTGTGCTCAGTACTCAGGGTGCTCAGTGCTCAGGGAGCTGTGTGCTCAGTGCTCGGGGTGCTGGGTGCTCAGTGCTCAGGGTGCCGTGTGCTCAGTACTCAGGGTGCTCAGTGCGCAGGGTGCTGGGTGCTCAGTGCTCAGGTTGCTGGGTGCTCAGTGCTCGGGGTGCTGGGTGCTCAGTGCTCGGGGTGCTGGGTGCTCAGTGCTCGGGGCGCTGGGTGCTCAGTGCTCGGGGTGCTGGGTGCTCAGTGCTCAGGGTGCTGGGTGCTCAGTGCTCGGAGTGCTGGGTGCTCAGTGCTCGGGGTGCTGGGTGCTCGGTGCTCGGGTTGCTGGGTGCTCAGTACTCGGGGTGCTGGGTGCTCAGTACTCAGGGTGCTGGGTGCTCATTGCTTGGGGTGCTGGGTGCTCAGTGCTACGGGTGCTGGGTGCTCAGTGCTCGGGGTGCTGGGTGCTCAGTGCTCAGGGCGCTGGGTGCTCAGTGCTCAGGGTGCTCGGTGCTCAGTACTCAGGGTGCTGGGTGCTCAGTGCTCAGGGTGCTCGGTGCTCAGTACTCAGGGTGCTGGGTGCTCAGTGCTCGGTGTGCTCGGTGCTCAGTACGTTGGGTGCTCAGTACTCAGGGTGCTGGGTGCTCAGTGCTCAGGGTGATCGGTGCTCAGTACTCAGGGTGCTCAGTACTCAGGGTGCTGGGTGCTCAGGGCTCGGGGTGCTGGGAGCTCAGTACTAAGGGTGCTGGGTGCTCAGTGCTCGGGGTGCTTGGTGCTCAGTGCTCGGGGTGCTGGGTGCTCAGTGCTCGGGGTGAACGCTGCTCATTACTCAGGGTGCTGGGTGCTCAGTGCTCCGGGTGCTCAGTACTCAGGGTGCTGTGTGTTCAGTGCTCAGGGTGCTGCGTGCTCAGTACTCAGGGTGCTCGGTGCATAGTACTCAGGGTGCTGGGTGCTCGGTACTCCGGGCACTGGGTGCTCAGTGCTCGGGGTGCTCGGTGCTCAGTGCTCAAGGTGCTGGGTGCTCAATACTCAAGGTGCTCATTGCTCAGGGTGCTGGGTGCTCGGTACTCAGGGTGCTGGGTGCTCAGAGCTCAGGGTGCTCGGTGCTCAGTACGTTGGGTGCTCAGTACTCAGGGTGCTGGGTGCTCAGTGCTCAGGGTGCTGGGTGCTCAGTGCTCAGGGTGCTGGGTGCTCAGTGCTCAGGGTGCTGGGTGCTCAGTGCTCAGGGTGCTGGCTGCTCGGTGCTCGGGGTGCTGGGTGCTCAGTGCTCGGGGATGCTTGGTGGTCAGTACTCAGGGTGCTCAGTGCTCATTACTCAGGGTGCTGGGTGCTCAGTGCTCAGGGTGCTGGGTGCTCAGTACTCAGGGTGCTGGGTGCTCGGTGCTCAGTACGCTGAGTGCTCAGTACTCAGGGTGCTGGGTGCTCAGTACTCAGGGTGCTCGGTGCTCAGTACTCAGGGTGCTGGGTCCTCAGTGCTCTGGGTGCTGGGTGCTCAGTACTCAGGTTGCTGGGTGCTCAGTGCTCGGGGTGCTGGGTGCTCAGTACTCAGGGTGCTGGGTGCTCAGTACTCGGTGTGCTGGGTGCTCAGTACTCAGGGTGCTCGGTGCTCAGTGCTCGGGGTGCTGGGGGCTCAGTACTCAGGGTGCTCGGTGCTCAGTACTCAGGGTGCTCAGTGCTCAGTACGCAGGGTGCTCAGTGCTCAGTGCTCGGGGTGATGGGTGCTCAGTGCTCGGGGTGCTGGGTGCTCAGTACTCAGGGTGCTGGGTGCTTAGTACTCAGGGTGCTCGGTCCTCAGTGCTCAGGGTGCTGGGTGCTCAGTACTCAGGGTGCTGGGTGCTCAGTGCTCAGGGTGCTCAGTGCTCAGTACTCAGGGTGCTCAGTGCTCAGTGCTCTGGGTGCTGGGTGCTCAGTGCTCGGGGTGCTGGGTGCTGAGTGCTCATGGTGCTGGGTGCTCAGTACTCAGGGTGCTCAGTGCTCAGGGTGCTGGGTGCTCAGTGCTCGGGGTGCTGGGTACTCAGTGCTCAGTACACAGGGTGCTCAGTGCTCAGTGCTCGGGGTGCTGGGTGCTCAGTGCTCAGTACTCAGGGTGCTGGGTGCTCGGTGCTCAAGGTGCTGGATGCTCAGTACTCAGGGTGCTGGGTGCTCAGTGCTCAGGGTGCTGGGTGCTCAGTACTCAGGGTGCTGGGTGCTCAGTGCTCAGGGTGCTGGGTGCTCAGTACTCAGGGTGCTGGGTCCTCAGTGCTCAGGGTGCTGGGTGCTCAGTGCTCGGGGTGCTCAGTACTCAGGGTGCTGTGTGTTCAGTACTCAGGGTACTGGGTGCTCATTACTCAGGGTGCTAGGTGCTTAGTACTCAGGGTGCTGGGTGCTCAGTACTCCGGGTGCTGGGTGCTCAGTGCTCGGTGTGCTCGGTGCTCAGTGCTCAGGGTGCTGGGTGCTCAGTACTCAGGGTGCTCATTGCTCACGGTGCTGGGTGCTCAGTACTCAGGGTGCTGGGTGCTCAGTACTCAGGGTGCTCAGTGCTCAGTACTCAGTGTGCTCAGTGCTCAGTACTCAGGGTGCTCAGTGCTGAGGGTGCTGGGTGCTCAGTGCTCGCGGTGCTGGGTGCTCAGTGCTCAGGGTGCTGTGTGCTCAGTACTCAGGGTGCTCAGTACTCAGGGTGCTGGGTGCTCAGTGCTCAGGGTGCTGGGTCCTCAGTGCTCAGGGTGCTCGGTGCTCAGTGCTCAGGTTGCTGGGTGCTCAGTACTCAGGGTGCTGGGTGCTCAGTACTCAGGGTGCTCAGTGCTCAGTACTCAGGGTGCTGGTTGCTCAGTGCTCAGGGTGCTGGGTGCTCAGTACTCAGGGTGCTGGGTGCTCGGTGCTCAGTACGCTGGGTGCTCAGTACTCAGGGTGCTGGGTTCTCAGTACTCAGGGTGCTCGGTGCTCAGTACTCAGGGTGCTGGGTGCTCAGTGCTCTGGGTGCTGGGTGCTCATTAATCAGGGTGCTGGGTGCTCAGTACTCAGGGTGCTCAGTGCTTGGGGTGCTGGGTGCTCAGTACTCAGGGTGCTCAGTGCTTGGGGTGCAGGGTGGTGCTCAGTACTCAGGGTGCTGATTGCTCAGTGCTCAGGTTGCTGGGTGCTGAGTACTCAGGGTGCTGGGTGCTCAGTACTCAGGCTGCTGGGTGCTCAGTGCTCGGGGTGCTGGGTGCTCAGTGCTCGAGGTGCTGGGTGCTCAGTGCCCGGGGTGCTGGGTGCTCAGTGCTCAGGGTGCTGGGTGCTCAGTGCTCAGGGTGCTGGGTGCTCAGTGCTCGGAGTGCTCGGTGCTCAGTGCTCGGGGTGCAAGGTGCTCAGTGCTCGGGGTGCTCGCTGCTCAGTACTCAGGGTGCTGGGTGCTCAGTGCTCCGGGTGCTCAGTACTCAGGGTGCTGTGTGTTCAGTGCTCAGGGTGCTGGGTGCTCAGTACTCAGGGTGCTCGGTGCTTAGTACTCAGGGTCCTGGGTGCTCAGTACTCCGGGTGCTGGTCGTCAGTGCTCGGGGTGCTCGGTGCTCAGTGCTCAAGGTGCTGGGTGCTCAATACTCAGGGTGCTCACTGCTCAGGGTGCTGGTTGCTCAGTACTCAGGGTGCTGGGTGCTCAGTGCTCAGGGTGCTCGGTGCTCAGTACGTTGGGTGCTCAGTACTCAGGGTGCTGGGTGCTCAGTGCTCAGGGTGCTGGGTGCTCAGTGCACAGGGTGCTGGCTGCTCGGTGCTCGGGGTGCTGGGTGCTCAGTGCTCGGGGTGCTGGGTGCTCAGTACTCAGGTTGCTGGGTGCTCAGTGCTCGGGGTGCTCGGTGCTCAGTGCTCGGGGTGCTGGGTGCTCAGTACTCAGGGTGCTGGGTGCTCAGTACTCGGTGTGCTGGGTGCTCAGTACTCAGTGTGCTCGGTGCTCAGTGCTCAGGGTGCTGGGTGCTCAGTGCTCAGTGCTCGGGGTGCTGGGTGCTCAGTGCTCGGGGTGCTGGGTGCCCAGTGCTCAGGGTGCTGGGTGCTCAGTGCTCGGAGTACTGGGTGCTCAGTGCTCGCGGTGCAAGGTGCTCAGTGCTCGGGGTGCTCGCTGCTCAGTACTCAGGGTGCTGGGTGCTCAGTGCTCCGGGTGCTCAGTACTCAGGGTGCTATGTGTTCAGTGCTCAGGGTGCTGGGTGCTCAGTACTCAGGGTGCTCGGTGCTTAGTACTCAGGGTCCTGGGTGCTCAGTACTCCGGGTGCTGTGTGTCAGTGCTCGGGGTGCTCGGTGCTCAGTGCTCAAGGTGCTGGGTGCTCAATACTCAGGGTGCTCACTGCTCAGGGTGCTGGGTGCTCAGTACTCAGGGTGCTGGGTGCTCAGTGCTCAGGGTGCTCGGTGCTCAGTACGTTGGGTGCTCAGTACTCAGGGGGCTGGGTGCTCAGTGCTCAGGGTGCTGGGTGCTCAGTGCTCAGGGTGCCGGGTGCTCAGTGCACAGGGTGCTGTCTGCTCGGTGCTCGGGGTGCTGGGTGCTCAGTGCTCGGGGTGCTCGGTGCTCAGTACTCAGGGTGCTCAGTGCTCATTACTAAGGGTGCTGGGTGCTCAGTGCTCAGGGTGCTGGGTGCTCAGTACTCAGGGTGCTCGGTGCTCAGTACTCAGGGTGCTGGGTGCTCAGTGCTCGGGGTGCTGGGTGCTCAGTACTCAGGTTGCTGGGTGCTCAGTGCTCGGGGTGCTCGGTGCTCAGTGCTCGGGGTGCTGGGTGCTCAGTACTCAGGGTGCTGGGTGCTCAGTACTCGGTGTGCTGGGTGCTCAGTACTCAGTGTGCTCGGTGCTCAGTGCTCAGGGTGCTGGGTGCTCAGTGCTCTGTGCTCAGGGTGCTGGGTGCTCAGTGCTCGGGGTGCTGGGTGCTCAGTGCTCGGGGTGCTGGGTGCTCAGTGCTCAGGGTGCTGGGTGCTCAGTGCTCAGAGGGCTGGGTGCTCAGTACTCAGGGTGCTCAGTGCTCAGTACTCAGGGTGCTCAGTGCTCAGGGTGCTCTGTGCTCAGTACTCAGGGTGCTCAGTGCTCAGTACTCAGCGTGCTGGGTGCTCAGTGCTCAGGGTGCTGGGTGCTCAGTGCTCGGTGTGCTGGGTGCTCAGTGCTCAGGGTGCTGGGTGCTCAGTGCTCGGGGTGCTGGGTGCTCAGTACTCAGGGTGCTTGGTGCTCAGTGCTCGGGGTGCTGGGTGCTCAGTGCTCAGGGTGCTGGGTGCTCAGTGCTCAGAGTGCTGGGTGCTCAGTGCTCAGAGTGCTGGGTGCTCAGTACTCAGGGTGCTCAGTGCACAGTACTCAGCGTGCTGGGTGCTCAGTGCTCAGGGTGCTCGGTGCTCAGTACTCAGGGTGCTCAGTGCTCAGTACTCAGCGTGCTGGTTGCTCAGTGCTCAGGGTGCTGGGTGCTCAGTACTCAGGGTGCTGGGTGCTCAGTGCTCAGGGTTCTCAGTGCTCAGTACTCAGGGTGCTCAGTGCTCAGTGCTCTGGGTGCTGGGTGCTCAGTGCTCGGGGTGCTGGGTGCTCAGTACTCAGTGTGCTCAGTTCTCAGGGTGCTGGGTGCTCAGTGCTCGGGGTGCTGGGTACTCAGTGCTCAGTACACAGGGTGCTGAGTGCTCAGTGCTCGGGGTGCTGGGTGCTCAGTACTCAGGGTGCTGGGTGCTCAGTGCTCAGGGTGCTGGGTGCTCAGTACTCAGGGTGCTCATTGCTCAGGGTGCTGGGTGCTCAGTGCTCAGAGGGCTGGGTGCTCAGTGCTCGGGGTGCTGGGTGCTCAGTGCTCAGGGTGCTGTGTGCTCAGTACTCAGGGTGCTCAGTACTCAGGGTGCTGGGTGCTCAGTGCTCAGGGTGCTGGGTCCTCAGTGCTCAGGGTGCTCGGTGCTCAGTGCTCAGGTTGCTGGGTGCTCAGTACTCAGGGTGCTGGGTGCTCAGTACTCAGGGTGCTCAGTGCTCAGTACTCAGGGTGCTGGTTGCTCAGTGCTTAGGGTGCTGGGTGCTCAGTACTCAGGGTGCTGGGTGCTCGGTGCTCAGTATGCTGGGTGCTCAGTACTCAGGGTGCTGGGTGCTCAGTACTCAGGGTGCTCGGTGCTCAGTACTCAGGGTGCTGGGTGCTCAGTGCTCTGGGTGCTGGGTGCTCATTAATCAGGGTGCTGGGTGCTCAGTACTCAGGGTGCTCAGTGCTTGGGGTGCTGGGTGCTCAGTACTCAGGGTGCTCAGTGCTTGGGGTGCAGGGTGCTCAGTACTCAGGGTGCTGATTTCACAGTGCTCAGGTTGCTGGGTGCTGAGTACTCAGGGTGCTGGGTGCTCAGTACTCAGGCTGCTGGGTGCTCAGTGCTCGGGGTGCTGGGTGCTCAGTGCTCGCGGTGCTGGGTGCTCAGTGCCCGGGGTGCTGGGTGCTCAGTGCTCAGGGTGCTGGGTGCTCAGTGCACAGGGTGCTGGCTGCTCGGTGCTCGGGGTGCTGGGTGCTCAGTGCTCGGGGTGCTCGGTGCTCAGTACTCAGGGTGCTCAGTGCTCATTACTAAGGGTGCTGGGTGCTCAGTGCTCAGGGTGCTGGGTGCTCAGTACTCAGGGTGCTCGGTGCTTAGTACTCAGGGTCCTGGGTGCTCAGTACTCCGGGTGCTGGGTGTCAGTGCTCGGGGTGCTCAGTACTCAGTGCTCCGGGTGCTCAGTACTCAGGGTGCTGTGTGTTCAGTGCTCAGGGTGCTGGGTGCTCAGTACTCAGGGTGCTCGGTGCTTAGTACTCAGGGTCCTGGGTGCTCAGTACTCCGGGTGCTGGGTGTCAGTGCTCGGGGTGCTCGGTGCTCAGTGCTCAAGGTGCTGGGTGCTCAATACTCAGGGTGCTCACTGCTCAGGGTGCTGGGTGCTCAGTACTCAGGGTGCTGGGTGCTCAGTGCTCAGGGTGCTCGGTGCTCAGTACGTTGGCTGCTCAGTACTCAGGGTGCTGGGTGCTCAGTGCTCAGGGTGCTGGGTGCTCAGTGCACAGGGTGCTGGCTGCTCGGTGCTCGGGGTGCTGGGTGCTCAGTGCTCGGGGTGCTCGGTGCTCAGTACTCAGGGTGCTCAGTGCTCATTACTAAGGGTGCTGGGTGCTCAGTGCTCAGGGTGCTGGGTGCTCAGTACTCAGGGTGCTGGGTGCTCGGTGCTCAGTACGCTGGGTGCTCAGTACTCAGGGTGCTGGGTGCTCAGTACTCAGGGTGCTCGGTGCTCAGTACTCAGGGTGCTGGGTGCTCAGTGCTCGGGGTGCTGGGTGCTCAGTACTCAGGTTGCTGGGTGCTCAGTGCTCGGGGTGCTCGGTGCTCAGTGCTCGGGGTGCTGGGTGCTCAGTACTCAGGGTGCTGGGTGCTCAGTACTCGGTGTGCTGGGTGCTCAGTACTCCGGGTGCTGGGTGTCAGTGCTCGGGGTGCTCGGTGCTCAGTGCTCAAGGTGCTTTGTGCTCAATACTCAGGGTGCTCACTGCTCAGGGTGCTGGGTGCTCAGTACTCAGGGTTCTGGGTGCTCAGTGCTCAGGGTGCTCGGTGCTCAGTACGTTGGGTGCTCAGTACTCAGGGTGCTGGGTGCTCAGTGCTCAGGGTGCTGGGTGCTCAGTGCACAGGGTGCTGGCTGCTCGGTGCTCGGGGTGCTGGGTGCTCAGTGCTCGGGGTGCTCGGTGCTCAGTACTCAGGGTGCTCAGTGCTCATTACTAAGGGTGCTGGGTGCTCAGTGCTCAGGGTGCTGGGTGCTCAGTACTCAGGGTGCTGGGTGCTCGGTGCTCAGTACGCTGGGTGCTCAGTACTCAGTGTGCTGGGTGCTCAGTACTCAGGGTGCTCGGTGCTCAGTACTCAGGGTGCTGGGTGCTCAGTGCTCGGGGTGCTGGGTGCTCAGTACTCAGGTTGCTGGGTGCTCAGTGCTCGGGGTGCTCGGTGCTCAGTGCTCAGGGTGCTGGGTGCTCAGTACTCAGGGTGCTGGGTGCTCAGTACTCGGTGTGCTGGGTGCTCAGTACTCAGTGTGCTCGGTGCTCAGTGCTCAGGGTGCTGGGTGCTCAGTGCTCAGTGCTCGGGGTGCTGGGTGCTCAGTGCTCGGGGTGCTGGGTGCTCAGTGCTCAGGGTGCTGGGTGCTCAGTGCTCGGAGTACTGGGTGCTCAGTGCTCGGGGTGCAAGGTGCTCAGTGCTCGGGGTGCTCGCTGCTCAGTACTCAGGGTGCTGGGTGCTCAGTGCTCCGGGTGCTCAGTACTCAGGGTGCTATGTGTTCAGTGCTCAGGGTGCTGGGTGCTCAGTACTCAGGGTGCTCGGTGCTTAGTACTCAGGGTCCTGGGTGCTCAGTACTCCGGGTGCTGTGTGTCAGTGCTCGGGGTGCTCGGTGCTCAGTGCTCAAGGTGCTGGGTGCTCAATACTCAGGGTGCTCACTGCTCAGGGTGCTGGGTGCTCAGTACTCAGGGTGCTGGGTGCTCAGTGCTCAGGGTGCTCGGTGCTCAGTACGTTGGGTGCTCAGTACTCAGGGGGCTGGGTGCTCAGTGCTCAGGGTGCTGGGTGCTCAGTGCTCAGGGTGCCGGGTGCTCAGTGCACAGGGTGCTGGCTGCTCGGTGCTCGGGGTGCTGGGTGCTCAGTGCTCGGGGTGCTCGGTGCTCAGTACTCAGGGTGCTCAGTGCTCATTACTAAGGGTGCTGGGTGCTCAGTGCTCAGGGTGCTGGGTGCTCAGTACTCAGGGTGCTGGGTGCTTGGTGCTCAGTACGCTGGGTGCTCAGTACTCAGGGTGCTGGGTGCTCAGTACTCAGGGTGCTCGGTGCTCAGTACTCAGGGTGCTGGGTGCTCAGTGCTCGGGGTGCTGGGTGCTCAGTACTCAGGTTGCTGGGTGCTCAGTGCTCGGGGTGCTCGGTGCTCAGTGCTCGGGGTGCTGGGTGCTCAGTACTCAGGGTGCTGGGTGCTCAGTACTCAGTGTGCTGGGTGCTCAGTACTCAGTGTGCTCGGTGCTCAGTGCTCAGGGTGCTGGGTGCTCAGTGTTCGGCGTGCTGGTTGCTCAGTGCTCGGGGTGCTGGGTGCTCAGTGCTCGGGGTGCTGGGTGCTCAGTGCTCAGGGTGCTGGGTGCTCAGTGCTCAGAGTGCTGGGTGCTCAGTACTCAGGGTGCTCAGTGCTCAGTACTCAGGGTGCTCAGTGCTCAGGGTGCTCTGTGCTCAGTACTCAGGGTGCTCAGTGCTCAGTACTCAGCGTGCTGGGTGCTCAGTGCTCAGGGTGCTGGGTGCTCAGTGCTCGGGGTGCTGGGTGCTCAGTGCTCAGGGTGCTGGGTGCTCAGTGCTCGGGGTGCTGGGTGCTCAGTACTCAGGGTGCTTGGTGCTCAGTGCTCGGGGTGCTGGGTGCTCAGTGCTCAGGGTGCTGGGTGCTCAGTGCTCAGAGTGCTGGGTGCTCAGTGCTCAGAGTGCTGGGTGCTCAGTGCTCCGGGTGCTCAGTACTCAGGGTGCTATGTGTTCAGTGCTCAGGGTGCTGGGTGCTCAGTACTCAGGGTGCTCGGTGCTTAGTACTCAGGGTCCTGGGTGCTCAGTACTCCGGGTGCTGTGTGTCAGTGCTCGGGGTGCTCGGTGCTCAGTGCTCAAGGTGCTGGGTGCTCAATACTCAGGGTGCTCACTGCTCAGGGTGCTGGGTGCTCAGTACTCAGGGTGCTGGGTGCTCAGTGCTCAGGGTGCTCGGTGCTCAGTACGTTGGGTGCTCAGTACTCAGGGTGCTGGGTGCTCAGTGCTCAGGGTGCTGGGTGCTCAGTGCTCAGGGTGCCGGGTGCTCAGTGCACAGGGTGCTGGCTGCTCGGTGCTCGGGGTGCTGGGTGCTCAGTGCTCGGGGTGCTCGGTGCTCAGTACTCAGGGTGCTCAGTGCTCATTACTAAGGGTGCTGGGTGCTCAGTGCTCAGGGTGCTGGGTGCTCAGTACTCAGGGTGCTGGGTGCTTGGTGCTCAGTACGCTGGGTGCTCAGTACTCAGGGTGCTGGGTGCTCAGTACTCAGGGTGCTCGGTGCTCAGTACTCAGGGTGATGGGTGCTCAGTGCTCGGGGTGCTGGGTGCTCAGTACTCAGGTTGCTGGGTGCTCAGTGCTCGGGGTGCTCGGTGCTCAGTGCTCGGGGTGCTGGGTGCTCAGTACTCAGGGTGCTGGTTGCTCAGTACTCGGTGTGCTGGGTGCTCAGTACTCAGTGTGCTCGGTGCTCAGTGCTCAGGGTGCTGGGTGCTCAGTGCTCAGTGCTCGGGGTGCTGGGTGCTCAGTGCTCGGGGTGCTGGGTGCTCAGTGCTCGGGGTGCTGGGTGCTCAGTGCTCAGGGTGCTGGGTGCTCAGTGCTCAGAGTGCTGGGTGCTCAGTACTCAGGGAGCTCAGTGCTCAGTACTCAGGGTGCTCAGTGCTCAGTACTCAGCGTCCTGGGTGCTCAGTGCTCAGGGTGCTCTGTGCTCAGTACTCAGGGTGCTCAGTGCTCAGTACTCAGCGTGCTGGGTGCTCAGTGCTCAGGGTGATGGGTGCTCAGTGCTCAGTGCTCGGGTTGCTGGGTGCTCAGTGCTCAGGGTGCTTGGTGCTCAGTGCTCGGGGTGCTGGGTGCTCAGTGCTCAGGGTGCTGGGTGCTCAGTGCTCAGAGTGCTGGGTGCTCAGTACTCAGGGAGCTCAGTGCTCAGTACTCAGGGTGCTCAGTGCTCAGTGCTCAGGGTGCTCGGTGCTCAGTACTCAGGGTGCTCGGTGCTCAGTACTCAGGGTGCTCAGTGCTCAGTACGCAGGGTGCTCAGTGCTCGGGGTGCTGGGTGCTCAGTGCTCGGGGTGCTGGGTGCTCAGTGCTCGGGGTGCTGGGTGCTCAGTGCTCAGGGTGCTGGGTGCTCAGTGCTCAGAGTGCTGGGTGCTCAGTACTCAGGGTGCTCAGTGCTCAGTACTCAGCATGCTGGGTGCTCAGTGCTCAGGGTGCTCGGTGCTCAGTACTCAGGGTGCTCAGTGCTCAGTACTCAGCGTGCTGGTTGCTCAGTGCTCAGGGTGCTGGGTGCTCAGTACTCAGGGTGCTGGGTGCTTAGTACTCAGGGTGCTCGGTCTTCAGTGCTCAGGGTGCTGGGTGCTCAGTACTCAGGGTGCTGGGTGCTCAGTGCTCAGGGTTCTCAGTGCTCAGTACTCAGGGTGCTCAGTGCTCAGTGCTCTGGGTGCTGGGTGCTCAGTGCTCGGGGTGCTGGGTGCTCAGTGCTCAGGGTGCTGGGTGCTCAGTACTCAGGGTGCTCAGTGCTCAGGGTGCTGGGTGCTCAGTGCTCGGGGTGCTGGGTACTCAGTGCTCAGTACACAGGGTGCTGAGTGCTCAGTGCTCAGGGTGCTGGGTGCTCAGTACTCAGGGTGCTGGGTGCTCAGTGCTCAGGGTGCTGGGTGCTCAGTACTCAGGGTGCTGGGTCCTCAGTGCTCAGGGTGCTGGGTGCTCAGTGCTCGGGGTGCTCAGTACTCAGGGTACTGTGTGTTCAGTGCTCAGGGTACTGGGTGCTCAGTACTCAGGGTGCTCGGTGCTCAGTACTCAGGGTGCTCAGTGCTCAGTACGCAGGGTGCTCAGTGCTCGGGGTGCTGGGTGCTCAGTGCTCGGGGTGCTGGGTGCTCAGTGCTCGGGGTGCTGGGTGCTCAGTGCTCAGGGTGCTGGGTGCTCAGTGCTCAGAGTGCTGGGTGCTCAGTACTCAGGGTGCTCAGTGCTCAGTACTCAGCATGCTGGGTGCTCAGTGCTCAGGGTGCTCGGTGCTCAGTACTCAGGGTGCTCAGTGCTCAGTACTCAGCGTGCTGGTTGCTCAGTGCTCAGGGTGCTGGGTGCTCAGTACTCAGGGTGCTGGGTGCTTAGTACTCAGGGTGCTCGGTCTTCAGTGCTCAGGGTGCTGGGTGCTCAGTACTCAGGGTGCTGGGTGCTCAGTGCTCAGGGTTCTCAGTGCTCAGTACTCAGGGTGCTCAGTGCTCAGTGCTCTGGGTGCTGGGTGCTCAGTGCTCGGGGTGCTGGGTGCTCAGTGCTCAGGGTGCTGGGTGCTCAGTACTCAGGGTGCTCAGTGCTCAGGGTGCTGGGTGCTCAGTGCTCGGGGTGCTGGGTACTCAGTGCTCAGTACACAGGGTGCTGAGTGCTCAGTGCTCAGGGTGCTGGGTGCTCAGTACTCAGGGTGCTGGGTGCTCAGTGCTCAGGGTGCTGGGTGCTCAGTACTCAGGGTGCTGGGTCCTCAGTGCTCAGGGTGCTGGGTGCTCAGTGCTCGGGGTGCTCAGTACTCAGGGTACTGTGTGTTCAGTGCTCAGGGTACTGGGTGCTCAGTACTCAGGGTGCTAGGTGCTTAGTACTCAGGGTGCTGGGTTCTCAGTACTCCGAGCGCTGGGTGCTCAGTGCTCGGGGTGCTCGGTGCTCAGTGCTCAGGGTGCTGGGTGCTCAGTACTCAGGGTGCTCATTGCTCAGGGTGCTGGGTGCTCAGTACTCAGGGTGCTGGGTGCTCAGTACTCAGGGTGCTCAGTGCTCAGTACTCAGGCTGCTCAGTGCTCAGTACTCAGGGTGCTGGGTGCTCATTAATCAGGGTGCTGGGTGCTCAGTACTCAGGGTGCTCAGTGCTTGGGGTGCTGGGTGCTCAGTACTCAGGGTGCTCAGTACTCAGCGTGATTTGTGCTCAGTGCTCAGAGTGCTGGGTGCTCAGTACTCAGGGTGCTCGGTGCTCAGTACTCAGGGTGCTCAGTGCTCAGTACTCAGCGTGCTGGGTGCTCAGTGCTCAGGGTGCTCGGTGCTCAGTACTCAGGGTGCTCAGTGCTCAGTACTCAGCGTGTTGGGTGCTCAGTGCTCAGGGTGCTGGGTGCTCAGTACTCAGGGTGCTGGGTGCTTAGTACTCAGGGTGCTCGGTCCTCAGTGCTCAGGGTGCTGGGTGCTCAGTACTCAGCGTGCTGGGTGCTCAGTGCTCAGGGTGCTCAGTGCTCAGTACTCAGGGTGCTCGGTGCTCAGTGCTCAGGGTGCTCAGTGCTCAGTACTCAGGGTGCTCAGTGCTCTGGGTGCTGGGTGCTCAGTGCTCGGGGTGCTGGGTGCTCAGTGCTCAGGGTGCTGGGTGCTCAGTACTCTGGGTGCTTAGTGCTCAGGGTGCTGGGTGCTCAGTGCTCGGGGTGATGGGTACTCAGTGCTCAGTACACAGGGTGCTGAGTGCTCAGTGCTCGGGGTGCTGGGTGCTCAGTGCTCAGTACTCAGCGTGCTGGGTGCTCAGTGCTCGGGGTGCTGGATGCTCAGTACTCAGGGTGCTGGGTGCTCAGTGCTCAGGGTGCTGGGTGCTCAGTACTCAGTGTGCTTGGTGCTCAGTGCTCAGGGTGCTGGGTGCTCAGTGCTCGGGGTGCTGGGTGCTCAGTGCTCAGAATGCTCGGTGCTTAGTACTCATGGTGCTCGGTGCTCGGGGTGCTGGGTGCTCAGTGCTCGGTGTGCTGGGTGCTCAGTGCTCGAGGTGCTGGGTGCTGGGTGCTCGGTTTCCTGGGTGCTCAGTGCTCGGGGTGCTGGGTGCTCAGTGCTCGGGGTGCTGGGTGCTCAGTACTCGGGGTGCTTGGTGCTCAGTACTCAGGGTGCTGGGTGCTCAGTGCTCAGGGTGCTGGGTGCTCAGTACTCAGGGTGCTGGGTGCTCGGTGCTCAGTACGCTGGGTGCTCATTATTCAGGGTGCTGGGTGCTCAGTACTCAGGGTGCTCGGTGCTCAGTACTCAGGGTGCTGGGTGCTCAGTGCTCGGGGTGCTGGGTGCTCATTAATCAGGGTGCTCAGTGCTTGGCGTGCTGGGTGCTCAGTACTCAGTGCTCTGGGTCCTGGGTGCTCAGCGCTCTGGGTGCTTAGTGCACAGTACTCAGGGTGCTGGGTGCTCAGTATTCAGGGTGCTCAGTGCTCGGGGTGCTGGGTGCTCAGTACTCAGGGTGCTGGGTGCTCAGTAGTCAGGGTGCTGGGTGCTCATTCCCGGGGTGCTGGGTGCTCAGTGCTCGGGGTGCTGGGTGCTCAGTACTCGGGGTGCTGGGTGCTCAGTGTTCAGCATGCTGGGTGCTCAGTACTCAGGGTGCTCGGTTCTCAGTACTCAGGGTGCTGGGTGCTCATTCTCGTGGTGCTGGGTGTTCAGTGCTCGGGGTGCTGGGTGCTCAGTGCTCAGGGTCCTCGGTGCTCAGTACTCAGGGTGCTCGGTTCTCAGTACTCAGGGTGCTGGGTGCTCATTCTCGTGGTGCTGGGTGTTCAGTGCTCGGGGTGCTGGGTGCTCAGTGCTCGGGGTGCTCGCTGCTCAGTACTCTTGGTGCTGGGTGCTCAGTGCTCGGGGTGCTCGGTGCTCAGTACTCAGGGTGCTGGGTGCTCAGTGCTCAGGTTCCTCGGTGCTCAGTACTCAGGGTGCTGGGTGCTCAGTGCTTGGGGTGCTGGATGCTCAGTACTCAGGGTGCTGGGTGCACAGTGCTCAGGGTGCTGGGTGCTCAGTACTCAGGGTGCTGGGTGCTCAGTGCTCAGGATGCTGGGTGCTCAGTGCTCGGGGTGCTGGGTGCTCAGTGCTCAGAATGCTCGGTGCTTAGTACTCATGGTGCTCGGTGCTCGGGGTGTTGGGTGCTCAGTGCTCGGTGTGCTGGGTGCTCAGTGCGCGGGGTGCTGGTTGCTGAGTGCTCGGTGTGCTGGGTGCTCAGTGCTCGGTGTGCTGGGTGATCAGTGCTCGGGGTGCTGGGTGCTCGGTGCTCAGGTTGCTGGGTGCTCAGGACTCGGGGTGCTGGGTGCTCAGTACTCAGGGTGCTGGGTGCTCAGTGCTTGGTGTGCTCGGAGCTCAGTATGTTGGGTGCTCAGTACTCAGGGTGCTGGGTGCTCAGTGCTAAGGGTGATCGGTGCTCAGTACTCAGGGTGCTCAGTACTCAGGGTGCTGGGTGCTCAGGGCTCGGGGTGCTGGGAACTCAGTACTCAGGGTGCTGGGTGCTCAGTGCTCGGGGTGCTGGGTGCTCAGTACTCAGGGTGCTCGCTGCTCCCTACTCAGGGTGCTGGGTGCTCAGTGCTCAGGGTGCTGGGTGCTCAGTACTCAGGGTGCTGGGTGCTCAGTGCTCAGGGAGATCGGTGCTCAGTCCTCAGGGTGCTCAGTACTCAGGGTGCTGGGTGCTCAGTGCTCGGGTTGCTCAGTACTCAGGGTGCTGGGTGCTCAGTACTCAGGGTGCTGGGTGCTCAGTGCTCGGGGTGCTGGGTGCTCAGTGCTCAGGGTGCTGGGTGCTCAGTACTCAGGGTGCTGGGTGCTCAGTACTCAGGGTGCTCAGTGGTCGGGGAGCTCGGTGCTCAGTACTCAGGGTGCTGGGTGCTCAGTATTCAGGGTGCTCAGTGCTCGGGGTGCTGGGTGCTAAGTACTCAGGGTGCTGGGTCCTCAGTAGTCAGGGTGCTGGGTGCTCATTCTCAGGGTGCTGGGTGCTCAGTGCTCGGGGTGCTGGGTGCTCAGTACTCGGGGTGCTGGGTGCTCAGTGCTCAGCATGCTGGGTGCTCAGTACTCAGGGTGCTCGGTTCTCAGTAATCAGGGTGCTGGGTGCTCATTCTCGGGGTGCTGGGTGCTCAGTGCTCGGGGTGCTCGGTGCTCAGTGCTCAGGGTCCTCGGTTCTCAGTACTCAGGGTGCTCAGTACTCAGCGTGCTTTGTGCTCAGTGCTCAGGGTGCTGGGTGCTCAGTACTCAGGGTGCTGGGTGCTCAGTACTCACGGTGCTGGGTGCTCAGTACTCGGGGTGCTCGGTGCTCATTACTCATGGTGCTGGGTGCTCAGTGCTCGGGGTGCTCGCTGCTCAGTACTCTTGGTGCTGGGTGCTCAGTGCTCGGGGTGCTCGGTGCTCAGTACTCAGGGTGCTGGGTGCTCAGTGCTCAGGGTGCTGGGTGCTCAGTACTCAGGCTGCTCAGTACTCAGTACTCAGGGTGCTGGGTGCTCAGTGCTTGGGGTGCTGGGTGCTCAGTGTTCAGGGTGCTGGGTGCTCAGTGCTCAGGGTGCTGGGTGCTCAGTACTCGGGGTGCTTGGTGCTCCGTACTCAGGGTGCTCGGTGCTCAGTACTCAGGGTGCTCAGTGCTCAGTACTCAGGGTGCTCGGTGCTCAGTACTCAGGGTGCTCATTACTCAGCGTGCTTTGTGCTCAGTGCTCAGAGTGCTGGGTGCTCAGTACTCAGGGTGCTCAGTGCTCAGTACTCAGCGTGCTGGGTGCTCAGTGCTCAGGGTGCTGGGTGCTCAGTACTCAGGGTGCTGGGTGCTCAGTGCTCAGGGTGCTCATTACTCAGCGTGCTTTGTGCTCAGTGCTCAGAGTGCTGGGTGCTCAGTACTCAGGGTGCTCGGTGCTCAGTACTCAGGGTGCTCAGTGCTCAGTACTCAGCGTGCTGGGTGCTCAGTGCTCAGGGTGCTCAGTGCTCAGTACTCAGGGTGCTCAGTGCTCTGGGTGCTGGGTGCTCAGTGCTCGGGGTGCTGGGTGCTCAGTGCTCAGGGTGCTGGGTGCTCAGTACTCAGAGTGCTCAGTGCTCAGTACTCAGGCTGCTCAGTGCTCAGTACTCAGGGTGCTGGGTGCTCATTAATCAGGGTGCTGGGTGCTCAGTACTCAGGGTGCTCAGTGCTTGGGGTGCTGGGTGCTCAGTACTCAGGGTGCTCAGTACTCAGCGTGCTTTGTGCTCAGTGCTCAGAGTGCTGGGTGCTCAGTACTCAGGGTGCTCGGTGCTCAGTACTCAGGGTGCTCAGTGCTCAGTACTCAGCGTGCTGGGTGCTCAGTACTCAGGGTGCTCGGTGCTCAGTACTCAGGGTGCTCAGTGCTCAGTACTCAGCGTGTTGGGTGCTCAGTGCTCAGGGTGCTGGGTGCTCAGTACTCAGGGTGCTGGGTGCTTAGTACTCAGGGTGCTCGGTCCTCAGTGCTCAGGGTGCTGGGTGCTCAGTACTCAGCGTGCTGGGTGCTCAGTGCTCAGGGTGCTCAGTGCTCAGTACTCAGGGTGCTCGGTGCTCAGTGCTCAGGGTGCTCAGTGCTCAGTACTCAGGGTGCTCAGTGCTCTGGGTGCTGGGTGCTCAGTGCTCGGGGTGCTGGGTGCTCAGTGCTCAGGGTGCTGGGTGCTCAGTACTCTGGGTGCTTAGTGCTCAGGGTGCTGGGTGCTCAGTGCTCGGGGTGATGGGTACTCAGTGCTCAGTACACAGGGTGCTGAGTGCTCAGTGCTCGGGGTGCTGGGTGCTCAGTGCTCAGTACTCAGCGTGCTGGGTGCTCAGTGCTCGGGGTGCTGGATGCTCAGTACTCAGGGTGCTGGGTGCTCAGTGCTCAGGGTGCTGGGTGCTCAGTACTCAGTGTGCTTGGTGCTCAGTGCTCAGGGTGCTGGGTGCTCAGTGCTCGGGGTGCTGGGTGCTCAGTGCTCAGAATGCTCGGTGCTTAGTACTCATGGTGCTCGGTGCTCGGGGTGCTGGGTGCTCAGTGCTCGGTGTGCTGGGTGCTCAGTGCTCGAGGTGCTGGGTGCTGGGTGCTCGGTTTCCTGGGTGCTCAGTGCTCGGGGTGCTGGGTGCTCAGTGCTCGGGGTGCTGGGTGCTCAGTACTCGGGGTGCTTGGTGCTCAGTACTCAGGGTGCTGGGTGCTCAGTGCTCAGGGTGCTGGGTGCTCAGTACTCAGGGTGCTGGGTGCTCGGTGCTCAGTACGCTGGGTGCTCATTATTCAGGGTGCTGGGTGCTCAGTACTCAGGGTGCTCGGTGCTCAGTACTCAGGGTGCTGGGTGCTCAGTGCTCGGGGTGCTGGGTGCTCATTAATCAGGGTGCTCAGTGCTTGGCGTGCTGGGTGCTCAGTACTCAGTGCTCTGGGTCCTGGGTGCTCAGCGCTCTGGGTGCTTAGTGCACAGTACTCAGGGTGCTGGGTGCTCAGTATTCAGGGTGCTCAGTGCTCGGGGTGCTGGGTGCTCAGTACTCAGGGTGCTGGGTGCTCAGTAGTCAGGGTGCTGGGTGCTCATTCCCGGGGTGCTGGGTGCTCAGTGCTCGGGGTGCTGGGTGCTCAGTACTCGGGGTGCTGGGTGCTCAGTGTTCAGCATGCTGGGTGCTCAGTACTCAGGGTGCTCGGTTCTCAGTACTCAGGGTGCTGGGTGCTCATTCTCGTGGTGCTGGGTGTTCAGTGCTCGGGGTGCTGGGTGCTCAGTGCTCAGGGTCCTCGGTGCTCAGTACTCAGGGTGCTCGGTTCTCAGTACTCAGGGTGCTGGGTGCTCATTCTCGTGGTGCTGGGTGTTCAGTGCTCGGGGTGCTGGGTGCTCAGTGCTCGGGGTGCTCGCTGCTCAGTACTCTTGGTGCTGGGTGCTCAGTGCTCGGGGTGCTCGGTGCTCAGTACTCAGGGTGCTGGGTGCTCAGTGCTCAGGTTCCTCGGTGCTCAGTACTCAGGGTGCTGGGTGCTCAGTGCTTGGGGTGCTGGATGCTCAGTACTCAGGGTGCTGGGTGCACAGTGCTCAGGGTGCTGGGTGCTCAGTACTCAGGGTGCTGGGTGCTCAGTGCTCAGGATGCTGGGTGCTCAGTGCTCGGGGTGCTGGGTGTTCAGTGCTCAGAATGCTCGGTGCTTAGTACTCATGGTGCTCGGTGCTCGGGGTGCTGGGTGCTCAGTGCTCGGTGTGCTGGGTGCTCAGTGCGCGGGGGTGCTGGTTGCTGAGTGCTCGGTGTGCTGGGTGCTCAGTGCTCGGGGTGCTGGGTGATCAGTGCTCGGGGTGCTGGGTGCTCGGTGCTCAGGTTGCTGGGTGCTCAGGACTCGGGGGTGCTGGGTGCTCAGTACTCAGTGTGCTGGGTGCTCAGTGCTCGGTGTGCTCGGAGCTCAGTATGTTGGGTGCTCAGTACTCAGGGTGCTGGGTGCTCAGTGCTAAGGGTGATCGGTGCTCAGTACTCAGGGTGCTCAGTACTCAGGGTGCTGGGTGCTCAGGGCTCGGGGTGCTGGGAACTCAGTACTCAGGGTGCTGGGTGCTCAGTGCTCGGGGTGCTGGGTGCTCAGTACTCAGGGTGCTCGCTGCTCCCTACTCAGGGTGCTGGGTGCTCAGTGCTCAGGGTGCTGGGTGCTCAGTACTCAGGGTGCTGGGTGCTCAGTGCTCAGGGAGATCGGTGCTCAGTCCTCAGGGTGCTCAGTACTCAGGGTGCTGGGTGCTCAGTGCTCGGGTTGCTCAGTACTCAGGGTGCTGGGTGCTCAGTACTCAGGGTGCTGGGTGCTCAGTGCTCGGGGTGCTGGGTGCTCAGTGCTCAGGGTGCTGGGTGCTCAGTACTCAGGGTGCTGGGTGCTCAGTACTCAGGGTGCTCAGTGGTCGGGGAGCTCGGTGCTCAGTACTCAGGGTGCTGGGTGCTCAGTATTCAGGGTGCTCAGTGCTCGGGGTGCTGGGTGCTAAGTACTCAGGGTGCTGGGTGCTCAGTAGTCAGGGTGCTGGGTGCTCATTCTCGGGGTGCTGGGTGCTCAGTGCTCGGGGTGCTGGGGTGCTCAGTACTCGGGGTGCTGGGTGCTCAGTGCTCAGCATGCTGGGTGCTCAGTACTCAGGGTGCTCGGTTCTCAGTAATCAGGGTGCTGGGTGCTCATTCTCGGGGTGCTGGGTGCTCAGTGCTCGGGGTGCTCGGTGCTCAGTGCTCAGGGTCCTCGGTTCTCAGTACTCAGGGTGCTCAGTACTCAGCGTGCTTTGTGCTCAGTGCTCAGGGTGCTGGGTGCTCAGTACTCAGGGTGCTGGGTGCTCAGTACTCACGGTGCTGGGTGCTCAGTACTCGGGGTGCTCGGTGCTCATTACTCATGGTGCTGGGTGCTCAGTGCTCGGGGTGCTCGCTGCTCAGTACTCTTGGTGCTGGGTGCTCAGTGCTCGGGGTGCTCGGTGCTCAGTACTCAGGGTGCTGGGTGCTCAGTGCTCAGGGTGCTGGGTGCTCAGTACTCAGGCTGCTCAGTACTCAGTACTCAGGGTGCTGGGTGCTCAGTGCTTGGGGTGCTGGGTGCTCAGTGTTCAGGGTGCTGGGTGCTCAGTGCTCAGGGTGCTGGGTGCTCAGTACTCGGGGTGCTTGGTGCTCAGTACTCAGGGTGCTCGGTGCTCAGTACTCAGGGTGCTCAGTGCTCAGTACTCAGGGTGCTCGGTGCTCAGTACTCAGGGTGCTCATTACTCAGCGTGCTTTGTGCTCAGTGCTCAGAGTGCTGGGTGCTCAGTACTCAGGGTGCTCAGTGCTCAGTACTCAGCGTGCTGGGTGCTCAGTGCTCAGGGTGCTGGGTGCTCAGTACTCAGGGTGCTGGGTGCTCAGTGCTCATGGTGCTCATTACTCAGCGTGCTTTGTGCTCAGTGCTCAGAGTGCTGGGTGCTCAGTACTCAGGGTGCTCGGTGCTCAGTACTCAGGGTGCTCAGTGCTCAGTACTCAGCGTGCTGGGTGCTCAGTGCTCAGGGTGCTCAGTGCTCAGTACTCAGGGTGCTCAGTGCTCTGGGTGCTGGGTGCTCAGTGCTCGGGGTGCTGGGTGCTCAGTGCTCAGGGTGCTCAGTGCACAGTACTCAGGGTGCTCGGTGCTCAGCGCTCAGGGTGCTCAGTGCTCAGTACTCAGGGTGCTCTGTGCTCTGGGTGCTGGGTGCTCAGTGCTCGGGGTGCTGGTTGCTCAGTGCTCAGGGTGCTGGTTGCTCAGTACTCAGGGTGCTCAGTGCTCAGGGTGCTGGGTGCTCAGTGCTCGGGGTGCTGGGTACTCAGTGCTCAGAACACAGGGTGCTGAGTGCTCAGTGCTCGGGGTGCTGGGTGCTCAGTGCTCAGTATTCAGCGTGCTGGGTGCTCAGTGCTCGGGGTGCTGGATGCTCAGTACTCAGGGGGCTGGGTGCTCAGTGCTCAGGGTGCTGGGTGCTCAGTACTCAGGGTGCTGGGTGCTCAGTGCTCAGGGTGCTGGGTGCTCAGTGCTCGGGGTGCTGGGTGCTCAGTACTCAGGGTGCTGGGTGCTCAGTACTCAGGGTGCTCAGTACTCAGTACTCAGGGGGCTGGGTGCTCAGTGCTCGGGGTGCTGGGTGCTCAGTGCTCAGGGTGCTTGGTGCTCAGTACTCAGGGTGCTGGGTGCTCAGTGCTCAGGGTGCTGGGTGCTCAGTACTCAGGGTGCTCAGTACTCAGTACTCAGGGGGCTGGGTGCTCAGTGCTCGGGGTGCTGGTTGCTCAGTGCTCAGGGTGCTGGGTGCTCAGTGCTCAGGGTGCTGGGTGCTCAGTACTCGGGGTGCTCGGTGCTCAGTACTTAGGGTGCTGGGTGCTCAGTGCTCAGGGTCCTCGGTGCTCAGTACTCAGTGTGCTGGGTGCTCAGTGCTTGGGGTGCTGGATGCTCAGTACTCAGGGTGCTGGGTGCTCAGTGCTCAGGGTGCTGGGTGCTCAGTACTCAGGGTGCTGGGTGCTCAGTGCTCAGGGTGCTGGGTGCTCAGTGCTCGGGGTGCTGGGTGCTCAGTGCTCAGAATGCTCGGTGCTTAGTACTCATGGAGCTCGGTGCTCGGGGTGCTGGGTGCTCAGTGCTCGGTGTGCTGGTTGCTCAGTGCTCGGGGTGCTGGGTGCTGAGTGCTCGGTGTGCTGGGTGCTCAGTGCTCGGGGTGCTGGGTGCTGAGTGCTCGGTGTGCTGGGTGCTCAGTGCTCGGGGTGCTGGGTGCTCAGTGCTCAGGGTGCTGGGTGCTCAGTGCTCGGGGTGCTCGGTGCTCAGTACTCAGGGTTCTGTGTGCTCAGTGCTCAGGGTGCTCGGTGCTCAGTACTCAGGGTGCTGGGTGCTCAGTGCTCGGTGTGCTAGGTGCTCAGTACGTTGGGTGCTCAGTACTCAGTGTGCTGGGTGCTCAGTGCTCAGGGTGATCGTTGCTCAGTACTCAGGGTGCTCAGTATTCAGGGTGCTGGGTGCTCAGGGCTCGGGGTGCTGGGAGCTCAGTACTCAGGGTGCTGGGTGCTCAGTGCTCGGGGTGCTGAGTGCTGAGTGCTCAGGGTGCTGGGTGCTCAGTACTCGGGGTGCTCGGTGCTCAGTACTCAGGGTGCTGTGTGCTCAGTACTCAGGGTGCTGGGTGCTCAGTACTCAGGCTGCTCGCTGCTCAGTACTCAGGGTGCTGGTTCCTCAGTGCTCAGGGTGCTGGGTGCTCAGTACTCAAGGTCCTGGGTGCTCAGTGCTCAGGGAGATCGGTGCTCAGTCCTCAGGGTGCTCAGTACTCAGGGTGCTCGGTGCTCAGTGCTCGGGATGCTCAGTACTCAGGGTGCTGGGTGCTCAGTACTCAGGGTGCTGGGTGCTCAGTGCTCGAGGTGCTGGGTGCTCAGTGCTCAGGGTGCTGTGTGCTCAGTACTCAGGGTGCTCAGTGCTCGGGGAGCTCGGTGCTCAGTACTCAGGGTGCTGGGTGCTCAGTACTCAGTGCTCGGGGTCCTGGGTGCTCAGCGCTCTGGGTGCTTAGTGCACAGTACTCAGGGTGCTGGGTGCTCAGTATTCAGGGTGCTCAGTGCTCGGGGTGCTGGGTGCTCAGTACTCAGGGTGCTGGGTGCTCAGTACTCAGGGTGCTGGGTGCTCATTCTCGGGGTGCTGGGTGCTCAGTGCTCAGGGTGCTGGGTGCTCAGTACTCGGGGTTCTGGGTCCTCAGTGCTCAGCATGCTGGATGCTCAGTACTCAGGGTGCTCGGTTCTGAGTACTCAGGGTGCTGTGTGCTCATTCTCGGGGTGCTGGGTGCTCAGTACTCACGGTGCTGGGTGCTCAGTGCTCAGGGTGCTGGGTGCTCAGTGCTCGGGGTGCTGGGTGCTCAGTGCTCAGGGTCCTCTGTGCTCAGTACTCAGGGTGCTCAGTCCTCAGCGTCCTTTGTGCTCAGTGCTCAGGGTGCTGGGTGCTCAGTACTCAGGGTGCTGGGTGCTCAGTACTCACGGTGCTGGGTGCTCAGTACTCGGGGTGCTCGGTGCTCATTACTCAGGGTGCTGGGTGCTCAGTGCTCGGGGTGCTCGCTGCTCAGTACTCTTGGTGCTGGGTGCTCAGTACTCAGGGTGCTGGGTGCTCAGTGCTCGGGGTGCTCGGTGCTCAGTACTCAGGGTGCTGGGTGCTCAGTGCTCAGGGTGCTGGGTGCTCAGTGCTCAGGGTGCTGGGTGCGCAGTGCTCGGGGTGCTGGGTGCTCAGTGCTCAGAATGCTCGGTGCTTAGTACTCATGGTGCTCGGTGCTCGGGGTGCTGGGTGCTCATTGCTCGGTGTGCTGGGTGCTCAGTGCTCGGGGTGCTGGGTGCTGAGTGCTCGGGGTGCTGGGTGCTCAGTGCTCCGGGTGCTGGGTGCTCAGTGCTCGGGGTGCTGGGAGCTCAGTGCTCAGGGTGCTGGGTGCTCAGTGCTCGGGGTGCTCGGTGCTCAGTACTCAGGTTTCTGTGTGCTCAGTGCTCAGGGTGCTTGGTGCTCAGTACTCAGGGTGCTGGGTGCTCAGTGCTCAGGGTGCTGGGTGCTCAGTACTCAGGGTGCTCAGTACTCAGTTCTCAGGGTGCTGGGTGCTCAGTGCTTGGGGTGCTGGGTGCTCAGTGGTCAGGGTGCTGGGTGCTCAGTGCTCAGGGTGCTGGGTGCTCAGTACTCGGAGTGCTCGGTGCTCAGTACTCAGGGTGCTGGGTGCTCAGTGCTCAGGGTCCTCGGTGCTCAGTACTCAGGGTGCTGGGTGCTCAGTGCTCAGGGTGCTGGGTGCTCAGTACTCAGGGTGCTGGGTGCTCAGTGCTCAGGGTGCTGGGTGCTCAGTGCTCGGGGTGCTGGGTGCTCAGTACTCAGAATGCTCGGTGCTTAGTACTCATGGTGCTCGGTGCTCGGGGTGCTGGGTGCTCAGTGTTCGGGGTGCTGGGTGCTGAGTGCTCGGTGTTCTGGGTGCTCAGTGCTCAGGGTGCTGGGTGCTCAGTGCTCGGGGTGCTGGGTGCTCGGTGCTCAGGTTGCTGGGTGCTCAGTACTCGGGGTGCTGGGTGCTCAGTACTCAGGGTGCTGGGTGCTCATTGCTTGGGGTGCTGGGTGCTCAGTGCTCCGGGTGCTGGGTGCTCAGTGCTCGGGGTGCTGGGAGCTCAGTGCTCAGGGTGCTGGGAGCTCAGTGCTCAGGGTGCTGGGTGCTCAGTGCTCGGGGTGCTCGGTGCTCAGTACTCAGGGTTCTGTGTGCTCAGTGCTCAGGGTGCTTGGTGCTCAGTACTCAGGGTGCTGGGTGCTCAGTGCTCAGGGTGCTGGGTGCTCAGTACTCAGGGTGCTCAGTACTCAGTACTCAGGGTGCTGGGTGCTCAGTGCTTGGGGTGCTGGGTGCTCAGTGGTCAGGGTGCTGGGTGCTCAGTGCTCAGGGTGCTGTGTGCTCAGTACTCGGAGTGCTCGGTGCTCAGTACTCAGGGTGCTGGGTGCTCAGTGCTCAGGGTCCTCGGTGCTCAGTACTCAGGGTGCTGGGTGCTCAGTGCTCAGGGTGCTGGGTGCTCAGTACTCAGGGTGCTGGGTGCTCAGTGCTCAGGGTGCTGGGTGCTCAGTGCTCGGGGTTCTGGGTGCTCAGTGCTCAGAATGCTCGGTGCTTAGTACTCATGGTGCTCGGTGCTCGGGGTGCTGGGTGCTCATTGCTCGGTGTGCTGGGTGCTCAGTGCTCGGGGTGCTGGGTGCTGAGTGCTTGGTGTTCTGGGTGCTCAGTGCTCGGGGTGCTGGGTGCTCAGTGCTCGGGGTGCTGGGTGCTCGGTGCTCAGGTTGCTGGGTGCTCAGTACTCGGGGTGCTGGGTGCTCAGTACTCAGTGTGCTGGGTGCTCATTGCTCGGGGTGCTGGGTGCTCAGTGCTCCGGGTGCTGGGTGCTCAGTGCTCGGGGTGCTGGGTGCTCAGTGCTCAGGGTGCTGGGTGCTCAGTGCTCGGGGTGCTCGGGGTGCTCGGTGCTCAGTACCCAGGGTTCTGTGTGCTCAGTGCTCAGGGTGCTCGGTGCTCAGTACTCAGGGTGCTGGGTGCTCAGTGCTCGGTGTGCTCGGTGCTCAGTACGTTGGGTGCTCAGTACTCAGGGTGCTGGGTGCTCAGTGCTCAGGGTGATCGGTGCTCAGTACTCAGGGTGCTCAGTATTCAGGGTGCTGGGTGCTCAGGGCTCGGGGTGCTGGGAGCTCAGTACTCAGGGTGATGGGTGCTCAGTGCTCGGGGTGCTGAGTGCTGAGTGCTCAGGGTGCTGGGTGCTCAGTACTCGGGGTGCTCGCTGCTCAGTACTCAGTGTGCTGGGTGCTCAGTGCTCAGGGTGCTGGGTGCTCAGTACTCAGGGTGGTGGGTGCTCAGTGCTCAGGGAGATCGGTGCTCAGTCCTCAGGGTGCTCAGTACTCAGGGTGCTGGGTGCTCAGTGCTCGGGTTGCTCAGTACTCAGGGTGCTGGGTGCTCAGTACTCAGGGTGCTGGGTGCTCAGTGCTCGGGGTGCTGGGTGCTCAGTGCTCAGGGAGCTGGGTGCTCAGTACTCAGGGTGCTGGGTGCTCAGTACTCAGGGTGCTCAGTGCTCGGCCAGCTCGGTGTTCAGTACTCAGGGGGCTGGGTGCTCAGTACTCAGTGCTCGGGGTCCTGGGTGCTCAGCGCTCTGGGTGCTTAGTGCACAGTACTCAGGGTGCTGGGTGCTCAGTATTCAGGGTGCTCAGTGCTCGGGGTGCTGGGTGCTAAGTACTCAGGGTGCTGGGTGCTCAGTACTCAGGGTGCTGGGTGCTCATTCTCGGGGTGCTGGGTGCTCAGTGCTCAGGGTGCTGGGTGCTCAGTACTCGGGGTTCTGGGTGCTCAGTGCTCAGCATGCTGGATGCTCAGTACTCAGGGTGCTCGGTTCTCAGTACTCAGGGTGCTGTGTGCTCATTCTCGGGGTGCTGGGTGCTCAGTGCTCGGGGTGCTGGGTGCTCAGTGCTCAGGGTCCTCGGTGCTCAGTACTCAGGGTGCTCAGTACTCAGCGTCCTTTGTGCTCAGTGCTCAGGGTGCTGGGTGCTTAGTACTCAGGGTGCTGGGTGCTCAGTACTCGGGGTGCTCGGTGCTCATTACTCAGGATGCTGGGTGCTCAGTGCTCGGGGTGCTCGCTGCTCAGTACTCTTGGTGCTGGGGGCTCAGTACTCAGGGTGCTGGGTGCTCAGTGCTCGGGGTGCTCGGTGCTCAGTACTCAGGGTGCTGGGTGCTCAGTGCTCAGGGTGCTGAGTGCTCAGTGCTCAGGGTGCTGGGTGCTCAGTGCTCGGGGTGCTGGGTGCTCAGTGCTCAGAATGCTCGGTGCTTAGTACTCATGGTGCTCGGTGCTCGGGGTGCTGGATGGTCAGTGCTCGGTGTGCTGGGTGCTCAGTGCTCGGGGTGCTGGGTGCTGAGTACTCGGTGTGCTGGGTGCTCAGTGCTCGGGGTGCTGGGTGCTCAGTGCTCGGGGTGCTGGGTGCTCGGTGCTCAGGTTGCTGGGTGCTCAGTACTCGGGGTGCTGGGTGCTCAGTACTCAGGGTGCTGGGTGCTCAGTGCTCGGGGTGCTCGGTGCTCAGTACTCAGGGTTCTGTGTGCTCAGTGCTCAGGGTGCTCGGTGCTCAGTACTCAGGGTGCTGGGTGCTCAGTGCTCGGTGTGCTCGGTGCTCAGTACGTTGGGTGCTCAGTACTCAGTGTGCTGGGTGCTCAGTGCTCAGGGTGATCGTTGCTCTGTACTCAGGGTGCTCAGTATTCAGGGTGCTGGGTGCTCAGGGCTCGGGGTGCTGGGAGCTCAGTACTCAGGGTGCTGGGTGCTCAGAGCTCGGGGTGCTGAGTGCTGAGTGCTCAGGGTGCTGGGTGCTCAGTACTCGGGGTGCTCGGTGCTCAGTACTCAGGGTGCTGGGTGCTCAGTACTCAGGGTGCTGGGTGCTCAGTACTCAGGCTCCTCGCTGCTCAGTACTCAGGGTGCTGGGTGCTCAGTGCTCAGGGTGCTGGGTGCTCAGTACTCAAGGTGCTGGGTGCTCAGTGCTCAGGGAGATCGGTGCTCAGTCCTCAGGGTGCTCAGTACTCAGGGTGCTCGGTGCTCAGTGCTCGGGATGCTCAGTACTCAGGGTGCTGGGTGCTCAGTACTCAGGGTGCTGGGTGCTCAGTGCTCGAGGTGCTGGGTGCTCAGTGCTCAGGGTGCTGGGTGCTCAGTACTCAGGGTGCTCAGTGCTCGGGGAGCTCGGTGCTCAGTACTCAGGGTGCTGGGTGCTCAGTACTCAGTGCTCGGTGTCCTGGGTGCTCAGCGCTCTGGGTGCTTAGTGCACAGTACTCAGGGTGCTGGGTGCTCAGTATTCAGGGTGCTCAGTGCTCGGGGTGCTGGGTGCTCAGTACTCAGGGTGCTGGGTGCTCAGTACTCAGGGTGCTGTGTGCTCATTCTCGGGGTGCTGGGTGCTCAGTGCTCAGGGTGCTGGGTGCTCAGTACTCGGGGTTCTGGGTCCTCAGTGCTCAGCATGCTGGATGCTCAGTACTCAGGGTGCTCGGTTCTCAGTACTCAGGGTGCTGTGTGCTCATTCTCGGGGTGCTGGGTGCTCAGTGCTCGGGGTGATGGGTGCTCAGTGCTCAGGGTCCTCGGTGCTCAGTACTCAGGGTGCTGGGTGCTCAGTACTCAGGCTCCTCGATGCTCAGTACTCAGGGTGCTGGGTGCTCAGTACTCAGGGTGCTCAGTGCTCAGGGTCCTCGGTGCTCAGTACTCAGGGTGCTCAGTACTCAGCGTCCTTTGTGCTCAGTACTCAGGGTGCTGGGTGCTCAGTACTCACGGTGCTGGGTGCTCAGTACTCGGGGTGCTCGGTGCTCATTACTCAGGGTGCTGGGTGCTCAGTGCTCGGGGTGCTCGCTGCTCAGTAATCTTGGTGCTGGGTGCTCAGTACTCAGGGTGCTGGGTGCTCAGTGCTCGGGGTGCTCGGTGCTCAGTACTCAGGGTGCTGGGTGCTCAGTGCTCAGTGTGCTGGGTGCTCAGTGCTCAGGGTGCTTTGTGCGCAGTGCTCGGGGTGCTGGGTGCTCAGTGCTCAGAATGCTCGGTGCTTAGTACTCATGGTGCTCGGTGCTCGGGGTGCTGGGTGCTCATTGCTCGGTGTGCTGGGTGCTCAGTGCTCGGGGTGCTGGGTGCTGAGTGCTCGGTGTGCTGGGTGCTCAGTGCTCGGGGTGCTGGGTGCTCAGTGCTCGGGGTGCTGGGTGCTCGGTGCTCAGGTTGCTGGGTGCTCAGTACTCGGGGTGCTGGGTGCTCAGTACTCAGGGTGCTGGGTGCTCATTGCTCGGGGTGCTGGGTGCTCAGTGCTCCGGGTGCTGGGTGCTCAGTGCTCGGGGTGCTGGGTGCTCAGTGCTCAGGGTGCTGGGTGCTCAGTGCTCGGGGTGCTCGGTGCTCAGTACTCAGGGTTGTATGCTCAGTGCTCAGGGTGCTCGGTGCTCAGTACTCAGGGTGCTGGGTGCTCAGTGCTCGGTGTGCTCGGTGCTCAGTACGTTGGGTGCTCAGTACTCAGGGTGCTGGGTGCTCAGTGCTCAGGGTGATCGGTGCTCAGTACTCAGGGTGCTCAGTATTCAGGGTGCTGGGTGCTCAGGGCTCGGGGTGCTGGGAGCTCAGTACTCAGGGTGCTGGGTGCTCAGTGCTCGGGGTGCTGAGTGCTGAGTGCTCAGGGTGCTGGGTGCTCAGTACTCGGGGTGCTCGGTGCTCAGTACTCAGGGTGCTGGGTGCTCAGTACTCAGGGTGCTGGGTGCTCAGTACTCAGGGTGCTCGCTGCTCAGTACTCAGGGTGCTGGGTGCTCAGTGCTCAGGGTGCTGGGTGCTCAGTACTCAGGGTGCTGGGTGCTCAGTGCTCAGGGAGATCGGTGCTCAGTCCTCAGTGTGCTCAGTACTCAGGGTGCTGTGTGCTCAGTGCTCGGGTTGCTCAGTACTCAGGGTGCTGGGTGCTCAGTGCTCGGGGTGCTGGGTGCTCAGTTCTCAGGGTGCTGGGTGCTCAGTACTCAGGGTGCTGGGTGCTCAGTACTCAGTGCTCGGGGTCCTGGGTGCTCAGCGCTCTGGGTGCTTAGTGCACAGTACTCAGGGTGCTGGGTGCTCAGTATTCAGGGTGCTCAGTGCTCGGGGTGCTGGGTGCTCAGTACTCAGGGTGCTGGGTGCTCAGTACTCAGGGTGCTGGGTGCTCATTCTCGGGGTGCTGGGTGCTCAGTGCTCAGGGTGCTGGGTGCTCAGTACTCGGGGTTCTGGGTGCTCAGTGCTCAGCATGCTGGATGCTCAGTACTCAGGGTGCTCGGTTCTCAGTACTCAGGGTGCTGTGTGCTCATTCTCGGGGTGCTGGGTGCTCAGTGCTCGGGGTGCTGGCTGCTCAGTGCTCAGGGTCCTCGGTGCTCAGTACTCAGTGTGCTCAGTACTCAGCGTCCTTTGTGCTCAGTGCTCAGGGTGCTGGGTGCTCAGTACTCAGGGTGCTGGGTGCTCAGTGCTCAGGGTGCTGTGTGCTCAGTACTCAGGGTGCTGGGTGCTCAATACTCAGGGTGCTGGGTGCTCAGTGCTCAGGGTGCTCAGTACTCAGTACGCAGGGTGCTGGGTGCTCAGTGCTTGGGGTGCTGGGTGCTCAGTGCTCATGGTGCTGGGTGCTCAGTGCTCGGGGTGCTGGGTGTTCAGTACTCGGGGTGCTCGGTGAACAGTACTCAGGGTGCTGGGTGCTCAGTACTCAGGGTGCTGGGTGCTCAGTACTCAGGGTGCTGGGTGCTCAGTACTCAGGGTCCTGGGTGCTCAGTACTCAGGGTGCTGGGTGCTCAGTGCTCAGGGTGCAGTGTGCTCAGTACTCAGGGTGCTGGGTGCTCAATACTCAGGGTGCTGGGTGCTCAGTGCTCAGGGTTCTGGGTTCTCAGTGCTCAGGGTGCTCGGTGCTCAGTACTCAGGGTGCTGGGTGCTCAGTGCTCGGGGTGCTGGGTGCTCAGTGCTCAGTGTGCTGGGTGCTCAGTACTCGGGGTGCTCGGTGCTCAGTACTCAGGGTGCTGGGTGCTCAGTGCTCAGGGTCCTCGGTGCTCAGTACTCAGGGTGCTCAGTACTCAGCGTGCTTTGTGCTCAGTGCTCAGAGTGCTGGGTGCTCAGTGCGAAGGGTGCTCAGTGCTCAGTACTCAGGGTGCTGGGTGCTCAGTACTCAGGGTGCTGGGTGCTTAGTACTCAGGGTGCTCGGTCCTCAGTGCTCAGGGTCCTGGGTGCTCAGTGCTAAGGGTTCTCAGTGCTCAGTACTCAGGGTGCTGGGTGCTCAGTGCTCAGGGTGGTCTGTGCTCAGTACTCAGGGTGCTCGGTGCTCAGTGCTCAGGGCGCTCAGTGCTCAGTACTCAGGGTGCTCAGTGCTCTGGGTGCTGGGTGCTCAGTGCTCGGGTGCTGGGTGCTCAGTGCTCAGGGTGCTGGGTGCTCAGTACTCAGGGTGCACAGTGCTCAGTGGTCGGGGTGCTCAGTGCTCAGCACTCAGGGTGCTCGGTGCTCAGTGCTCAGGGTGCTCAGTGCTCAGTACTCAGGGTGCTCAGTGCTCGGGGTGCTGGGTGCTCAGTACACAGGGTGCTGGGTGCTCAGTGCTCGGGGTGCTGGTTGCTCAGTGCTCAGTACTCAGGGTGCTGGGTGCTCAGTGCTCAGGGTGCTGGGTGCTCAGTACTCAGGGTGCTGGGTGCTCAGTGCTCAGGGTGCTGGGTGCTCAGTACTCAGGGTGCTGGTTACTCAGTGCTCAGGGTGCTGGGTGCTCAGTGCTCGGGGTGCTCAGTACTCAGGGTGCTGTGTGTTCAGTGCTCAGGGTACTGGGTGCTAAGTACTCAGGGTGCTCGGTGCTTAGTACTCAGGGTGCTGGGTGCTCAGTACTCCGGGTGCTGGGTGCTCAGTGCTCAGGGTGCTGGGTGCTCAGTGCTCGGGGTGCTCAGTGCTCAGTACTCAGGGTTCTGTGTGCTCAGTGCTCAGGGTGCTCGGTGCTCAGTACTCAGGGTGCTGGGTGCTCAGTGCTCAGTGTGCTCTGTGCTCAGTACGTTGGGTGCTCAGTACTCAGGTTGCTGGGTGCTCAGTGCTCAGGGTGATCGGTGCTCAGTACTCAGGGTGCTCAGTACTCAGGGTGCTGGGTGCTCAGGGCTCGGGGTGCTGGGAGCTCAGGGCTCGGTGTGCTGGGTGCTCAGTGCGCGGGGTGCTGGTTGCTGAGTGCTCGGTGTGCTGGGTGCTCAGTGCTCAGGGTGCTGGGTGCTCAGTGCTCGGGGTGCTGGGTGCTCGGTGCTCAGTTTGCTGGGTGCTCAGTACTCGGGGTGCTGGGTGCTCAGTACTCAGGGTGCTGGGTGCTCATTGCTCGGGGTGCTGGGTGCTCAGTGCTCCGGGTGCTGGGTGCTCAGTGCTCGGGGTGCTGGGTGCTCAGTGCTCAGGTTGCTGGGTGCTCAGTACTCGGGGTGCTCGGTGCTCAGTACTCAGGGTTCTGTGTGCTCAGTGCTCAGGGTGCTGGGTGCTCAGTGCTGAGGGTGCTGGGTGCTCAGTGCTCGGTGTGCTGGGTGCTCAGTGCTCAGGGTTCTGGGTTCTCAGTGCTCAGGGTGCTCGGTGCTCAGTACTCAGGGTGCTGGGTGCTCAGTGCTCGGGGTGCTGGGTGCTCAGTGCTCAGTGTGCTGGGTGCTCAGTACTCGGGGTGCTCGGTGCTCAGTACTCCGGGTGCTGGGTGCTCAGTGCTCAGGGTGCTGGGTGCTCAGTGCTCGGGGTGCTCAGTGCTCAGTACTCAGGGTTCTGTGTGCTCAGTGCTCAGGGTGCTCGGTGCTCAGTACTCAGGGTGCTGGGTGCTCAGTGCTCGGTGTGCTCTGTGCTCAGTACGTTGGGTGCTCAGTACTCAGGTTGCTGGGTGCTCAGTGCTCAGGGTGATCGGTGCTCAGTACTCAGGGTGCTCAGTACTCAGGGTGCTGGGTGCTCAGGGCTCGGGGTGCTGGGAGCTCAGGGCTCGGTGTGCTGGGTGCTCAGTGCGCGGGGTGCTGGTTGCTGAGTGCTCGGTGTGCTGGGTGCTCAGTGCTCAGGGTGCTGGGTGCTCAGTGCTCGGGGTGCTGGGTGCTCGGTGCTCAGTTTGCTGGGTGCTCAGTACTCGGGGTGCTGGGTGCTCAGTACTCAGGGTGCTGGGTGCTCATTGCTCGGGGTGCTGGGTGCTCAGTGCTCCGGGTGCTGGGTGCTCAGTGCTCGGGGTGCTGGGTGCTCAGTGCTCAGGTTGCTGGGTGCTCAGTACTCGGGGTGCTCGGTGCTCAGTACTCAGGGTTCTGTGTGCTCAGTGCTCAGGGTGCTGGGTGCTCAGTGCTGAGGGTGCTGGGTGCTCAGTACTCAGGGTGCTGGGTGCTCAGTGCTCAGGGTTCTGGGTTCTCAGTGCTCAGGGTGCTCGGTGCTCAGTACTCAGGGTGCTGGGTGCTCAGTGCTCGGGGTGCTGGGTGCTCAGTGCTCAGTGTGCTGGGTGCTCAGTACTCGGGGTGCTCGGTGCTCAGTACTCAGGGTGCTGGGTGCTCAGTGCTCAGGGTCCTCGGTGCTCAGTACTCAGGGTGCTCAGTACTCAGCGTGCTTTGTGCTCAGTGCTCAGAGTGCTGGGTGCTCAGTGCGAAGGGTGCTCAGTGCTCAGTACTCAGGGTGCTGGGTGCTCAGTACTCAGGGTGCTGGGTGCTTAGTACTCAGGGTGCTCGGTCCTCAGTGCTCAGGGTCCTGGGTGCTCAGTGCTAAGGGTTCTCAGTGCTCAGTACTCAGGGTGCTGGGTGCTCAGTGCTCAGGGTGGTCTGTGCTCAGTACTCAGGGTGCTCGGTGCTCAGTGCTCAGGGCGCTCAGTGCTCAGTACTCAGGGTGCTCAGTGCTCTGGGTGCTGGGTGCTCAGTGCTCGGGTGCTGGGTGCTCAGTGCTCAGGGTGCTGGGTGCTCAGTACTCAGGGTGCACAGTGCTCAGTGGTCGGGGTGCTCAGTGCTCAGCACTCAGGGTGCTCGGTGCTCAGTGCTCAGGGTGCTCAGTGCTCAGTACTCAGGGTGCTCAGTGCTCGGGGTGCTGGGTGCTCAGTACACAGGGTGCTGGGTGCTCAGTGCTCGGGGTGCTGGTTGCTCAGTGCTCAGTACTCAGGGTGCTGGGTGCTCAGTGCTCAGGGTGCTGGGTGCTCAGTACTCAGGGTGCTGGGTGCTCAGTGCTCAGGGTGCTGGGTGCTCAGTACTCAGGGTGCTGGTTACTCAGTGCTCAGGGTGCTGGGTGCTCAGTGCTCGGGGTGCTCAGTACTCAGGGTGCTGTGTGTTCAGTGCTCAGGGTACTGGGTGCTAAGTACTCAGGGTGCTCGGTGCTTAGTACTCAGGGTGCTGGGTGCTCAGTACTCCGGGTGCTGGGTGCTCAGTGCTCAGGGTGCTGGGTGCTCAGTGCTCGGGGTGCTCAGTGCTCAGTACTCAGGGTTCTGTGTGCTCAGTGCTCAGGGTGCTCGGTGCTCAGTACTCAGGGTGCTGGGTGCTCAGTGCTCGGTGTGCTCTGTGCTCAGTACGTTGGGTGCTCAGTACTCAGGTTGCTGGGTGCTCAGTGCTCAGGGTGATCGGTGCTCAGTACTCAGGGTGCTCAGTACTCAGGGTGCTGGGTGCTCAGGGCTCGGGGTGCTGGGAGCTCAGGGCTCGGTGTGCTGGGTGCTCAGTGCGCGGGGTGCTGGTTGCTGAGTGCTCGGTGTGCTGGGTGCTCAGTGCTCAGGGTGCTGGGTGCTCAGTGCTCGGGGTGCTGGGTGCTCGGTGCTCAGTTTGCTGGGTGCTCAGTACTCGGGGTGCTGGGTGCTCAGTACTCAGGGTGCTGGGTGCTCATTGCTCGGGGTGCTGGGTGCTCAGTGCTCCGGGTGCTGGGTGCTCAGTGCTCGGGGTGCTGGGTGCTCAGTGCTCAGGTTGCTGGGTGCTCAGTGCTCGGGGTGCTCGGTGCTCAGTACTCAGGGTTCTGTGTGCTCAGTGCTCAGGGTGCTCGGTGCTCAGTACTCAGGGTGCTGGGTGCTCAGTGCTCGGTGTGCTCGGTGCTCAGTACGTTGGGTGCTCAGTACTCAGGGTGCTGGGTGCTCAGTGCTCAGGGTGATCGGTGCTCAGTACTCAGCGTGCTCAGTACTCAGGGTGCTGGGTGCTCAGTACTCAGGGTGCTGGGTGCTCAGTGCTCGGGGTGCTGGGTGCTCAGTACTCAGGGTGCTCGCTGCTCAGTACTCAGGGTGCTGGGTGCTCAGTGCTGAGGGTGCTGGGTGCTCAGTACTCAGGGTGCTGGGTGCTCAGTGCTCGGGTTGCTCAGTACTCAGGGTGCTGGGTGCTCAGTACTCAGGGTGCTGGGTGCTCAGTGTTCGGGGTGCTGGGTGCTCAGTGCTCAGGGTGCTGGGTGCTCAGTACTCAGGGTGCTGGGTGCTCAGTACTCAGGGTGCTCAGTGGTCAGGGAGCTCGGTGCTCAGTACTCAGGGTGCTGGGTGCTCAGTGCTCAGTGCTCGGGGTCCTGGGTGCTCAGCGCTCTGGGTGCTTAGTGCACAGTACTCAGGGTGCTGGGTGCTCAGTATTCAGGGTGCTCAGTGCTCGGGGTGCTGGGTGCTCAGTACTCAGGGTGCTGGGTGCTCAGTAGTCAGGGTGCTGTGTGCTCATTCTCGGGATGCTAGGTGCTCCGTGCTCGGCTTGCTGGGTGCTCAGTACTCGGGGTGCTGGGTGCTCAGTGCTCAGCATGCTGGGTGCTCAGTACTCAGGGTGCTCGGTTCTCAGTACTCAGGGTGCTGGGTGCTCATTCTCGAGGTGCTGGGTGCTCAGTGCTCGGGGTGCTGGGTGCTCAGTGCTCAGGGTCCTCGGTGCTCAGTACTCAGGGTGCTCAGTACTCAGCGTGCTTTGTGCTCAGTGCTCAGGGTTCTGGATGCTCAGTACTCAGGGTGCTGGGTTCTCAGTACTCACGGTGCTGGGTGCTCAGAACTCGGGGTGCTCGGTGCTCATTACTCAGGGTGCTGGGTGCTCAGTGCTCGGGGTGCTCGCTGCTCAGTACTCTTGGTGCTGGGTGCTCAGTGCTCGGGGTGCTCGGTGCTGAGTACTCAGGGTGCTGGGTGCTCAGTGCTCAGGTTGCTGGGTGCTCAGTACTCAGGCTGCTCAGTACTCATTACTCAGGGTGCTGGGTGCTCAGTGCTTGGGCTGCTGGGTGCTCAGTGCTCAGGGTGCTGGGTGCTCAGTGCTCAGGGTGCTGGGTGCTCAGTACTCGGGGTGCTTGGTGCTCAGTACTCAGGGTGCTGGGTGCTCAGTGCTCAGGGTCCTCGGTGCTCAGTACTCAGGGTGCTCAGTACTCAGCGTGCTTTGTGCTCCGTGCTCAGAGTGCTGGGTGCTCAGTACTCAGGGTGCTCGGTGCTCAGTACTCAGGGTGCTCAGTGCTCAGTACTCAGCGTGCTGGGTGCTCAGTGCTCAGGGTGCTCGGTGCTCAGTACTCAGGGTGCTCAGTGCTCAGTACTCAGCGTGCTGGGTGCTCAGTGCTCAGGGTCCTGGGTGCTCAGTACTCAGGGTGCTGGGTGCTCAGTGCTCAGGGTGCTCAGTGCTCAGTACTCAGGGTGCTCGGTGCTCAGTGCTCAGGGTGCTCAGTGCTCAGTACTCAGGGTGCTCAGTGCTCTGGGTGCTGGGTGCTCAGTGCTCGGGGTGCTGGGTGCTCAGTGCTCAGGGTGCTGGGTGCTCAGTACTCAGGGTGCTCAGTGCTCAGGGTGCTGGGTGCTCAGTGCTCGGGGTGCTGGGTGCTCAGTGCTCTGTACTCAGGGTGCTGGGTGCTCAGTGCTCAGGGTGCTGGGTGCTCAGTACTCAGGGTGCTGGGTGCTCAGTGCTCAGGGTGCTGGGTGCTCAGTACTCAGGGTGCTGGTTACTCAGTGCTCAGGGTGCTGGGTGCTCAGTGCTCGGGGTGCTCAGTACTCAGGGTGCTGTGTGTTCAGTGCTCAGGGTACTGGGTGCTAAGTACTCAGGGTGCTCGGTGCTTAGTACTCAGGGTGCTGGGTGCTCAGTACTCCGGGTGCTGGGTGCTCAGTGCTCAGGGTGCTGGGTGCTCAGTGCTCGGGGTGCTCAGTGCTCAGTACTCAGGGTTCTGTGTGCTCAGTGCTCAGGGTGCTCGGTGCTCAGTACTCAGGGTGCTGGGTGCTCAGTGCTCGGTGTGCTCGGTGCTCAGTACGTTGGGTGCTCAGTACTCAGGTTGCTGGGTGCTCAGTGCTCAGGGTGATCGGTGCTCAGTACTCAGGGTGCTCAGTACTCAGGGTGCTGGGTGCTCAGGGCTCGGGGTGCTGGGAGCTCAGTGCTCGGTGTGCTGGGTGCTCAGTGCGCGGGGTGCTGGTTGCTGAGTGCTCGGTGTGCTGGGTGCTCAGTGCTCAGGGTGCTGGGTGCTCAGTGCTCGGGGTGCTGGGTGCTCGGTGCTCAGTTTGCTGGGTGCTCAGTACTCGGGGTGCTGGGTGCTCAGTACTCAGGGTGCTGGGTGCTCATTGCTCGGGGTGCTCGGTGCTCAGTACTCAGGGTTCTGTGTGCTCAGTGCTCAGGGTGCTCGGTGCTCAGTACTCAGGGTGCTCAGTACTCAGGGGGCTGGGTGCTCAGTGCTCGGGGTGCTGGGTGCTCAGTGCTCCGGGTGCTGGGTGCTCAGTGCTCGGGGTGCTGGGTGCTCAGTGCTCAGGTTGCTGGGTGCTCAGTGCTCGGGGTGCTCGGTGCTCAGTACTCAGGGTTCTGTGTGCTCAGTGCTCAGGGTGCTCGGTGCTCAGTACTCAGGGTGCTGGGTGCTCAGTGCTCGGTGTGCTCGGTGCTCAGTACGTTGGGTGCTCAGTACTCAGGGTGCTGGGTGCTCAGTGCTCAGGGTGATCGGTGCTCAGTACTCAGCGTGCTCAGTACTCAGGGTGCTGGGTGCTCAGGGCTCGGGGTGCTGGGAGCTCAGTACTCAGGGTGCTGTGTGCTCAGTGCTCGGGGTGCTGGGTGCTCAGTACTCAGGGTGCTCGCTGCTCAGTACTCAGGGTGCTGGGTGCTCAGTGCTGAGGGTGCTGGGTGCTCAGTACTCAGGGTGCTGGGTGCTCAGTGCTCGGGTTGCTCAGTACTCAGGGTGCTGGGTGCTCAGTACTCAGGGTGCTGGGTGCTCAGTGTTCGGGGTGCTGGGTGCTCAGTGCTCAGGGTCCTGGGTGCTCAGTACTCAGGGTGCTGGGTGCTCAGTACTCAGGGTGCTCAGTGGTCGGGGAGCTCGGTGCTCAGTACTCAGGGTGCTGGGTGCTCAGTGCTCAGTGCTCGGGGTCCTGGGTGCTCAGCGCTCTGGGTGCTTAGTGCACAGTACTCAGGGTGCTGGGTGCTCAGTATTCAGGGTGCTCAGTGCTCGGGGTGCTGGGTGCTCAGTACTCAGGGTGCTGGGTGCTCAGTAGTCAGGGTGCTGGGTGCTCATTCTCGGGATGCTAGGTGCTCCGTGCTCGGGTTGCTGGGTGCTCAGTACTCGGGGTGCTGGGTGCTCAGTGCTCAGCATGCTGGGTGCTCAGTACTCAGGGTGCTCGGTTCTCAGTACTCAGGGTGCTGGGTGCTCATTCTCGAGGTGCTGGGTGCTCAGTGCTCGGGGTGCTGGGTGCTCAGTGCTCAGGGTCCTCGGTGCTCAGTACTCAGGGTGCTCAGTACTCAGCGTGCTTTGTGCTCAGTGTTCAGGGTTCTGGATGCTCAGTACTCAGGGTGCTCAGTATTCATTACTCAGGGTGCTGGGTGCTCAGTGCTTGGGCTGCTGGGTGCTCAGTGCTCAGGGTGCTGGGTGCTCAGTGCTCAGGGTGCTGGGTGCTCAGTACTCGGGGTGCTTGGTGCTCAGTACTCAGGGTGCTGGGTGCTCAGTTCTCAGGGTCCTCGGTGCTCAGTACTCAGGGTGCTCAGTACTCAGCGTGCTTTGTGCTCCGTGCTCAGAGTGCTGGGTGCTCAGTACTCAGGGTGCTCGGTGCTCAGTACTCAGGGTGCTCAGTGCTCAGTACTCAGCGTGCTGGGTGCTCAGTGCTCAGGGTTCTCGGTGCTCAGTACTCAGGGTGCTCAGTGCTCAGTACTCAGCGTGCTGGGTGCTCAGTGCTCAGGGTGCTGGGTGCTCAGTACTCAGGGTGCTGGGTGCTCAGTGCTCAGGGTGCTCAGTGCTCAGTGCTCAGGGTGCTCGGTGCTCAGTACTCAGGGTGCTGGGTGCTCAGTGCTCGGTGTGCTCGGTGCTCAGTACGTTGGGTGCTCAGTACTCAGGTTGCTGGGTGCTCAGTGCTCAGGGTGATCGGTGCTCAGTACTCAGGGTGCTCAGTACTCAGGGTGCTGGGTGCTCAGGGCTCGGGGTGCTGGGAGCTCAGTGCTCGGTGTGCTGGGTGCTCAGTGCGCGGGGTGCTGGTTGCTGAGTGCTCGGTGTGCTGGGTGCTCAGTGCTCAGGGTGCTGGGTGCTCAGTGCTCGGGGTGCTGGGTGCTCGGTGCTCAGTTTGCTGGGTGCTCAGTACTCGGGGTGCTGGGTGCTCAGTACTCAGGGTGCTGGGTGCTCATTGCTCGGGGTGCTCGGTGCTCAGTACTCAGGGTTCTGTGTGCTCAGTGCTCAGGGTGCTCGGTGCTCAGTACTCAGGGTGCTCAGTACTCAGGGGGCTGGGTGCTCAGTGCTCGGGGTGCTGGGTGCTCAGTGCTCCGGGTGCTGGGTGTTCAGTGCTCGGGGTGCTGGGTGCTCAGTGCTCAGGTTGCTGGGTGCTCAGTGCTCGGGGTGCTCGGTGCTCAGTACTCAGGGTTCTGTGTGCTCAGTGCTCAGGGTGCTCGGTGCTCAGTACTCAGGGTGCTGGGTGCTCAGTGCTCGGTGTGCTCGGTGCTCAGTACGTTGGGTGCTCAGTACTCAGGGTGCTGGGTGCTCAGTGCTCAGGGTGATCGGTGCTCAGTACTCAGCGTGCTCAGTACTCAGGGTGCTGGGTGCTCAGGGCTCGGGGTGCTGGGAGCTCAGTACTCAGGGTGCTGTGTGCTCAGTGCTCGGGGTGCTGGGTGCTCAGTACTCAGGGTGCTCGCTGCTCAGTACTCAGGGTGCTGGGTGCTCAGTGCTGAGGGTGCTGGGTGCTCAGTACTCAGGGTGCTGGGTGCTCAGTGCTCGGGTTGCTCAGTACTCAGGGTGCTGGGTGCTCAGTACTCAGGGTGCTGGGTGCTCAGTGTTCGGGGTGCTGGGTGCTCAGTGCTCAGGGTCCTGGGTGCTCAGTACTCAGGGTGCTGGGTGCTCAGTACTCAGGGTGCTCAGTGGTCGGGGAGCTCGGTGCTCAGTACTCAGGGTGCTGGGTGCTCAGTGCTCAGTGCTCGGGGTCCTGGGGGCTCAGCGCTCTGGGTGCTTAGTGCACAGTACTCAGGGTGCTGGGTGCTCAGTATTCAGGGTGCTCAGTGCTCGGGGTGCTGGGTGCTCAGTACTCAGGGTGCTGGGTGCTCAGTAGTCAGGGTGCTGGGTGCTCATTCTCGGGATGCTAGGTGCTCCGTGCTCGGGTTGCTGGGTGCTCAGTACTCGGGGTGCTGGGTGCTCAGTGCTCAGCATGCTGGGTGCTCAGTACTCAGGGTGCTCGGTTCTCAGTACTCAGGGTGCTGGGTGCTCATTCTCGAGGTGCTGGGTGCTCAGTGCTCGGGGTGCTGGGTGCTCAGTGCTCAGGGTCCTCGGTGCTCAGTACTCAGGGTGCTCAGTACTCAGCGTGCTTTGTGCTCAGTGTTCAGGGTTCTGGATGCTCAGTACTCAGGGTGCTCAGTATTCATTACTCAGGGTGCTGGGTGCTCAGTGCTTGGGCTGCTGGGTGCTCAGTGCTCAGGGTGCTGGGTGCTCAGTGCTCAGGGTGCTGGGTGCTCAGTACTCGGGGTGCTTGGTGCTCAGTACTCAGGGTGCTGGGTGCTCAGTTCTCAGGGTCCTCGGTGCTCAGTACTCAGGGTGCTCAGTACTCAGCGTGCTTTGTGCTCCGTGCTCAGAGTGCTGGGTGCTCAGTACTCAGGGTGCTCGGTGCTCAGTACTCAGGGTGCTCAGTGCTCAGTACTCAGCGTGCTGGGTGCTCAGTGCTCAGGGTGCTCGGTGCTCAGTACTCAGGGTGCTCAGTGCTCAGTACTCAGCGTGCTGGGTGCTCAGTGCTCAGGGTGCTGGGTGCTCAGTACTCAGGGTGCTGGGTGCTCAGTGCTCAGGGTGCTCAGTGCTCAGTACTAAGGGTGCTCGGTGCTCAGTGCTCAGGGTGCTCAGTGCTCAGTACTCAGGGTGCTCAGTGCTCTGGGTGCTGGGTGCTCAGTGCTCGGGGTGCTGGGTGCTCAGTGCTCAGGGTGCTGGGTGCTCAGTACTCAGGGTGCTCAGTGCTCAGGGTGCTGGGTGCTCAGTGCTCGGGGTGCTGGGTACTCAGTGCTCAGTACACAGGGTGCTGAGTGCTCAGTGCTCGGGGTGCTGGGTGCTCAGTGCTCAGTACTCAGCGTGCTGGGTGCTCAGTGCTCGGGGTGCTGGATGCTCAGTACTCAGGGTGCTGGGTGCTCAGTGCTCAGGGTGCTGGGTGCTCAGTACTCAGGGTGCTGGGTGCTCAGTGCTCAGGGTGCTTTGTGCACAGTGCTCGGGGTGCTGGGTGCTCAGTGCTCAGAATGCTCGGTGCTTAGTACACATGGTGCTCGGTGCTCGGGGTGCTGGGTGCTCAGTGCTCGGGGTGCTGGGTGCTGAGTGCTCAGTGTGCTGGGTGCTCAGTGCTCGGGGTGCTGGGTGCTCAGTGCTCGGGGTGCTGGGTGCTCAGTACTCGGGGTGCTTGGTGCTCAGTACTCAGGGTGCTGGGTGCTCAGTGCTCAGGGTGCTGGGTGCTCAGTACTCAGGGTGCTGGGTGCTCGGTGCTCAGTACGCTGGGTGCTCAGTACTCAGGGTGCTGGGTGCTCAGTACTCAGGGTGCTCGGTGCTCAGTACTCAGGGTGCTGGGTGCTCAGTGCTCAGGGTGCTGGGTGCTCATTAATCAGGGTGCTCGGTGCTCAGTACTCAGGGTGCTCAGTGCTTGGGTTGCTGGGTACTCAGTACTCAGGGTGCTGGGTGCTCAGTGCTCAGTGCTCGGGGTCCTGGGTGCTCAGCGCTCTGGGTGCTTAGTGCACAGTACTCAGGGTGCTGGGTGCTCAGTATTCAGGGTGCTCAGTGCTCGGGGTGCTGGGTGCTCAGTACTCAGGGTGCTGGGTGCTCAGTAGTCAGGGTGCTGGGTGCTCATTCTCGGGATGCTAGGTGCTCCGTGCTCGGGTTGCTGGGTGCTCAGTACTCGGGGTGCTGGGTGCTCAGTGCTCAGCATGCTGGGTGCTCAGTACTCAGGGTGCTCGGTTCTCAGTACTCAGGGTGCTGGGTGCTCATTCTCGAGGTGCTGGGTGCTCAGTGCTCGGGGTGCTGGGTGCTCAGTGCTCAGGGTCCTCGGTGCTCAGTACTCAGGGTGCTCAGTACTCAGCGTGCTTTGTGCTCAGTGTTCAGGGTTCTGGATGCTCAGTACTCAGGGTGCTCAGTATTCATTACTCAGGGTGCTGGGTGCTCAGTGCTTGGGCTGCTGGGTGCTCAGTGCTCAGGGTGCTGGGTGCTCAGTGCTCAGGGTGCTGGGTGCTCAGTACTCGGGGTGCTTGGTGCTCAGTACTCAGGGTGCTGGGTGCTCAGTTCTCAGGGTCCTCGGTGCTCAGTACTCAGGGTGCTCAGTACTCAGCGTGCTTTGTGCTCCGTGCTCAGAGTGCTGGGTGCTCAGTACTCAGGGTGCTCGGTGCTCAGTACTCAGGGTGCTCAGTGCTCAGTACTCAGCGTGCTGGGTGCTCAGTGCTCAGGGTGCTCGGTGCTCAGTACTCAGGGTGCTCAGTGCTCAGTACTCAGCGTGCTGGGTGCTCAGTGCTCAGGGTGCTGGGTGCTCAGTACTCAGGGTGCTGGGTGCTCAGTGCTCAGGGTGCTCAGTGCTCAGTACTAAGGGTGCTCGGTGCTCAGTGCTCAGGGTGCTCAGTGCTCAGTACTCAGGGTGCTCAGTGCTCTGGGTGCTGGGTGCTCAGTGCTCGGGGTGCTGGGTGCTCAGTGCTCAGGTTGCTGGGTGCTCAGTACTCAGGGTGCTCAGTGCTCAGGGTGCTGGGTGCTCAGTGCTCGGGGTGCTGGGTACTCAGTGCTCAGTACACAGGGTGCTGAGTGCTCAGTGCTCGGGGTGCTGGGTGCTCAGTGCTCAGTACTCAGCGTGCTGGGTGCTCAGTGCTCGGGGTGCTGGATGCTCAGTACTCAGGGTGCTGGGTGCTCAGTGCTCAGGGTGCTGGGTGCTCAGTACTCAGGGTGCTGGGTGCTCAGTGCTCAGGGTGCTTTGTGCACAGTGCTCGGGGTGCTGGGTGCTCAGTGCTCAGAATGCTCGGTGCTTAGTACACATGGTGCTCGGTGCTCGGGGTGCTGGGTGCTCAGTGCTCGGGGTGCTGGGTGCTGAGTGCTCAGTGTGCTGGGTGCTCAGTGCTCGGGGTGCTGGGTGCTCAGTGCTCGGGGTGCTGGGTGCTCAGTACTCGGGGTGCTTGGTGCTCAGTACTCAGGGTGCTGGGTGCTCAGTGCTCAGGGTGCTGGGTGCTCAGTACTCAGGGTGCTGGGTGCTCGGTGCTCAGTACGCTGGGTGCTCAGTACTCAGGGTGCTGGGTGCTCAGTACTCAGTGTGCTCGGTGCTCAGTACTCAGGGTGCTGGGTGCTCAGTGCTCGGGGTGCTGGGTGCTCATTAATCAGGGTGCTCGGTGCTCAGTACTCAGGGTGCTCAGTGCTTGGGTTGCTAGGTACTCAGTACTCAGGGTGCTCAGTGCTTGGGGTGCTGGGTGCTCAGTACTCAGTGCTCGGGGTCCTGGGTGCTCAGCGCTCTCGGTGCTTAGTGCACAGTACTCAGGGTGCTGGGGGCTGAGGATTCAGGGTGCTCAGTGCTCGGGGTGCTGGGTGCTCAGTACTCAGAGTGCTGGGTGCTCAGTAGTCAGGGTGCTGGGTGCTCATTCTCGGGGTGCAGGGTGCTCAGTGCTCGGGGTGCTGGGTGCTCAGTACTCGGGGTGCTGGGTGCTCATTGCTCAGCATGCTGGGTGCTCAGTACTCAGGGTGCTCGGTTCTCAGTTCTCAGGGTGCTGGGTGCTCATTCTCGGGGTGCTGGGTGCTCAGTGCTCGGGGTGCTGGGTGCTCAGTGCTCAGGGTCCTCGGTGCTCAGTACTCAGGGTGCTCAGTACTCAGCGTGCTTTGAGCTCAGTGCTCAGGGTGCTGGGTGCTGAGTACTCAGGGTGCTGGGTGTTCAGTACTCACGGTTCTGGGTGCTCAGTGCTCGGGGTGCTCGCTGCTCAGTACTCTTGGTGCTGGGTGCTCAGTGCTCGGGGTGCTTGGTGCTCAGTACTCAGGGTGCTGGGTGCTCAGTTCTCAGGGTGCTGGGTGCTCAGTACTCAGGGTGCTCAGTACTCAGTACTCAGGGTGCTGGGTGCTCAGTTCTTGGGGTGCTGGGTGCTCAGTGCTCAGGGTGCTGGGTGCTCAGTGCTCAGGGTGCTGGGTGCTCAGTACTCGGGGTGCTCGGTGCTCAGTACTCAGGGTGCTGGGTGCTCAGTGCTCAGGGTCCTCGGTGCTCAGTACTCAGGGTGCTGGGTGCTCAGTGCTCGGGGTGCTGGATGCTCAGTACTCAGGGTGCTGGGTGCTCAGTGCTCAGGGTGCTGGGTGCTCAGTACTGAGGGTGCTGGGTGCTCAGTGCTCAGGGTGCTGGGTGCTCAGTGCTCGGGGTGCTGGGTGCTCAGTGCTCAGAATGCTCGGTGCTTAGTACTCATGGTGCTCGGTGCTCGGGGTGCTGGGTGCTCCGTGCTCGGGGTGCTGGGTGCTCGGTGCTCAGGTTGCTGGGTGCTCAGTACTCGGGGTGCTGGGTGCTCAGTACTCAGGGTGCTGGGTGCTCATTGCTCGGGGTGCTGGGTGCTCAGTGCTCCGGGTGCTGGGTGCTCAGTGCTCGGGGTGCTGTGTGCTCAGTGCTCAGGGTGCTGGGTGCTCAGTGCTCGGGGTGCTCGGTGCTCAGTACTCAGGGTTCTGTGTGCTCAGTGCTCAGGGTGCTCGGTGCTCAGTACTCAGGGTGCTGGGTGCTCAGTGCTCGGTGTGCTCGGTGCTCAGTACGTTGGGTGCTCAGTACTCAGGGTGCTGGGTGCTCAGTGCTCAGGGTGATCGGTGCTCAGTACTCAGGGTGCTCAGTACTCAGGGTGCTGGGTGCTCAGGGCTCGGGGTGCTGGGAGCTCAGTACTCAGGGTGCTGGGTGCTCAGTGCTCGGGGTGCTGAGTGCTGAGCGCTCAGGGTGCTGGGTGCTCAGTACTCGGGGTGCTCGGTGCTCAGTACTCAGGGTGCTGGGTGCTCAGTACTCAGGGTGCTGGGTGCTCAGTACTCAGGGTGCTCGCTGCTCAGTACTCAGGGTGCTGGGTGCTCAGTGCTCAGGGTGCTGGGTGCTCAGTACTCAGGGTGCTGGGTGCTCAGTGCTCAGGGAGATCGGTGCTCAGTCCTCAGGGTGCTCAGTACTCAGGGTGCTGTGTGCTCAGTGCTCGGGTTGCTCAGTACTCAGGGTGCTGGGTGCTCAGTACTCAGGGTGCTCGGTGCTCAGTACTCAGGGTGCTGGGTGCTCAGTGCTCGGGGTGCTGGCTGCTCATTAATCAGGGTGCTCGGTGCTCAGTACTCAGGGTGCTCAGTGCTTGGGGTGCTGGGTACTCAGTACTCAGGGTGCTCAGTGCTTGGGGTGCTGGGTGCTCAGTACTCAGTGCTAGGGGTCCTGGGTGCTCAGCGCTCTGGGTGCTTAGTGCACAGTACTCAGGGTGCTGGGTGCTCAGTATTCAGGGTGCTCAGTGCTCGGGGTGCTGGGTGCTCAGTACTCAGGGTGCTGGGTGCTCAGTAGTCAGGGTGCTGGGTGCTCATTCTCGGGGTGCTGGGTGCTCAGTGCTCGGGGTGCTGGGTGCTCAGTACTCGGGGTGCTGGGTGCTCAGTGCTCAGCATGCTGGGTGCTCAGTACTCAGGGTGCTCGGTTCTCAGTACTCAGGGTGCTGGGTGCTCATTCTCGGGGTGCTGGGTGCTCAGTGCTCGGGGTGCTGGGTGCTCAGTGCTCAGGGTCCTCGGTGCTCAGTACTCAGGGTGCTCAGTACTCAGCGTGCTTTGTGCTCAGTGCTCAGGATTCTGGGTGCTGAGTACTCAGGGTGCTGGGTGCTCAGTACTTACGGTGCTGGGTGCTCAGTACTCGGGGTGCTCGGTGCTCATTACTCAGGGTGCTGGGTGCTCAGTGCTCGGGGTGCTTGGTGCTCAGTACTCAGGGTGCTGGGTGCTCAGTGCTCAGGGTGCTGGGTGCTCAGTACTCAGGGTGCTCAGTACTCAGTACTCAGGGTGCTGGGTGCTCAGTGCTTGGGGTGCTGGGTGCTCAGTGCTCAGGGTGCTGGGTGCTCAGTGCTCAGGGTGCTGGGTGCTCAGTACTCGGGGTGCTCGGTGCTCAGTACTCAGCGTGCTGGGTGCTCAGTGCTCAGGGTCCTTGGTGCTCAGTACTCAGGGTGCTGGCTGCTCAGTGCTCGGGGTGCTGGATGCTCAGTACTCAGGGTGCTGGGTGCTCAGTGCTCAGGGTGCTGGGTGCTCAGTACTGAGGGTGCTGGGTGCTCAGTGCTCAGGGTGCTGGGTGCTCAGTGCTCGGGGTGCTGGGTGCTCAGTGCACAGAATGCTGGGTGCTTAGTACTCATGGTGCTCGGTGCTCAGGGTGCTGGGTGCTCAGTGCTCGGTGTGCTGGGTGCTCAGTGCTCGGGGTGCTGGGTGCTGAGTGCTCGGTGTGCTGGGTGCTCAGTGCTCGGGGTGCTGGGTGCTCCGTGCTCGGGGTGCTGGGTGCTCGGTGCTCAGGTTGCTGGGTGCTCAGTACTCGGGGTGCTGGGTGCTCAGTACTCAGGGTGCTGGGTGCTCATTGCTCGGGGTGCTGGGTGCTCAGTGCTCCGGGTGCTGGGTGCTCAGTGCTCGGGGTGCTGTGTGCTCAGTGCTCAGGGTGCTGGGTGCTCAGTGTTCGGGGTGCTCGGTGCTCAGTACTCAGGGTTCTGTGTGCTCAGTGCTCAGGGTGCTCGGTGCTCAGTACTCAGGGTGCTGGGTGCTCAGTGCTCGGTGTGCTCGGTGCTCAGTACGTTGGGTGCTCAGTACTCAGGGTGCTGGGTGCTCAGTGCTCAGGGTGATCGGTGCTCAGTATTCAGGGTGCTCAGTACTCAGGGTGCTGGGTGCTCAGGGCTCGGGGTGCTGGGAGCTCAGTTCTCAGGGTGCTGGGTGCTCAGTGCTCGGGGTGCTGAGTGCTGAGTGCTCAGGGTGCTGGGTGCTCAGTACTCGGGGTGCCCGGTGCTCAGTACTCAGGGTGCTGGGTGCTCAGTACTCAGGGTGCTGGGTGCTCAGTACTCAGGGTGCTCGCTGCTCAGTACTCAGGGTGCTGGGTGCTCAGTGCTCAGGGTGCTGGGTGCTCAGTACTCAGGGTGCTGGGTGCTCAGTGCTCAGGGAGATCGGTGCTCAGTCCTCAGGGTGCTCAGTACTCAGGGTGCTGGGTGCTCAGTGCTCGGGTTGCTCAGTACTCAGGGTGCTGGGTGCTCAGTACTCAGGGGGCTGGGTGCTCAGTGATCGGGGTGCTGGGTGCTCAGTGCTCAGGGTGCTGGGTGCTCAGTACTCAGGGTGCTGGGTGCTCAGTACTCAGGGTGCTCAGTGCTCGGGGAGCTCGGTGCTCAGTACTCAGGGTGCTGGGTGCTCAGTACTCAGTGCTCGGGGTCCTGGGTGCTCAGCGCTCTGGGTGCTTAGTGCACAGTACTCAGGGTGCTGGGTGCTCAGTATTCAGGGTGCTCAGTGCTCAGGGTGCTGGGTGCTCAGTACTCAGGGTGCTGGGTGCTCAGTACTCCGGGTGCTGGGTGCTCATTCTCGGGGTGCTGGGTGCTCAGTGCTCAGGGTGCTGGGTGCTCAGTACTCGGGGTTCTGGGTGCTCAGTGCTCAGCATGCTGGATGCTCAGTACTCAGGGTGCTCGGTTCTCAGTACTCAGGGTGCTGTGTGCTCATTCTCGGGGTGCTGGGTGCTCAGTGCTCGGGGTGCTGGGTGCTCCGAGCTCAGGGTCCTCGGTGCTCAGTACTCAGGGTGCTCAGTACTCAGCGTCCTTTGTGCTCAGTGCTCAGGTTGCTGGGTGCTCAGTACTCAGGGTGCTGGGTGCTCAGTACTCACGGTGCTGGGTGCTCAGTACTCGGGGTGCTCGGTGCTCATTACTCAGGGTGCTGGGTGCTCAGTGCCCTGGGTGCTCGCTGCTCAGTACTCTTGGTGCTGGGTTCTCAGTGCTCAGGGTGCTGGGTGATCAGTACTCAGGGTGCTCAGTACTCAGTACTCAGGGTGCTGGGTGCTCAGTGCTTGGGGTGCTGGGTGCTCAGTGCTCAGGGTGCTGGGTGCTCAGTGCTCGGGGTGCTGGCTGTTCAGTACTCGGGGTGCTCGGTGCTCAGTACTCAGGGTGCTGGGTGCTCAGTACTCAGGGTGCTGGGTGCTCAGTACTCAGGGTGCTGGGTGCTCAGTACTCAGGGTGCTGGGTGCTCAGTACTCAGGGTGCTGGGTGCTCAGTGCTCAGGGTCCTGTGTGCTCAGTACTCAGGGTGCTGGGTGCTCAATACTAAGGGTGCTGGGTGCTCAGTGCTCAGGGTGCTGGGTGCTCAGTGCTCAGGGTGCTCGGTGCTCAGTACTCAGGGTGCTGGGTGCTCAGTGCTCGGGGTGCTGGGTGCTCAGTGCTCAGGGTCCTGGGTGCTCAGTACTCGGGGTGCTCGGTGCTCAGTACTCAGGGTGCTGGGTGCTCAGTGCTCAGGGTCCTCTGTGCTCAGTACTCAGGGTGCTCAGTACTCAGCGTGCTTTGTGCTCAGTGCTCAGAGTGCTGGGTGCTCAGTACTCAGGGTGCTCAGTGCTCAGTACTCAGCGTGCTGTGTGCTCAGTGCTCAGGGTGCTCGGTGCTCAGTACTCAGGGTGCTCAGTGCTCAGTACTCAGGGTGCTGGGTGCTCAGTACTCAGGGTGCTGGGTGCTTAGTACTCAGGGTGCTCGGTCCTCAGTGCTCCAGGTGCTGGGTGCTCAGTACTCAGGGTGCTGGGTGCTCAGTGCTCAGGGTGCTCAGTGCTCAGTACTCAGGGTGCTCGGTGCTCAGTGCTCAGGGTGCTCAGTGCTCAGTACTCAGGGTGCTCAGTGCTCTGGGTGCTGGGTGCTCACTGCTCGGGTGCTGGGTGCTCAGTGCTCAGGGTGCTGGGTGCTCAGTACTCAGGGTGCACAGTGCTCAGGGTGCTGGGTGCTGAGTGCTCGGGGTGCTGGGTACCCAGTGCTCAGTACACAGGGTGCTGAGTGCTCAGTGCTCGGGGTGCTGGGTGCTCAGTGCTCAGTACTCAGGGTGCTGGGTGCTCAGTGCTCAGGGTGCTGGGTGCTCAGTACTCAGGGTGCTGGGTGCTCATTGCTCAGCCTGCTGGGTGCTCAGTACTCAGGGTGCTGGGTCCTCAGTGCTCAGGGTGCTGGGTGCTCAGTGCTCGGGGTGCTCAGTACTCAGGGTGCTGTGTGTTCAGTGCTCAGGGTACTGGGTGCTCAGTACTCAGGGTGCTCGGTGCTTAGTACTCAGGGTGCTGGGTGCTCAGTACTCCGGGTGCTGGGTGCACAGTGCTCGGGGTGCTGGGTGCTCAGTGCTCAGGGTGCTGGGTGCTCAGGGCTCGGGGTGCTCGGTGCTCAGTACTCAGGGTTCTGTGTGCTCAGTGCTCAGGGTGCTCGGTGCTCAGTACTCAGGGTGCTGGGTGCTCAGTGCTCCGTGTGCTCGGTGCTCAGTACGTTGGGTGCTCAGTACTCAGGTTGCTGGGTGCTCAGCGCTCAGGGTGATCGGTGCTCAGTACTCAGGGTGCTCAGTATTCAGGGTGCTGGGTGCTCAGGGATCGGGGTGCTGGGAGCTCAGTACTCAGTGTGCTGTGTGCTCAGTGCTCGGGGTGCTGAGTGCTGAGTGCTCAGGGTTCTGGGTGCTCAGTACTCGGGGTGCTCGGTGCTCAGTACTCAGGATGCTGGGTGCTCAGTACTCAGGGTGCTGGGTGCTCAGTACTCAGGGTGCTCGCTGCTCAGTACTCAGGGTGCTGGGTGCTCAGTGCTCAGGGTGCTGGGTGCTCAGTGCTCAGGGAGATCGGTGCTCAGTCCTCAGGGTGCTCAGTACTCAGGGTGCTGGGTGCTCAGTGCTCGGGTTGCTCAGTACTCAGGGTGCTGGGTGCTCAGTACTCAGGGTGCTGGGTGCTCAGTGCTCAGGGTGCTCAGTGCTCGGGGAGCTCGGTGCTCAGTACTCAGGGTGCTGGGTGCTCAGTACTCAGTGCTCGGGGTCCTGGGTGCTCAGCGCTCTGGGTGCTTAGTGCACAGTACTCAGGGTGCTGGGTGCTCAGTATTCAGGGTGCTCAGTGCTCGGAGTGCTGGGTGCTCAGTACTCAGGGTGCTGGGTGCTCAGTACTCAGGGTGCTGGGTGCTCATTCTCGGGGTGCTGGGTGCTCAGTGCTCAGGTTGCTGGGTGCTCAGTACTCGGGGTGCTGGGTGCTCAGTGCTCAGCATGCTGGATGCTCAGTACTCAGGGTGCTCGGTTCTCAGTACTCAGGGTGCTGGGTGCTCAGTGCTCGGTGTGCTGTGTTCTCAGTGCTCGGGGTGCTGGGTGCTGAGTGCTCGGTGTGCTGGGTGCTCAGTGCTCGGGGTGCTGGGTGCTCCGTGCTCGGGGTGCTGGGTGCTCGGTGCTCAGGTTGCTGGGTGCTCAGTACTCGGGGTGCTGGGTGCTCAGTACTCAGGGTGCTGGGTGCTCATTGCTCGGGGTGCTGGGTGCTCAGTGCTCCGGGTGCTGGGTGCTCAGTGCTCGGGGTGCTGTGTGCCCAGTGCTCAGGGTGCTGGGTGCTCAGTGCTCGGGGTGCTCGGTGCTCAGTACTCAGGGTTCTGTGTGCTCAGTGCTCAGGGTGCTCGGTGCTCAGTACTCAGGGTGCTGGGTGCTCAGTGCTCGGTGTGCTCGGTGCTCAGTACGTTGGGTGCTCAGTACTCAGGGTGCTTGGTGCTCAGTGCTCAGGGTGATCGGTGCTCAGTACTCAGGGTGCTCAGTACTCAGGGTGCTGGGTGCTCAGGGCTCGGGGTGCTGGGAGCTCAGTACTCAGGGTGCTGGGTGCTCAGTGCTCGGGGTGCTGAGTGCTGAGTGCTCAGGGTGCTGGGTGCTCAGTACTCGGGGTGCTCGGTGCTCAGTACTCAGGGTGCTGGGTGCTCAGTACTCAGGGTGCTGGGTGCTCAGTACTCAGGGTGCTGGGTGCTCAGTGCTCAGGGTGCTGGGTGCTCAGTACTCAGGGTGCTGGGTGCTCAGTGCTCAGGGAGATCGGTGCTCAGTCCTCAGGGTGCTCAGTACTCAGGGTGCTGTGTGCTCAGTGCTCGGGTTGCTCAGTACTCAGGGTGCTGCGTGCTCAGTACTCAGGGTGCTCGGTGCTCAGTACTCAGGGTGCTGGGTGCTCAGTGCTCGGGGTGCTGGCTGCTCATTAATCAGGGTGCTCGGTGCTCAGTACTCAGGGTGCTCAGTGCTTGGGGTGCTGGGTACTCAGTACTCAGGGTGCTCAGTGCTTGGGGTGCTGGGTGCTCAGTACTCAGTGCTAGGGGTCCTGGGTGCTCAGCGCTCTGGGTGCTTAGTGCACAGTACTCAGGGTGCTGGGTGCTCAGTATTCAGGGTGCTCAGTGCTCGGGGTGCTGGGTGCTCAGTACTCAGGGTGCTGGGTGCTCAGTAGTCAGGGTGCTGGGTGCTCATTCTCGGGGTGCTGGGTGCTCAGTGCTCGGGGTGCTGGGTGCTCAGTACTCGGTGTGCTGGGTGCTCAGTGCTCAGCATGCTGGGTGCTCAGTACTCAGGGTGCTCGGTTCTCAGTACTCAGGGTGCTGGGTGCTCATTCTCGGGGTGCTGGGAGCTCAGTGCTCGGGGTGCTGGGTGCTCAGTGCTCAGGGTCCTCGGTGCTCAGTACTCAGGGTGCTCAGTACTCAGCGTGCTTTGTGCTCAGTGCTCAGGATTCTGGGTGCTGAGTACTCAGGGTGCTGGGTGCTCAGTACTTACGGTGCTGGGTGCTCAGTACTCGGGGTCCTCGGTGCTCATTACTCAGGGTGCTGGGTGCTCAGTGCTCAGGTTGCTGGGTGCTCAGTACTCAGGGTGCTCAGTACTCAGTACTCAGGGTGCTGGGTGCTCAGTGCTTGGGGTGCTGGGTGCTCAGTGCTCAGGGTTCTGGGTGCTCAGTGCTCAGGGTGCTGGGTGCTCAGTACTCGGGGTGCTCGGTGCTCAGTACTCAGGGTGCTGGGTGCTCAGTGCTCAGGGTCCTCGGTGCTCAGTACTCAGGGTGCTGGGTGCTCAGTGCTCGGGGTGATCGGTGCTCAGTACTCAGGGTGCTCAGTACTCAGGGTGCTGGGTGCTCAGGGCTCGGGGTGCTGGGAGCTCATTACTCAGGGTGCTGGGTGCTCAGTGCTCGGGGTGCTGAGTGCTGAGTGCTCAGGGTGCTGGGTGCTCAGTACTCAGGGTGCTCGGTGCTCAGTACTCAGGGTGCTGGGTGCTCAGTACTCAGGGTGCTGGGTGCTCAGTACTCAGGGTGCTCGCTGCTCAGTACTCTGGGTGCTGGGTGCTCAGTGCTCAGGGTGCTGGGTGCTCAGTACTCAGGGTGCTGGGTGCTCAGTGCTCAGGGAGATCAGTGCTCAGTCCTCAGGGTGCTCAGTACTCAGGGTGCTGGGTGCTCAGTGCTCGGGTTGCTCAGTACTCAGGGTGCTGGGTGCTCAGTACTCAGGGGGCTGGGTGCTCAGTGCTCGGGGTGCTGGGTGCTCAGTGCTCAGGGTGCTGGGTGCTCAGTACTCAGGGTGCTGGGTGCTCAGTACTCAGGGTGCTCAGTGCTCGGGGAGCTCGGTGCTCAGTACTCAGGGTGCTGGGTGCTCAGTACTCAGTGCTCGGGGTCCTGGGTGCTCAGCGCTCTGGGTGCTTAGTGCACAGTACTCAGGGTGCTGGGTGCGCAGTATTCAGGGTGCTCAGTGCGCGGGGTGCTGGATGCTCAGTACTCAGGGTGCTGGGTGCTCAGTACTCAGGGTGCTGGGTGCTTAGTACTCAGGGTGCTCGGTCCTCAGTGCTCCGGGTGCTGGGTGCTCAGTACTCAGGGTGCTGGGTGCTCAGTACTCCGGGTGCTGGGTGCTCATTCTCGGGGTTCTGGGTGCTCAGTGCTCAGCATGCTGGATGCTCAGTACTCAGGGTGCACGGTTCTCAGTACTCAGGGTGCTGTGTGCTCATTCTCGGGGTGCTGGGTGCTCAGAGCTCAGGGTCCTCGGTGCTCAGTACTCAGGGTGCTCAGTACTCAGCGTCCTTTGTGCTCAGTGCTCAGGGTGCTGGGTGCTCAGTACTCAGGGTGCTGGGTGCTCAGTACTCACGGTGCTGGGTGCTCAGTACTCGGGGTGCTCGGTGCTCATTACTCAGGGTGCTGGGTGCTCAGTGCTCTGGGTGCTCGCTGCTCAGTACTCTTGGTGCTGGGTTCTCAGTGCTCAGGGTGCTGGGTGCTCAGTACTCAGGGTGCTCAGTACTCAGTACTCAGGGTGCTGGGTGCTCAGTGCTTGGGGTGCTGGGTGCTCAGTGCTCAGGGTGCTGTGTGCTCAGTGCTCGGGGTGCTGGGTGTTCAGTACTCGGGGTGCTCGGTGCTCAGTACTCAGGGTGCTGGGTGCTCAGTACTCAGGGTGCTGGGTGCTCAGTACTCAGGGTGCTGGGTGCTCAGTACTCAGGGTGCTGGGTGCTCAGTGCTCAGGGTGCTGGGTGCTCAGTGCTCAGGGTGCTCGGTGCTCAGTACTCAGGGTGCTGGGTGCTCAGTGCTCAGAGTCCTCTGTGCTCAGTACTCAGGGTGCTCAGTACTCAGCGTGCTTTGTGCTCAGTGCTCAGAGTGCTGGGTGCTCAGTACTCAGGGTGCTCAGTGCTCAGTACTCAGCGTGCTGTGTGCTCAGTGCTCAGGGTGCACGGTGCTCAGTACTCAGGGTGCTCAGTGCTCAGTACTCAGGGTGCTGGGTGCTCAGTACTCAGGGTGCTGGGTGCTTAGTACTCAGGGTGCTCGGTCCTCAGTGCTCCGGGTGCTGGGTGCTCAGTACTCAGGGTGCTGGGTGCTCAGTGCTCAGGGTGCTCAGTGCTCAGTACTCAGGGTGCTCGGTGCTCAGTGCTCAGGGTGCTCATTGCTCAATACTCAGGGTGCTCAGTGCTCTGGGTGCTGGGTGCTCACTGCTCGGGTGCTGGGTGCTCAGTGCTCAGGGTGCTGGGTGCTCAGTACTCAGGGTGCACAGTGCTCAGGGTGCTGGGTGCTGAGTGCTCGGGGTGCTGGGTACCCAGTGCTCAGTACACAGGGTGCTGAGTGCTCAGTGCTCGGGGTGCTGGGTGCTCAGTGCTCAGTACTCCGGGTGCTGGGTGCTCAGTGCTCAGGGTGCTGGGTGCTCAGTACTCAGGGTGCTGGGTGCTCAGTGCTCAGGCTGCTGGGTGCTCAGTACTCAGGGTGCTGGGTCCTCAGTGCTCAGGGTGCTGGGTGCTCAGTGCACGGGGTGCTCAGTACTCAGGGTGCTGTGTGTTCAGTGCTCAGGGTACTGGGTGCTCAGTACTCAGGGTGCTCGGTGCTTAGTACTCAGGGTGCTGGGTGCTCAGTACTCCGGGTGCTGGGTGCTCAGTGCTCGGGGTGCTGGGTGCTCAGTGCTCAGGGTGCTGGGTGCTCATGGCTCGGGGTGCTCGGTGCTCAGTACTCAGGGTTCTGTGTGCTCAGTGCTCAGGGTGCTCGGTGCTCAGTACTCAGGGTGCTGGGTGCTCAGTGCTCGGTGTGCTCGGTGCTCAGTACGTTGGGTGCTCAGTACTCAGGTTGCTGGGTGCTCAGCGCTCAGGGTGATCGGTGCTCAGTACTCAGGGTGCTCAGTACTCAGGGTGCTGGGTGCTCAGGGCTCGGGGTGCTGGGAGCTCAGTACTCAGTGTGCTGTGTGCTCAGTGCTCGGGGTGCTGAGTGCTGAGTGCTCAGGGTTCTGGGTGCTCAGTACTCGGCGTGCTCGGTGCTCAGTACTCAGGATGCTGGGTGCTCAGTACTCAGGGTGCTGGGTGCTCAGTACTCAGGGTGCTCGCTGCTCAGTACTCAGGGTGCTGGGTGCTCAGTGCTCAGGGTGCTGGGTGCTCAGTGCTCAGGGAGATCGGTGCTCAGTCCTCAGGGTGCTCAGTACTCAGGGTGCTGGGTGCTCAGTGCTCGGGTTGCTCAGTACTCAGGGTGCTGGGTGCTCAGTACTCAGGGTGCTGGGTGCTCAGTGCTCGGGGTGCTGGGTGCTCAGTGCTCAGGGTGCTGGGTGCTCAGTACTCAGGGTGCTGGGTGCTCAGTACTCAGGGTGCTCAGTGCTCGGGGAGCTCCGTGCTCAGTACTCAGGGTGCTGGGTGCTCAGTACTCAGTGCTCGGGGTCCTGGGTGCTCAGCGCTCTGGGTGCTTAGTGCACAGTACTCAGGGTGCTGGGTGCTCAGTATTCAGGGTGCTCAGTGCTCGGAGTGCTGGGTGCTCAGTACACAGGGTGCTGGGTGCTCAGTACTCAGGGTGCTGGGTGCTCATTCTCGGGGTGCTGGGTGCTCAGTGCTCAGGGTGCTGGGTGCTCAGTACTCGGGGTGCTGGGTGCTCAGTGCTCAGCATGCTGGATGCTCAGTACTCAGGGTGCTCGGTTCTCAGTACTCAGGGTGCTGGGTGCTCATTCTCGGGATGCTGGGTGTTCAGTGCTCGGGGTGCTGGGTGCTCAGTGCTCAGGGTCCTCGGTGCTCAGTACTCAGGGTGCTCAGTACTCTGCGAGCTTTGTGCTCAGTGCTCAGGGTGCTGCGTGCTCAGTACTCAGGGTGCTGGGTGCTCAGTATTCACGGTGCTGGGTGCTCAGTACTCGGGGTGCTGGGTGCTCAGTGCTCACTGTGCTGGGTGCTTAGTACTCAGGGTGCTGGGTGCTCAGTGCTCAGGGTGCTGGGTGCTCAGTGCTCAGGGTGCTGGGTGCTCAGTACTCAGGGTGCTCAGTACTCAGCGTGCTTTGTGCTCAGTGCTCAGAGTGCTGGTTGCTCAGTACTCAGGGTGCTCATTGCTCAGTACTCAGGGTGCTCGTTGCTCAGTGCTCAGGGTGCTCAGTGCTCAGTACTCAGGGTGCTCAGTGCTCAGGGTGCTGGGTGCTCAGTACTCAGGGTGCTCAGTGCTCAGGGTGCTGGGTGCTCAGTGCTCGGGGTGCTGGGTACCCAGTGCTCAGTACACAGGGTACTGAGTGCTCAGTGCTCGGGGTGCTGGGTGCTCAGTGCTCAGTACTCAGGGTGCTGGGTGCTCAGTGCTCAGGGTGCTGGGTGCTCAGTACTCAGGGTGCTGGGTGCTCAGTGCTCAGGGTGCTGGTTGCTCAGTACTCAGGGTGCTGGGTCCTCAGAGCTCAGGGTGCTGGGTGCTCAGTGCTCGGGGTGCTCAGTACTCAGGGTGCTGGGTGCTCAGTGATCGGGGTGCTGGGTTCTCAGTGCTCAGGGTGCTGGGTTCTCAGTGCTCGGGGTGCTGGGTGCTCAGTGCTCGGGGTGCTGGGTGCTCAGTGTTCGGGGTGCTGGGTGCTCAGTTCTCGGGGTGCTCAGTGCTCAGTACTCAGGGTGCTGGGTGCTCAGTGCTCAGGGTGCTGGGTGCTCAGTACTCAGGGTGCTGGGTGTTCGGTGCTCAGTACACTGGGTGCTCAGTACTCAGGGTGCTGGGTGCTCAGTACTCAGGGTGCACGGTTCTCAGTACTCAGGGTGCTGGGTGCTCAGTTCTCGGGGTGCTGGGTGCTCATTAATCAGGGTGCTGGGTGCTCAGTACTCAGGGTGCTCAGTGCTTGGGGTGCTGGGTGCTCAGTACTCAGGGTGCTCAGTGCTTGGGGTGCAGGGTGCTCAGTACTCAGGGTGCTGGTTGCTCAGTGCTCAGGGTGCTGGGTGCTGAGTACTCAGGGTGCTGGGTGCTCAGTACTCAGGGTGCTGCGTGCTCAGTGCTCGGGGTGCTGGGTGTTCAGTGCTCGTTTTGCTGGGTGCTCAGTGCTCGGGGTGCTGGGTGCTCAGTGCTAGGGGTGCTGGGTGCTCAGTGCTCAGGGTGCTGTGTGCTCAGTACTTGGGGTGCTCAGTGCTCAGTACTCAGTGTGCTGGGTGCTCAGTGCTCTGGGTGCTGGGTGCTCAGTGCTCGGGGTGCTGGGTGCTCGGTGCTCACGTTGCTGGGTGCTCAGTACACGGGGTGCTGGGTGCTCAGTACTCAGGGTGCTGGGTGCTCATTGCTCGGGGTGCTGGGTGCTCAGTGCTACGGGTGCTGGGTGCTCAGTGCTCGGGGTGCTGGTTGCTCAGTGCTCTGGGCGCTGGGTGCTCAGTGCTCGGGGTGCTCGGTGCTCAGTACTCATTGTGCTGGGTGCTCAGTGCTCAGGGTGCTCGGTGCTCAGTACTCAGGGTGCTGGGTGCTCAGTGCTCGGTGTGCTCGGTGCTCAGTATGTTGGGTGCTCAGTACTCAGGGTGCTGGGTGCTCAGTGCTCAGGGTGATCGGTGCTCAGTACTCAGGGTGCTCAGTACTCAGGGGGCTGGGTGCTCAGGGCTCGGGGTGCTGGGAGCTCAGTACTCAGGGTGCTGGGTGCTCAGTTCTCGGGGTGCTGGGTGCTGAGTGCTCAGGGTGCTGGGTGCTCAGTACTCGGGGTGCTCGGTGCTCATTACTCAGGGTGCTGGGTGCTCAGTACTCAGGGTGCTGGGTGCTCAGTGCTCAGGGTGCTCGCTGCTCAGTACTCAGGGTGCTGGGTGCTCAGTACTCAGGTTGCTCAGTGCTTGGGGAGCTCGGTGCTCAGTACTCAGGGTGCTGGGTGCTCAGTACTCAGTGCTCGGGGTCCTGGGTGCTCAGCGCTCTGGGTGCTTAGTGCACAGTACTCAGGGTGCTGGGTGCTCAGTATTCAGGGTGCTCAGTGCTCGGGGTGCTGGGTGCTGAGGGCTCAGGTTGCTGGGTGCTCAGTACTCGGGGTGCTCTGTGCTCAGTACTCAGGGTGCTGGGTGCTCAGTACTCAGGGTGCTGGGTGCTCAGTGCTCAGGGTGCTCGCTGCTCAGTACTCAGGGTGCTGCGTGCTCAGTACTCAGGGTGCTCAGTGCTTGGGGAGCTCGGTGCTCAGTACTCAGGATGCTGGGTGCTCAGTACTCAGTGCTCGGGGTCCTGGGTGCTCAGCGCTCTGGGTGCTTACTGCACAGTACTCAGGGTGCTCGGTTCTCAGTACTCAGGGTGCTGGGTGCTCATTCTCGGGGTGCTGGGTGCTCAGTGCTCAGGGTGCTGGGTGCTCAGTGCTCAGGGTCCTCGGTGCTCAGTACTCAGGGTGCTCAGTACTCAGCGTGCTTTGTGCTCAGTGCTCAGGGTGCTGGGTGCTCAGTACTCAGGGTGCTGGGTGCTCAGTACTCACGGTGCTGGGTGCTCAGTACTCGGGGTGCTGGGTGCTCATTACTCAGGGTGCTGAGTGCTCAGTGCTCGGGGTGCTCGCTGCTCAGTACTCTTGGTGCTGGGAGCTCAGTACTCAGGGTGCTGGGTGCTCAGTGCTCGGGGTGCTCGGTGCTCAGTGCTCAGGATGCTCGGTGCTCAGTACTTTTGGTGCTGGGTGCTCAGTACTCAGGGTGCTGGGTGCTCAGTGCTCGGGGTGCTCGGTGCTCAGTACTCAGGGTGCTGGGTGCTCAGTGCTCAGGATGCTGGGTGCTCAGTACTCAGGGTGCTCAGTACTAAGTACTCAGGGTGCTGGGTGCTCAGTGCTTGGGGTGCTGGGTGCTCAGTGCTCAGGGTGCTGGGTGCTCTGTGCTCGGGGTGCTGGGTGCTCAGTACTCGGGGTGCTCGGTGCTCAGTACGTTGGGTGCTCAGTACTCAGGGTGCTGGGTGCTCAGTGCTCAGGGTGATCGGTGCTCAGTACTCAGGGTGCTCAGTACTCAGGGTGCTGGGTGCTCAGGGCTCGGGGTGCTGGGAGCTCAGTACTCAGGGTGCTGGGTGCTCAGTTCTCGGGGTGCTGGGTGCTGAGGGCTCAGGGTGCTGGGTGCTCAGTACTCGGGGTGCTCGGTGCTCAGTACTCAGGGTGCTGGGTGCTCAGTACTCAGGGTGCTGGGTGCTCAGTGCTCAGGGTGCTCGCTGCTCAGTACTCAGGGTGCTGGGTGCTCAGTACTAAGGTTGCTCAGTGCTTGGGGAGCTCGGTGCTCAGTACTCAGGGTGCTGGGTGCTCAGTACTCAGTGCTCGGGGTCCTGGGTGCTCAGCGCTCTGGGTGCTTAGTGCACAGTACTCAGGGTGCTGGGTGCTCAGTATTCAGGGTGCTCAGTGCTCGGGGTGCTGGGTGCTGAGGGCTCAGGTTGCTGGGTGCTCAGTACTCGGGATGCTCGGTGCTCAGTACTCAGGGTGCTGGGTGCTCAGTACTCAGGGTGCTGGGTGCTCAGTGCTCAGGGTGCTCGCTGCTCAGTACTCAGGGTGCTGCGTGCTCAGTACTCAGGGTGCTCAGTGCTTGGGGAGCTCGGTGCTCAGTACTCAGGGTGCTGGGTGCTCAGTACTCAGTGCTCGGGGTCCTGGGTGCTCAGCGCTCTGGGTGCTTACTGCACAGTACTCAGGGTGCTCGGTTCTCAGTACTCAGGGTGCTGGGTGCTCATTCTCGGGGTGCTGGGTGCTCAGTGCTCAGGGTGCTGGGTGCTCAGTGCTCAGGGTCCTCGGTGCTCAGTACTCAGGGTGCTCAGTACTCAGCGTGCTTTGTGCTCAGTGCTCAGGGTGCTGGGTGCTCAGTACTCAGGGTGCTGGGTGCTCAGTACTCACGGTGCTGGGTGCTCAGTACTCGGGGTGCTGGGTGCTCATTACTCAGGGTGCTGAGTGCTCTGTGCTCGGGGTGCTCGCTGCTCAGTACTCTTGGTGCTGGGTGCTCAGTACTCAGGGTGCTGGGTGCTCAGTGCTCGGGGTGCTCGGTGCTCAGTGCTCAGGATGCTCGGTGCTCAGTACTTTTGGTGCTGGGTGCTCAGTACTCAGGGTGCTGGGTGCTCAGTGCTCGGGGTGCTCGGTGCTCAGTACTCAGGGTGCTGGGTGCTCAGTGCTCAGGATGCTGGGTGCTCAGTACTCAGGGTGCTCAGTACTAAGTACTCAGGGTGCTGGGTGCTCAGTGCTTGGGGTGCTGGGTGCTCAGTGCTCAGGGTGCTGGGTGCTCTGTGCTCGGGGTGCTGGGTGCTCAGTACTCGGGGTGCTCGGTGCTCAGTACTCAGGGTGCTTGGTGATCAGTACTCAGGGGGCTGGGTGCTCAGTACTCAGGGTGGTGGGTGCTCAGTGCTCAGGGTGCTGGGTGCTCAGTACTCAGGGTGCTGGGTGCTCAGTGCTCGGGGTGCTGGGTGCTCATTAATCAGGGTACTGGGTGCTCAGTACTCAGGGTGCTCAGTGCTTGGGGTGCTGGGTGCTCAGTACTCAGGGTGCTCAGTGCTTGGGATGCTGGGTGCTCAGTACTCAGGGTGCTGGTTGCTCAGTGCTCAGGTTGCTGGGTGCTGAGTACTCAGGGTGCTGGGTGCTCAGTACTCAGGGTGCTGGGTGCTCAGTGCTCGGGATGCTGGGTGCTCAGTGCTCGGGGTGCTGGGTGCTCAGTGCTCAGGGTGCTGGGTGCTCAGTGCTCAGGGTGCTGGGTGCTCAGTGCTCGGGGTGCTGGGTGCTCAGTGCTCGGGGTGCTCGGTGCTCAGTGCTCGGGCTGCTGGGTACTCAGTACTCGGGGTGCTCAGTGCTCAGTACTCAGGGTGCTGGGTGCTCAGTGCACAGGGTGCTGGGTGCTCAGTGCTCGGGGTGCTGGGTGCTCGGTGCTCAGGTTGCTGGGTGCTCAGTACTCGGGGTGGTGGGTGCTCATTGCTCGGGGTGCTGGGTGCTCAGTGCTCCGGGTGCTGGGTGCTCAGTGCTCGGGGTGCTGGGTGCTCAGTGCTCAGGGTGCTGGGTGCTCAGTGCTCGGGGTGCTCGGTGCTCAGTACTCAGGGTTCTGTGTGCTCAGTGCTCAGGGTGCTCGGTGCTCAGTACTCAGGGTGCTGGGTGCTCAGTACTCAGTGCTCGGGGTCCTGGGTGCTCAGCGCTCTGGGTGCTTAGTGCACAGTACTCAGGGTGCTGGGTGCTCAGTATTCAGGGTGCTCAGTGCTCGGGGTGCTGGGTGCTGAGGGCTCAGGGTGCTGGGTGCTCAGTACTCGGGGTGCTCGGTGCTCAGTACTCAGGGTGCTGGGTGCTCAGTACTCAGGGTGCTGGGTGCTCAGTGCTCAGGGTGCTCGCTGCTCAGTACTCAGGGTGCTGCGTACTCAGTACTCAGGGTGCTCAGTGCTTGGGGAGCTCGGTGCTCAGTACTCAGGGTGCTGGGTGCTCAGTGCTCAGGGTGCTGTGTGCTCAGTACTCAGGTTGCTGGGTACTCAGTACTCAGGGTGCTGGGTGCTCAGTGCTCAGGGTGCTGGGTGCTTAGTGCTCGGGGTGCTTGGTGCTCAGTACTCAGGGTGCTCAGTGCTCAGTACTCAGCGTGCTGGGTGCTCAGTGCTCAGTACTCAGCGTGCTGGGTGCTCAGTGCTCAGGGTGCTGGGTGCTCAGTAATCAGGGTGCTGGGTGCTTAGTACTCAGGTTGCTCGGTCCTCAGTGCTCAGGGTGCTGGGTGCTCAGTACTCAGGGTGCTGGGTGCTCAGTGGTCAGGGTGCTCAGTGCTCAGCACTCAGGGTGCTCGGTGCTCAGTGCTCAGGGTGCTCAGTGCTCAGTACTCAGGGTGCTCAGTGCTCTGGGTGCTGGGTGCTCAGTGCTCAGGGTGCTGGGTGCTCAGTGCTCAGGGTGCTGGGTGCTCAGTACTCAGGGTGCTCAGTGCTCAGGGTGCTGGGTGCTCAGTGCTCGGGGTGCTCTGTACTCAGTGCTCAGTACACAGGGTGCTGAGTGCTCAGTGCTCGGGGTGCTGGGTGCTCAGTGCTCAGTACTCAGGGTGCTGGGTGCTCAGTGCTCAGGGTGCTGGGTGCTCAGTACTCAGGGTGCTGGGTGCTCAGTGCTCAGGGTGCTGGGTGCTCAGTACTCAGGGTGCTGGGTCCTCAGTGCTCAGGGTGCTGGGTGCTCAGTGCTCGGGGTGCTCAGTACTCAGGGTGCTGTGTGTTCAGTGCTCAGGGTACTGGGTGCTCAGTACTCAGGGTGCTGGGTCCTCAGTGCTCAGGGTGCTGGGTGCTCAGTGCTCGGGGTGCTCAGTACTCAGGGTGCTGGGTGTTCAGTACTCCGGGTGCTGGGTGCTCAGTGCTCGGGGTGCTTGGTGCTCAGGGTCCTGGGTGCTCAGTGCTCAGGGTGCTGGGTGCTCAGTACTCAGGGTGCTGGGTCCTCAGTGCTCAGGGTGCTGGGTGCTCAGTGCTCGGGGTGCTCAGTACTCAGGGTGCTGGGTGTTCAGTACTTCGGGTGCTCGGTGCTCAGTGCTCAGGATGCTCGCTGCTCAGTACTTTTGGTGCTGGGTGCTCAGTACTCAGGGTGCTGGGTGCTCAGTGCTCGGGGTGCTCGGTGCTCAGTACTCAGGGTGCTGGGTGCTCAGTGCTCAGGATGCTGGGTGCTCAGTACTCAAGGTGCTCAGTACGAAGTACTCAGGGTGCTGGGTGCTCAGTGCTTGGGGTGCTGGGTGCTCAGTGCTCAGGGTGCTGGGTGCTCTGTGCTCGGGGTGCTGGCTGCTCAGTACTCGGAGTGCTCGGTGCTCAGTACTCAGGGTGCTTGGTGCTCAGTACTCAGGGTGCTGGGTGCTCAGTACTCAGTGTGCTGGGTGCTCAGTACTCAGGGGGCTGGGTGCTCAGTACTCAGGGTGGTGGGTGCTCAGTGCTCAGGGTGCTGAGTGCTCAGTACTCAGGGTGCTGGGTGCTCAGTGCTCAGGGTGCTGGGTGGTCAGTGCTCAGGGTGCTTGGTGCTCAGTGCTCGGGGTGCTCGGTGCTCAGTACTCAGGGTGCTGGGTCCTCAGTTCTCGGGGTGCTGGGTGCTCAGTGCTCAGGGTGCTGGGTGCTCAGTACTCGGGGTGCTCGGTGCTCAGTACTCAGGGTGCTGGGTGTTCAGTACTCAGGGTGCTGGGTGCTCAGTACTCAGGGTGCTCGGTGCTCAGTACTCAGGGTGCTGGGTGCTCAGTGCTCAGGTGCTGGGTGCTAAGTACTCAGGGTGCTGGGTGCTCAGTACTCAGGGTGCTGGGTGCTCAGTGCTCAGGGTGCTGGGTGCTCAGTACTCAGGGTGCTGGGTGCTCAGTGCTCGGGGTGCTGGGTGCTCTGTACTCAGGGTGCTCAGTACTCAGGGTGCTGGGTGCTCAGAACTCAGGTTGCTGGGTGCTCAGTACTCAGGGTGCTGGGTGCTCAGTGCTCGGGGTGCTGGGTGCTCAGTACTCAGGGTGCTCAGTGCTTGGGATGCTGGGTGCTCAGTACTCAGGGTGCTGGTTGCTCAGTGCTCAGGGTGCTGGGTGCTGAGTACTCAGGGTGCTGGGTGCTCAGTACTCAGGGTGCTGGGTGCTCAGTGCTCGGGATGCTGGGTGCTCAGTGCTCAGGGTGCTGGGTGCTCAGTGCTCAGGGTGCTGGGTGCTCAGTGCTCGGGGTGCTGGGTGCTCAGTGCACGGGGTGCTCGGTGCTCAGTGCTCGGGGTGCTGGGTACTCAGTACTCGGGGTGCTCAGTGCTCAGTACTCTGGGTGCTGGGTGCTCAGTGCACAGGGTGCTGGGTGCTCAGTGCTCGGGGTGCTGGGTGCTCGGTGCTCAGGTTGCTGGGTGCTCAGTACTCGGGGTGGTGGGTGCTCAGTACTCAGGGTGCTGGGTGCTCATTGCTCGGGGTGCTGGGTGCTCAGTGCTCCGGGTGCTGGGTGCTCAGTGCTCGGGGTGCTTGGTGCTCAGTGCTCAGGGTGCTGGGTGCTCAGTGCTCGGGGTGCTCGGTGCTCGGTACTCAGTGTTCTGTGTGCTCAGTGCTCAGGGTGCTCGGTGCTCAGTACTCAGGGTGCTGGGTGCTCAGTGCTCGGTGTGCTCGGTGCTCAGTACGTTGGGTGCTCAGTACTCAGGGTGCTGGGTGCTCAGTGCTCAGGGTGATCGGTGATCAGTACTCAGCGTGCACAGTAATCAGGGAGCTGGGTGCTCAGTATTCAGGGTGCTCAGTGCTCGGGGTGCTGGGTGCTCAGTACTCAGGGTGCTTGGTGCTCAGTACTCAGGGTTCTGGGTGCTCATTCTCGGGGTGCTGGGTGCTCAGTGCTCGGGGTGCTGGGTGCTCAGGACTCGGGGTGCTGGGTGCTCAGTGCTCAGCATGCTGGGTGCTCAGTACTCAGGGTGCTCGGTTCTCAGTACTCAGGGTGCTGGGTGCTCATTCTCGGGGTGCTGGGTGCTCAGTGCTCGGGGTGCTGGGTGCTCAGTGCTCAGGGTCCTCGGTGCTCAGTACTCAGGGTGCTCAGTACTCAGCGTGCTTTGTGCTCAGTGCTCAGGGTGCTGTGTGTTCAGTATTCAGGTTGCTGGGTGCTCAGTACTCAGGGTGCTGGGTGCTCAGTGCTCAGGGTGCTGGGTGCTTAGTGCTCGGGGTGCTCGGTGCTCAGGACTCAGGGTGCTCAGTGCTCAGTACTCAGCGTGCTGGGTGCTCAGTGCTCAGTACTCAGCGTGCTGGGTGCTCAGTGCTCAGGGTGCTGGGTGCACAGTACTCAGGGTGCTGGGTGCTTAGTACTCAGGGTGCTCGGTCCTCAGTGCTCAGGGTGCTGGGTGCACAGTACTCAGGGTGCTGGGTGCTAGGTGGTCAGGGTGCTCAGTGCTCAGCACTCAGGGTGCTCGGTGCTCAGTGCTCAGGGTGCTCAGTGTTCAGTACACAGGGTGCTCAGTGCTCTGGGTGCTGGGTGCTCAGTGCTCAGGGTGCTGGGTGCTCAGTGCTCAGGGTGCTGGGTGCTCAGTACTCAGGGTGCTCAGTGCTCAGGGTGCTGGGTGCTCAGTGCTCGGGGTGCTGGGTACTCAGTGCTCAGTACACAGGGTGCTGAGTGCTCAGTGCTCGGGTTGCTGGGTGCTCAGTGCTCAGTACTCAGGGTGCTGGGTGCTCAGTGCTCAGGGTGCTGGGTGCTCAGTACTCAGGGTGCTGGGTGCTCAGTGCTCAGGGTGCTGGGTGCTCAGTACTCAGGGTGCTGGGTCCTCAGTGCTCAGGGTGCTGGGTGCTCAGTGCTCGGGGTGCTCAGTACTCAGGGTGCTGTGTGTTCAGTGCTGAGGGTACTGGGTGCTCAGTACTCAGGGTGCTCGGTGCTTAGTACTCAGGTTGCTGGGTGCTCAGTACTCCGGGTGCTGGGTGCTCAGTGCTCGGGGTGCTCGGTGCTCAGTGCTCAGGGTGCTGGGTGCTCAGTACTCAGGGTGCTCATTGCTCAGGGTGCTGGGTGCTCAGTACTCATGGTGCTGGGTGCTCAGTACTCAGGGTGCTCAGTGCTCAGTACTCAGGGTGCTCAGTGCTCAGTACTCAGGGTGCTCAGTGCTCAGGGTGCTGGGTGCTCAGTGCTCGGGGTGCTGGGTGCTCAGTGCTCACGGTGCTGTGTGCTCAGTACTCAGGGTGCTCAGTACTCAGGGTGCTGGGTGCTCAGTGCTCCGGGTGCTGGGTACTCAGTCCTCAGGGTGCTGGGTGCTCAGTGCTAAGGGTGCTCGGTGCTCAGTGCTCAGGGTGCTGGGTGCTCAGTACTCAGGGTGCTCGGTGCTCAGTACTCAGGGTGCTGGGTGCTCAGTGCTCAGGGTGCTGGGTGCTCAGTACTCAGGGTGCTGGGTGCTCGGTGCTCAGTACACTGGGTGCTCAGTACTCAGGGTGCTGGGTGCTCAGTACGCAGGGTGCTCGGTGCTTGGGGTGCTGGGTGCTCAGTTCTCAGGGTGTTCAGTGCTTGGGGTGCAGGGTGCTCAGTACTCAGGGTGCTGGTTGCTCAGTGCTCAGGGTGCTGGGTGCTGAGTACTCAGGGTGCTGGGTGCTCAGTACTCAGGGTGCTGGGTGCTCAGTGCTCGGGGTGCTGGGTGCTCAGTGCTCGGGTTGCTGGGTGCTCAGTGCTCGGGGTGCTGGGTGCTCAGTGCTCGGGGTGCTGGGTGCTCAGTGCTCAGGGTGCTGGGTGCTCATTGCTCGGGGTGCTGTTTGCTCAGTGCTCGGTGTGCTCGGTGCTCAGTGCTCGGGGTGGTGGGTGCTCAGTACTCAGGGTGCTCAGTGCTCAGTACTCAGGGTGCTGGGTGCTCAGTACTCAGGGTGCTGGGTGCTCATTGCTCGGGGTGCTGGGTCCTCAGTGCTACGGGTGCTGGGTGCTCAGTGCTCGGGGTGCTGGGTGCTCAGTGCTCGGGGAGCTGGGTGCTCAGTGCTCGGGGTGCTCGATGCTCAGTACTCAGGGTGCTGGGTGCTCAGTGCTCAGGGTGCTCGGTGCTCAGTACTCAGGGTCCTGGGTGCTCAGTGCTCAGTGTGCTCGGTGCTCAGTACGTTGGGTGCTCAGTACTCAGGGTGTTGGGTGCTCAGTGCTCAGGGAGATCGGTACTCAGTACTCAGGGTGCTCAGTACTCAGGGTGCTGGGTGCTCAGGGCTCGGGGTGCTGGGAGCTCAGTACTCAGGGTGCTGGGTGCTCAGTGCTCGGGGTGCTGGGTGCTGAGTGCTCAGGGTGCTTGGTGCTCAGTACTCGGGGTGCTCGGTGCTCAGTACTCAGGGTGCTGGGTGCTCACTACTCAGGGTGCTGGGTGCTCAGTGATCACGGTGCTCTCTGCTCAGTACTCAGGGTGCTGGGTGCTCAGTGCTCAGGGTGCTGGGTGCTCAGTACTCAGGGTGCTGGGTGCTCAGTGCTCAGGGTGATCGGTGCTCAGTCCTCAGGGTGCTCAGTACTCAGGGTGCTGTATGCTCAGTGCTCAGGTTGCTCAGTACTCAGGGTGCTGGGTACTCAGTACTCAGGGTGCTGTGTGCTCAGTGCTCGGGGTGCTGGGTGCTCAGTATTCAGGGTGCTGGGTGCTCAGTGCTCAGGGTGCTGGGTGCTCAGTACTCAGGGTGCTGGGTGCTCAGTACTCAGGGTGCTCAGTGCTCGGGGTGCTGGGTGCTCAGTGCTCAGGGTGCTCGGTGCTCAGTGCTCGGGGTGCTGGTACTCAGTACTCGGGGTGCTCAGTGCTCAGTACTCAGTGTGCTGGGTGCTCAGTGCACAGGGTGCTGGGTGCTCAGTGCTCGGGGTGCTGGGTGCTCAGTGCTCAGGTTGCTGGGTGCTCAGTACTCGGGGTGGTGGGTGCTCAGTACTCAGGGTGCTGGGTGCTCATTGCTCGGGGTGCTGGGTGCTCAGTGCTCCGGGTGCTGGGTGCTCAGTTCTCGGGGTGCTGGGTGCTCAGTGCTCAGGGTGCTGTGTGCTCAGTGCTCAGGGTGATCGGTGATCAGTACTCAGCGTGCACAGTAATCAGGGAGCTGGGTGCTCAGTATTCAGGGTGCTCAGTGCTCGGGGTGCTGGGTGCTCAGTACTCAGGGTGCTGGGTGCTCAGTACTCAGGGTGCTGGGTGCTCATTCTCGGGGTGCTGGGTGCACAGTGCTCGGGGTGCTGGGTGCTCAGGACTCTGGGTGCTGGGTGCTCAGTGCTCAGCATGCTGGGTGCTCAGTACTCAGGGTGCTCGGTTCTCAGTACTCAGGGTGCTGGGTGCTCATTCTCGGGGTGCTGGGTGCTCAGTGCTCGGGGTGCTGGGTGCTCAGTGCTCAGGGTCCTCGGTGCTCAGTACTCAGGGTGCTCAGTACTCAGCGTGCTTTGTGCTCAGTGCTCAGGGTGCTGGGTGCTCAGTACTCAGGTTGCTGAGTGCTCAGTACTCACGGTGCTGGGTGCTCAGTACTCAGGGTGCTCAGTACTCAGTACTCAGGGTGCTGGGTGCTCAGTGCTTGGGGTGCTGGGTGCTCAGTGCTCAGCGTGCTGGGTGCTCAGTGCTCGGGGTGCTGGGTGCTCAGTACTCGGTGTGCTCGGTGCTCAGTACTCAGGGTGCTGGGTGCTCAGTACTCAGGGTGCTGGGTGCGCAGTGCTCAGGGTGCTGGGTGCTCAGTACTCAGGTTGCTGGGTGCTCAGTACTCAGGGTGCTGGGTGCTCAGTGCTCAGGGTGCTGCGTGCTTAGTGCTCGGGGTGCTCGGTGCTCAGTACTCAGGGTGCTCTGTGCTCAGTACTCAGCGTGCTGGGTGCTCAGTGCTCAGTACTCAGCGTGCTGGGTGCTCAGTGCTCAGGGTGCTGGGTGCTCAGTACTCAGGGTGCTGGGTGCTTAGTACTCAGGGTGCTCGGTCCTCAGTGCTCAGGGTGCTGGGTGCTCAGTACTCAGGGTGCTGGGTTCTCAGTGGTCAGGGTGCTCAGTGCTCAGCACTCAGGGTGCTGGGTGCTCAGTGCTCAGGGTGCTGGGTGCTCAGTACTCAGTGTGCTGGGTCCTCAGTGCTCGGGGTGCTGGGTGCTCAGTGCTCGGGGTGCTCAGTACTCAGGGTGCTGTGTGTTCAGTGCTCAGGGTGCTGGGTGCTCAGTACTCAGGGTGCTGGGTGCTCAGTGCTCAGGGTGCTGGGTGCTCAGTACTCAGGGTGCTGGGTGCTCAGTGCTCAGGGTGCTGGGTGCTCAGTACTCAGTGTGCTGGGTCCTCAGTGCTCAGGGTGCTGGGTGCTCAGTGCTCGGGGTGCTCAGTACTCAGGGTGCTGTGTGTTCTGTGCTCAGGGTACTGGGTGCTCAGTACTCAGGGTGCTCGGTGCTTAGTACTCAGGGTGCTGGGTGCTCAGTACTCCGGGTGCTGGGTGCTCAGTGCTCGGGGTGCTCGGTGCTCAGTGCTCAGGGTGCTGGGTGCTCAGTACTCAGGGTGCTCATTGCTCAGGGTGCTGGGTGCTCAGTACTCAGGGTGCTGGGTGCTCAGTACTCAGGGTGCTCAGTGCTCAGTACTCAGGGTGCTCAGTGCTCAGTACTCAGGGTGCTCAGTGCTCAGGGTGCTGGGTGCTCAGTGCTCGGGGTGCTGGGTGCTCAGTGCTCACGGTGCTGTGTGCTCAGTACTCAGGGTGCTGGGTGCTCAGTGCTCAGGGTGCTGGGTGCTCAATACTCAGGGTGCTGGGTGCTCAGTACTCAGGGTGCTCAGTGCTCAGTACTCAGGGTGCTCAGTGCTCAGGGTGCTCGGTGCTCAGTGCTCAGGTTGCTGGGTGCTCAATACTCAGGGTGCTGGGTGCTCAGTACTCAGGGTGCTCAGTGCTCAGTCCTCAGGGTGCTGGGTGCTCAGTGCTCAGGGTGCTCGGTGCTCAGTGCTCAGGGTGCTGGGTGCTCAGTACTCAGGGTGCTCGGTGCTCAGTACTCAGGGTGCTGGGTGCTCAGTGCTCAGGGTGCTGGGTGCTCAGTACTCAGGGTGCTGGGTGCTCGGTGCTCAGTACACTGGGTGCTCAGTACTCAGGGTGCTGGGTGCTCAGTACTCAGGGTGCTCGATGCTTGGGGTGCTGGGTGCTCAGTTCTCAGGGTGCTCAGTGCTTGGGGTGCAGGGTGCTCAGTACTCAGGGTGCTGGTTGCTCAGTGCTCAGGGTGCTGGGTGCTGAGTACTCAGGGTGCTGGGTGCTCAGTACTCAGGGTGCTGGGTGCTCAGTGCTCAGGGTGCTGGGTGCTCAGTGCTCGGGTTGCTGGGTGCTCAGTGCTCGGGGTGCTGGGTGCTCAGTACTCAGGGTGCTGGGTGCTCAGTACTCAGTGTGCTGGGTGCTCATTACTCGGGGTGCTGGGTCCTCAGTGCTACGGGTGCTGGGTGCTCAGTGCTCGGGGTGCTGGGTGCTCAGTGCTCGGGGCGCTGGGTGCTCAGTGCTCGGGGTGCTCGGTGCTCAGTACTCAGGGTGCTGGGTGCTCAGTGCTCAGGGTGCTCGGTGCTCAGTACTCAGGGTGCTGGGTGCTCAGTGCTCAGTGTGCTGGGTGCTCAGTGCTCGGGGTGCTGGGTGCTCAGTGCTCACGGTGCTGTGTGCTCAGTACTCAGGGTGCTCAGTACTCAGGGTGCTGGGTGCTCAGTGCTCAGGGTGCTGGGTGCTCAGTGCTCAGGGTGCTGGGTGCTCAGTGCTCAGGGTGCTCGGTGCTCAGTGCTCAGGTTGCTGGGTGCTCAATACTCAGGGTGCTGGGTGCTCAGTACTCAGGGTGCTCGGTGCTCAGTACTCAGGGTGCTCAGTGCTCAGGGTGCTGGGTGCTCAGTGCTTGGGGTGCTGGGTACTCAGTCCTCAGGGTGCTGGGTGCTCAGTGCTCAGGGTGCTCGGTGCTCAGTGCTCATGGTGCTGGTTGCTCAGTACTCAGGGTGCTCGGTGCTCAGTACTCAGGGTGCTGGGTGCTCAGTGCTCAGGGTGCTGGGTGCTCAGTACTCAGGGTGCTGGGTGCTCGGTGCTCAGTACACTGGGTGCTCAGTACTCAGGGTGCTGGGTGCTCAGTACTCAGGGTGCTCAATGCTTGGGGTGCTGGGTGCTCAGTTCTCAGGGTGCTCAGTGCTTGGGGTGCAGGGTGCTCAGTACTCAGGGTGCTGGTTGCTCAGTGCTCAGGGTGCTGGGTGCTGAGTACTTAGGGTGCTGGGTGCTCAGTACTCAGGGTGCTGGGCCCTCAGTGCTCGGGGTGCTGGGTGATCAGTGCTCGGGTTGCTGGGTGCTCAGTGCTCGGGGTGCTGGGTGCTCAGTGCTCGGTGTGCTCGGTGCTCAGTGCTCGGGGTGGTGGGTGCTCAGTACTCGGGGTGCTCAGTGCTCAGTACTCAGGGTGCTGGGTGCTCAGTACTCAGGGTGCTGGGTGCTCATTACTCGTTGTGCTGGGTCCTCAGTGCTACGGGTGCTGGGCGCTCAGTGCTCGGGGTGCTGGGTGCTCAGTGCTCGGGGCGCTGGGTGCTCAGTGCTCAGGGTGCTCGGTGCTCAGTACTCAGGGTGCTGGGTGCTCAGTGCTCAGGGTGCTCGGTGCTCAGTACTCAGGGTGCTGGGTGCTCAGTGCTCAGGGTGATCGGTGCTCAGTCCTCAGGGTGCTCAGTGCTGAGGGCGCTGGGTGCTCAGTGCTCGGGGTGCTAGGTGCTGAGTGCTCAGGGTGCTGGGTGCTCAGTACTCGGGTTGCTCGGTGCTCAGTACTCAGGGTGCTGGGTGCTCACTACTCAGGGTGCTGGGTGCTCAGTTATCAGGGTGCTCTCTGCTCAGTACTCAGGGTGCTGGGTGCTCAGTGCTCAGGGTGCTGGGTGCTCAGTACTCAGGGTGCTGGGTGCTCAGTGCTCAGGGTGATCGATGCTCAGTCCTCAGGGTGCTCAGTACTCAGGGTGCTGGGTGCTCAGTGCTCAGGTTGCTCAGTACTCAGGGTGCTGGGTACTCAGTACTCAGGGTGCTGTGTGCTCAGTGCTCGGGGTGCTGGGTGCTCAGTACTCAGGGTGCTGGGTGCTCAGTGCTCAGGGTGCTGGGTGCTCAGTACTCAGGGTGCTGGGTGCTCAGTACTCAGGGTGCTCAGTGCTCGGGGAGCTCGGTGCTCAGTACTCAGGGTGCTTTGTGCTCAGTGCTCAGGGTGCTCGGTGCTCAGTACTCAGCGTGCTTTGTGCTCAGTGCTCAGGGTGCTGGGTGCTCAGTACTCAGGTTGCTGAGTGCTCAGTACTCACGGTGCTGGGTGCTCAGTACTCAGGGTGCTCAGTACTCAGTACTCAGGGTGCTGGGTGCTCAGTGCTTGGGGTGCTGGGTGCTCAGTGCTCAGCGTGCTGGGTGCTCAGTGCTCGGGGTGCTGGGTGCTCAGTACTCGGTGTGCTCGGTGCTCAGTACTCAGGGTGCTGGGTGCTCAGTACTCAGGGTGCTGGGTGCGCAGTGCTCAGGGTGCTGGGTGCTCAGTACTCAGGTTGCTGGGTGCTCAGTACTCAGGGTGCTGGGTGCTCAGTGCTCAGGGTGCTGCGTGCTTAGTGCTCGGGGTGCTCGGTGCTCAGTACTCAGGGTGCTCTGTGCTCAGTACTCAGCGTGCTGGGTGCTCAGTGCTCAGTACTCAGCGTGCTGGGTGCTCAGTGCTCAGGGTGCTGGGTGCTCAGTACTCAGGGTGCTGGGTGCTTAGTACTCAGGGTGCTCGGTCCTCAGTGCTCAGGGTGCTGGGTGCTCAGTACTCAGGGTGCTGGGTTCTCAGTGGTCAGGGTGCTCAGTGCTCAGCACTCAGGGTGCTGGGTGCTCAGTGCTCAGGGTGCTGGGTGCTCAGTACTCAGGGTGCTGGGTACTCAGTGCTCAGTACACAGGGTGCTGAGTGCTCATTGCTCGGGGTGCTGGGTGCTCAGTGCTCAGTACTCAGGGTGCTGGGTGCTCAGTGCTCAGGGTGCTGGGTGCTCAGTACTCAGGGTGCTGGGTGCTCAGTGCTCAGGGTGCTGGGTGCTCAGTACTCAGTGTGCTGGGTCCTCAGTGCTCAGGGTGCTGGGTGCTCAGTGCTCGGGGTGCTCAGTACTCAGGGTGCTGTGTGTTCAGTGCTCAGGGTACTGGGTGCTCAGTACTCAGGGTGCTCGGTGCTTAGTACTCAGGGTGCTGGGTGCTCAGTACTCCGGGTGCTGGGTGCTCAGTGCTCGGGGTGCTCGGTGCTCAGTGCTCAGGGTGCTGGGTGCTCAGTACTCAGGGTGCTCATTGCTCAGGGTGCTGGGTGCTCAGTACTCAGGGTGCTGGGTGCTCAGTACTCAGGGTGCTCAGTGCTCAGTACTCAGGGTGCTCAGTGCTCAGTACTCAGGGTGCTCAGTGCTCAGGGTGCTGGGTGCTCAGTGCTCGGGGTGCTGGGTGCTCAGTGCTCACGGTGCTGTGTGCTCAGTACTCAGGGTGCTGGGTGCTCAGTGCTCAGGGTGCTGGGTGCTCAATACTCAGGGTGCTGGGTGCTCAGTACTCAGGGTGCTCAGTGCTCAGTCCTCAGGGTGCTGGGTGCTCAGTGCTCAGGGTGCTCGGTGCTCAGTGCTCAGGGTGCTGGGTGCTCAGTACTCAGGGTGCTCGGTGCTCAGTACTCAGGGTGCTGGGTGCTCAGTGCTCAGGGTGCTGGGTGCTCAGTACTCAGGGTGCTGGGTGCTCGGTGCTCAGTACACTGGGTGCTCAGTACTCAGGGTGCTGGGTGCTCAGTACTCAGGGTGCTCGATGCTTGGGGTGCTGGGTGCTCAGTTCTCAGGGTGCTCAGTGCTTGGGGTGCAGGGTGCTCAGTACTCAGGGTGCTGGTTGCTCAGTGCTCAGGGTGCTGGGTGCTGAGTACTCAGGGTGCTGGGTGCTCAGTACTCAGGGTGCTGGGTGCTCAGTGCTCAGGGTGCTGGGTGCTCAGTGCTCGGGTTGCTGGGTGCTCAGTGCTCGGGGTGCTGGGTGCTCAGTACTCAGGGTGCTGGGTGCTCAGTACTCAGTGTGCTGGGTGCTCATTACTCGGGGTGCTGGGTCCTCAGTGCTACGGGTGCTGGGTGCTCAGTGCTCGGGTTGCTGGGTGCTCAGTGATCGGGGTGCTGGGTGCTCAGTGCTCAGGGTGCTGGGTGCTCATTGCTTGGGGTGCTGTGTGCTCAGTGCTCGGTGTGCTCGGTGCTCAGTGCTCGGGGTGGTGGGTGCCCAGTACTCGGGGTGCTCAGTGCTCAGTAATCAGGGTGCTGGGTGCTCAGTACTCAGGGTGCTGGGTGCTCATTACTCGGGGTGCTGGGTCCTCAGTGCTACGGGTGCTGGGTGCTCAGTGCTCGGGGTGCTGGGTGCTCAGTGCTCGGGGCGCTGGGTGCTCAGTGCTCGGGGTGCTCGGTGCTCAGTACTCAGGGTGCTGGGTGCTCAGTGCTCAGGGTGCTCGGTGCTCAGTACTCAGGGTGCTGGGTGCTCAGTGCTCAGTGTGCTGGGTGCTCAGTGCTCGGGGTGCTGGGTGCTCAGTGCTCACGGTGCTGTGTGCTCAGTACTCAGGGTGCTCAGTACTCAGGGTGCTGGGTGCTCAGTGCTCAGGGTGCTGGGTGCTCAGTGCTCAGGGTGCTGGGTGCTCAGTGCTCAGGGTGCTCGGTGCTCAGTGCTCAGGTTGCTGGGTGCTCAATACTCAGGGTGCTGGGTGCTCAGTACTCAGGGTGCTCGGTGCTCAGTACTCAGGGTGCTCAGTGCTCAGGTTGCTGGGTGCTCAGTGCTCGGGGTGCTGGGTACTCAGTCCTCAGGGTGCTGGGTGCTCAGTGCTCAGGGTGCTCGGTGCTCAGTGCTCATGGTGCTGGTTGCTCAGTACTCAGGGTGCTCGGTGCTCAGTACTCAGGGTGCTGGGTGCTCAGTGCTCAGGGTGCTGGGTGCTCAGTACTCAGGGTGCTGGGTGCTCGGTGCTCAGTACACAGGGTGCTCAGTACTCAGGGTGCTGGGTGCTCAGTACTCAGGGTGCTCAATGCTTGGGGTGCTGGGTGCTCAGTTCTCAGGGTACTCAGTGCTTGGGGTGCAGGGTGCTCAGTACTCAGGGTGCTGGTTGCTCAGTGCTCAGGGTGCTGGGTGCTGAGTACTTAGGGTGCTGGGTGCTCAGTACTCAGGGTGCTGGGGGCTCAGTGCTCGGGGTGCTGGGTGATCAGTGCTCAGGGTGCTGGGTGCTCAGTGCTCGGGGTGCTGGGTGCTCAGTGCTCGGTGTGCTCGGTGCTCAGTGCTCGGGGTGGTGGGTGCTCAGTACTCGGGGTGCTCAGTGCTCAGTACTCAGGGTGCTGGGTGCTCAGTACTCAGGGTGCTGGGTGCTCATTACTCGTTGTGCTGGGTCCTCAGTGCTACGGGTGCTGGGCGCTCAGTGCTCGGGGTGCTGGGTGCTCAGTGCTCGGGGCGCTGGGTGCTCAGTGCTCAGGGTGCTCGGTGCTCAGTACTCAGGGTGCTGGGTGCTCAGTGCTCAGGGTGCTCGGTGCTCAGTACTCAGGGTGCTGGGTGCTCAGTGCTCAGGGTGATCGGTGCTCAGTCCTCAGGGTGCTCAGTGCTGAGGGCGCTGGGTGCTCAGTGCTCGGGGTGCTAGGTGCTGAGTGCTCAGGGTGCTGGGTGCTCAGTACTCGGGTTGCTCGGTGCTCAGTACTCAGGGTGCTGGGTGCTCACTACTCAGGGTGCTGGGTGCTCAGTTATCAGGGTGCTCTCTGCTCAGTACTCAGGGTGCTGGGTGCTCAGTGCTCAGGGTGCTGGGTGCTCAGTACTCAGGGTGCTGGGTGCTCAGTGCTCAGGGTGATCGATGCTCAGTCCTCAGGGTGCTCAGTACTCAGGGTGCTGGGTGCTCAGTGCTCAGGTTGCTCAGTACTCAGGGTGCTGGGTACTCAGTACTCAGGGTGCTGTGTGCTCAGTGCTCGGGGTGCTGGGTGCTCAGTACTCAGGGTGCTGGGTGCTCAGTGCTCAGGGTGCTGGGTGCTCAGTACTCAGGGTGCTGGGTGCTCAGTACTCAGGGTGCTCAGTGCTCGGGGAGCTCGGTGCTCAGTACTCAGGGTGCTGGGTGCTCAGTACTCAGTGCTCGGGGTCCTGGGTGCTCAGCGCTCTGGGTGCTTAGTGCACAGTACTCAGGGTGCTGGGTACTCAGTATTCAGGGTGCTCAGTGCTCGGGGTGCTGGGTGCTCATTTCTCAGGATGCTGGGTGCTCAGTACTCAGGGTGCTGTGTGCTCATTCTCGTGGTGCTGGGTGCTCAGTGCTCGGGGTGCTGGGTGCTCAGTACTCGGGGTGCTGGGTGCTCAGTGCTCAGCGTGCTGGGTGCTCAGTACTCAGGGTGCTCGTTTCTCAGTACTCAGGGTGCTGGGTGCTCAGTGCTCAGCGTGCTGGGTGCTCAGTACTCAGGGTGCTCGTTTCTCAGTACTCAGGGTGCTCAGTACTCAGCGTGCTTTGTGCTCAGTGCTCAGGGTGCTGGGTGCTCAGTACTCAGGGTGCTGGGTGCTCAGTACTCAGTGTGCTGGGTGCTCAGTACTCAGGGTGCTTGGTGCTCAGTACTCAGGGTGCTGGGTGCTCAGTACTCAGTGTGCTGGGTGCTCAGTACTCAGGGTGCTGGGTGCTCAGTACTCAGGGTGCTGGGTGCTCAGTACTCAGGGTGGTGGGTGCTCAGTGCTCAGGGTGCTGAGTGCTCAGTACTCAGGGTGCTGGGTGCTCAGTGTTCAGGGTGCTGGGTGCTCAGTGCTCAGGGTGCTTGGTGCTCAGTGCTCGGGGTGCTCAGTGCTCAGTACTCAGGGTGCTGGGTCCTCAGTGCTTGGGGTGCTGGGTGCTCAGTGCTCAGGGTGCTGGGTGCTCAGTACTCGGGGTGCTCGGTGCTCAGTACTCAGGGTGCTGGGTGCTCAGTACTCAGGGTGCTGGGTGCTCAGTACTCAGGGTGCTCGGTGCTCAGTACTCAGGGTGCTGGGTGCTCAGTGCTCAGGTGCTGGGTGCTAAGTACTCAGGGTGCTGGGTGCTCAGTACTCAGGGTGCTGGGTGCTCAGTGCTCAGGGTGCTGGGTGCTCAGTACTCAGGGTGCTGGGTGCTCAGCACTCAGGGTGCTCAGTACTCAGGGTGCTGGGTGCTCAGTGCTCGGGGTGCTGGGTGCTCTGTACTCAGGGTGCTCAGTACTCAGGGTGCTGGGTGCTCAGAACTCAGGGTGCTGGGTGCTCAGTACTCAGGGTGCTGGGTGCTCAGTACTCAGGGTGCTGGGTGCTCAGTACTCAGGGTGCTGGGTGCTCAGTGCTCGGGGTGCTGGGTGCTCATTAATCAGGGTACTGGGTGCTCAGTACTCAGGGTGCTCAGTGCTTGGGGTGCTGGGTGCTCAGTACTCAGGGTGCTCAGTGCTTGGGATGCTGGGTGCTCAGTACTCAGGGTGCTGGTTGCTCAGTGCTCAGGGTGCTGGGTGCTCAGTGCTCAGGGTGATCGGTGCTCATTCTCGGGGTGCTGGGTACTCAGTGCTCGGGGTGCTGGGTGCTCAGTGCTCAGGGTCCTCGGTGCTCAGTACTCAGGGTGCTCAGTACTCAGCGTGCTTTGTGCTCAGTGCTCAGGGTGCTGGGTGCTCAGTACTCAGGGTACTGAGTGCTCAGTACTCACGGTACTGGGTGCTCAGTACTCAGGGTGCTCAGTACTCAGTACTCAGGGTGCTGGGTGCTCAGTGCTTGGGGTGCTGGGTGCTCAGTGCTCAGGGTGCTGGGTGCTCAGTGCTCGGGGAGCTGGTTGCTCAGTACTCGGGGTGCTCAGTGCTCAGTACTCAGGGTGCTGGGTGCTCAGTACTCAGGGTGCTGGGTGCTCAGTGCTCAGGGTGCTGTGTGCTCAGTACTCAGGTTGCTGGGTGCTCAGTACTCAGGGTGCTGGGTGCTCAGTCCTCAGGGTGCTGGGTGCTTAGTGCTCGGGGTGCTCGGTGCTCAGTACTCAGGGTGCTCAGTGCTCAGTACTCAGCGTGCTGGGTGCTCAGTGCTCAGGGTGCTCGGTGCTCAGTACTCAGGGTGCTCAGTGCTCAGTACTCAGCGTGCTGGGTGCTCAGTGATCAGGGTGCTGGGTGCTCAGTACTCAGGGTGCTGGGTGCTTAGTACTCAGGGTGCTCGGTCCTCAGTGCTCAGGGTGCTGGGTGCTCAGTACTCAGGGTGCTGGGTGCTCAGTGGTCGGGGTGCTCAGTGCTCAGCACTCAGGGTGCTCGGTGCTCAGTGCTCAGGGTGCTCAGTGCTCAGTACTCAGGGTGCTCAGTGCTCTGGGTGCTGGGTGCTCAGTGCTCAGGGTGCTGGGTGCTCAGTGCTCAGGGTGCTGGGTGCTCAGTACTCAGGGTGCTGGGTCCTCAGTGCTCAGGGTGCTGGGTGCTCAGTGCTCGGGGTGCTCAGTACTCAGGGTGCTGTGTGTTCAGTGCTCAGGGTACTGGGTGCTCAGTACTCAGGGTGCTCGGTGCTTAGTACTCAGGGTGCTGGGTGCTCAGTACTCCGAGTGCTGGGTGCTCAGTGCTCGGGGTGCTCGGTGCTCAGTGCTCAGGGTGCTGGGTGCTCAGTACTCAGGGTGCTCATTGCTCAGGGTGATGGGTGCTCAGTACTCAGGGTGCTGGGTGCTCAGTACTCAGGGTGCTCAGTGCTCAGTACTCAGGGTGCTCAGTGCTCAGTCCTCAGGGTGCTCAGTGCTCAGGGTGCTGGGTGCTCAGTGCTCGGGGTGCTGGGTGCTCAGTGCTCACGGTGCTGTGTGCTCAGTACTCAGGGTGCTCAGTACTCAGGGTGCTGGGTGCTCAGTGCTCAGGGTGCTGGGTGCTCAGTGCTCAGGGTGCTGGGTCTCAGTGCTCAGGGTGCTCGGTGCTCAGTGCTCAGGTTGCTGGGTGCTCAATACTCAGGGTGCTGGGTGCTCAGTACTCAGGGTGCCCAGTGCTCAGTACTCAGGGTGCTCAGTGCTCAGGGTGCTGGGTGCTCAGTGCTCAGGGTGCTCGGTGCTCAGTGCTCAGGGTGCTGTGTGCTCAGTACTCAGGGTGCTGGGTGCTCAGTGCTCGGGGTGCTGGGGGCTCAGTACTCAGGGTGCTGGGTGCTCAGTGCTCAGGGTGCTGGGTGCTCAGTGCTCAGGGTGCTCGGGTCTTAGTACTCATGGTGCTCGGTGCTCGGGGTGCTGGGTGCTCAGTGCTCGGTGTGCTGGGTGCTCAGTGCTCGGGGTGCTGGGTGCTGAGTGCTCGGTGTGCTGGGTACTCAGTGCTCAGTGTGCTGGGTGCTCAGTGCTCGGGGTGCTGGGTGCTCAGTACTCAGGGTGCTCGGTGCTCAGTACTCAGGGTGCTGGGTGCTCAGTGCTCAGGGTGCTGGGTGCTCAGTACTCAGGGTGCTGGGTGCTCGGTGCTCAGTACACTGGGTCCTCAGTACTCAGGGTGCTGGGTGCTCAGTACTCAGGGTGCTCGGTGCTTGGGTTGCTGGGTGCTCAGTTCTCAGGGTGCTCAGTGCTTGGGGTGCAGGGTGCTCAGTACTCAGGGTGCTGGTTGCTCAGTGCTCAGGGTGCTGGGTGCTGAGTACACAGGGTGCTGGGTGCTCAGTACTCAGGGTGCTGGGTGCTCAGTGCTCGGGGAGCTGGGTGCTCAGTGCTCGGGTTGCTGGGTGCTCAGTGCTCGGGGTGCTGGGTGCTCAGTGCTCGGGGTGCTGGGTGCTCAGTGCTCGGGGTGCTGGGTCCTCAGTGCTACGGGTGCTGGGTGCTCAGTGCTCGGGGTGCTGAGTGCTCAGTGCTCGGGGCGCTGGGTGCTCAGTGCTCGGGGTGCTCGGTGCTCAGTACTCAGGGTGCTGGGAGCTCAGTGCTCAGGGTGCTCAGTGCTCAGTACTCAGGGTGCTGGGTGCTCAGTGCTCAGTGTGCTCGGTGCTCAGTACGTTGGGTGCTCAGTACTCAGGGTGTTGGGTGCTCAGTGCTCAGGGTGATCGGTGCTCAGTACACAGGGTGCTCAGTACTCAGGGTGCTGGGTGCTCAGGGCTCGGGGTGCTGGGAGCTCAGTACTCAGGGTGCTGGGTGATCAGTGCTCGGGGTGCTGGGTGCTGAGTGCTCAGGGTGCTGGGTGCTCAGTACTCGGGGTGCTCGGTGCTCAGTACTCAGGGTGCTGGGTGCTCAGTACTCAGGGTGCTGTGTGCTCAGTGATCAGGGTGCTCTCTGCTCAGTACTCAGGGTGCTGGGTGGTCAGTGCTCAGGGTGCTGGGTGCTCAGTACTCAGGGTGCTGGGTGCTCAGTGCTCAGGGTGTTCGGTGCTCAGTCCTCAGGGTGCTCAGTACTCAGGGTGCTGGGTGCTCAGTGCTCAGGTTGCTCAGTACTCAGGGTGCTGGGTACTCAGTACTCAGGGTGCTGTGTGCTCAGTGCTCGGGGTGCTGGGTGCTCAGTACTCAGGGTGCTGGGTGCTCAGTGCTCGGGGTGCTGGGTGCTCAGTACTCAGGGTGCTCGGTGCTCAGTACTCAGGGTGCTGGGTGCTCAGTGCTCAGGGTCCTCGGTGCTCAGTACTCAGGGTGCTCAGTGCTCAGCGTGCTGGGTGCTCAGTACTCACGGTGCTCGGTTCTCAGTACTCGGGGTGCTGGGTGCTCAGTGCTCAGCGTGCTGGGTGCTCAGTGCTCGGGGTGCTGGGTGCTCAGTACTCAGGGTGCTCGGTGCTCAGTACTCAGGGTGCTGGGTGCTCAGTGCTCAGGGTGCTGGGTGCTCAGTACTCAGGGTGCTGGGTGCTCAGTACTCAGGGTGCTGGGTGCTCAGTGCTCGGTGTGCTGGGTGCTCAGTGCTCGGGTTGCTGGGTGCTCAGTGCACGGGTTGCTGGGTGCTCAGTGCTCGGGGTGCTGGGTGCTCAGTGCTCAGGGTGCTGGGTGCTCAGTGCTCGGGGTGCTGGGTGCTCAGTGCTCGGTGTGCTCGGTGCTCAGTGCTCGGGGTGGTGGGTGCTCAGTACTCGGGGTGCTCAGTGCTCAGTACTCAGGGTGCTGGGTGCTCAGTACTCAGGGTGCTGGGTGCTCATTGCTCGGGGTGCTGGGTCCTCAGTGTTACGGGTGCTGGGTGCTCAGTGCTCGGGGTGCTGGGTGCTCAGTGCTCGGGGCCCTGGGTGCTCAGTGCTCGGGGTGCTCGGTGCTCAGTACTCAGGGTTCTGGGTGCTCAGTGCTCAGGGTGCTCGGTGCTCAGTACTCAGGGTGCTGGGTGCTCAGTGCTCAGTGTGCTCGGTGCTCAGTACGTTGGGTGCTCAGTACTCAGGGTGTTGGGTGCTCAGTGCTCAGGGTGATCGGTGCTCAGTACTCAGGGTGCTCAGTACTCAGGGTGCTGGGTGCTCAGGGCTCGGGGTGCTGGGAGCTCAGTACTCAGGGTGCTGGGTGCTCAGTGCTCGGGGTGCTGGGTGCTGAGTGCTCAGGGTGCTGGGTGCTCAGTACTCAGGGTGCTCGGTGCTCAGTACTCAGGGTGCTGGGTGCTCAGTACTCAGGGTGCTGGGTGCTCAGTTATCAGGGTGCTCTCTGCTCAGTACTCAGGGTGCTGGGTGCTCAGTGCTCAGGATGCTGGGTGCTCAGTACTCAGGGTGCTGGGTGCTCAGTGCTCAGGGTGATCGGTGCTCAGTACTCAGGGTGCTGGGTGCTCAGTGCTCAGGGTGCTGGGTGCTCAGTGCTCGGGGTGCTCGGTGCTCAGTACTCAGGGTTCTGTGTGCTCAGTGCTCAGGGTGCTCGGTGCTCAGTACTCAGGGTGCTGGGTGCTCAGTGCTCGGTGTGCTCGGTGCTCAGTACGTTGGGTGCTCAGTACTCAGGGTGCTGGGTGCTCAGTGCTCAGGTTGATCGGTGATCAGTACTCAGCGTGCACAGTAATCAGGGAGCTGGGTGCTCAGTATTCAGGGTGCTCAGTGCTCGGGGTGCTGGGTGCTCAGTACTCAGGGTGCTGGGTGATCAGTACTCAGGGTGCTGGGTGCTCATTCTCGGGGTGCTGGGTACTCAGTGCTCGGGGTGCTGGGTGCTCAGTGCTCAGGGTCCTCGGTGCTCAGTACTCAGGATGCTCAGTACTCAGCGTGCTTTGTGCTCAGTGCTCAGGGTCCTGGGTGCTCAGTACTCAGGGTACTGAGTGCTCAGTACTCACGGTGCTGGGTGCTCAGTACTCAGGGTGCTCAGTACTCAGTACTCAGGGTGCTGGGTGCTCAGTGCTTGGGGTGCTGGGTGCTCAGTGCTCAGGGTGCTGGGTGCTCAGTGCTCGGGGTGCTGGTTGCTCAGTACTTGGGGTGCTCAGTGCTCAGTACTCAGGGTGCTGGGTGCTCAGTACTCAGGGTGCTGGGTGCTCAGTGCTCAGGGTGCTGTGTGCTCAGTACTCAGGTTGCTGGGTGCTCAGTACTCAGGGTGCTGGGTGCTCAGTCCTCAGGGTGCTGGGTGCTTAGTGCTCGGGGTGCTCGGTGCTCAGTACTCAGGGTGCTCAGTGCTCAGTACTCAGCGTGCTGGGTGCTCAGTGCTCAGGGTGCTCGGTGCTCAGTACTCAGGGTGCTCAGTGCTCAGTACTCAGCGTGCTGGGTGCTCAGTGATCAGGGTGCTGGGTGCTCAGTACTCAGGGTGCTGGGTGCTTAGTACTCAGGGTGCTCGGTCCTCAGTGCTCAGGGTGCTGGGTGCTCAGTACTCAGGGTGCTGGGTGCTCAGTGGTCGGTGTGCTCAGTGCTCAGCACTCAGGGTGCTCGGTGCTCAGTGCTCAGGGTGCTCAGTGCTCAGTACTCAGGGTGCTCAGTGCTCTGGGTGCTGGGTGCTCAGTGCTCAGGGTGCTGGGTGCTCAGTGCTCAGGGTGCTGGGTGCTCAGTACTCAGGGTGCTGGGTCCTCAGTGCTCAGGGTGCTGGGTGCTCAGTGCTCGGGGTGCTCAGTACTAAGGGTGCTGTGTGTTCAGTGCTCAGGGTACTGGGTGCTCAGTACTCAGGGTGCTCGGTGCTTAGTACTCAGGGTGCTGGGTGCTCAGTACTCCGGGTGCTGGGTGCTCAGTGCTCGGGGTGCTCGGTGCTCAGTGCTCAGGGTGCTGGGTGCTCAGTACTCAGGGTGCTCATTGCTCAGGGTGATGGGTGCTCAGTACTCAGGGTGCTGGGTGCTCAGTACTCAGGGTGCTCAGTGCTCAGTACTCAGGGTGCTTAGTGCTCAGTCCTCAGGGTGCTCAGTGCTCAGGGTGCTGGGTGCTCAGTGCTCGGGGTGCTGGGTGCTCAGTGCTCACGGTGCTGTGTGCTCAGTACTCAGGGTGCTCAGTACTCAGGGTGCTGGGTGCTCAGTGCTCAGGGTGCTGGGTGCTCAGTGCTCAGGGTGCTCCGTACTCAGTGCTCAGGGTGCTCGGTGCTCAGTGCTCAGGTTGCTGGGTGCTCAATACTCAGGGTGCTGGGTGCTCAGTACTCAGGGTGCCCAGTGCTCAGTACTCAGGGTGCTCGTGCTCAGGGTGCTGGGTGCTCAGTGCTCAGGGTGCTCGGTGCTCAGTGCTCAGGGTGCTGGGTGCTCAGTACTCAGGGTGCTGGGTGCTCAGTGCTCGGGGTGCTGGGGGCTCAGTACTCAGGGTGCTGGGTGCTCAGTGCTCAGGGTGCTGGGTGCTCAGTGCTCAGGGTGCTCGGTTCTTAGTACTCATGGTGCTCGGTGCTCGGGGTGCTGGTTGCTCAGTGCTCGGTGTGCTGGGTGCTCAGTGCTCGGGGTGCTGGGTGCTCAGTACTCAGGGTGCTGGGTGCTCAGTGCTCAGGGTGATCGGTGCTCAGTACTCAGGGTGCTGGGTGCTCAGTGCTCAGGGTGCTGGGTGCTCAGTGCTCGGGGTGCTCGGTGCTCAGTACTCAGGGTTCTGTGTGCTCAGTGCTCAGGGTGCTCGGTGCTCAGTACTCAGGGTGCTGGGTGCTCAGTGCTCGGTGTGCTCGGTGCTCAGTACGTTGGGTGCTCAGTACTCAGGGTGCTGGGTGCTCAGTGCTCAGGGTGATCGGTGATCAGTACTCAGCGTGCACAGTAATCAGGGAGCTGGGTGCTCAGTATTCAGGGTGCTCAGTGCTCGGGGTGCTGGGTGCTCAGTACTCAGGGTGCTGGGTGATCAGTACTCAGGGTGCTGGGTGCTCATTCTCGGGGTGCTGGGTACTCAGTGCTCGGGGTGCTGGGTGCTCAGTGCTCAGGGTCCTCGGTGCTCAGTACTCAGGGTGCTCAGTACTCAGCGTGCTTTGTGCTCAGTGCTCAGGGTGCTGGGTGCTCAGTACTCAGGGTACTGAGTGCTCAGTACTCACGGTGCTGGGTGCTCAGTACTCAGGGTGCTCAGTACTCAGTACTCAGGGTGCTGGGTGCTCAGTGCTTGGGGTGCTGGGTGCTCAGTGCTCAGGGTGCTGGGTGCTCAGTGCTCGGGGTGCTGGTTGCTCAGTACTCGGGGTGCTCAGTGCTCAGTACTCAGGGTGCTGGGTGCTCAGTACTCAGGGTGCTGGGTGCTCAGTGCTCAGGGTGCTGTGTGCTCAGTACTCAGGTTGCTGGGTGCTCAGTACTCAGGGTGCTGGGTGCTCAGTCCTCAGGGTGCTGGGTGCTTAGTGCTCGGGGTGCTCGGTGCTCAGTACTCAGGGTGCTCAGTGCTCAGTACTCAGCGTGCTGGGTGCTCAGTGCTCAGGGTGCTCGGTGCTCAGTACTCAGGGTGCTCAGTGCTCAGTACTCAGCGTGCTGGGTGCTCAGTGATCAGGGTGCTGGGTGCTCAGTACTCAGGGTGCTGGGTGCTTAGTACTCAGGGTGCTCGATCCTCAGTGCTCAGGGTGCTGGGTGCTCAGTACTCAGGGTGCTGGGTGCTCAGTGGTCGGGGTGCTCAGTGCTCAGCACTCAGGGTGCTCGGTGCTCAGTGCTCAGGGTGCTCAGTGCTCAGTACTCAGGGTGCTCAGTGCTCTGGGTGCTGGGTGCTCAGTGCTCAGGGTGCTGGGTGCTCAGTGCTCAGGGTGCTGGGTGCTCAGTACTCAGGGTGCTGGGTCCTCAGTGCTCAGGGTGCTGGGTGCTCAGTGATCGGGGTGCTCAGTACTCAGGGTGCTGTGTGTTCAGTGCTCAGGGTACTGGGTGCTCAGTACTCAGGGTGCTCGGTGCTTAGTACTCAGGGTGCTGGGTGCTCAGTACTCCGGGTGCTGGGTGCTCAGTGCTCGGGGTGCTCGGTGCTCAGTGCTCAGGGTGCTGGGTGCTCAGTACTCAGGGTGCTCATTGCTCAGGGTGATGGGTGCTCAGTACTCAGGGTGCTGGGTGCTCAGTACTCAGGGTGCTCAGTGCTCAGTACTCAGGGTGCTCAGTGCTCAGTCCTCAGGGTGCTCAGTGCTCAGGGTGCTGGGTGCTCAATGCTCGGGGTGCTGGGTGCTCAGTGCTCACGGTGCTGTGTGCTCAGTACTCAGGGTGCTCAGTACTCAGGGTGCTGGGTGCTCAGTGCTCAGGGTGCTGGGTGCTCAGTGCTCAGGGTGCTGGGTGCTCAGTGCTCAGGGTGCTCGGTGCTCAGTGCTCAGGTTGCTGGGTGCTCAATACTCAGGGTGCTGGGTGCTCAGTACTCAGGGTGCCCAGTGCTCAGTACTCAGGGTGCTCAGTGCTCAGGGTGCTGGGTGCTCAGTGCTCAGGGTGCTCGGTGCTCAGTGCTCAGGGTGCTGGGTGCTCAGTACTCAGGGTGCTGGGTGCTCAGTGCTCGGTATGCTGGGGGCTCAGTTCTCAGGGTGCTGGGTGCTCAGTGCTCAGGGTGCTGGGTGCTCAGTGCTCAGGGTGCTCGGTTCTTAGTACTCATGGTGCTCGGTGCTCGGGGTGCTGGGTGCTCAGTGCTCGGTGTGCTGGGTGCTCAGTGCTCGGGGTGCTGGGTGCTGAGTGCTCGGTGTGCTGGGTACTCAGTGCTCGGGGTGCTGGGTGCTCAGTGCTCGGGGTGCTGGGTGCTCAGTACTCAGGGTGCTCGGTGCTCAGTACTCAGGGTGCTGGGTGCTCAGTGCTCAGGGTGCTGGGTGCTCAGTACTCAGGGTGCTTGGTGCTCGGTGCTCAGTACACTGGGTGCTCAGTACTCAGGGTGCTGGGTGCTCAGTACTCAGGGTGCTCGGTGCTTGGGTTGCTGGGTGCTCAGTTCTCAGGGTGCTCAGTGCTTGGGGTGCAGGGTGCTCAGTACTCAGGGTGCTGGTTGCTCAGTGCTCAGGGTGCTGGGTGCTGAATACACAGGGTGCTGGGTGCTCAGTACTCAGGGTGCTGGGTGCTCAGTGCTCGGGGAGCTGGGTGCTCAGTGCTCGGGTTGCTGGGTGCTCAGTGCTCGGGGTGCTGGGTGCTCAGTACTCGGGGTGCTGGGTGCTCAGTGCTCGGGGTGCTGGGTCCTCAGTGCTACGGGTGCTGGGTGCTCAGTGCTCGGGGTGCTGGGTGCTCAGTGCTCGGGGCGCTGGGTGCTCAGTGCTCGGGGTGCTCGGTGCTCAGTACTCAGGGTGCTGGGAGCTCAGTGCTCAGGGTGCTCAGTGCTCAGTACTCAGGGTGCTGGGTGCTCAGTGCTCAGTGTGCTCGGTGCTCAGTACGTTGGGTGCTCAGTACTCAGGGTGTTGGGTGCTCAGTGCTCAGGGTGATCGGTGCTCAGTACACAGGGTGCTCAGTACTCAGGGTGCTGGGTGCTCAGGGCTCGGGGTGCTGGGAGCTCAGTACTCAGGGTGCTGGGTGCTCAGTGCTCGGGGTGCTGGGTGCTGAGTGCTCAGGGTGCTGGGTGCTCAGTACTCGGGGTGCTCGGTGCTCAGTACTCAGGGTGCTGGGTGCTCAGTACTCAGGGTGCTGGGTGCTCAGTGATCAGGGTGCTCTCTGCTCAGTACTCAGGGTGCTGGGTGGTCAGTGCTCAGGGTGCTGGGTGCTCAGTACTCAGGGTGCTGGGTGCTCAGTGCTCAGGGTGTTCGGTGCTCAGTCCTCAGGGTGCTCAGTACTCAGGGTGCTGGGTGCTCAGTGCTCAGGTTGCTCAGTACTCAGGGTGCTGGGTACTCAGTACTCAGGGTGCTGTGTGATCAGTGCTCGGGGTGCTGGGTGCTCAGTACTCAGGGTGCTGGGTGCTCAGTGCTCAGGGTGCTGGGTGCTCAGTACTCAGGGTGCTGGGTGCTCAGTACTCAGGGTGCTCAGTGCTCGGGGAGCTCGGTGCTCAGTACTCAGGGTGCTGGGTGCTCAGTACTCAGTGCTCGGGGTCCTGGGTGCTCAGCGCTCTGGGTGCTTAATGCACAGTACTCAGGGTGCTGGGTGCTCAGTATTCAGGGTGCCCAGTGCTCTGGGTGCTGGGTGCTCATTACTCAGGGTGCTGGGTGCTCAGTACTCAGGGTGCTGGGTGCTCATTCTCATGGTGCTGGGTGCTCATTCTCGTGGTGCTGGGTGCTCAGTGCTCGGGGTGCTGGGTGCTCAGTACTCGGGGTGCTGGGTGCTCAGTGCTCAGCGTGCTGGGTGCTCAGTACTCAGGGTGCTCGGTTCTCAGTACTCAGGGTGCTGGGTGCTCATTCTCGGGGTGCTGGGTGCTCAGTGCTCAGGGTGCTGGGTTCTCAGTGCTCAGGGTCCTCGGTGCTCAGTACTCAGGGTGCTCAGTACTCAGCGTGCTTTGTGCTCAGTGCTCAGGGTGCTGGGTGCTCAGTACTCAGGGTGCTGGGTGCTCAGTACTCACGGTGCTGGGTGCTCAGTACTCGGGGTGCTTTGTGCTCATTACTCAGGGTGCTGGGTGCTCAGTGCTCAGGGTGCTCGCTGCTCAGTACTCTTTTAGCTGGGTGCTCAGTACTCAGGGTGCTGGGTGCTCAGTGCTCGGGGTGCTCGGTGCTCAGTGCTCAGGATGCTCGGTGCTCAGTACTTTTGCTGCTGGGTGCTCAGTACTCAGGGTGCTGGGTGCTCAGTGCTCGGGGTGCTCGGTGCTCAGTACTCAGGGTGCTGGGTGCTCAGTGCTCAGGATGCTGGGTGCTCAGTACTCAGGGTGCTCAGTACTCAGTACTCAGGGTGCTGGGTGCTCAGTGCTCAGGATGCTGGGTGCTCAGTACTCAGGGTGCTCAGTACTCAGTACTCAGGGTGCTGGGTGCTCAGTGCTTGGGGTGCTGGGTGCTCAGTGCTCAGGGTGCTGGGTGCTCAGTGCTCGGGGTGCTGGGTGCTCAGTACTCGGAGTGCTCGGTGCTCAGTACTCAGGGTGCTGGGTGCTCAGTGCTCGGGGTGCTGGGTGCTCAGTACTCAGGGTGCTCAGTACTCAGGATGCTGGGTGCTCAGTACTCAGGGTGCTGGGTACTCAGTGCTCAGTACACAGGGTGCTGAGTGTTCAGTTCTCGGGGTGCTGGGTGCTCAGTGCTCAGTTCTCAGGGTGCTGGGTGCTCAGTGCGCAGGGTGCTGGGTGCTCAGTACTCAGGGTGCTGGGTGCTCAGTGCTCAGGGTGCTGGGTGCTCAGTACTCAGGGTGCTGGGTCCTCAGTGCTCAGGGTGCTGGGTGCTCAGTGCTCGGGGTGCTCAGTACTCAGGGTGCTGTGTGTTCAGTGCTCAGGGTACTGGGTGCTCAGTACTCAGGGTGCTCGGTGCTTAGTACTCAGGGTGCTGGGTGCTCAGTACTCAGGGTGCTCATTGCTCAGGGTGCTGGGTTCTCAGTACTCAGGGTGCTGGGTGCTCAGTACTCAGGGTGCTCAGTGCTCAGTACTCAGGGTGCTCAGTGCTCAGGGTGCTGGGTGCTCAGTGCTCGGGGTGCTGGGTGCTCAGTGCTCACGGTGCTGTGTGCTCAGTACTCAGGGTGCTGGGTGCTCAGTGCTCGGGGTGCTCGGTGCTCAGTGCTCAGTGTGCTGGGTGCTCAGTACTCAGGGTGCTCATTGCTCAGGGTGCTGGGTTCTCAGTACTCAGGGTGCTGGGTGCTCAGTACTCAGGGTGCTCAATGCTCAGTACTCAGGGTGCTCAGTGCTCAGTACTCAGGGTGCTCAGTGCTCAGGGTGCTGGGTGCTCAGTGCTCGGGGTGCTGGGTGCTCAGTGCTCACGGTGCTGTGTGCTCAGTACTCAGGGTGCTCAGTACTCAGGGTGCTGGGTGCTCAGTGCTCAGGGTGCTGGCTGCTCAGTGCTCAGGGTGCTGGGTGCTCAGTGCTCAGGGTGCTCGGTGCTCAGTGCTCAGGTTGCTGGGTGCTCAATACTCACGGTGCTGGGTGCTCAGTACTCAGGGTGCTCAGTGCTCAGTACTCAGGGTGCTCAGTGCTCAGGGTGCTGGGTGCTCAGTGCTCGGGGTGCTGGGTACTCAGTCGTCAGGGTGCTGGGTGCTCAGTGCTCAGGGTGCTGGGTGCTCAGTACTCAGGGTGCTGGGTGCTCAGTGCACGGGGTGCTAGGGGCTCAGTACTCAGGGTGCTGGGTGCTCAGTGCTCAGGGTGCTGGGTGCTCAGTGCTCAGGGTGCTCGGTTCTTAGTACTCATGGTGCTCGGTGCTCGGGGTGCTGGGTGCTCAGTGCTCGGTGTGCTGGGTGCTCAGTGCTCGGTGTGCTCGGTGCTCAGTGCTCGGTGTGCTGGGTGCTCAGTGCTCGGGGTGCTGGGTGCTCAGTGCTCGGGGTGCTGGGTGCTCAGTACTCAGGGTGCTGGGTGCTCAATACTCAGGGTGCTGGGTGCTCAGTGCTCGGTGTGCTGGGTGCTCAGTGCTCGGGGTGCTGGGTGCTCAGTGCTCGGGTTGCTGGGTGCTCAGTGCTCGGGTTGCTGGGTGCTCAGTGCTCGGGGTGCTGGGTGCTCAGTGCTCAGGGTGCTGGGTGCTCAGTGCTAGGGGTGCTGGGTGCTCAGTGCTCGGTGTGCTCGGTGCTCAGTGCTCGGGGTGGTGGGTGCTCAGTACTCGGGGTGCTCAGTGCTCAGTACTCAGGGTGCTGGGTGCTCAGTACTCAGGGTGCTGGGTGCTCATTGCTCGGGGTGCTGGGTCCTCAGTGTTACGGGTGCTGGGTGCTCAGTGCTCGGGGTGCTGGGTGCTCAGTCCTCGGGGCCCTGGGTGCTCAGTGCTCGGGGTGCTCGGTGCTCAGTACCCAGGGTTCTGGGTGCTCAGTGCTCAGGGTGCTCGGTGCTCAGTACTCAGGGTGCTGGGTGCTCAGTGCTCAGTGTGCTCGGTGCTCAGTACGTTGGGTGCTCAGTACTCAGGGTGTTGGGTGCTCAGTGCTCAGGGTGATCGGTGCTCAGTACTCAGGGTGCTCAGTACTCAGGGTGCTGGGTGCTCAGGGCTCGGGGTGCTGGGAGCTCAGTACTCAGGGTGCTGGGTGCTCAGTGCTCGGTGTGCTGGGTGCTGAGTGCTCAGGGTGCTGGGTGCTCAGTACTCGGGGTGCTCGGTGCTCAGTACTCAGGGTGCTGGGTGCTCAGTACTCAGGGTGCTGGGTGCTCAGTTATCAGGGTGCTCTCTGCTCAGTACTCAGGGTGCTGGGTGCTCAGTGCTCAGGATGCTGGGTGCTCAGTACTCAGGGTGCTGGGTGCTCAGTGCTCAGGGTGATCGGTGCTCAGTCCTCAGGGTGCTCAGTACTCAGGGTGCTGGGTGCTCAGTGCTCAGGTTGCTCAGTACTCAGGGTGCTGGGTACTCAGTACTCAGGGTGCTGTGTGCTCAGTGCTCGGGGTGCTGGGTGCTCAGTACTCAGGGTGCTGGGTGCTCAGTGCTCAGGGTGCTGGGTGCTCAGTACTCAGGGTGCTGGGTGCTCAGTACTCAGGGTGCTCAGTGCTCGGGGAGCTCGGTGCTCAGTACTCAGGGTGCTGGGTGCTCAGTACTCAGTGCTCTGGGTCCTGGGTGCTCAGCGCTCTGGGTGCTTAGTGCACAGTACTCAGGGTGCGGGGTGCTCAGTATTCAGGGTGCTCAGTGCTCTGGGTGCTGGATGCTCATTACTCAGGGTGCTGGGTGCTCAGTACTCAGGGTGCTGGGTGCTCATTCTCGTGGTGCTGGGTGCTCATTCTCGTGGTGCTGGGTGCTCAGTGCTCGGGGTGCTGGGTGCTCAGTACTCGGGGTGCTGGGTGCTCAGTGCTCAGCGTGCTGGGTGCTCAGTACTCAGGGTGCTCGGTTCTCAGTACTCAGGGTGCTGGGTGCTCATTCTCGGGGTGCTGGGTGCTCAGTGCTCAGGGTGCTGGGTTCTCAGTGCTCAGGGTCCTCGGTGCTCAGTACTCAGGGTGCTCAGTACTCAGCGTGCTTTGTGCTCAGTGCTCAGGGTGCTGGGTGCTCAGTACTCAGGGTGCTGGGTGCTCAGTACTCACGGTGCTGGGTGCTCAGTACTCGGGGTGCTTTTTGCTCATTACTCAGGGTGCTGGGTGCTCAGTGCTCAGGGTGCTCGCTGCTCAGTACTCTTTTAGCTGGGTGCTCAGTACTCAGGGTGCTGGGTGCTCAGTGCTCGGGGTGCTCGGTGCTCAGTGCTCAGGATGCTCGGTGCTCAGTACTTTTGCTGCTGGGTGCTCAGTACTCAGGGTGCTGGGTGCTCAGTGCTCGGGGTGCTCGGTGCTCAGTACTCAGGGTGCTGGGTGCTCAGTGCTCAGGATGCTGGGTGCTCAGTACTCAGGGTGCTCAGTACTCAGTACTCAGGGTGCTGGGTGCTCAGTGCTTGGGGTGCTGGGTCCTCAGTGCTCAGGGTGCTGGGTGCTCAGTGCTCGGGGTGCTGGGTGCTCAGTACTCGGAGTGCTCGGTGCTCAGTACTCAGGGTGCTGGGTGCTCACTGCTCAGGGTGCTGGGTGCTCAGTACTCAGGTTGCACAGTACTCAGGGTGCTGGGTGCTCAGTGCTCGGGGTGCTGGGTGCTCAGTACTCAGGGTGCTCAGTACTCAGGATGCTGGGTGCTCAGTACTCAGGGTGCTGGGTACTCAGTGCTCAGTACACAGGGTGCTGAGTGCTCAGTGCTCGGGGTGCTGGGTGCTCAGTGCTCAGTACTCAGGGTGCTGGGTGCTCAGTGCGCAGGGTGCTGGGTGCTCAGTACTCAGGGTGCTGGGTGCTCAGTGCTCAGTGTGCTGGGTGCTCAGTACTCAGGGTGCTGGGACCTCAGTGCTCAGGGTGCTGGGTGCTCAGTGCTCGGGGTGCTCAGTACTCAGGGTGCTGTGTGTTCAGTGCTCAGGGTACTGGGTGCTCAGTACTCAGGGTGCTCGGTGCTTAGTACTCAGGGTGCTGGGTGCTCAGTACTCAGGGTGCTCATTGCTCAGGGTGCTGGATTCTCAGTACTCAGGGTGCTGGGTGCTCAGTACTCAGGATGCTCAGTGCTCAGTACTCAGGGTGCTCAGTGCTCAGTACTCAGGGTGCTCAGTGCTCAGGGTGCTGGGTGCTCAGTGCTCGGGGTGCTGGGTGCTCAGTGCTCACGGTGCTGTGTGCTCAGTACTCAGGGTGCTGGGTGCTCAGTGCTCGGGGTGCTCGGTGCTCAGTGCTCAGGGTGCTGGGTGCTCAGTACTCAGGGTGCTCATTCCTCAGGGTGCTGGGTTCTCAGTACTCAGGGTGCTGGCTGCTCAGTACTCAGGGTGCTCAATGCTCAGTAATCAGGGTGCTCAGTGCTCAGTACTCAGGGTGCTCAGTGCTCGGGGTGCTGGGTGCTCAGTGCTCACGGTGCTGTGTGCTCAGTACTCAGGGTGCTGGGTGCTCAGTGCTCGGGGTGCTGGGTGCTCAGTGCTCGGGGTGCTGGGTGCTCAGTGCTCACGGTGCTGTGTGCTCAGTACTCAGGGTGCTCAGTACTCAGGGTGCTAGGTGCTCAGTGCTCAGGGTGCTGGCTGCTCAGTGCTCAGGATGCTGGGTGCTCAGTGCTCAGGGTGCTCGGTGCTCAGTGCTCAGGTTGCTGGGTGCTCAATACACAGGGTGCTGGGTGCTCAGTACTCAGGATGCTCAGTGCTCAGTACTCAGAGTGCTCAGTGCTCAGGGTGCTGGGTGCTCAGTGCTCGGGGTGCTGGGTACTCAGTCCTCAGGGTGCTGGGTGCTCAGTGCTCAGGGTGCTCGGTGCTCAGTGCTCAGGGTGCTGGGTGCTCAGTACTCAGGGTGCTGGGTGCTCAGTGCACGGGGTGCTAGGGGCTCAGTACTCAGGGTGCTGGGTGCTCAGTGCTCAGGGTGCTGGGTGCTCAGTGCTCAGGGTGCTCGGTTCTTAGTACTCATGGTGCTCGGTGCTCGGGGTGCTGGGTGCTCAGTGCTCGGTGTGCTGGGTGCTCAGTGCACGGGGTGCTGGGTGCTCAGTGCTCGGGGTGCTGGGTGCTCAGTACTCGGGGTGCTCAGTGCTCAGTACTCAGGGTGCTGGGTGCTCAGTACTCAGGGTGCTGGGTGCTCAGTGCTCGGGGTGCTGGGTGCTCAGTGCTCGGGGCCCTGGGTGCTCAGTGCTCGGGGTGCTCGGTGCTCAGTACTCAGGGTTCTGGGTGCTCAGTGCTCAGGGTGCTCGGTGCTCAGTACTCAGGGTGCTGGGTGCTCAGTGCTCAGTGTGCTCGGTGCTCAGTACGTTGGGTGCTCAGTACTCAGGGTGTTGGGTGCTCAGTGCTCAGGGTGATCGGTGCTCAGTACTCAGGGTGCTCAGTACTCAGGGTGCTGGGTGCTCAGGGCTCGGGGTGCTGGGAGCTCAGTACTCAGGGTGCTGGGTGCTCAGTGCTCGGGGTGCTGGGTGCTGAGTGCTCAGGGTGCTGGGTGCTCAGTACTCGGGGTGCTCGGTGCTCAGTACTCAGGGTGCTGGGTGCTCAGTACTCAGGGTGCTGGGTGCTCAGTGATCAGGGTGCTCTCTGCTCAGTACTCAGGGTGCTGGGTGCTCAGTGCTCAGGATGCTGGGTGCTTAGTACTCAGGGTGCTGGGTGCTCACTGCTCAGGGTGATCGGTGCTCAGTCCTCAGGGTGCTCAGTACTCAGGGTGCTGGGTGCTCAGTACTCAGGGTGCTGGGTGCTCATTGCTCGGGGTGCTGGGTCCTCAGTGTTACGGGTGCTGGGTGCTCAGTGCTCGGGGTGCTGGGTGCTCAGTGCTCGGGGCCCTGGGTGCTCAGTGCTCGGGGTGCTCGGTGCTCAGTACTCAGGGTTCTGGGTGCTCAGTGCTCAGGGTGCTCGGTGCTCAGTACTCAGGGTGCTGGGTGCTCAGTATTCAGTGTGCTCGGTGCTCAGTACGTTGGGTGCTCAGTACTCAGGGTGTTGGGTGCTCAGTGCTCAGGGTGATCGGTGCTCAGTACTCAGGGTGCTCAGTACTCAGGGTGCTGGGTGCTCAGGGCTCGGGGTGCTGGGAGCTCAGTACTCAGGGTGCTGGGTGCTCAGTGCTCGGGGTGCTGGGTGCTGAGTGCTCAGGGTGCTGGGTGCTCAGTACTCGGGGTGCTCGGTGCTCAATACTCAGGGTGCTGGGTGCTCAGTACTCAGGGTGCTGGGTGCTCAGTGATCAGGGTGCTCTCTGCTCAGTACTCAGGGTGCTGGGTGCTCAGTGCTCAGGATGCTGGGTGCTCAGTACTCAGGGTGCTGGGTGCTCAGTGCTCAGGGTGATCGGTGCTCAGTCCTCAGGGTGCTCAGTACTCAGGGTGCTGGGTGCTCAGTGCTCAGGTTGCTCAGTACTCAGGGTGCTGGGTAATCAGTACTCAGGGTGCTGTGTGCTCAGTGCTCAGGGTGCTGGGTGCTCAGTACTCAGGGTGCTGGGTGCTCAGTGCTCAGGGTGCTGGGTGCTCAGTACTCAGGGTGCTGGGTGCTCAGTACTCAGGGTGCTCAGTGCTCGGGGAGCTCGGTGCTCAGTACTCAGGGTGCTGGGTGCTCAGTACTCAGTGCTCGGGGTCCTGGGTGCTCAGCGCTCTGGGTGCTTAGTGCACAGTACTCAGGGTGCTGGGTGCTCAGTATTCAGGGTGCTCAGTGCTCTGGGTGCTGGGTGCTGATTCTCGTGGTGCTGGGTGCTCAGTGCTCGGGGTGCTGGGTGCTCAGTACTCGGGGTGCTGGGTGCTCAGTGCTCAGCGTGCTGGGTGCTCAGTACTGAGGGTGCTCGGTTCTCAGTACTCAGGGTGCTGGGTGCTCATTCTCGGGGTGCTGGGTGCTCAGTGCTCAGGGTGCTGGGTTCTCAGTGCTCAGGGTCCTCGGTGCTCAGTACTCAGGGTGCTCAGTACTCAGCGTGCTTTGTGCTCAGTGCTCAGGGTGCTGGGTGCTCAGTACTCACGGTGCTGGGTGCTCAGTACTCGGGGTGCTTTGTGCTCATTACTCAGGGTGCTGGGTGCTCAGTGCTCAGGGTGCTCGCTGCTCAGTACTCTTTTAGCTGGGTGCTCAGTACTCAGGGTGCTGGGTGCTCAGTGCTCGGGGTTCTCGGTGCTCAGTACTCAGGGTGCTGGGTGCTCAGTGCTCAGGATGCTGGGTGCTCAGTACTCAGGGTGCTCAGTACTCAGTACTCAGGGTGCTGGGTGCTCAGTGCTTGGGGTGCTGGGTGCTCAGTGCTCAGGGTGCTGGGTGCTCAGTGCTCGGGGTGCTGGGTGCTCAGTACTCGGAGTGCTCGGTGCTCAGTACTCAGGGTGCTGGGTGCTCAGTGCTCAGGATGCTGGGTGCTCAGTACTCAGGGTGCTCAGTACTCAGTACTCAGGGTGCTGGGTGCTCAGTGCTTGGGGTGCTGGGTGCTCAGTGCTCAGGGTGCTGGGTGCTCAGTGCTCGGGGTGCTGGGTGCTCAGTACTCGGAGTGCTCGGTGCTCAGTACTCAGGGTGCTGGGTGCTCAGTGCTCAGGGTGCTGGGTGTTCAGTACTCAGGTTGCACAGTACTCAGGGTGCTGGGTGCTCAGTGCTCGGGGTGCTGGGTGCTCAGTACTCAGGGTGCTCAGTACTCAGGATGCTGGGTGCTCAGTACTCAGGGTGCTGGGTACTCAGTGCTCAGTACACAGGGTGCTGAGTGCTCAGTGCTCGGGGTGCTGGGTGCTCAGTGCACAGTACTCAGGGTGCTGGGTGCTCAGTGCGCAGGGTGCTGGGTGCTCAGTACTCAGGGTGCTGGGTGCTCAGTGCTCAGTGTGCTGGGTGCTCAGTACTCAGTGTGCTGGCTCCTCAGTGCTCAGGGTGCTGGGTGCTGAGTGCTCGGGGTGCTCAGTACTCAGGGTGCTGTGTGTTCAGTGCTCAGGGTACTGGGTGCTCAGTACTCAGGGTGCTCGGTGCTTAGTACTCAGGGTGCTGGGTGCTCAGTACTCAGGGTGCTCATTGCTCAGGGTGCTGGGTTCTCAGTACTCAGGGTGCTGGGTGCTCAGTACTCAGGGTGCTCAGTGCTCAGTACTCAGGGTGCTCAGGGCTCAGTACTCAGGGTGCTCAGTGCTCAGGGTGCTGGGTGCTCAGTGCTCGGGGTGCTGGGTGCTCAGTGCTCACGGTGCTGTGTGCTCAGTACTCAGGGTGCTGGGTGCTCAGTGCTCGGGGTGCTCGGTGCTCAGTGCTCAGGGTGCTGGGTGCTCAGTACTCAGGGTGCTCATTGCTCAGGGTGCTGGGTTCTCAGTACTCAGGGTGCTGGGTGCTCAGTACTCAGGGTGCTCAATGCTCAGTACTCAGGGTGCTCAGTGCTCAGTACTCAGGGTGCTCAGTGCTCAGGGTGCTGGGTGCTCAGTGCTCGGGGTGCTGGGTGCTCAGTGCTCACGGTGCTGTTTGCTCAGTACTCTGGGTGCTCAGTACTCAGGGTGCTGGGTGCTCAGTGCTCAGGGTGCTGGCTGCTCAGTGCTCAGGGTGCTGGGTGCTCAGTGCTCAGGGTGCTCGGTGCTCAGTGCTCAGGTTGCTGGGTGCTCAATACACAGGGTGCTGGGCGCTCAGTACTCAGGGTGCTCAGTGCTCAGTACTCAGGGTGCTCAGTGCTCAGGGTGCTGGGTGCTCAGTGCTCGGGGTGCTGGGTACTCAGTCCTCAGGGTGCTGGGTGCTCAGTGCTCAGGGTGCTCGGTGGTCAGTGCTCAGGGTGCTGGGTGCTCAGAACTCAGGGTGCTGGGTGCTCAGTGCACGGGGTGCTAGGGGCTCAGTACTCAGGGTGCTGGGTGCTCAGTGCTCAGGGTGCTGGGTGCTCAGTGCTCAGGGTGCTCGGTTCTTAGTACTCATGGTGCTCGGTGCTCGGGGTGCTGGGTGCTCAGTGCTCTGTGTGCTGGGTGCTCAGTGCACGGGGTGCTGGGTGCTGAGTGCTCGGTGTGCTGGGTGCTCAGTGCTCGGGGTGCTGGGTGCTCAGTGCTCGGGGTGCTGGGTGCTCAGTACTCAGGGTGATGGGTGCTCAGTACTCAGGGTGCTGGGTGCTCAGTGCTCAGGGTGCTGGGTGCTCAGTACTCAGGGTGCTGGGTGCTCGGTGCTCAGTACACTGGGTGCTCAGTACTCAGGGTGCTGGGTGCTCAGTACTCAGGGTGCTCGGTGCTTGGGGTGCTGGGTGCTCAGTTCTCAGGGTGCTCAGTGCTTGGGGTGCAGGGTGCTCAGGGTGCTGGGTGCTCATTCTCGGGGTGCTGGGTGCTCAGTGCTCAGGGTCCTCGGTGCTCAGTACTCAGGGTGCTCAGTACTCAGCGTGCTTTGTTCTCAGTGCTCAGGGTGCTGGGTGCTCAGTACTCAGTGTGCTGGGTGCTCAGTGCTCAGGGTGCTCGCTGCTCAGTACTCTTTTTGCTGGGTGCTCAGTACTCAGGGTGCTGGGTGCTCAGTGCTCGGGGTGCTCGGTGCTCAGTGCTCAGGATGCTCGGCGCTCAGTACTTTTGGTGCTGGGTGCTCGGTACTCAGGGTGCTGGGTGCTCAGTGCTCGGGGTGCTCGGTGCTCAGTACTCAGGGTGCTGGGTGCTCAGTGCTCAGAATGCTGGGTGCTCAGTACTCAGGGTGCTGGGTGCTCAGTGCTCAGGGTGATCGGTGCTCAGTCCTCAGGGTGCTCAGTACTCAGGGTGCTGGGTGCTCAGTGCTCAGGTTGCTCAGTACTCAGGGTGCTGGGTCCTCAGTACTCAGGGTGCTGTGTGCTCAGTGCTCGGGGTGCTGGGTGCTCAGTACTCAGGGTGCTGGGTGCTCAGTGCTCAGGGTGCTGGGTGCTCAGTACTCAGGGTGCTGTGTGCTCATTCTCGTGTGCTGGGTGCTCAGTGCTCGGGGTGCTGGGTGCTCAGTACTCGGGGTGCTGGGTGCTCAGTGCTCAGCGTGCTGGGTGCTCAGTACTCAGGGTGCTCGGTTCTCAGTATTCAGGGTGCTGGGTGCTCATTCTCGGGGTGCTGGGTGCACAGTGCTCAGGGTCCTCGGTGCTCAGTACTCAGGGTGCTCAGTACTCAGCGTGCTTTGTGCTCAGTGCTCAGGGTGCTAGGTGCTCAGTACTCAGGGTGCTGGGTGCTCAGTACTCACGGTGCTGGGTGCTCAGTACTCGGGGTGCTGGGTGCTCATTACTCAGTGTGCTGGGTGCTCAGTGCTCAGGGTGCTCGCTGCTCAGTACTCTTTTTGCTGGGTGCTCAGTACTCAGGGTGCTGGGTGCTCAGTGCTCGGGGTGCTCGGTGCTCAGTGCTCAGGATGCTCGGTGCTCAGTACTTTTGGTGCTGGGTGCTCGGTACTCAGGGTGCTGGGTGCTCAGTGCTCGGGGTGCTCGGTGCTCAGTACTCAGGGTGCTGGGTGCTCAGTGCTCAGGATGCTGGGTGCTCAGTACTCAGGGTGCTCAGTACTCAGTACTCAGGGTGCTGGGTGCTCAGTGCTTGGGGTGTTGGGTGCTCAGTGCTCAGGGTGCTGGGTGCTCAGTGCTCGGGGTGCTGGGTGCTCAGTACTCGGAGTGCTCGGTGCTCAGTACTCAGGGTGCTGGGTGCTCAGTGCTCAGGTGCTGGGTGCAAAGTACTCAGGTTGCTGGGTGCTCAGTACTCAGGTTGCACAGTACTCAGGGTGCTGGGTGCTCAGTTCTCGGGGTGCTGGGTGCTCAGTACTCAGGGTGCTCAGTACTCAGGATGCTGGGTGCTCAGTACTCAGGGTGCTGGGTGCTCAGTACTCAGGGTGCTGGGTGCTCAGTCCTCAGGGTGCTAAGTGCTCAGGGTGCTGGGTGCTCAGTACTCAGGGTGCTGGGTGCTCAGTACTCAGGGTGCTGGGTGCTCAGTTCTCGGGGTTTTGGGTGCTCAGTGCTCTGGGTGCTCAGTGCTCAGTACTCAGGGTGCTGGGTGCTCAGTACTCAGGGTGCTGGGTGCTCAGTTCTCGGGGTTTTGGGTGCTCAGTGCTCTGGGTGCTGGGTGCTCAGTGCTCGGGGTGCTGGGTGCTCAGTAGTCAGGGTGCTGTTTGCTCAGTGCTCGGGGTGCTCGGTGCTCAGTACTCAAGGTGCTGGGTGCTCAGTGCTCACGGTGCTGGGTGCTCAGAACTCAGGGTGCTCAGTACTCAGGGTGCTGAGTGCTCAGTACTCAGGGTGCTGGGTGCTCAGTACTCAGGGTGCTGGGTGCTCAGTACTCAGGGTGCTGGGTGCTCAGTGCTCTGGGTGCTGGGTGCTCATTAATCAGGGTGCTGGGTGCTCAGTACTCAGGGTGCTCAGTACTCAGGGTGCTGGGTGCTCAGTACTCAGGGTGCTCAGTGCTTGGGGTGCTGGGTGCTCAGTGCTCGGGGTGCTGGGTGCGCAGTGCTCGGGGTACTCGGTGCTCAGTGCTCGGGGTGCTGGGTACTCAGTACTCGGGGTGCTCAGTGCTCAGTACTCAGGGTGCTGGGTGCTCAGTGCTCAGGGTGCTGGGTGCTCAGTGCTCGGGGTGCTGGGTGCTCGGTGCTCAGGTTGCTGGGTGCTCAGTACTCGGGGTGCTGGGTGCTCAGTACTCAGGGTGCTGGGTGCTCATTGCTCGGGGTGCTGGGTGCTCAGTGCTCCGGGTGCTGGGTGCTCAGTGCTCGGGGTGCTGGGTGCTCAGTGCTCAGGGTGCTGGGTGCTCAGTGCTCGGGGTGCTCGGTGCTCAGTACTCAGGGTTCTGTATGCTCAGTGCTCCGGGTGCTGGGTGCTCAGTGCTCAGGGTACTGGGTGCTCAGTACTCAGGGTGCTCGGTGCTTAGTCCTCAGGGTGCTGGATGCTCAGTACTCAGGGTGCTCATTGCTCAGGGTGCTGGGTTCTCAGTACTCAGGGTGCTGGGTGCTCAGTACTCAGGGTGCTTAGTGCTCAGTACTCAGGGTGCTCAGTGCTCAGTACTCAGGGTGCTCAGTGCTCAGGGTGCTGGGTGCTCAGTGCTCGGGGTGCTGGGTGCTCAGTGCTCAGGGTGCTGGGTGCTCAGTACTCAGGGTGCTGGGTGCTCAGTCCTCAGGGTGCTAAGTGCTCAGGGTGCTGGGTGCTCAGTACTCAGGGTGCTGGGTGCTCAGTACTCAGGGTGCTGGGTGCTCAGTTCTCAGGGTGCTGGGTGCTCAGTGCTCGGGGTGCTGGGTGCTCAGTACTCAGGGTGCTCAGTACTCAGGGTGCTGAGTGCTCAGTACTCAGGGTGCTGGGTGCTCAGTGCTCTGGGTGCTGGGTGCTCAGTTCTCGGGGTTTTGGGTGCTCAGTGCTCTGGGTGCTGGGTGCTCAGTGCTCGGGGTGCTGGGTGCTCAGTAGTCAGGGTGCTGTTTGCTCAGTGCTCGGGGTGCTCGGTGCTCAGTACTCAAGGTGCTGGGTGCTCAGTGCTCACGGTGCTGGGTGCTCAGAACTCAGGGTGCTCAGTACTCAGGGTGCTCAGTGCTCTGTACTCAGGGTGCTCAGTGCTCAGGGTGCTGGGTGCTCAGTGCTCGGGGTGCTGGGTGCTCAGTGCTCACGGTGCTGTGTGCTCAGTACTCAGGGTGCTCAGTACTCAGGGTGCAGGGTGCTCAGTTCTCAGGGTGCTGGCTGCTCAGTGCTCAGGGTGCTGGGTGCTCAGTGCTCAGGGTGCTCGGTGCTCAGTGCTCAGGTTGCTGGGTGCTCAATACTCAGGGTGCTGGGTGCTCAGTACTCAGGGTGCTCAGTGCTCAGTACTCAGGGTGCTCAGTGCTCAGGGTGCTGGGTGCTCAGTGCTCGGGATGCTGGGTACTCAGTCCTCAGGGTGCTGGGTGCTCAGTGCTCAGGGTGCTCGGTGCTCAGTGCTCAGGGTGCTGGGTGCTCAGTACTCAGGGTGCTGGGTGCTCAGTGCACGGGGTGCTAGGGGCTCAGTACTCAGGGTGCTGGGTGCTCAGTGCTCAGGGTGCTGGGTGCTCAGTGCTCAGGGTGCTCGGTTCTTAGTACTCATGGTGCTCGGTGCTCGGGGTGCTGGGTGCTCAGTGCTCCGTGTGCTGGGTGCTCAGTGCACGTGGTGCTGGGTGTTGAGTGCTCGGTGTGCTGGGTGCTCAGTGCTCGGGGTGCTGGGTGTTCAGTGCTCGGGGTGCTTGGTGCTCAGTACTCAGGGTGCTCGGTGCTCAGTACTAAGGGTGCTGGGTGCTCAGTGCTCAGGGTGCTGGGTGCTCAGTACTCAGGGTGCTGGGTGCTCGGTGCTCAGTACACTGGGTGCTCAGTACTCAGGGTGCTGGGTGCTCAGTACTCAGGGTGCTCGGTGCTTGGGGTGCTGGGTGCTCAGTTCTCAGGGTGCTCAGTGCTTGGGGTGCAGGGTGCTCAGTACTCAGGGTGCTGGTTGCTCAGTGCTCAGAGTGCTGGGTGCTGAGTACTCAGGGTGCTGGGTGCTCAGTACTCAGGGTGCTGGGTGCTCAGTGCTCGGTGTGCTGGGTGCTCAGTGCTCGGGTTGCTGGGTGCTCAGTGCTCGGGTTGCTGGGTGCTCAGTGCTCGGGGTGCTGGGTGCTCAGTGCTCAGGGTGCTGGGTGCTCAGTGCTCGGGATGCTGGGTGCTCAGTGCTCGGTGTGCTCGGTGCTCAGTGCTCGGGGTGGTGGGTGCTCAGTACTCGGGGTGCTCAGTGCTCAGTACTCAGGGTGCTGGGTGCTCAGTACTCAGGGTGCTGGGTGCTCATTGCTCGGGGTGCTGGGTCCTCAGTGTTACGGGTGCTGGGTGCTCAGTGCTCGGGGTGCTGGGTGCTCAGTGCTCGGGGCCCTGGGTGCTCAGTGCTCGGGGTGCTCGGTGCTCAGTACTCAGGGTTCTGGGTGCTCAGTGCTCAGGGTGCTCGGTGCTCAGTACTCAGGGTGCTGGGTGCTCAGTGCTCAGTGTGCTCGGTGCTCAGTACGTTGGGTGCTCAGTACTCAGGGTGTTGGGTGCTCAGTGCTCAGGGTGATCGGTGCTCAGTACTCAGGGTGCTCAGTACTCAGGGTGCTGGGTGCTCAGTACTCACGGTGCTGGGTGCTCAGTACTCATGGTGCTGGGTGCTCATTACTCAGTGTGCTGGGTGCTCAGTGCTCAGGGTGCTCGCTGCTCAGTACGCTTTTTGCTGGGTGCTCAGTACTCAGGGTGCTGGGTGCTCAGTGCTCGGGGTGCTCGGTGCTCAGTGCTCAGGATGCTCGGTGCTCAGGACTTTTGGTGCTGGGTGCTCGGTACTTAGGGTGCTGGGTGCTCAGTGCTCGGGGTGCTCGGTGCTCAGTACTCAGGGTGCTGGGTGCTCAGTGCTCAGGATGCTGGGTGCTCAGTACTCAGGGTGCTGGGTGCTCAGTGCTCAGGGTGATCGGTGCTCAGTCATCAGGGTGCTCAGTACTCAGGGTGCTGGGTGCTCAGTGCTCAGGTTGCTCAGTACTCAGGGTGCTGGTTCCTCAGTACTCAGGGTGCTGTGTGCTCAGTGCTCGGGGTGCTGGGTGCTCAGTACTCAGGGTGCTGGGTGCTCAGTGCTCAGGGTGCTGGGTGCTCAGTACTCAGGGTGCTGGGTGCTCATTCTCGTGGTGCTGGGTGCTCAGTGCTCGGGGTGCTGGGTGCTCAGTACTCGGGGTGCTGGGTGCTCAGTGCTCAGCGTGCTGGGTGCTCAGTACTCAGGGTGCTCGGTTCTCAGTACTCAGGGTGCTGGGTGCTCATTCTCGGGGTGCTGGGTGCTCAGTGCTCAGGGTCCTCGGTGCTCAGTACTCAGGGTGCTCAGTACTCAGCGTGCTTTGTGCTCAGTGCTCAGCGTGCTAGGTGCTCAGTACTCAGGGTGCTGGGTGCTCAGTACTCACGGTGTTGGGTGCTCAGTACTCGGGGTGCTGGGTGCTCATTACTCAGTGTGCTGGGTGCTCAGTGCTCAGGGTGCTCGCTGCTCAGTACTCTTTTTGCTGGGTGCTCAGTACTCAGGGTGCTGGGTGCTCAGTGCTCGGGGTGCTCGGTGCTCAGTGCTCAGGATGCTCGGTGCTCAGTACTTTTGGTGCTGGGTGCTCGGTACTCAGGGTGCTGGGTGCTCAGTGCTCGGGGTGCTCGGTGCTCAGTACTCAGGGTGCTGGGTGCTCAGTGCTCAGGATGCTGGGTGCTCAGTACTCAGGGTGCTCAGTACTCAGTACTCAGGGTGCTGGGTGCTCAGTGCTTGGGGTGTTGGGTGCTCAGTGCTCAGGGTGCTGGGTGCTCAGTGCTCGGGGTGCTGGGTGCTCAGTACTCGGAGTGCTCGGTGCTCAGTACTCAGGGTGCTGGGTGCTCAGTGCTCAGGTGCTGGGTGCTAAGTACTCAGGTTGCTGGGTGCTCAGTACTCAGGTTGCACAGTACTCAGGGTGCTGGGTGCTCAGTTCTCGGGGTGCTGGGTGCTCAGTACTCAGGGTGCTCAGTACTCAGGATGCTGGGTGCTCAGTACTCAGGGTGCTGGGTGCTCAGTACTCAGGGTGCTGGGTGCTCAGTCCTCAGGGTGCTAAGTGCTCAGGGTGCTGGGTGCTCAGTGCTCGGGGAGCTCGGTGCTCAGTACTCAGGGTGCTGAGTGCTCAGTACTCAGGGTGCTGGGTGCTCAGTACTCAGGGTGCTGGGTGCTCAGTTCTCGGGGTTTTGGGTGCTCAGTGGTCTGGGTGCTCAGTGCTCAGTACTCACGGTGCTGGGTGCTCAGTACTCAGGGTGCTGGGTGCTCAGTGCTCGGGGTGCTGGGTGCTCAGTACTCAGGGTGCTGTTTGCTCAGTGCTCGGGGTGCTCGGTGCTCGGTACTCAAGGTGCTGGGTGCTCAGTGCTCACGGTGCTGGGTGCTCAGAACTCAGGGTGCTCAGTACTCAGGGTGCTGAGTGCTCAGTACTCAGGGTGCTGGGTGCTCAGTACTCAGGGTGCTGGGTGCTCAGTACTCAGGGTGCTGGGTGCTCAGTGCTCGGGGTGCTGGGTACTCATTAATCAGGGTGCTGGGTGCTCAGTACTCAGGGTGCTCAGTGCTTGGGGTGCTGGGTGCTCAGTACTCAGGGTGCTTAGTGCTTGGGGTGCTGGGTGCTCAGTACTCAGGGTGCTGGTTGCTCAGTGCTCAGGGTGCTGGGTGCTGAGTACTCAGGGTGCTGGGTGCTCAGTACTCAGGGTGCTGGGTGCTCAGTGCTCGGGATGCTGGGTGCTCAGTGCTCGGGTGCTGGGTGCTCAGTGCTCGGGGTGCTGGGTGCTCAGTGCTCAGGGTGCTGGGTGCTCAGTGCTCGGGGTGCTGGGTGCTCAGTGCTCGGGGTGCTCGGTGCTCAGTGCTCGGGGTGCTGGGTACTCAGTACTCGGGGTGCTCAGTGCTCAGTACTCAGGGTGCTGGGTGCTCAGTGCTCAGGGTGCTGGGTGCTCAGTGCTCGGGGTGCTCGGTGCTCAGTACTCAGGGTTCTGTGTGCTCAGTGCTCCGGGTGCTGGGTGCTCAGTGCTCAGGGTACTGGGTGCTCAGTACTCAGGGTGCTCGGTGCTTAGTACTCAGGGTGCTGGGTGCTCAGTGCTCGGGGTGGTGGGTGCTCAGTGCTCGGTGTGCTCGGTGCTCAGTGCTCGGGGTGGTGGGTGCTCAGTACTCGGGGTGCTCAGTGCTCAGTACTCAGGGTGCTGGGTGCTCAGTACTCAGGGTGCTGGGTGCTCATTGCTCGGGGTGCTGGGTCCTCAGTGTTACGGGTGCTGGGTGCTCAGTGCTCGGGGTGCTGGGTGCTCAGTGCTCGGGGCCCTGGGTGCTCAGTGCTCGGGGTGCTCGGTGCTCAGTACTCAGGGTTCTGGGTGCTCAGTGCTCAGGGTGCTCGGTGCTCAGTACTCAGGGTGCTGGGTGCTCAGTGCTCAGTGTGCTCGGTGCTCAGTACGTTGGGTGCTCAGTACTCAGGGTGTTGGGTGCTCAGTGCTCAGGGTGATCGGTGCTCAGTACTCAGGGTGCTCAGTACTCAGGGTGCTGGGTGCTCAGTACTCACGGTGCTGGGTGCTCAGTACTCGGGGTGCTGGGTGCTCATTACTCAGTGTGCTGGGTGCTCAGTGCTCAGGGTGCTCGCTGCTCAGTACTCTTTTTGCTGGGTGCTCAGTACTCAGGGTGCTGGGTGCTCAGTGCTCGGGGTGCTCGGTGCTCAGTGCTCAGGATGCTCGGTGCTCAGGACTTTTGGTGCTGGGTGCTCGGTACTTAGGGTGCTGGGTGCTCAGTGCTCGGGGTGCTCGGTGCTCAGTACTCAGGGTGCTGGGTGCTCAGTGCTCAGGATGCTGGGTGCTCAGTACTCAGGGTGCTGGGTGCTCAGTGCTCAGGGTGATCGGTGCTCAGTCATCAGGGTGCTCAGTACTCAGGGTGCTGGGTGCTCAGTGCTCAGGTTGCTCAGTACTCAGGGTGCTGGGTCCTCAGTACTCAGGGTGCTGTGTGCTCAGTGCTCGGGGTGCTGGGTGCTCAGTACTCAGGGTGCTGGGTGCTCAGTGCTCAGGGTGCTGGGTGCTCAGTACTCAGGGTGCTGGGTGCTCATTCTCGTGGTGCGGGGTGCTCAGTGCTCGGGGTGCTGGGTGCTCAGTACTCGGGGTGCTGGGTGCTCAGTGCTCAGCGTGCTGGGTGCTCAGTACTCAGGGTGCTCGGTTCTCAGTACTCAGGGTGCTGGGTGCTCATTCTCGGGGTGCTGGGTGCTCAGTGCTCAGGGTCCTCGGTGCTCAGTACTCAGGGTGCTCAGTACTCAGCGTGCTTTGTGCTCAGTGCTCAGCGTGCTAGGTGCTCAGTACTCAGGGTGCTGGGTGCTCAGTACTCACGGTGCTGGGTGCTCAGTACTCGGGGTGCTGGGTGCTCATTACTCAGTGTGCTGGGTGCTCAGTGCTCAGGGTGCTCGCTGCTCAGTACTCTTTTTGCTGGGTGCTCAGTACTCAGGGTGCTGGGTGCTCAGTGCTCGGGGTGCTCGGTGCTCAGTGCTCAGGATGCTCGGTGCTCAGTACTTTTGGTGCTGGGTGCTCGGTACTCAGGGTGCTGGGTGCTCAGTGCTCGGGGTGCTCGGTGCTCAGTACTCAGGGTGCTGGGTGCTCAGTGCTCAGGATGCTGGGTGCTCAGTACTCAGGGTGCTCAGTACTCAGTACTCAGGGTGCTGGGTGCTCAGTGCTTGGGGTGTTGGGTGCTCAGTGCTCAGGGTGCTGGGTGCTCAGTGCTCGGGGTGCTGGGTGCTCAGTACTCGGAGTGCTCGGTGCTCAGTACTCAGGGTGCTGGGTGCTCAGTGCTCAGGTGCTGGGTGCTAAGTACTCAGGTTGCTGGGTGCTCAGTACTCAGGTTGCACAGTACTCAGGGTGCTGGGTGCTCAGTTCTCAGGGTGCTGGGTGCTCAGTACTCAGGGTGCTCAGTACTCAGGATGCTGGGTGCTCAGTACTCAGGGTGCTGGGTGCTCAGTACTCAGGGTGCTGGGTGCTCAGTCCTCAGGGTGCTAAGTGCTCAGGGTGCTGGGTGCTCAGTGCTCGGGGAGCTCGGTGCTCAGTACTCAGGGTGCTGAGTGCTCAGTACTCAGGGTGCTGGGTGCTCAGTACTCAGGGTGCTGGGTGCTCAGTTCTCGGGGTTTTGGGTGCTCAGTGCTCTGGGTGCTCAGTGATCAGTACTCACGGTGCTGGGTGCTCAGTACTCAGGGTGCTGGGTGCTCAGTGCTCGGGGTGCTGGGTGCTCAGTACTCAGGGTGCTGTTTGCTCAGTGCTCGGGGTGCTCGGTGCTCAGTACTCAAGGTGCTGGGTGCTCAGTGCTCACGGTGCTGGGTGCTCAGAACTCAGGGTGCTCAGTACTCAGGGTGCTGAGTGCTCAGTACTCAGGGTGCTGGGTGCTCAGTACTCAGGGTGCTGGGTGCTCAGTACTCAGGGTGCTGGGTGCTCAGTGCTCGGGGTGCTGGGTGCTCATTAATCAGGGTGCTGGGTGCTCAGTACTCAGGGTGCTCAGTGCTTGGGGTGCTGGGTGCTCAGTACTCAGGTTGCTTAGTGCTTGGGGTGCTGGGTGCTCAGTACTCAGGGTGCTGGTTGCTCAGTGCTCAGGGTGCTGGGTGCTGAGTACTCAGGGTGCTGGGTGCTCAGTACTCAGGGTGCTGGGTGCTCAGTGCTCGGGATGCTGGGTGCTCAGTGCTCGGGTGCTGGGTGCTCAGTGCTCGGGGTGCTGGGTGCTCAGTGCTCAGGGTGCTGGGTGCTCAGTGCTCGGGGTGCTGGGTGCTCAGTGCTCGGGGTGCTCGGTGCTCAGTGTTCGGGCTGCTGGGTACTCAGTACTCGGGGTGCTCAGTGCTCAGTACTCAGGGTGCTGGGTGCTCAGTGCTCAGGGTGCTGGGTGCTCAGTGCTCGGGGTGCTGGGTGCTCGGTGCTCAGGTTGCTGGGTGCTCAGTACTCGGGGTGCTGGGTGCTCAGTACTCAGGGTGCTGGGTGCTCATTGCTCGGGGTGCTGGGTGCTCAGTGCTCCGGGTGCTGGGTGCTCAGTGCTCGGGGTGCTGGGTGCTCAGTGCTCAGGGTGCTGGGTGCTCAGTGCTCGGGGTGCTCGGTGCTCAGTACTCAGGGTTCTGTGTGCTCAGTGCTCCGGGTGCTGGGTGCTCAGTGCTCAGGGTACTGGGTGCTCAGTACTCAGGGTGCTCGGTGCTTAGTACTCAGGGTGCTGGGTGCTCAGTACTCAGGGTGCTCATTGCTCAGGGTGCTGGGTTCTCAGTACTCAGGGTGCTGGGTGCTCAGTACTCAGGGTGCTTAGTGCTCAGTACTCAGGGTGCTCAGTGCTCAGTACTCAGGGTGCTCAGTGCTCAGCGTGCTGGGTGCTCAGTGCTCGGGGTGCTGGGTGCTCAGTTCTCACGGTGCTGTGTGCTCAGTACTCAGGGTGCTGGGTGCTCAGTGCTCGGGGTGCTTGGTGCTCAGTGCTCAGGGTGCTGGGTGCTCAGTACTCAGGGTGCTGGGTGCTCAGTACTCAGGGTGCTCAGTGCTCAGTACTCAGGGTGCTCAGTGCTCTGTACTCAGGGTGCTCAGTGCTCAGGGTGCTGGGTGCTCAGTGCTCGGGGTGCTGGGTGCTCAGTGCTCACGGTGCTGTGTGCTCAGTACTCAGGGTGCTCAGTACTCAGGGTGCTGGGTTCTCAGTTCTCAGGGTGCTGGCTGCTCAGTGCTCAGGGTGCTGGGTGCTCAGTGCTCAGGGTGCTCGGTGCTCAGTGCTCAGGTTGCTGGGTGCTCAATACTCAGGGTGCTGGGTGCTCAGTACTCAGGGTGCTCAGTGCTCAGTACTCAGGGTGCTCAGTGCTCAGGGTGCTGGGTGCTCAGTGCTCGGGATGCTGGGTACTCAGTCCTCAGGGTGCTGGGTGCTCAGTGCTCAGGGTGCTCGGTGCTCAGTGCTCAGGGTGCTGGGTGCTCAGTACTCAGGGTGCTGGGTGCTCAGTGCACGGGGTGCTAGGTGCTCAGTACTCAGGGTGCTGGGTGCTCAGTGCTCAGGGTGCTGGGTGCTCAGTGCTCAGGGTGCTCGGTTCTTAGTACTCATGGTGCTCGGTGCTCGGGGTGCTGGGTGCTCAGTGCTCCGTGTGCTGGGTGCTCAGTGCACGTGGTGCTGGGTGCTGAGTGCTCGGTGTGCTGGGTGCTCAGTGTTCGGGGTGCTGGGTGTTAAGTGCTCGCGGTGCTTGGTGCTCAGTACTCAGGGTGCTCGGTGCTCAGTACTAAGGGTGCTGGGTGCTCAGTGCTCAGGGTGCTGGGTGCTCAGTACTCAGGGTGCTGGGTGCTCAGTGCACGGGGTGCTAGGTGCTCAGTACTCGGGGTGCTGGGTGCTCAGTACTCAGGGTGCTGGGTGCTCATTGCTCGGGGTGCTGGGTGCTCAGTGCTCCGGGTGCTGGGTGCTCAGTGCTCGGGGTGCTGGGTGCTCAGTGCTCAGGGTGCTGGGTGCTCAGTGCTCGGGGTGCTCGGTGCTCAGTACTCAGGGTTCTGTGTGCTCAGTGCTCCGGGTGCTGGGTGCTCAGTGCTCAGGGTACTGGGTGCTCAGTACTCAGGGTGCTCGGTGCTTAGTACTCAGGGTGCTGGGTGCTCAGTACTCAGGGTGCTCATTGCTCAGGGTGCTGGGTTCTCAGTACTCAGGGTGCTGGGTGCTCAGTACTCAGGGTGCTTAGTGCTCAGTACTCAGGGTGCTCAGTGCTCAGTACTCAGGGTGCTCAGTGCTCAGGGTGCTGGGTGCTCAGTGCTCGGGGTGCTGGGTGCTCAGTTCTCACGGTGCTGTGTGCTCAGTACTCAGGGTGCTGGGTGCTCAGTGCTCGGGGTGCTTGGTGCTCAGTGCTCAGGGTGCTGGGTGCTCAGTACTCAGGGTGCTGGGTGCTCAGTACTCAGGGTGCTCAGTGCTCAGTACTCAGGGTGCTCAGTGCTCTGTACTCAGGGTGCTCAGTGCTCAGGGTGCTGGGTGCTCAGTGCTCGGGGTGCTGGGTGCTCAGTGCTCACGGTGCTGTGTGCTCAGTACTCAGGGTGCTCAGTACTCAGGGTGCTGGGTTCTCAGTTCTCAGGGTGCTGGCTGCTCAGTGCTCAGGGTGCTGGGTGCTCAGTGCTCAGGGTGCTCGGTGCTCAGTGCTCAGGTTGCTGGGTGCTCAATACTCAGGGTGCTGGGTGCTCAGTACTCAGGGTGCTCAGTGCTCAGTACTCAGGGTGCTCAGTGCTCAGGGTGCTGGGTGCTCAGTGCTCGGGATGCTGGGTACTCAGTCCTCAGGGTGCTGGGTGCTCAGTGCTCAGGGTGCTCGGTGCTCAGTGCTCAGGGTGCTGGGTGCTCAGTACTCAGGGTGCTGGGTGCTCAGTGCACGGGGTGCTAGGTGCTCAGTACTCAGGGTGCTGGGTGCTCAGTGCTCAGGGTGCTGGGTGCTCAGTGCTCAGGGTGCTCGGTTCTTAGTACTCATGGTGCTCGGTGCTCGGGGTGCTGGGTGCTCAGTGCTCCGTGTGCTGGGTGCTCAGTGCACGTGGTGCTGGGTGCTGAGAGCTCGGTGTGCTGGGTGCTCAGTGTTCGGGGTGCTGGGTGTTAAGTGCTCGCGGTGCTTGGTGCTCAGTACTCAGGGTGCTCGGTGCTCAGTACTAAGGGTGCTGGGTGCTCAGTGCTCAGGGTGCTGGGTGCTCAGTACTCAGGGTGCTGGGTGCTCGGTGCTCAGTACACTGGGTGCTCAGTACTCAGGGTGCTGGGTGCTCAGTACTCAGGGTGCTCGGTGCTTGGGGTGCTGGGTGCTCAGTTCTCACGGTGCTCAGTGCTTGGGGTGCAGGGTGCTCAGTACTCAGGGTGCTGGTTGCTCAGTGCTCAGGGTGCTGGGTGCTGAGTACTCAGGGTGCTGGGTGCTCAGTACTCAGGGTGCTGGGTGCTCAGTGCTCGGTGTGCTGGGTGCTCAGTGCTCGGGTTGCTGGGTGCTCAGTGCTCGGGTTGCTGGGTGCTCAGTGCTCGGGGTGATGGGTGCTCAGTGCTCAGGGTGCTGGGTGCTCAGTGCTCGGGATGCTGGGTGCTCAGTGCTCGGTGTGCTCGGTGCTCAGTGCTCGGGGTGGTTGGTGCTCAGTACTCGGGGTGCTCAGTGCTCAGTACTCAGGGTCCTGGGTGCTCAGTACTCAGGGTGCTGGGTGCTCATTGCTCGGGGTGCTGGGTCCTCAGTGTTACGGGTGCTGGGTGCTCAGTGCTCGGGGTGCTGGGTGCTCAGTGCTCGGGGCCCTGGGTGCTCAGTGCTCGGGGTGCTCGGTGCTCAGTACTCAGGGTTCTGGGTGCTCAGTGCTCAGGGTGCTCGGTGCTCAGTACTCAGTGTGCTGGGTGCTCAGTGCTCAGTGTGCTCGGTGCTCAGTACGTTGGGTGCTCAGTACTCAGGGTGTTGGGTGCTCAGTGCTCAGGGTGATCGGTGCTCAGTACTCAGGGTGCTCAGTACTCAGGGTGCTGGGTGCTCAGTACTCACGGTGCTGGGTGCTCAGTACTCGGGGTGCTGGGTGCTCATTACTCAGTGTGCCGGGTGCTCAGTGCTCAGGGTGCTCGCTGCTCAGTACTCTTTTTGCTGGGTGCTCAGTACTCAGGGTGCTGGGTGCTCAGTGCTCGGGGTGCTCGGTGCTCAGTGCTCAGGATGCTCGGTGCTCAGGACTTTTGGTGCTGGGTGCTCGGTACTTAGGGTGCTGGGTGCTCAGTGCTCGGGGTGCTCGGTGCTCAGTACTCAGGGTGCTGGGTGCTCAGTGCTCAGGATGCTGGGTGCTCAGTACTCAGGGTGCTGGGTGCTCAGTGCTCAGGGTGATCGGTGCTCAGTCATCAGGGTGCTCAGTACTCAGGGTGCTGGGTGCTCAGTGCTCAGGTTGCTCAGTACTCAGGGTGCTGGGTCCTCAGTACTCAGGGTGCTGTGTGCTCAGTGCTCGGTGTGCTGGGTGCTCAGTACTCAGGGTGCTGGGTGCTCAGTGCTCAGGGTGCTGGGTGCTCAGTACTCAGGGTGCTGGGTGCTCATTCTCGTGGTGCTGGGTGCTCAGTGCTCGGGGTGCTGGGTGCTCAGTACTCGGGGTGCTGGGTGCTCAGTGCTCAGCGTGCTGGGTGCTCAGTACTCAGGGTGCTCGGTTCTCAGTACTCAGGGTGCTGGGTGCTCATTCTCGGGGTGCTGGGTGCTCAGTGCTCAGGGTCCTCGGTGCTCAGTACTCAGCGTGCTTTGTGCTCAGTGCTCAGCGTGCTAGGTGCTCAGTACTCAGGGTGCTGGGTGCTCAGTACTCACGGTGCTGGGTGCTCAGTACTCGGGGTGCTGGGTGCTCATTACTCAGTGTGCTGGGTGCTCAGTGCTCAGGGTGCTCGCTGCTCAGTACTCTTTTTGCTGGGTGCTCAGTACTCAGGGTGCTGGGTGCTCAGTGCTCGGGGTGCTCGGTGCTCAGTGCTCAGGATGCTCGGTGCTCAGTACTTTTGGTGCTGGGTGCTCGGTACTCAGGGTGCTGGGTGCTCAGTGCTCGGGGTGCTCGGTGCTCAGTACTCAGGGTGCTGGGTGCTCAGTGCTCAGGATGCTGGGTGCTCAGTACTCAGGGTGCTCAGTACTCAGTACTCAGGGTGCTGGGTGCTCAGTGCTTGGGGTGTTGGGTGCTCAGTGCTCAGGGTGCTGGGTGCTCAGTGCTCGGGGTGCTGGGTGCTCAGTACTCGGAGTGCTCGGTGCTCAGTACTCAGGGTGCTGGGTGCTCAGTGCTCAGGTGCTGGGTGCTAAGTACTCAGGTTGCTGGGTGCTCAGTACTCAGGTTGCACAGTACTCAGGGTGCTGGGTGCTCAGTTCTCGGGGTGCTGGGTGCTCAGTACTCAGGGTGCTCAGTACTCAGGATGCTGGGTGCTCAGTACTCAGGGTGCTGGGTGCTCAGTACTCAGGGTGCTGGGTGCTCAGTCCTCAGGGTGCTAAGTGCTCAGGGTGCTGGGTGCTCAGTTCTCGGGGTTTTGGGTGCTCAGTGCTCTGGGTGCTCAGTGCTCAGTACTCACGGTGCTGGGTGCTCAGTACTCAGGGTGCTGGGTGCTCAGTGCTCGGGGTGCTGGGTGCTCAGTACTCAGGGTGCTGTTTGCTCTGTGCTCGGGGTGCTCGGTGCTCAGTACTCAAGGTGCTGGGTGCTCAGTGCTCACGGTGCTGGGTGCTCAGAACTCAGGGTGCTCAGTACTCAGGGTGCTGATTGCTCAGTACTCAGGGTGCTGGGTGCTCAGTACTCAGGGTGCTGGGTGCTCAGTACTCAGGGTGCTGGGTGCTCAGTGCTCTGGGTGCTGGGTGCTCATTAATCAGGGTGCTGGGTGCTCAGTACTCAGGGTGCTCAGTGCTTGGGGTGCTGGGTGCTCAGTACTCAGGGTGCTTAGTGCTTGGGGTGCTGGGTGCTCAGTACTCAGGGTGCTGGTTGCTCAGTGCTCAGGGTGCTGGGTGCTGAGTACTCAGGGTGCTGGGTGCTCAGTACTCAGGGTGCTGGGTGCTCAGTGCTCGGGATGCTGGGTGCTCAGTGCTCGGGTGCTGGGTGCTCAGTGCTCGGGGTGCTGGGTGCTCAGTGCTCAGGGTGCTGGGTGCTCAGTGCTCGGGGTGCTGGGTGCTCAGTGCTCGGGGTGCTCGGTGCTCAGTGCTCGGGGTGCTGGGTACTCAGTACTCGGGGTGCTCAGTGCTCAGTACTCGGGGTGCTGGGTGCTCAGTGCTCAGGGTGCTGGGTGCTCAGTGCTCGGGGTGCTGGGTGCTCGGTGCTCAGGTTGCTGGGTGCTCAGTACTCGGGGTGCTGGGTGCTCAGTACTCAGGGTGCTGGGTGCTCATTGCTCGGGGTGCTGGGTGCTCAGTGCTCCGGGTGCTGGGTGCTCAGTGCTCGGGGTGCTGGGTGCTCAGTGCTCAGGGTGCTGGGTGCTCAGTGCTCGGGGTGCTCGGTGCTCAGTACTCAGGGTTCTGTGTGCTCAGTGCTCCGGGTGCTGGGTGCTCAGTGCTCAGGGTACTGGGTGCTCAGTACTCAGGGTGCTCGGTGCTTAGTACTCAGGGTGCTGGGTGCTCAGTACTCAGGGTGCTCATTGCTCAGGGTGCTGGGTTCTCAGTACTCAGGGTGCTGGGTGCTCAGTACTCAGGGTGCTTAGTGCTCAGTACTCAGGGTGCTCAGTGCTCAGTACTCAGGGTGCTCAGTGCTCAGGGTGCTGGGTGATCAGTGCTCGGGGTGCTGGGTGCTCAGTGCTCACGGTGCTGTGTGCTCAGTACTCAGGGTGCTGGGTGCTCAGTGCTCGGGGTGCTCGGTGCTCAGGGTGCTGGGTGCTCAGTACACAGGGTGCTCATTGCTCAGGGTGCTGGGTTCTCAGTACTCATGGTGCTGGGTGCTCAGTACTCAGGGTGCTCAGTGCTCAGTACTCAGGGTGCTCAGTGCTTAGTACTCATGGTGCTCAGTGCTCAGGGTGCTGGGTGCTCAGTGCTCGGGGTGCTGGGTGCTCAGTGCTCACTGTGCTGTGTGCTCAGTACTCAGGGTGCTCAGTACTCAGGGTGCTGGGTGCTCAGTTCTCAGGGTGCTGGCTGCTCAGTGCTCAGGGTGCTGGGTGCTCAGTGCTCAGGGTGCTCGGTGCTCAGTGCTCAGGTTGCTGGGTGCTCAATACTCAGGGTGCTGGGTGCTCAGTACTCAGGGTGCTCAGTGCTCAGTACTCAGGGTGCTCAGTGCTCAGGGTGCTGGGTGCTCAGTGCTCGGGGTGCTGGGTACTCAGTCCTCAGGGTGCTGGGTGCTCAGTGCTCAGGGTGCTCGGTGCTCAGTGCTCAGGGTGCTGAGTGCTCAGTACTCAGGGTGCTGGGTGCTCAGTGCACGGGGTTCTAGGGGCTCAGTACTCAGGGTGCTGGGTGCTCAGTGCTCAGGGTGCTGGGTGCTCAGTGCTCAGGGTGCTCGGTTCTTAGTACTCATGGTGCTCGTTGCTCGGGGTGCTGGGTGCTCAGTGCTCGGTGTGCTGGGTGCTCAGTGCACGGGGTGCTGGGTGCTGAGTGCTCGGTGTGCTGGGTGCTCAGTGCTCGGGGTGCTGGGTGCTCAGTGCTCGGGGTGCTGGGTGCTCAGTACTCAGGGTGCTCGGTGCTCAGTACTCAGGGTGCTGGGTGCTCAGTGCTCAGGGTGCTGGGTGCTCAGTACTCAGGGTGCTGGGTGCTCGGTACTCAGTACACTGGGTGCTCACTACTCAGGGTGCTGGGTGCTCAGTACTCAGGGTGCTCGGTGCTTGGGGTGCTGGGTGCTCAGTTCTCAGGGTGCTCAGTGCTTGGGGTGCAGGGTGCTCAGTACTCAGGGTGCTGGTTGCTCAGTGCTCAGGGTGCTGGGTGCTGAGTACTCAGGGTGCTGGGTGCTCAGTACTCAGGGTGCTGGGTGCTCAGTGCTCGGTGTGCTGGGTGCTCAGTGCTCGGGTTGCTGGGTGCTCAGTGCTCGGGTTGCTGGGTGCTCAGTGCTCGGGGTGCTGGGTGCTCAGTGCTCAGGGTGCTGGGTGCTCAGTGCTCGGGATGCTGGGTGCTCAGTGCTCGGTGTGCTCGGTGCTCAGTGTTCGGGGTGGTGGGTGCTCAGTACTCGGGGTGCTCAGTGCTCAGTACTCAGGGTGCTGGGTGCTCAGTACTCAGGGTGCTGGGTGCTCATTGCTCGGGGTGCTGGGTCCTCAGTGTTACGGGTGCTGGGTGCTCAGTGCTCGGGGTGCTGGGTGCTCAGGGCTCGGGGTGCTGGGAGCTCAGTACTCAGGGTGCTGGGTGCTCAGTGCTCGGGGTGCTGGGTGCTGAGTGCTCAGGGTGCTGGGTGCTCAGTACTCGGGGTGCTCGGTGCTCAGTACTCAGGGTGCTGGGTGCTCAGTACTCGGGGTGCTGGGTGCTCAGTGATCAGGGTGCTCTCTGCTCAGTACTCAGGGTGCTGGGTGCTCAGTGCTCAGGATGCTGGGTGCTCAGTACTCAGGGTGCTGGGTGCTCAGTGCTCAGGGTGATCGGTGCTCAGTCCTCAGGGTGCTCAGTACTCAGGGTGCTGGGTGCTCAGTGCTCAGGTTGCTCAGTACTCAGGGTGCTGGGTACTCAGTACTCAGGGTGCTGGGTGCTCAGTGCTCGGTGTGCTCGGTGCTCAGTGCTCGGGGTGGTTGGTGCTCAGTACTCGGGGTGCTCAGTGCTCAGTACTCAGGGTCCTGGGTGCTCAGTACTCAGGGTGCTGGGTGCTCATTGCTCGGGGTGCTGGGTCCTCAGTGTTACGGGTGCTGGGTGCTCAGTGCTCGGGGTGCTGGGTGCTCAGTGCTCGGGGCCCTGGGTGCTCAGTGCTCGGGGTGCTCGGTGCTCAGTACTCAGGGTTCTGGGTGCTCAGTGCTCAGGGTGCTCGGTGCTCAGTACTCAGTGTGCTGGGTGCTCAGTGCTCAGTGTGCTCGGTGCTCAGTACGTTGGGTGCTCAGTACTCAGGGTGTTGGGTGCTCAGTGCTCAGGGTGATCGGTGCTCAGTACTCAGGGTGCTCAGTACTCAGGGTGCTGGGTGCTCAGTACTCACGGTGCTGGGTGCTCAGTACTCGGGGTGCTGGGTGCTCATTACTCAGTGTGCCGGGTGCTCAGTGCTCAGGGTGCTCGCTGCTCAGTACTCTTTTTGCTGGGTGCTCACTACTCAGGGTGCTGGGTGCTCAGTGCTCGGGGTGCTCGGTGCTCAGTGCTCAGGATGCTCGGTGCTCAGGACTTTTGGTGCTGGGTGCTCGGTACTTAGGGTGCTGGGTGCTCAGTGCTCGGGGTGCTCGGTGCTCAGTACTCAGGGTGCTGGGTGCTCAGTGCTCAGGATGCTGGGTGCTCAGTACTCAGGGTGCTGGGTGCTCAGTGCTCAGGGTGATCGGTGCTCAGTCATCAGGGTGCTCAGTACTCAGGGTGCTGGGTGCTCAGTGCTCAGGTTGCTCAGTACTCAGGGTGCTGGGTCCTCAGTACTCAGGGTGCTGTGTGCTCAGTGCTCGGTGTGCTGGGTGCTCAGTACTCAGGGTGCTGGGTGCTCAGTGCTCAGGGTGCTGGGTGCTCAGTACTCAGGGTGCTGGGTGCTCATTCTCGTGGTGCTGGGTGCTCAGTGCTCGGGGTGCTGGGTGCTCAGTACTCGGGGTGCTGGGTGCTCAGTGCTCAGCGTGCTGGGTGCTCAGTACTCAGGGTGCTCGGTTCTCAGTACTCAGGGTGCTGGGTGCTCATTCTCGGGGTGCTGGGTGCTCAGTGCTCAGGGTCCTCGGTGCTCAGTACTCAGGGTGCTCAGTACTCAGCGTGCTTTGTGCTCAGTGCTCAGGGTGCTAGGTGCTCAGTACTCAGGGTGCTGGGTGCTCAGTACTCACGGTGCTGGGTGCTCAGTACTCGGGGTGCTGGGTGCTCATTACTCAGTGTGCTGGGTGCTCAGTGCTCAGGGTGCTCGCTGCTCAGTACTCTTTTTGCTGGGTGCTCAGTACTCAGGGTGCTGGGTGCTCAGTGCTCGGGGTGCTCGGTGCTCAGTGCTCAGGATGCTCGGTGCTCAGTACTTTTAGTGCTGGGTGCTCGGTACTCAGGGTGCTGGGTGCTCAGTGCTCGGGGTGCTCGGTGCTCAGTACTCAGGGTGCTGGGTGCTCAGTGCTCAGGATGCTGGGTGCTCAGTACTCAGGGTGCTCAGTACTCAGTACTCAGGGTGCTGGGTGCTCAGTGCTTGGGGTGTTGGGTGCTCAGTGCTCAGGGTGCTGGGTGCTCAGTGCTCGGGGTGCTGGGTGCTCAGTACTCGGAGTGCTCGGTGCTCAGTACTCAGGGTGCTGGGTGCTCAGTGCTCAGGTGCTGGGTGCTAAGTACTCAGGTTGCTGGGTGCTCAGTACTCAGGTTGCACAGTACTCAGGGTGCTGGGTGCTCAGTTCTCGGGGTGCTGGGTGCTCAGTACTCAGGGTGCTCAGTACTCAGGATGCTGGGTGCTCAGTACTCAGGGTGCTGGGTGCTCAGTACACAGGGTGCTGGGTGCTCAGTCCTCAGGGTGCTAAGTGCTCAGGGTGCTGGGTGCTCAGTTCTCGGGGTTTTGGGTGCTCAGTGCTCTGGGTGCTCAGTGCTCAGTACTCACGGTGCTGGGTGCTCAGTACTCAGGGTGCTGGGTGCTCAGTGCTCGGGGTGCTGGGTGCTCAGTACTCAGGGTGCTGTTTGCTCTGTGCTCGGGGTGCTCGGTGCTCAGTACTCAAGGTGCTGGGTGCTCAGTGCTCACGGTGCTGGGTGCTCAGAACTCAGGGTGCTCAGTACTCAGGGTGCTGATTGCTCAGTACTCAGGGTGCTGGGTGCTCAGTACTCAGGGTGCTGGGTGCTCAGTACTCAGGGTGCTGGGTGCTCAGTGCTCGGGGTGCTGGGTGCTCATTAATCAGGGTGCTGGGTGCTCAGTACTCAGGGTGCTCAGTGCTTGGGGTGCTGGGTGCTCAGTACTCAGGGTGCTTAGTGCTTGGGGTGCTGGGTGCTCAGTACTCAGGGTGCTGGTTGCTCAGTGCTCAGGGTGCTGGGTGCTGAGTACTCAGGGTGCTGGGTGCTCAGTACTCAGGGTGCTGGGTGCTCAGTGCTCGGGATGCTGGGTGCTCAGTGCTCGGGTGCTGGGTGCTCAGTGCTCGGGGTGCTGGGTGCTCAGTGCTCAGGGTGCTGGGTGCTCAGTGCTCGGGGTGCTGGGTGCTCAGTGCTCGGGGTGCTCGGTGCTCAGTGCTCGGGGTGCTGGGTACTCAGTACTCGGGGTGCTCAGTGCTCAGTACTCAGGGTGCTGGGTGCTCAGTGCTCAGGGTGCTGGGTGCTCAGTGCTCGGGGTGCTGGGTGCTCGGTGCTCAGGTTGCTGGGTGCTCAGTACTCGGGGTGCTGGGTGCTCAGTACTCAGGGTGCTGGGTGCTCATTGCTCGGGGTGCTGGGTGCTCAGTGCTCCGGGTGCTGGGTGCTCAGTGCTCGGGGTGCTGGGTGCTCAGTGCTCAGGGTGCTGGGTGCTCAGTGCTCGGGGTGCTCGGTGCTCAGTACTCAGGGTTCTGTGTGCTCAGTGCTCCGGGTGCTGGGTGCTCAGTGCTCAGGGTACTGGGTGCTCAGTACTCAGGGTGCTCGGTGCTTAGTACTCAGGGTGCTGGGTGCTCAGTACTCAGGGTGCTCATTGCTCAGGGTGCTGGGTTCTCAGTACTCAGGGTGCTGGGTGCTCAGTACTCAGGGTGCTTAGTGCTCAGTACTCAGGGTGCTCAGTGCTCAGTACTCAGGGTGCTCAGTGCTCAGGGTGCTGGGTGCTCAGTGCTCGGGGTGCTGGGTGCTCAGTGCTCACGGTGCTGTGTGCTCAGTACTCAGGGTGCTGGGTGCTCAGTGCTCGGGGTGCTCGGTGCTCAGGGTGCTGGGTGCTCAGTACTCAGGGTGCTCATTGCTCAGGGTGCTGGGTTCTCAGTACTCATGGTGCTGGGTGCTCAGTACTCAGGGTGCTCAGTGCTCAGTACTCAGGGTGCTCAGTGCTTAGTACTCATGGTGCTCAGTGCTCAGGGTGCTGGGTGCTCAGTGCTCGGGGTGCTGGGTGCTCAGTGCTCACTGTGCTGTGTGCTCAGTACTCAGGGTGCTCAGTACTCAGGGTGCTGGGTGCTCAGTTCTCAGGGTGCTGGCTGCTCAGTGCTCAGGGTGCTGGGTGCTCAGTGCTCAGGGTGCTCGGTGCTCAGTGCTCAGGTTGCTGGGTGCTCAATACTCAGGGTGCTGGGTGCTCAGTACTCAGGGTGCTCAGTGCTCAGTACTCAGGGTGCTCAGTGCTCAGGGTGCTGGGTGCTCAGTGCTCGGGGTGCTGGGTACTCAGTCCTCAGGGTGCTGGGTGCTCAGTGCTCAGGGTGCTCGGTGCTCAGTGCTCAGGGTGCTGGGTGCTCAGTACTCAGGGTGCTGGGTGCTCAGTGCACGGGGTTCTAGGGGCTCAGTACTCAGGGTGCTGGGTGCTCAGTGCTCAGGGTGCTGGGTGCTCAGTGCTCAGGGTGCTCGGTTCTTAGTACTCATGGTGCTCGTTGCTCGGGGTGCTGGGTGCTCAGTGCTCGGTGTGCTGGGTGCTCAGTGCACGGGGTGCTGGGTGCTGAGTGCTCGGTGTGCTGGGTGCTCAGTGCTCGGGGTGCTGGGTGCTCAGTGCTCGGGGTGCTGGGTGCTCAGTACTCAGGGTGCTCGGTGCTCAGTACTCAGGGTGCTGGGTGCTCAGTGCTCAGGGTGCTGGGTGCTCAGTACTCAGGGTGCTGGGTGCTCGGTACTCAGTACACTGGGTGCTCACTACTCAGGGTGCTGGGTGCTCAGTACTCAGGGTGCTCGGTGCTTGGGGTGCTGGGTGCTCAGTTCTCAGGGTGCTCAGTGCTTGGGGTGCAGGGTGCTCAGTACTCAGGGTGCTGGTTGCTCAGTGCTCAGGGTGCTGGGTGCTGAGTACTCAGGGTGCTGGGTGCTCAGTACTCAGGGTGCTGGGTGCTCAGTGCTCGGTGTGCTGGGTGCTCAGTGCTCGGGTTGCTGGGTGCTCAGTGCTCGGGTTGCTGGGTGCTCAGTGCTCGGGGTGCTGGGTGCTCAGTGCTCAGGGTGCTGGGTGCTCAGTGCTCGGGATGCTGGGTGCTCAGTGCTCGGTGTGCTCGGTGCTCAGTGTTCGGGGTGGTGGGTGCTCAGTACTCGGGGTGCTCAGTGCTCAGTACTCAGGGTGCTGGGTGCTCAGTACTCAGGGTGCTGGGTGCTCATTGCTCGGGGTGCTGGGTCCTCAGTGTTACGGGTGCTGGGTGCTCAGTGCTCGGGGTGCTGGGTGCTCAGGGCTCGGGGTGCTGGGAGCTCAGTACTCAGGGTGCTGGGTGCTCAGTGCTCGGGGTGCTGGGTGCTGAGTGCTCAGGGTGCTGGGTGCTCAGTACTCGGGGTGCTCGGTGCTCAGTACTCAGGGTGCTGGGTGCTCAGTACTCGGGGTGCTGGGTGCTCAGTGATCAGGGTGCTCTCTGCTCAGTACTCAGGGTGCTGGGTGCTCAGTGCTCAGGATGCTGGGTGCTCAGTACTCAGGGTGCTGGGTGCTCAGTGCTCAGGGTGATCGGTGCTCAGTCCTCAGGGTGCTCAGTACTCAGGGTGCTGGGTGCTCAGTGCTCAGGTTGCTCAGTACTCAGGGTGCTGGGTACTCAGTACTCAGGGTGCTGTGTGCTCAGTGCTCGGGGTGCTGGGTGCTCAGTACTCAGGGTGCTGGGTGCTCAGTGCTCAGGGTGCTGGGTGCTCAGTACTCAGGGTGCTGGGTGCTCATTCTCGTGGTGCTGGGTGCTCAGTGCTCGGGGTGCTGGGTGCTCAGTACTCGGGGTGCTGGGTGCTCAGTGCTCAGCGTGCTGGGTGCTCAGTACTCAGGGTGCTCGGTTCTCAGTACTCAGGGTGCTGGGTGCTCATTCTCGGGGTGCTGGGTGCTCAGTGCTCAGGGTCCTCGGTGCTCAGTACTCAGGGTGCTCAGTACTCAGCGTACTTTGTGCTCAGTACTCAGGGTGCTGGGTGCTCAGTACTCACGGTGCTGGGTGCTCAGTACTCGGGGTGCTGGGTGCTCATTACTCAGTGTGCTGGGTGCTCAGTGCTCAGGGTGCTCGCTGCTCAGTACTCTTTTTGCTGGGTGCTCAGTACTCAGGGTGCTGGGTGCTCAGTGCTCGGGGTGCTCGGTGCTCAGTGCTCAGGATGCTCGGTGCTCAGTACTTTTGGTGCTGGGTGCTCGGTACTCAGGGTGCTGGGTGCTCAGTGCTCGGGGTGCTCGGTGCTCAGTACTCAGGGTGCTGGGTGCTCAGTGCTCAGGATGCTGGGTGCTCAGTACTCAGGGTGCTCAGTACTCAGTACTCAGGGTGCTGGGTGCTCAGTGCTTGGGGTGTTGGGTGCGCAGTGCTCAGGGTGCTGGGTGCTCAGTGCTCGGGGTGCTGGGTGCTCAGTGCTCAGGGTGCTGGGTGCTCAGTGCTCGGGGTGCTGGGTGCTCGGTGCTCAGGTTGCTGGGTGCTCAGTACTCGGGGTGCTGGGTGCTCAGTACTCAGGGTGCTGGGTGCTCATGTCTCGGGGTGCTGGGTGCTCAGTGTTCCGGGTGCTGGGTGCTCAGAGCTCGGGGTGCTGGGTGCTCAGTGCTCAGGGTGCTGGGTGGTCAGTGCTCGGGGTGCTCGGTGCTCAGTACTCAGGGTTCTGTGTGCTCAGTGCTCCGGGTGCTGGGTGCTCAGTGCTCAGGGTACTGGGTGCTCAGTACTCAGGGTGCTCGGTGCTTAGTACTCAGGGTGCTGGGTGCTCAGTACTCAGGGTGCTCATTGCTCAGGGTGCTGGGTTCTCAGTACTCAGGGTGCTGGGTGCTCAGTACTCAGGGTGCTTAGTGCTCAGTACTCAGGGTGCTCAGTGCTCAGTACTCAGGGTGCTCAGTGCTCAGGGTGCTGTGTGCTCAGTGCTCGGGGTGCTGGGTGCTCAGTGCTCACGGTGCTGTGTGCTCAGTACTCAGGGTGCTGGGTGCTCAGTGCTCGGGGTGCTTGGTACTCAGTGCTCAGGGTGCTGGGTGCTCAGTACTCAGGGTGCTCATTGCTCAGGGTGCTGTGTTCTCAGTACTCAGGGTGCTGGGTGCTCAGTACTCAGGGTGCTCAGTGCTCAGTACTCAGGGTGCTCAGTGCTCAGTACTCAGGGTGCACAGTGCTCAGGGTGCTGGGTGCTCAGTGCTCGGGGTGCTGGGTGCTCAGTGCTCACGGTGCTGTGTGCTCAGTACTCAGGGTGCTCAGTACTCAGGGTGCTGGGTGCTCAGTTCTCAGGGTGCTGGCTGCTCAGTGCTCAGGGTGCTGGGTGCTCAGTGCTCAGGGTGCTCGGTGCTCAGTGCTCAGGTTGCTGGGTGCTCAATACTCAGGGTTCTGGGTGCTCAGTACTCAGGGTGCTCAGTGCTCAGTACTCAGGGTTCTCAGTGCTCAGGGTGCTGGGTGCTCAGTGCTCGGGATGCTGGGTACTCAGTCCTCAGGGTGCTGGGTGCTCAGTGCTCAGGGTGCTCGGTGCTCAGTGCTCAGGGTGCTGGGTGCTCAGTACTCAGGGTGCTGGGTGCTCAGTGCACGGGGTGCTAGGGGCTCAGTACTCAGGGTGCTGGGTGCTCAGTGCTCAGGGTGCTGGGTGCTCAGTGCTCAGGGTGCTCGGTTCTTAGTACTCATGGTGCTCGGTGCTCGGGGTGCTGGGTGCTCAGTGCTCGGTGTGCTGGGTGCTCAGTGCACGTGGTGCTGGGTGCTGAGTGCTCGGTGTGCTGGGTGCTCAGTGCTCGGGGTGCTGGGTGTTCAGTGCTCGGGGTGCTGGGTGCTCAGTACTCAGGGTGCTCGGTGCTCAGTACTAAGGGTGCTGGGTGCTCAGTGCTCAGGGTGCTGGGTGCTCAGTACTCAGGGTGCTGGGTGCTCGGTGCTCAGTACACTGGGTGCTGAGTACTCAGGGTGCTGGGTGCTCAGTACTCAGGGTGCTCGGTGCTTGGGGTGCTGGGTGCTCAGTTCTCAGGGTGCTCAGTGCTTGGGGTGCAGGGTGCTCAGTACTCAGGGTGCTGGTTGCTCAGTGCTCAGGGTGCTGGGTGCTGAGTACTCAGGGTGCTGGGTGCTCAGTACTCAGGGTGCTGGGTGCTCAGTGCTCGGTGTGCTGGGTGCTCAGTGCTCGGGTTGCTGGGTGCTCAGTGCTAGGTGTGCTCGGTGCTCAGTGCTCGGGGTGGTGGGTGCTCAGTACTCGGGGTGCTCATTGCCCAGTACTCAGGGTGCTGGGTGCTCAGTACTCAGGGTGCTGGGTGCTCATTGCTCGGGGTGCTGGGTCCTCAGTGTTACGGGTGCTGGGTGCTCAGTGCTCGGGGTGCTGGGTGCTCAGTGCTCGGGGCCCTGGGTGCTCAGTGCTCGGGGTGCTCGGTGCTCAGTACTCAGGGTTCTGGGTGCTCAGTGCTCAGGGTGCTCGGTGCTCAGTACTCAGGGTGCTGGGTGCTCAGTGCTCAGCGTGCTCGGTGCTCAGTACGTTGGGTGCTCAGTACTCAGGGTGTTGGGTGCTCAGTGCTCAGGGTGATCGGTGCTCAGTACTCAGGGTGCTCAGTACTCAGGGTGCTGGGTGCTCAGGGCTCGGGGTGCTGGGAGCTCAGTACTCAGGGTGCTGGGTGCTCAGTGCTCGGGGTGCTGGGTGCTGAGTGCTCAGGGTGCTGGGTGCTCAGTACTCGGGGTGCTCGGTGCTCAGTACTCAGGGTGCTGGGTGCTCAGTACTCAGGGTGCTGGGTGCTCAGTGATCAGGGTGCTCTCTGCTCAGTACTCAGGGTGCTGGGTGCTCAGTGCTCAGGATGCTGGGTGCTCAGTACTCAGGGTGCTGGGTGCTCAGTGCTCAGGGTGATCGGTGCTCAGTCCTCAGGGTGCTCAGTACTCAGGGTGCTGGGTGCTCAGTGCTCAGGTTGCTCAGTACTCAGGGTGCTGGGTACTCAGTACTCAGGGTGCTGTGTGTTCAGTGCTCGGGGTGGTGGGTGCTCAGTACTCAGGGTGCTGGGTGCTCAGTGCTCAGGGTGCTGGGTGCTCAGTACTCAGGGTGCTGGGTGCTCATTCTCGTGGTGCTGGGTGCTCAGTGCTCGGGGTGCTGGGTGCTCAGTACTCGGGGTGCTGGGTGCTCAGTGCTCAGCGTGCTGGGTGCTCAGTACTCAGGGTGCTCGGTTCTCAGTACTCAGGGTGCTGGGTGCTCATTCTCGGGGTGCTGGGTGCTCAGTGCTCAGGGTCCTCGGTGCTCAGTACTCAGGGTGCTCAGTACTCAGCGTGCTTTGTGCTCAGTGCTCAGGGTGCTGGGTGCTCAGTACTCAGGGTGCTGGGTGCTCAGTACTCACGGTGCTGGGTGCTCAGTACTCGGGGTGCTGGGTGCTCATTACTCAGTGTGCTGGGTGCTCAGTGCTCAGGGTGCTCGCTGCTCAGTACTCTTTTTGCTGGGTGCTCAGTACTCAGGGTGCTGGGTGCTCAGTGCTCGGGGTGCTCGGTGCTCAGTGCTCAGGATGCTCGGTGCTCAGTACTTTTGGTGCTGGGTGCTCGGTACTCAGGGTGCTGGGTGCTCAGTGCTCGGGGTGCTCGGTGCTCAGTGCTCAGGGTGCTGGGTGCTCAGTGCTCAGGGTGCTCGGTTCTTAGTACTCATGGTGCTCGGTGCTCGTGGTGCTGGGTGCTCAGTGCTCGGTGTGCTGGGTGCTCAGTGCACGTGGTGCTGGGTGCTGAGTGCTCGGTGTGCTGGGTGCTCAGTGCTCGGGGTGCTGGGTGTTCAGTGCTCGGGGTGCTGGGTGCTCAGTACTCAGGGTGCTCGGTGCTCATGTCTAAGGGTGCTGGGTGCTCAGTGCTCAGGGTGCTGGGTGCTCAGTACTCAGGGTGCTGGGTGCTCGGTGCTCAGTACACTGGGTGCTCAGTACTCAGGGTGCTGGGTGCTCAGTACTCAGGGTGCTCGGTGCTTGGGGTGCTGGGTGCTCAGTTCTCAGGGTGCTCAGTGCTTGGGGTGCAGGGTGCTCAGTACTCAGGGTTCTGGTTGCTCAGTGCTCAGGGTGCTGGGTGCTGAGTACTCAGGGTGCTGGGTGCTCAGTACTCAGGGTGCTGGGTGCTCAGTGCTCGGTGTGCTGGGTGCTCAGTGCTCGGGTTGCTGGGTGCTCAGTGCTCGGGGTGCTGGGTGCTCAGTGCTCAGGGTGCTGGGTGCTCAGTGCTCGGGATGCTGGGTGCTCAGTGCTAGGTGTGCTCGGTGCTCAGTGCTCGGGGTGGTGGGTGCTCAGTACTCGGGGTGCTCAGTGCCCAGTACTCAGGGTGCTGGGTGCTCAGTACTCAGGGCGCTGGGTGCTCATTGCTCGGGGTGCTGGGTCCTCAGTGTTACGGGTGCTGGGTGCTCAGTGCTCGGGGTGCTGGGTGCTCAGTGCTCGGGGCCCTGGGTGCTCAGTGCTCGGGGTGCTCGGTGCTCAGTACTCAGGGTTCTGGGTGCTCAGTGCTCAGGGTGCTCGGTGCTCAGTACTCAGGGTGCTGGGTGCTCAGTGCTCAGCGTGCTCGGTGCTCAGTACGTTGGGTGCTCAGTACTCAGGGTGTTGGGTGCTCAGTGCTCAGGGTGATCGGTGCTCAGTACTCAGGGTGCTCAGTACTCAGGGTGCTGGGTGCTCAGGGCTCGGGGTGCTGGGAGCTCAGTACTCAGGGTGCTGGGTGCTCAGTGCTCGGGGTGCTGGGTGCTGAGTGCTCAGGGTGCTGGGTGCTCAGTACTCGGGGTGCTCGGTGCTCAGTACTCAGGGTGCTGGGTGCTCAGTACTCAGGGTGCTGGGTGCTCAGTGATCAGGGTGCTCTCTGCTCAGTACTCAGGGTGCTGGGTGCTCAGTGCTCAGGATGCTGGGTGCTCAGTACTCAGGGTGCTGGGTGCTCAGTTCTCAGGGTGATCGGTGCTCAGTCCTCAGGGTGCTCAGTACTCAGGGTGCTGGGTGCTCAGTGCTCAGGTTGCTCAGTACTCAGGGTGCTGGGTACTCAGTACTCAGGGTGCTGTGTGCTCAGTGCTCGGGGTGGTGGGTGCTCAGTACTCAGGGTGCTGGGTGCTCAGTGCTCAGGGTGCTGGGTGCTCAGTACTCAGGGTGCTGGGTGCTCATTCTCGTGGTGCTGGGTGCTCAGTGCTCGGGGTGCTGGGTGCTCAGTACTCGGGGTGCTGGGTGCTCAGTGCTCAGCGTGCTGGGTGCTCAGTACTCAGGGTGCTCGGTTCTCAGTACTCAGGGTGCTGGGTGCTCATTCTCGGGGTGCTGGGTGCTCAGTGCTCAGGGTCCTCGGTGCTCAGTACTCAGGGTGCTCAGTACTCAGCGTGCTTTGTGCTCAGTGCTCAGGGTGCTGGGTGCTCAGTACTCAGGGTGCTGGGTGCTCAGTACTCACGGTGCTGGGTGCTCAGTACTCGGGGTGCTGGGTGCTCATTACTCAGTGTGCTGGGTGCTCAGTGCTCAGGGTGCTCGCTGCTCAGTACTCTTTTTGCTGGGTGCTCAGTACTCAGGGTGCTGGGTGCTCAGTGCTCGGGGTGCTCGGTGCTCAGTGCTCAGGATGCTCGGTGCTCAGTACTTTTGGTGCTGGGTGCTCGGTACTCAGGGTGCTGGGTGCTCAGTGCTCGGGGTGCTCGGTGCTCAGTACTCAGGGTGCTGGGTGCTCAGTTCTCAGGATGCTGGGTGCTCAGTACTCAGGGTGCTCAGTACTCAGTACTCAGGGTGCTGGGTGCTCAGTGCTTGGGGTGTTGGGTGCTCAGTGCTCAGGGTGCTGGGTGCTCAGTGCTCGGGGTGCTGGGTGCTCAGTACTCGGAGTGCTCGGTGCTCAGTACTCAGGGTGCTGGGTGCTCAGTGCTCAGGTGCTGGGTGCTAAGTACTCAGGTTGCTGGGTGCACAGTACTCAGGTTGCACAGTACTCAGGGTGCTGGGTGCTCAGTGCTCGGGGTGCTGGGTGCTCAGTACTCAGGGTGCTCAGTACTAAGGATGCTGGGTGCTCAGTACTCAGGGTGCTGGGTGCTCAGTACTCAGGGTGCTGGGTGCTCAGTCCTCAGGGTGCTAAGTGCTCAGGGTGCTGGGTGCTCAGTGCTCGGGGAGCTCGGTGCTCAGTACTCAGGGTGCTGAGTGCTCAGTACTCAGGGTGCTGGGTGCTCAGTACTCAGGGTGTTGGGTGCTCAGTGCTCGGGGTTTTGGGTGCTCAGTGCTCAGGGTGCTCAGTGCTCAGTACTCAGGGTGCTGGGTGCTCAGTACTCAGGGTGCTGGGTGCTCAGTGCTCGGGGTGCTGGGTGCTCAGTACTCAGGGTGCTGTTTGCTCAGTGCTCGGGGTGCTCGGTGCTCAGTACTCAAGCTGCTGGGTGCTCAGTGCTCACGGTGCTGGGTGCTCAGAACTCAGGGTGCTCAGTACTCAGGGTGCTGAGTGCTCAGTACTCAGGGTGCTGGGTGCTCAGTACTCAGGGTGCTGGGTGCTCAGTACTCAGGGTGCTGGCTGCTCAGTGCTCGGGGTGCGGGGTGCTCATTAATCAGGGTGCTGGGTGCTCAGTACTCAGGGTGCTCAGTGCTTGGGGTGCTGGGTGCTCAGTACTCAGGGTGCTCAGTGCTTGGGGTGCTGGGTGCTCAGTACTCAGGGTGCTGGTTGCTCAGTGCTCAGGGTGCTGGCTGCTGAGTACTCAGGGTGCTGGGTGCTCAGTACTCAGGGTACTGGGTGCTCAGTGCTCGGGATGCTGGGTGCTCAGTGCTCGGGGTGCTGGGTGCTCAGTGCTCGGGGTGCTGGGTGCTTAGTGCTCAGGGTGCTGGGTGCTCAGTGCTCGGGGTGCTGGGTGCTCAGTGCTCGGGGTGCTCGGTGCTCAGTGCTCGGGGTGCTGGGTACTCAGTACTCGGGGTGCTCAGTGCTCAGTACTCAGGGTGCTGGGTGCTCAGTGCTCAGGGTGCTGGGTGCTCAGTGCTCGGGGTGCTGGGTGCTCGGTGCTCAGGTTGCTGGGTGCTCAGTACTCGGAGTGCTGGGTGCTCAGTACTCAGGGTGCTGCGTGCTCATTGCTCGGGGTGCTGGGTGCTCAGTGCTCCGGGTGCTGGGTGCTCAGTGCTCGGGGTGCTGGGTGCTCAGTGCTCAGGGTGCTGGGTGCTCAGTGCTCGGGGTGCTCGGTGCTCAGTACTCAGGCTTCTGTGTGCTCAGTGCTCAGGGTGCTCGGTGCTCAGTACTCAGGGTGCTGGGTGCTCAGTGCTCGGTGTGCTCGGTGCTCAGTACATTGGGTGCTCAGTACTCAGGGTGCTGGGTGCTCAGTGCTCAGGGTGATCGGTGATCACCACTCAGCGTGCACAGTAATCAGGGACCTGGGTGCTCAGTATTCAGGGTGCTCAGTGCTCGGGGTGCTGGGTGCTCAGTACTCAGGGTGCTGGGTGCTCAGTACTCAGGGTTCTGGGTGCTCATTCTCGGGGTGCTGGGTGCTCAGTGCTCGGGGTGCTGGGTGCTCAGTACTCGGGGTGGTGGGTGCTCAGTGCTCAGCATGCTGGGTGCTCAGTACTCAGGGTGCTCGGTTCTCAGTACTCAGGGGGCTGGGTGCTCATTCTCGGTGTGCTGGGTGCTCAGTGCTCGGGGTGCTGGGTGCTCAGTGCTCAGGGTCCTCGATGCTCAGTACTCAGTGTGCTCAGTACTCAGCGTGCTTTGTGCTCAGTGCTCAGGGTGCTGGGTGCTCAGTACTCAGGGTGCTGAGTGCTCAGTACTCACGGTGCTGGGTGCTCACTACTCAGGGTGCTCAGTACTCAGTACTCAGGGTGCTGGGTGCTCAGTGCTTGGGGTACTGGGTGCTCAGTGCTCAGGGTGCAGGGGGCTCAGTGCTCGGGGTGCTGGGTGCTCAGTACACGGGGTGCTCGGTGCTCAGTACTCAGGGTGCTGGGTGCTCAGTACTCAGGGTGCTGGGTGCTCAGTGCTCAGGGTGCTGTGTGCTCAGTCCTCGGGTTGCTGGGTGCTCAGTACTCAGGGTGCTGGGTGCTCAGTGCTCAGGGTGCTGGGTGCTCAGTGCTCGGGGTGCTAGGTGCTCAGTGCTCAGGGTGCTGGGTACTCAGTGCTCAGTACACAGGGTGCTGAGTGCTCAGTGCTCGGGGTGCTGGGTGCTCAGTGCTCAGGGTGCTGGGTACTCAGTGCTCAGTACACAGGGTGCTGAGTGCTCAGTGCACAGGGTGCTGGGTGCTCAGTACTCAGGGTGCTCAGTGCTCACGGTGCTGGGTGCTCAGTGCTCAGGGTGCTGGGTACTCAGTGCTCAGTACACAGGGTGCTGAGTGCTCAGTGCTCGGGGTGCTGGGTGCTCAGTGCTCAGGGTGCTGGGTGCTCAGTGCTCAGGGTGCTGGGTGCTCAGTACTCAGGGTCCTGGGTGCTCAGTGCTCAGGGTGCTGGGTGCTCAGTACTCAGGGTGCTGGGTCCTCAGTGCTCAGGGTGCTGGGTGCTCAGTGCTCGGGGTGCTCAGTACTCAGGGTGCTGGGTGTTCAGTGCTCAGGGTACTGGGTGCTCAGTACTCAGGGTGCTCGGTGCTTAGTACTCAGGGTGCTGGGTGCTCAGTACTCCGGGTGCTGGGTGCTCAGTGCTCGGGGTGCTCGGTGCTCAGTGCTCAGGGTGCTGGGTGCTCAGTTCTCAGGGTGCTCATTGCTCAGGGTGCTGGGTGCTCATTACTCAGGGTGCTGGGTGCTCAGTACTCAGGGTGCTCAGTGCTCAGTACTCAGGGTGCTCAGTGCTCAGTACTCAGGGTGCTCAGTGCTCAGGGTGCTGGGTGCTCAGTGCTCGGGGTGCTGGGTGCTCAGTGCTCACGGTGCTGTGTGCTCAGTACTCAGGGTGCTCAGTACTCAGGGTGCTGGGTGCTCAGTGCTCAGGGTGCTGGGTGCTCAGTTCTCAGGGTGCTGGGTGCTCAGAGCTCAGGGTGCTCGGTGCTCAGTGCTCAGGTTGCTGGGTGCTCAATACTCAGGGTGCTGGGTGCTCAGTACTCAGGGTGCTCAGTGCTCAGTACTCAGGGTGCTCAGTGCTCAGGGTGCTGGGTGCTCAGTGCTCGGGGTGCTTTGTACTCAGTCCTCAGGGTGCTGGGTGCTCAGTGCTCAGGGTGCTAGGTGCTCAGTGCTCAGGGTGCTGGGTGCTCAGTGCTCAGGGTGCTGGGTGCTCAGTACTCAGGGTCCTGGGTGCTCAGTGCTCAGGGTGCTGGGTGCTCAGTACTCAGGGTGCTCAGTACTCAGTACTCAGGGTGCTGGGTGCTCATTGCTTGGGGTACTGAGTGCTCTGTGCTCAGGGTGCTGGGTGCTCAGTGCTCGGGGTGCTGGGTGCTCAGTACACGGGGTGCTCGGTGCTCAGTACTCAGGGTGCTGGGTGCTCAGTACTCAGGGTGCTGGGTGCTCAGTGCTCAGGGTGCTGTGTGCTCAGTACTCAGGTTGCTGGGTGCTCAGTACTCAGGGTGCTGGGTGCTCAGTGCTCAGGGTGCTGGGTGCTCAGTGCTCGGGGTGCTAGGTGCTCAGTACTCAGGGTGCTCAGTGCTCAGTACTCAGCGTGCTGGGTGCTCAGTGCTCAGGGTGCTCGGTGCTCAGTACTCAGGGTGCTCAGTGCTCAGTACTCAGGGTGCTGGGTGCTCAGTGCTCAGGGTGCTGGGTGCTCAGTACTCAGGGTGCTTTGTGCTTAGTACTCAGGGTGCTTGGTCCTCAGTGCTCAGGGTGCTGGGTGCTCAGTACTCAGGGTGCTGGGTGCTCAGTGGTCAGGGTGCTCAGTGCTCAGCAGTCAGGGTGCTCGGTGCTCAGTTCTCAGGGTGCTCAGTGCTCAGTACTCAGGGTGCTCAGTGCTCTGGGTGCTGGGTGCTCAGTGCTCAGGGTGCTGGGTGATCAGTGCACAGGGTGCTGGGTGCTCAGTACTCAGGGTGCTCAGTGCTCAGGGTGCTGGGTGCTCAGTGCTCAGGGTGCTGGGTACTCAGTGCTCAGTACACAGGGTGCTGAGTGCTCAGTGCTCGGGGTGCTGGGTTCTCAGTGCTCAGGGTGCTGGGTGCTCAGTGCTCAGGGTGCTGGGTGCTCAGTACTCAGGGTGCTGGGTGCTCAGTGCTCAGGGTGCTGAGTGATCAGTACTCAGGGTGCTGGGTCCTCAGTGCTCAGGGTGCTGGGTGCTCAGTGCTCGGGGTGCTCAGTACTCAGGGTGCTGGGTGTTCAGTGCTCAGGGTACTGGGTGCTCAGTACTCAGGGTGCTCGGTGCTTAGTACTCAGGGTGCTGGGTGCTCAGTACTCCGGCTGCTGGGTGCTCAGTGCTCGGGGTGCTCGGTGCTCAGTGCTCAGGGTGCTGGGTGCTCAGTACTCAGGGTGCTCATTGCTCAGGGTGCAGGGTGCTCATTACTCAGGGTGCTGAGTGCTCAGTACTCAGGGTGCTCAGTGCTCAGTACTCAGGGTGCTCAGTGCTCAGTACTCAGGTTGATCAGTGCTCTGGGTGCTGGGTGCTCAGTGCTCAGGGTGCTGGGTGCTCAGTGCACAGGGTGCTGGGTGCTCAGTACTCAGGGTGCTCAGTGCTCAGGGTGCTGGGTGCTCAGTGCTCAGGGTGCTGGGTACTCAGTGCTCAGTACACAGGGTGCTGAGTGCTCAGTGCTCGGGGTGCTGGGTGCTCAGTGCTCAGGGTGCTGGGTGCTCAGTGCTCAGGGTGCTGGGTGCTCAGTACTCAGGGTGCTGGGTGCTCAGTGCTCAGGGGGCTGGGTGCTCAGTACTCAGGCTGCTGGGTCCTCAGTGCTCAGGGTGCTGGGTGCTCAGTGCACGGGGTGCTCAGTACTCAGGGTGCTGGGTGTTCAGTTCTCAGGGTACTGGGTGCTCAGTACTCAGGGTCCTCGGTGCTTAGTACTCAGGGTGCTGGGTGCTCAGTACTCCGGGTGCTGGGTGCTCAGTGCTCGGGGTGCTCGGTGCTCAGTGCTCAGGGTGCTGGGTGCTCAGTACTCAGGTTGCTCATTGCTCAGGGTGCTGGGTGCTCATTACTCAGGGTGCTGGGTGCTCAGTACTCAGGGTGCTCAGTGCTCAGTACTCAGGGTGCTCAGTGCTCAGTACTCAGGGTGCTCAGTGCTCAGGGTGCTGGGTGCTCAGTGCTCGGGGTGCTGGGTGCTCAGTGCTCACGGTGCTGTGTGCTCAATACTCAGGGTGCTCAGTACTCAGGGTGCTGGGTGCTCAGTGCTCAGGGTGCTGGGTGCTCAGTGCTCAGGGTGCTGGGTGCTCAGAGCTCAGGGTGCTCGGTGCTCAGTGCTCAGGTTGCTGGGTGCTCAATTCTCAGGGTGCTGGGTGCTCAGTACTCAGGGTGCTCAGTGCTCAGTACTCAGGGTGCTCAGTGCTCAGGTTGCTGGGTGCTCAGTGCTCAGGGTGCTGGGTACTCAGTCCTCAGGGTGCTGGGTGCTCAGTGCTCAGGGTGCTCGGTGCTCAGTGCTCAAGGTGCTGGGTGCTCAGTACTCAGGGTGCTGGGTGCTCAGTGCTTGGGGTGCTGGGGGCTCAGTACTCAGGGTGCTGGGTGCTCAGTGCTCAGGGTGCTGGGTGCTCAGTGCTCGTGGTGCTGGGTGCTCATTAATCAGGGTGCTGCGTGCTCAGTACTCAGGGTGCTCAGTGCTTTGGGTGCTGGGTGCTCAGTACTCAGGGTGCTCAGTGCTTGCTGTGCTGGGTGCTCAGTACTCAGGGTGCTGGTTGCTCAGTGCTCAGGGTGCTGGGTGCTGAGTACTCAGGGTGCTGGGTGCTCAGTACTCAGGGTGCTGGATGCTCAGTGCTCGGGATGCTGGGTGCTCAGTGCTCGGGGTGCTGGGTGCTCAGTGCTCGGGGTGCTGGGTGCTCAGTGCTCAGGGTGCTGGGTGCTCAGTGCTCGGGGTGCTGGGTGCTCAGTGCTCGGGGTGCTCAGTGCTCGGGGTGCTGGGTACTCAGTACTCGGTGTGCTCAGTGCTCAGTACTCAGGGTGCTGGGTGCTCAGTGCTCAGGGTGCTGGGTGCTCAGTTCTCGGGGTGCTGGGTGCTCGGTGCTCAGGTTGCTGGGTGCTCAGTACTCGGGGTGCTGGGTGCTCAGTACTCAGGGTGCTGGGTGCTCATTGCTCGGGGTGCTGGGTGCTCAGTGCTCCGGGTGCTGGGTGCTCAGTGCTCGGGGTGCTGGGTGCTCAGTGCTCAGGGTGCTGGGTGCTCAGTGCTCGGGGTGCTCGGTGCTCAGTACTCAGGGTTCTGTGTGCTCAGTGCTCAGGGTGCTCGGTGCTCAGTACTCAGGGTGCTGGGTGCTCAGTGCTCGGTGTGCTCGGTGCTCAGTACGTTGGGTGCTCAGTACTCATGGTGCCGGGTGCTCAGTGCTCAGGGTGATCGGTGATCACTACTCAGCGTGCACAGTAATCAGGGAGCTGGGTGCTCAGTATTCAGGGTGCTTAGTGCTCAGAGTGCTGGGTGCTCAGTACTCAGGGTGCTGGGTGCTCAGTACTCAGGGTGCTGGGTGCTCATTCTCGGGGTGCTGGGTGCTCAGTGCTCGGGGTGCTGGGTGCTCAGTACTCGGGGTGGTGGGTGCTCAGTGCTCAGCATGCTGGGTGCTCAGTAATCAGGGTGCTCGGTTCTCAGTACTCAGGGGGCTGGGTGCTCATTCTCGGTGTGCTGGGTGCTCAGTGCTCGGGGTGCTGGGTGCTCAGTGCTCAGGGTCCTCGGTGCTCATTACTCAGGGTGCTCAGTACTCAGCGTGCTTTGTGCTCAGTGCTCGTGGTGCTGGGTGCTCAGTGCTCGGGGCGCTGTGTGCTCAGTGCTCGGGGTGCTCGGTGCTCAGTACTCAGGGTGCTGGGTGCTCAGTGCTCAGGGTGCTCGGTGCTCAGTACTCAGGGTGCTGGGTGCTCAGTGCTCAGTGTGCTCGGTGCTCACTACGTTGGGTGCTCAGTACTCAGGGTGTTGGGTGCTCAGTGCTCAGGGTGATCGGTGCTCAGTACTCAGGGTGCTCAGTACTCAGGGTGCTGGGTGCTCAGGGCTCGGGGTGCTGGGAGCTCAGTACTCAGGGTGCTGGGTGCTCAGTGCTCGGTGTGCTGGGTGCTGAGTGCTCAGGGTGCTGGGTGCTCCGTACTCGGGGTGCTCGGTGCTCAGTACTCAGGGTGCTGGGTGCTCAGTACTCAGGGTGCTGGGTGCTCAGTGATCAGGGTGCTCTCTGCTCAGTACTCAGGGTGCTGGGTGCTCAGTGCTCAGGGTGCTGGGTGCTCAGTACTCAGGGTGCTGGGTGCTCAGTGCTCAGGGTGATCGTTGCTCAGTCCTCAGGGTGCTCAGTACTCAGGGTGCTGGGTGCTCAGTGCTCAGGTTGCTCAGTACTCAGGGTGCTGGGTCCTCAGTACTCAGGGTGCTGTGTGCTCAGTGCTCGGGGTGCTGGGTGCTCAGTACTCAGGGTGCTGGGTGCTCAGTGCTCAGGGTGCTGGGTGCTCAGTACTCAGGGTGCTGGGTGCTCAGTACTCAGGGTGCTCAGTGCTCGGGGAGCTCGGTGCTCAGTACTCAGGGTGCTGGGTGCTCAGTACTCAGTGCTCGGGGTCCTGGGTGCTCAGCGCTCTGGGTGCTTAGTGCACAGTACTCAGGGTGCTGGGTGCTCAGTACTCAGGGTGCTGGGTGCTCAGTGCTCGGGGTGCTGGGTGCTCAGTGCTCGGGTTGCTGGGTGCTTAGTGCTCGGGGTGCTGGGTGCTCAGTGCTCAGGGTGCTGGGTGCTCAGTGCTCAGGGTGCTGGGTGCTCAGTGCTCGGGGTGCTGGGTGCTCAGTGCTCGGTGTCCTCGGTGCTCAGTGCTCGGGGTGGTGGGTGCTCAGTACTCGGGGAGCTCAGTGCTCAGTACTCAGGGTGCTGGGTGCTCAGTGCTCGGGGTGCTGGGTGCTCAGTGCTCGGGGTGCTGGGTGCTCGGTGCTCAGGTTGCTGGGTGCTCAGTACTCGGGGTGCTGGGTGCTCAGTACTCAGGGTGCTGGGTGCTCATTGCTCGGGGTGCTGGGTCCTCAGTGCTACGGGTGCTGGGTGCTCAGTGCTCGGGGTGCTGGGTGCTCAGTGCTCAGGGTGCTGGGTGCTCAGTGCTCGGGGTGCTGGGTGCTCAGTGCTCACGGTGCTGTGTGCTCAGTACTCAGGGTGCTCAGTACTCAGGGTGCTTGGTGCTCAGTGCTCAGGGTGCTCGGTGCTCAGTGCTCAGGTTGCTGGGTGCTCAATACTCAGGGTGCTGGGTGCTCAGTACTCAGGGTGCTCAGTACTCAGGGTGCTGGGTGCTCAGTGCTCGGGGTGCTGGGTGCTCAGTGCTCGGGTTGCTGGGTGCATAGTGCTCGGGGTGCTGGGTGCTCAGTGCTCAGGGTGCTGGGTGCTCAGTGCTCAGGGTGCTGGGTGCTCAGTGCTCGGGGTGCTGGGTGCAGAGTGCTCGGTGTGCTCGGTCCTCAGTGCTCGGGGTGGTGGGTGCTCAGTACTCGGGGTGCTCAGTGCTCAGTACTCAGGGTGCTGGGTGCTCAGTGCTCAGGGTGCTGGGTGCTCAGTGCTCGGGGTGCTGGGTGCTCGGTGCTCAGGTTGCTGGGTGCTCAGTACTCGGGGTGCTGGGTGCTCAGTACTCAGGGTGCTGGGTGCTCATTGCTCGGGGTGCTGGGTCCTCAGTGCTACGGGTGCTGGGTGCTCAGTGCTCGGGGTGCTGGGTGCTCAGTGCTCGGGGCGCTGTGTGCTCAGTGCTCGGGGTGCTCGGTGCTCAGTACTCAGGGTGCTGGGTGCTCAGTGCTCAGGGTGCTCGGTGCTCAGTACTCAGGGTGCTGGGTGCTCAGTGCTCAGTGTGCTCGGTGCTCACTACGTTGGGTGCTCAGTACTCAGGGTGTTGGGTGCTCAGTGCTCAGGGTGATCGGTGCTCAGTACTCAGGGTGCTCAGTACTCAGGGTGCTGGGTGCTCAGGGATCGGGGTGCTGGGAGCTCAGTACTCAGGGTGCTGGGTGCTCAGTGCTCGGTGTGCTGGGTGCTGAGTGCTCAGGGTGCTGGGTGCTCAGTACTCGGGGTGCTCGGTGCTCAGTACTCAGGGTGCTGGGTGCTCAGTACTCAGGGTGCTGGGTGCTCAGTGATCAGGGTGCTCTCTGCTCAGTACTCAGGGTGCTGGGTGCTCAGTGCTCAGGGTGCTGGGTGCTCAGTACTCAGGGTGCTGGGTGCTCAGTGCTCAGGGTGATCGGTGCTCAGTCCTCAGGGTGCTCAGTACTCAGGGTGCTGGGTGCTCAGTGCTCAGGTTGCTCAGTACTCAGGGTGCTGGGTCCTCAGTACTCAGGGTGCTGTGTGCTCAGTGCTCGGGGTGCTGGGTGCTCAGTACTCAGGGTGCTGGGTGCTCAGTGCTCAGGGTGCTGGGTGCTCAGTACTCAGGGTGCTGGGTGCTCAGTACTCAGGGTGCTCAGTGCTCGGGGAGCTCGGTGCTCAGTACTCAGGGTGCTGGGTGCTCAGTACTCAGTGCTCGGGGTCCTGGGTGCTCAGCGCTCTGGGTGCTTAGTGCACAGTACTCAGGGTGCTGGGTGCTCAGTATTCAGGGTGCTCAGTGCTCGGGGTGCTGGGTGCTCATTACTCAGGGTGCTGGGTGCTCAGTACTCAGGGTGCTGGGTGCTCTTTCTCGTGGTGCTGGGTGCTCAGTGCTCGTCGTGCTGGGTGCTCAGTACTCGGGGTGCTGGGTGCTCAGTGCTCAGCGTGCTGCGTGCTCAGTACTCAGGGTGCTCGGTTCTCAGTACTCAGGGTGCTGGGTGCTCATTCTCGGGGTGCTGGGTGCTCAGTGCTCAGGGTAGTGGGTGCTCAGTGCTCAGGGTCCTCTATGCTCAGTACTCAGGGTGCTCAGTACTCAGTGTGCTTTGTGCTCAGTGCTCAGGGTGCTGGGTGCTCAGTACTCAGGGTGCTGGGTGCTCAGTGCTCGGGGTGCTGGGTGCTCAGTACTCGGGGTGCTGGGTGCTCATTACTCAGGGTGCTGGGTGCTCAGTGCTCAGGGTGCTCGCTGCTCAGTACACTTTTTGCTGGGTGCTCAGTACTCAGGGTGCTGGGTGCTCAGTGCTCAGGGTGCTCGGTGCTCAGTGCTCAGGATGCTCGGTGCTCAGTACTTTTGGTGCTGGGTGCTCAGTACTCAGGGTGCTGCGTGCTCAGTGCTCGGGGTGCTCGGTGCTCAGTACTCAGGGTGCTGGGTGCTCAGTGCTCAGGATGCTGGGTGCTCAGTACTCAGGGTGCTCAGTACTCAGTACTCAGGGTGCTGGGTGCTCAGTGCTTGGGGTGCTGGGTGCTCAGTGCTCAGGGTGCTGGGTGCTCAGTGCTCACTGTGCTGGGTGCTCAGTACTCGGAGTGCTCGGTGCTCAGTACTCAGGGTGCTGGGTGCTAAGTGCTCAGGTGCTGGGTGCTAAGTACTCAGGTTGCTGGGTGCTCAGTACTCAGGTTGCACAGTACTCAGGATGCTGGGTGCTCAGTGCTCGGGGTGCTGGGTGCTCAGTACTCACTGTGCTCAGTACTCAGGATGCTGGGTGCTCAGTACTCAGGGTGCTGGGTGCTCAGTACTCAGGGTGCTGGGTGCTCAGTCCTCAGGGTGCTAAGTGCTCAGGGTGCTGGGTGCTCAGTGCTCAGGGTGCTGGGTGCTCTGTGCTCAGGGTGCTCGGTGCTCAGTGCTCAGGTTGCTGGGTGCTCAATACTCAGGGTGCTGGGTGCTCAGTACTCAGGGTGCTCAGTGCTCAGTAATCAGGGTGCTCAGTGTTCAGGGTGCTGGGTGCTCAGTTCTCGGGGTGCTGGGTGCTCATTAATCAGGGTGCTCAGTGCTCAGTACTCAGCGTGCTGGGTGCTCCGTGCTCAGGGTGCTCGGTGCTCAGTACTCAGGGTGCTCAGTGCTCTGGGTGCTGGGTGCTGGGTGCTCAGTGCTCAGGGTGCTGGGTGCTCAGTGCTCAGGGTGCTGGGTGCTCAGTACTCAGGGTGCTCAGTGCTCAGGGTGCTGGGTGCTCAGTGCTCGGGGTGCTGGGTACTCAGTGCTCAGTACACAGGGTGCTGAGTGCTCAGTGCTCGGGGTGCTGGGTGCTCAGTGCTCATTACTCAGAGTGCTGGGTGCTCAGTGCTAAGGGTGCTGGGTGCTCAGTACTCAGGGTGCTGGGTGCTCAGTGCTCAGGGTGCTGGGTGCTCAGTACTCAGGGTGCTGGGTCCTCAGTGCTCAGGGTGCTGGGTGCTCAATGCTCAGGGTGCTCAGTACTCAGGGTGCTGTGTGTTCAGTGCTCAGGGTACTGGGTGCTCAGTACTCAGGGTGCTCGGTGCTTAGTACTCAGGGTGCTGGGTGCTCAGTACTCCGGGTGCTCATTGCTCAGGGTGCTGGGTGCTCAGTACTCAGGGTGCTGGGTGCTCAGTACTCAGGGTGCTCAGTGCTCAGTACTCAGGGTGCTCAGTGCTCAGTACTCAGGGTGCTCAGTGCTCAGGGTGCTGGGTGCTCAGTGCTCGGGGTGCTGGGTGCTCAGTGCTCACGGTGCTGTGTGCTCAGTACTCAGGGTGCTCAGTACTCAGGGTGCTTGGTGCTCAGTGCTCAGGGTGCTCGGTGCTCAGTGCTCAGGTTGCTGGGTGCTCAATACTCAGGGTGCTGGGTGCTCATTACTCAGGGTGCTGGGTGCTCAGTACTCATGGTGCTGGGTGCTCTTTCTCGTGGTGCTGGGTGCTCAGTGCTCGTCGTGCTGGGTGCTCAGTACTCGGGGTGCTGGGTGCTCAGTGCTCAGCGTGCTGCGTGCTCAGTACTCAGGGTGCTCGGTTCTCAGTACTCAGGGTGCTGGGTGCTCATTCTCGGGGTGCTGGGTGCTCAGTGCTCAGGGTAGTGGGTGCTCAGTGCTCAGGGTCCTCTATGCTCAGTACTCAGGGTGCTCAGTACTCAGTGTGCTTTGTGCTCAGTGCTCAGGGTGCTGGGTGCTCAGTACTCAGGGTGCTGGGTGCTCAGTGCTCGGGGTGCTGGGTGCACAGTACTCGGGGTGCTGGGTGCTCATTACTCAGGGTGCTGGGTGCTCAGTGCTCAGGGTGCTCGCTGCTCAGTACACTTTTTGCTGGGTGCTCAGTACTCAGGGTGCTGGGTGCTCAGTGCTCGGGGTGCTCGGTGCTCAGTGCTCAGGATGCTCGGTGCTCAGTACTTTTGGTGCTGGGTGCTCAGTACTCAGGGTGCTGCGTGCTCAGTGCTCGGGGTGCTCGGTGCTCAGTACTCAGGGTGCTGGGTGCTCAGTGCTCAGGATGCTGGGTGCTCAGTACTCAGGGTGCTCAGTACTCAGTACTCAGGGTGCTGGGTGCTCAGTGCTTGGGGTGCTGGGTGCTCAGTGCTCAGGGTGCTGGGTGCTCAGTGCTCGGGGTGCTGGGTGCTCAGTCCTCGGAGTGCTCGGTGCTCAGTACTCAGGGTGCTGGGTGCTAAGTGCTCAGGTGCTGGGTGCTAAGTACTCAGGTTGCTGGGTGCTCAGTACTCAGGTTGCACAGTACTCAGGATGCTGGGTGCTCAGTGCTCGGGGTGCTGGGTGCTCAGTACTCACTGTGCTCAGTACTCAGGATGCTGGGTGCTCAGTACTCAGGGTGCTGGGTGCTCAGTACTCAGGGTGCTGGGTGCTCAGTCCTCAGGGTGCTAAGTGCTCAGGGTGCTGGGTGCTCAGTGCTCAGGGTGCTGGGTGCTCTGTGCTCAGGGTGCTCGGTGCTCAGTGCTCAGGTTGCTGGGTGCTCAATACTCAGGGTGCTGGGTGCTCAGTACTCAGGGTGCTCAGTGCTCAGTAATCAGGGTGCTCAGTGCTCAGGGTGCTGGGTGCTCAGTTCTCGGGGTGCTGGGTGCTCATTAATCAGGGTGCTCAGTGCTCAGTACTCAGCGTGCTGGGTGCTCCGTGCTCAGGGTGCTCGGTGCTCAGTACTCAGGGTGCTCAGTGCTCTGGGTGCTGGGTGCTGGTTGCTCAGTGCTCAGGGTGCTGGGTGCTCAGTGCTCAGGGTGCTGGGTGCTCAGTACTCAGGGTGCTCAGTGCTCAGGGTGCTGGGTGCTCAGTGCTCGGGGTGCTGGGTACTCAGTGCTCAGTACACAGGGTGCTGAGTGCTCAGTGCTCGGGGTGCTGGGTGCTCAGTGCTCATTACTCAGAGTGCTGGGTGCTCAGTGCTAAGGGTGCTGGGTGCTCAGTACTCAGGGTGCTGGGTGCTCAGTGCTCAGGGTGCTGGGTGCTCAGTACTCAGGGTGCTGGGTCCTCAGTGCTCAGGGTGCTGGGTGCTCAATGCTCAGGGTGCTCAGTACTCAGGGTGCTGTGTGTTCAGTGCTCAGGGTACTGGGTGCTCAGTACTCAGGGTGCTCGGTGCTTAGTACTCAGGGTGCTGGGTGCTCAGTACTCCGGGTGCTCATTGCTCAGGGTGCTGGGTGCTCAGTACTCAGGGTGCTGGGTGCTCAGTACTCAGGGTGCTCAGTGCTCAGTACTCAGGGTGCTCAGTGCTCAGTACTCAGGGTGCTCAGTGCTCAGGGTGCTGGGTGCTCAGTGCTCGGGGTGCTGGGTGCTCAGTGCTCACGGTGCTGTGTGCTCAGTACTCAGGGTGCTCAGTACTCAGGGTGCTTGGTGCTCAGTGCTCAGGGTGCTCGGTGCTCAGTGCTCAGGTTGCTGGGTGCTCAATACTCAGGGTGCTGGGTGCTCAGTACTCAGGGTGCTCAGTGCTCAGTACTCAGGGTGCTCAGTGCTCAGGGTGCTGGGTGCTCAGTGCTCGGGGTGCTGGGTGCTCAGTGCTCGGGGTGCTGGTTGCTCAGTACTCAGGGTGCTCGGTGCTCAGTACTCAGGGTGCTGGGTGCTCAGTGCTCAGGGTGCTGGGTGCTCAGTACTCAGGGTGCTGGGTGTTCGGTGCTCAGTACACTGGGTGCTCAGTACTCAGGGTGCTGAGTGCTCAGTACTCAGGGTGCTCGGTGCTCAATACTCAGGGTGCTGGGTGCTCAGTTCTCGGGGTGCTGGGTGCTCATTAATCAGGGTGCTGGGTGCTCAGTACTCAGGGTGCTCAGTGCTTGGGGTGCTGGGTGCTCAGTTCTCAGGGTGCTCAGTGCTTGGGGTGCAGGGTGCTCAGTACTCAGGGTGCTGGTTACTCAGTGCTCAGGGTGCTGGGTGCTGAGTACTCAGGGTGCTGGGTGCTCAGTACTCAGGGTGCTGGGTGCTCAGTGCTCGGGGTGCTGGGTGCTCAGTGCTCGGGTTGCTGGGTGCTTAGTGCTCGGGGTGCTGGGTGCTCAGTGCTCAGGGTGCTGGGTGCTCAGTGCTCAGGGTGCTGGGTGCTCAGTGCTCGGGGTGCTGGGTGCTCAGTGCTCGGTGTCCTCGGTGCTCAGTGCTCGGGGTGGTGGGTGCTCAGTACTCGGGGAGCTGGGTGCTCAGTACTCAGGGTGCTGGGTGCTCAGTGCTCAGGGTGCTGGGTGCTCAGTGCTCGGGGTGCTGGGTGCTCGGTGCTCAGGTTGCTGGGTGCTCAGTACTCGGGGTGCTGGGTGCTCAGTACTCAGGGTGCTGGGTGCTCATTGCTCGGGGTGCTGGGTCCTCAGTGCTACGGGTGCTGGGTGCTCAGTGCTCGGGGTGCTGGGTGCTCAGTGCTCGGGGCGCTGGGTGCTCAGTGCTCGGGGTGCTCGGTGCTCAGTACTCAGGGTGCTGGGTGCTCAGTGCTCAGGGTGCTCGGTGCTCAGGACTCAGGGTGCTGGGTGCTCAGTGCTCAGTGTGCTCGGTGCTCAGTACGTTGGGTGCTCAGTACTCAGGGTGTTGGGTGCTCAGTGCTCAGGGTGATCGGTGCTCAGTACTCAGGGTGCTCAGTACTCAGGGTGCTGGGTGCTCAGTACTCAGGGTTCTGGGTGCTCATTCTCGTGGTGCTGGGTGCTCAGTGCTCGAGGTGCTGGGTGCTCAGTACTCGGGGTGCTGGGTGCTCAGTGCTCAGCGTGCTGCGTGCTCAGTACTCAGGGTGCTCGGTTCTCAGTACTCAGGGTGCTGGGTGCTCATTCTCGGTGTGCTGGGTGCTCAGTGCTCAGGGTGCTGGGTGCTCAGTGCTCAGGGTCCTCTATGCTCAGTACTCAGGGTGCTCAGTACTCAGTGTGCTTTGTGCTCAGTGCTCAGGGTGCTGGGTGCTCAGTACTCAGGGTGCTGGGTGCTCAGTGCTCGGGGTGCTGGGTGCTCAGTACTCGGGGTGCTGGGTGCTCATTACTCAGGGTGCTGGGTGCTCAGTGCTCAGGGTGCTCGCTGCTCAGTACACTTTTTGCTGGGTGCTCAGTACTCAGGGTGCTGGGTGCTCAGTGCTCGGGGTGCTCGGTGCTCAGTGCTCAGGATGCTCGGTGCTCAGTACTTTTGGTGCTGGGTGCTCAGTACTCAGGGTGCTGCGTGCTCAGTGCTCGGGGTGCTCGGGGTGCTCGGTGCTCAGTACTCAGGGTGCTGGGTGCTCAGTGCTCAGGATGCTGGGTGCTCAGTACTCAGGGTGCTCAGTACTCAGTACTCAGGGTGCTGGGTGCTCAGTGCTTGGGGTGCTGGGTGCTCAGTGCTCGGGGTGCTGGGTGCTCAGTACTCGGAGTGCTCGGTGCTCAGTACTCAGGGTGCTGGGTGCTAAGTGCTCAGGTGCTGGGTGCTAAGTACTCAGGTTGCTGGGTGCTCAGTACTCAGGTTGCACAGTACTCAGGATGCTGGGTGCTCAGTGCTCGGGGTGCTGGGTGCTCAGTACTCAGGGTGCTCAGTACTCAGGATGCTGGGTGCTCAGTACTCAGGGTGCTGGGTGCTCAGTACTCAGGGTGCTGGGTGCTCAGTCCTCAGGGTGCTAAGTGCTCAGGGTGCTGGGTGCTCAGTGCTCAGGGTGCTGGGTGCTCAGTGCTCAGGGTGCTTGGTGCTCAGTGCTCAGGTTGCTGGGTGCTCAATACTCAGGGTGCTGGGTGCTCAGTACTCAGGGTGCTCAGTGCTCAGTAATCAGGGTGCTCAGTGCTCAGGGTGCTGGGTGCTCAGTGCTCGGGGTGCTGGGTACTCAGTCCTCAGGGTGCTGGGTGCTCAGTGCTCAGGGTGCTCGGTGCTCAGTGCTCAGGGTGCTGGGTGCTCAGTACTCACGGTGCTGGGTGCACAGTGCTCGGGGTGCTGGGGGCTCAGTACGCAGGGTGCTGGGTGCTCAGTGCTCAGGGTGCTGGGTGCTCAGTGCTCAGGGTGCTCGGTGCTTAGTACTCATGGTGCTCGGTGCTCGGGGTGTTGGGTGCTCAGTGCTCGGTGTGCTGGGTGCTCAGTGGTCGGGGTGCTGGGTGCTGAGTGCTCTTTGTGCTGGGTGCTCAGTGCTCGGGGTGCTGGGTGCTCAGTGCTCGGGGTGCTGGGTGCTCAGTACTCAGGGTGCTCGGTGCTCAGTACTCAGGGTGCTGGGTGCTCAGTGCTCAGGGTGCTGGGTGCTCAGTACTCAGGGTGCTGGGTGCTCGGTGCACAGTACACTGGGTGCTCAGTACTCAGGGTGCTGGGTGCTCAGTACTCAGGGTGCTCGGTGCTCAATACTCAGGGTGCTGGGTGCTCAGTTCTCGGGGTGCTGGGTGCTCATTAATCAGGGTGCTCAGTGCTCAGTACTCAGCGTGCTGGGTGCTCCGTGCTCAGGGTGCTCGGTGCTCAGTACTCAGGGTGCTCAGTGCTCAGTACTCAGTGTGCTGGGTGCTCAGTGCTCAGGGTGCTGGGTGCTCAGTACTCAGGGTGCTTTGTGCTTAGTACTCAGGGTGCTCGGTCCTCAGTGCTCAGGGTGCTGGGTGCTCAGTACTCAGGGTGCTCGGTGCTTAGTACTCAGTGTGCTGGGTGCTCAGTACTCCGGGTGCTCATTGCTCAGGGTGCTGGGTGCTCAGTACTCAGGGTGCTGGGTGCTCAGTACTCAGGATGCTCAGTGCTCAGTACTCAGGGTGCTCAGTGCTCAGTACTCAGGGTGCTCAGTGCTCAGGGAGCTAGGTGCTCAGTGCTCGGGGTGCTGGGTGCTCAGTGCTCACGGTGCTGTGTGCTCAGTACTCAGGGTGCTCAGTACTCAGGGTGCTTGGTGCTCAGTGCTCAGGGTGCTCGGTGCTCAGTGCTCAGGTTCCTGGGTGCTCAATACTCAGGGTGCTGGGTGCTCAGTACTCAGGGTGCTCAGTGCTCAGTACTCAGGGTGCTCAGTGCTCAGGGTGCTGGGTGCTCAGTGCTCGGGGTGCTGGGTGCTCAGTGCTCGGGGTGCTGGTTGCTCAGTACTCAGGGTGCTCGGTGCTCAGTACTCAGGGTGCTGGGTGCTCAGTGCTCAGGGTGCTGGGTGCTCAGTACTCAGGGTGCTGGGTGTTCGGTGCTCAGTACACTGGGTGCTCAGTACTCAGGGTGCTGGGTGCTCAGTACTCAGGGTGCTCGGTGCTCAATACTCAGGGTGCTGGGTGCTCAGTTCTCGGGGTGCTGGGTGCTCATTAATCAGGGTGCTGGGTGCTCAGTACTCAGGGTGCTCAGTGCTTGGGGTGCTGGGTGCTCAGTTCTCAGGGTGCTCAGTGCTTGGGGTGCAGGGTGCTCAGTACTCAGGGTGCTGGTTGCTCAGTGCTCAGGGTGCTGGGTGCTGAGTACTCAGGGTGCTGGGTGCTCAGTACTCAGGGTGCTGGGTGCTCAGTGCTCGGGGTGCTGGGTGCTCAGTGCTCGGGTTGCTGGGTGCTTAGTGCTCGGGGTGCTGGGTGCTCAGTGCTCAGGGTGCTGGGTGCTCAGTGCTCAGGGTGCTGGGTGCTCAGTGCTCGGGGTGCTGGGTGCTCAGTGCTCGGTGTCCTCGGTGCTCAGTGCTCGGGGTGGTGGGTGCTCAGTATTCGGGGAGCTCAGTGCTCAGTACTCAGGGTGCTGGGTGCTCAGTGCTCAGGGTGCTGGGTGCTCGGTGCTCAGGTTGCTGGGTGCTCAGTACTCAGGGTGCTGGGTGCTCAGTACTCAGGGTGCTGGGTGCTCAGTGCTACGGGTGCTGGGTGCTCAGTGCTCGGGGTGCTGGGTGCTCGGTGCTCAGGTTGCTGGGTGCTCAGTACTCGGGGTGCTGGGTGCTCATTGCTCGGGGTGCTGGGTCCTCAGTGCTACGGGTGCTGGGTGCTCAGTGCTCGGGGTGCTGGGTGCTCAGTGCTCGGGGCGCTGGGTGCTCAGTGCTCGGGGTGCTCGGTGCTCAGTACTCAGGGTGCTGGGTGCTCAGTGCTCAGGGTGCTCGGTGCTCAGTACTCAGGGTGCTGGGTGCTCAGTGCTCAGTGTGCTCGGTGCTCAGTACGTTGGGTGCTCAGTACTCAGGGTGTTGGGTGCTCAGTGCTCAGGGTGATCGGTGCTCAGTACTCAGGGTGCTCAGTACTCAGGGTGCTGGGTGCTCAGTACTCAGGGTGCTGGGTGCTCATTCTCGTGGTGCTGGGTGCTCAGTGCTCAAGGTGCTGGGTGCTCAGTATTCGGGGTGCTGGGTGCTCAGTGCTCAGCGTGCTGCGTGCTCAGTACTCAGGGTGCTCGGTTCTCAGTACTCAGGGTGCTGGGTGCTCATTCTCGGTGTGCTGGGTGCTCAGTGCTCAGGGTGCTGGGTGCTCAGTGCTCAGGGTCCTCTATGCTCAGTACTCAGGGTGCTCAGTACTCAGTGTGCTTTGTGCTCAGTGCTCAGGGTGCTGGGTGCTCAGTACTCAGGGTGCTGGGTGCTCAGTGCTCGGGGTGCTGGGTGCTCAGTACTCGGGGTGCTGGGTGCTCATTACTCAGGGTGCTGGGTGCTCAGTGCTCAGGGTGCTCGCTGCTCAGTACACTTTTTGCTGGGTGCTCAGTACTCAGGGTGCTGGGTGCTCAGTGCTCGGGGTGCTCGGTGCTCAGTGCTCAGGATGCTCGGTGCTCAGTACTTTTGGTGCTGGGTGCTCAGTACTCAGGGTGCTGCGTGCTCAGTGCTCGGGGTGCTCAGGGTGCCCGGTGCTCAGTACTCAGGGTGCTGGGTGCTCAGTGCTCAGGATGCTGGGTGCTCAGTACTCAGGGTGCTCAGTACTCAGTACTCAGGGTGCTGGGTGCTCAGTGCTTGGGGTGCTGGGTGCTCAGTGCTCAGGGTGCAGGGTGCTCAGTGCTCGGGGTGCTGGGTGCTCAGTACTCGGAGTGCTCGGTGCTCAGTACTCAGGGTGCTGGGTGCTAAGTGCTCAGGTGCTGGGTGCGAAGTACTCAGGTTGCTGGGTGCTCAGTACTCAGGTTGCACAGTACTCAGGATGCTGGGTGCTCAGTGCTCGGGGTGCTGGGTGCTCAGTACTCAGGGTGCTCAGTACTCAGGATGCTGGGTGCTCAGTACTCAGGGTGCTGGGTGCTCAGTACTCAGGGTGCTGGGTGCTCAGTCCTCAGGGTGCTAAGTGCTCAGGGTGCTGGGTGCTCAGTGCTCAGGGTGGTGGGTGCTCAGTGCTCAGGGTGCTTGGTGCTCAGTGCTCAGGTTGCTGGGTGCTCAATACTCAGGGTGCTGGGTGCTCAGTACTCAGGGTGCTCAGTGCTCAGTAATCAGGGTGCTCAGTGCTCAGGGTGCTGGGTGCTCAGTGCTCGGGGTGCTGGGTACTCAGTCCTCAGGGTGCTGGGTGCTCAGTGCTCAGGGTGCTCGGTGCTCAGTGCTCAGGGTGCTGGGTGCTCAGTACTCACGGTGCTGGGTGCTCAGTGCTCGGGGTGCTGGGGGCTCAGTACTCAGGTTGCTGGCTGCTCAGTGCTCAGGGTGCTGGGTGCTCAGTGCTCAGGGTGCTCGGTGCTTAGTACTCATGGTGCTCGGTGCTCGGGGTGCTGGGTGCTCAGTGCTCGGTGTGCTGGGTGCTCAGTGCTCGGGGTGCTGGGTGCTGAGTGCTCGGTGTGCTGGGTGCTCAGTGCTCGGGGTGCTGGGTGCTCAGTGCTCGGGGTGCTGGGTGCTCAGTACTCAGGGTGCTCGGTGCTCAGTACTCAGGGTGCTGGGTGCTCAGTGCTCAGGGTGCTGGGTGCTCAGTACTCAGGGTGCTGGGTGCTCGGTGCTCAGTACACTGGGTGCTCAGTACTCAGGGTGCTGGGTGCTCAGTACTCAGGGTGCTCGGTGCTCAATACTCAGGGTGCTGGGTGCTCAGTTCTCGGGGTGCTGGGTGCTCATTAATCAGGGTGCTCAGTGCTCAGTACTCAGCGTGCTGGGTGCTCAGTGCTCAGGGTGCTCGGTGCTCAGTACTCAGCGTGCTCAGTGCTCAGTACTCAGTGTGCTGGGTGCTCAGTGCTCAGGGTGCTGGGTGCTCAGTACTCAGGGTGCTTTGTGCTTAGTACTCAGGGTGCTCGGTCCTCCGTGCTCAGGGTGCTGGGTGCTCAGTACTCAGGGTGCTGGGTGCTCAGTGGTCAGGGTGCTCAGTGCTCAGTACTCAGGGTGCTCAGTGCTCTGGGTGCTGGGTGCTCAGTGCTCAGGGTGCTGGGTGCTCAGTGCTCAGGGTGCTGGGTGCTCAGTACTCAGGGTGCTCAGTGCTCAGGGTGCTGGGTGCTCAGTGCTCGGGGTGCTGGGTACTCAGTGCTCAGTACACAGGGTGCTGAGTGCTCAGTGCTCGGGGTGCTGGGTGCTCAGTGCTCATTACTCAGGGTGCTGGGTGCTCAGTGCTCAGGGTGCTGGGTGCTCAGTACTCAGGGTGCTGGGTGCTCAGTGCTCAGGGTGCTGGGTGCTCAGTACTCAGGGTGCTGGGTCCTCAGTGCTCAGGGTGCTGGGTGCTCAATGCTCGGGGTGCTCAGTACTCAGGGTGCTGTGTGTTCAGTGCTCAGGGTACTGGGTGCTCAGTACTCAGGGTGCTCGGTGCTTAGTACTCAGGGTGCTGGGTGCTCAGTACTCCGGGTGCTCATTGCTCAGGGTGCTGGGTGCTCAGTACTCAGTGTGCTGGGTGCTCAGTACTCAGGGTGCTCAGTGCTCAGTACTCAGGGTGCTCAGTGCTCAGTACTCAGGGTGCTCAGTGCTCAGGGTGCTGGGTGCTCAGTGCTCGGGGTGCTGGGTGCTCAGTGCTCACGGTGCTGTGTGCTCAGTACTCAGGGTGCTCAGTACTCAGGTTGCTTGGTGCTCAGTGCTCAGGGTGCTCGGTGCTCAGTGCTCAGGTTGCTGGGTGCTCAATACTCAGGGTGCTGGGTGCTCAGTACTCAGGGTGCTCAGTGCTCAGTACTCAGGGTGCTCAGTGCTCAGTGTGCTGGGTGCTCAGTGCTCGGGGTGCTGGGTGCTCAGTGCTCGGGGTGCTGGGTGCTCAGTACTCAGGGTGCTCGGTGCTCAGTACTCAGGGTGCTGGGTGCTCAGTGCTCAGGGGGCTGGGTGCTCAGTACTCAGGGTGCTGGGTGCTCGGTGCTCAGTACACTGGGTACTCAGTACTCAGGGTGCTGGGTGCTCAGTACTTAGGGTGCTCGGTGCTCAATACTCAGGGTGCTGGGTGCTCAGTTCTCGGGGTGCTGGGTGCTCATTAATCAGGGTGCTGGGTGCTCAGTACTCAGGGTGCTCAGTGCTTGGGGTGCTGGGTGCTCAGTTCTCAGGGTGCTCAGTGCTTGGGGTGCAGGGTGCTCAGTACTCAGGGTGCTGGTTGCTCAGTGCTCAGGGTGCTGGGTGCTGAATACTCAGGGTGCTGGGTGCTCAGTACTCAGGGTGCTGGGTGCTCAGTGCTCGGGGTGCTGGGTGCTCAGTGCTCGGGTTGCTGGGTGTTCAGTGCTCGGGGTGCTGGGTGCTCAGTACTCGGGGTGCTGGGTGCTCATTACTCAGGGTGCTGGGTGCTCAGTGCTCAGGGTGCTCGCTGCTCAGTACACTTTTTGCTGGGTGCTCAGTACTCAGGGTGCTGGGTGCTCAGTGCTCGGGGTGCTCGGTGCTCAGTGCTCAGGATGCTCGGTGCTCAGTACTTTTGGTGCTGGGTGCTCAGTACTCAGGGTGCTGCGTGCTCAGTGCTCGGGGTGCTCGGGGTGCTCGGTGCTCAGTACTCAGGGTGCTGGGTGCTCAGTGCTCAGGATGCTGGGTGCTCAGTACTCAGGGTGCTCAGTACTCAGTACTCAGGGTGCTGGGTGCTCAGTGCTTGGGGTGCTGGGTGCTCAGTGCTCGGGGTGCTGGGTGCTCAGTACTCGGAGTGCTCGGTGCTCAGTACTCAGGGTGCTGGGTGCTAAGTGCTCAGGTTGCTGGGTGCTCAGTACTCAGGTTGCACAGTACTCAGGATGCTGGGTGCTCAGTGCTCGGGGTGCTGGGTGCTCAGTACTCAGGGTGCTCAGTACTCAGGATGCTGGGTGCTCAGTACTCAGGGTGCTGGGTGCTCAGTACTCAGGGTGCTGGGTGCTCAGTCCTCAGGGTGCTAAGTGCTCAGGGTGCTGGGTGCTCAGTGCTCAGGGTGCTGGGTGCTCAGTGCTCAGGGTGCTTGGTGCTCAGTGCTCAGGTTGCTGGGTGCTCAATACTCAGGGTGCTGGGTGCTCAGTACTCAGGGTGCTCAGTGCTCAGTAATCAGGGTGCTCAGTGCTCAGGGTGCTGGGTGCTCAGTGCTCGGGGTGCTGGGTACTCAGTCCTCAGGGTGCTGGGTGCTCAGTGCTCAGGGTGCTCGGTGCTCAGTGCTCAGGGTGCTGGGTGCTCAGTACTCACGGTGCTGGGTGCTCAGTGCTCGGGGTGCTGGGGGCTCAGTACTCAGGGTGCTGGGTGCTCAGTGCTCAGGGTGCTGGGTGCTCAGTGCTCAGGGTGCTCGGTGCTTAGTACTCATGGTGCTCGGTGCTCGGGGTGCTGGGTGCTCAGTGCTCGGTGTGCTGGGTGCTCAGTGGTCGGGGTGCTGGGTGCTGAGTGCTCGGTGTGCTGGGTGCTCAGTGCTCGGGGTGCTGGGTGCTCAGTGCTCGGGGTGCTGGGTGCTCAGTACTCAGGGTGCTCGGTGCTCAGTACTCAGGGTGCTGGGTTCTCAGTGCTCAGGGTGCTGGGTGCTCAGTACTCAGGGTGCTGGGTGCTCGGTGCTCAGTACACTGGGTGCTCAGTACTCAGGGTGCTGGGTGCTCAGTACTCAGGGTGCTCGGTGCTCAATACTCAGGGTGCTGGGTGCTCTGTTCTCGGGGTGCTGGGTGCTCATTAATCAGGGTGCTCAGTGCTCAGTACTCAGCGTGCTGGGTGCTCCGTGCTCAGGGTGCTCGGTGCTCAGTACTCAGGGTGCTCAGTGCTCAGTACTCAGTGTGCTGGGTGCTCAGTGCTCAGGGTGCTGGGTGCTCAGTACTCAGGGTGCTTTGTGCTTAGTACTCAGCGTGCTCGGTCCTCAGTGCTCAGGGTGCTGGGTGCTCAGTACTCAGGGTGCTCGGTGCTTAGTACTCAGGGTGCTGGGTGCTCAGTACTCCGGGTGCTCATTGCTCAGGGTGCTGGGTGCTCAGTACTCAGGGTGCTGGGTGCTCAGTACTCAGGGTGCTCAGTGCTCAGTACTCAGGGTGCTCAGTGCTCAGTACTCAGGGTGCTCAGTGCTAAGGGTGCTGGGTGCTCAGTGCTCGGGGTGCTGGGTTCTCAGTGCTCACGGTGCTGTGTGCTCAGTACTCAGGGTGCTCAGTACTCAGGGTGCTTGGTGCTCAGTGCTCAGGGTGCTCGGTGCTCAGTGCTCAGGTTGCTGGGTGCTCAATACTCAGGGTGCTGGGTGCTCAGTACTCAGGGTGCTCAGTGCTCAGTACTCAGGGTGCTCAGTGCTCAGGGTGCTGGGTGCTCAGTGCTCGGGGTGCTGGGTGCTCAGTGCTCGGGGTGCTGGTTGCTCAGTACTCAGGGTGCTCGGTGCTCAGTACTCAGGGTGCTGGGTGCTCAGTGCTCAGGGTGCTGGGTGCTCAGTACTCAGGGTGCTGGGTGTTCGGTGCTCAGTACACTGGGTGCTCAGTAGTCAGGGTGCTGGGTGCTCAGTACTCAGGGTGCTCGGTGCTCAATACTCAGGGTGCTGGGTGCTCAGTTCTCGGGGTGCTGGGTGCTCATTAATCAGGGTGCTGGGTGCTCAGTACTCAGGGTGCTCAGTGCTTGGGGTGCTGGGTGCTCAGTTCTCAGGGTGCTCAGTGCTTGGGGTGCAGGGTGCTCAGTACTCAGGGTGCTGGTTGCTCAGTGCTCAGGGTGCTGGGTGCTGAGTACTCAGGGTGCTGGGTGCTCAGTACTCAGGGTGCTGGGTGCTCAGTGCTCGGGGTGCTTGGTGCTCAGTGCTCGGGTTGCTGGGTGCTTAGTGCTCGGGGTGCTGGGTGCTCAGTGCTCAGGGTGCTGGGTGCTCAGTGCTCAGGGTGCTGGGTGCTCAGTGCTCGGGGTGCTGGGTGCTCAGTGCTCGGTGTCCTCGGTGCTCAGTGCTCGGGGTGGTGGGTGCTCAGTACTCGGGGAGCTCAGTGCTCAGTACTCAGGGTGCTGGGTGCTCAGTGCTCAAGGTGCTGGGTGCTCGGTGCTCAGGTTGCTGGGTGCTCAGTACTCGGGGTGCTGGGTGCTCAGTACTCAGGGTGCTGGGTGCTCAGTGCTACGGGTGCTGGGTGCTCAGTGCTCGGGGTGCTGGGTGCTCGGTGCTCAGGTTGCTGGGTGCTCAGTACTCGGGGTGCTGGGTGCTCATTGCTCGGGGTGCTGGGTCCTCAGTGCTACGGGTGCTGGGTGCTCAGTGCTCGGGGTGCTGGGTGCTCAGTGCTCGGGGCGCTGGGTGCTCAGTGCTCGGGGTGCTCGGTGCTCAGTACTCAGGGTGCTGGGTGCTCAGTGCTCAGGGTGCTCGGTGCTCAGTACTCAGGGTGCTGGGTGCTCAGTGCTCAGTGTGCTCGGTGCTCAGTACGTTGGGTGCTCAGTACTCAGGGTGTTGGGTGCTCAGTGCTCAGGGTGATCGGTGCTCAGTACTCAGGGTGCTCAGTACTCAGGGTGCTGGGTGCTCAGTACTCAGGGTGCTGGGTGCTCATTCTCGTGGTGCTGGGTTCTCAGTGCTCGAGGTGCTGGGTGCTCAGTATTCGGGGTGCTGGGTGCTCAGTGCTCAGCGTGCTGCGTGCTCAGTACTCAGGGTGCTCGGTTCTCAGTACTCAGGGTGCTGGGTGCTCATTCTCGGTGTGCTGGGTGCTCAGTGCTCAGGGTGCTGGGTGCTCAGTGCTCAGGGTCCTCTATGCTCAGTACTCAGGGTGCTCAGTACTCAGTGTGCTTTGTGCTCAGTGCTCAGGGTGCTGGGTGCTCAGTACTCAGGGTGCTGGGTGCTCAGTGCTCGGGGTGCTGGGTGCTCAGTACTCGGGGTGCTGGGTGCTCATTACTCAGGGTGCTGGGTGCTCAGTGCTCAGGGTGCTCGCTGCTCAGTACACTTTTTGCTGGGTGCTCAGTACTCAGGGTGCTGGGTGCTCAGTGCTCGGGGTGCTCGGTGCTCAGTGCTCAGGATGCTCGGTGCTCAGTACTTTTGGTGCTGCGTGCTCAGTACTCAGGGTGCTGCGTGCTCAGTGCTCGGGGTGCTCAGGGTGCCCGGTGCTCAGTACTCAGGGTGCTGGGTGCTCAGTGCTCAGGATGCTGGGTGCTCAGTACTCAGGGTGCTCAGTACTCAGTACTCAGGGTGCTGGGTGCTCAGTGCTTGGGGTGCTGGGTGCTCAGTGCTCAGGGTGCAGGGTGCTCAGTGCTCGGGGTGCTGGGTGCTCAGTACTCGGAGTGCTCGGTGCTCAGTACTCAGGGTGCTGGGTGCTAAGTGCTCAGGTGCTGGGTGCTAAGTACTCAGGTTGCTGGGTGCTCAGTACTCAGGTTGCACAGTACTCAGGATGCTGGGTGCTCAGTGCTCGGGGTGCTGGGTGCTCAGTACTCAGGGTGCTCAGTACTCAGGATGCTGGGTGCTCAGTACTCAGGGTGCTGGGTGCTCAGTACTCAGGGTGCTGGGTGCTCAGTCCTCAGGGTGCTAAGTGCTCAGGGTGCTGGGTGCTCAGTGCTCAGGGTGCTGGGTGCTCAGTGCTCAGGGTGCTTGGTGCTCAGTGCTCAGGTTGCTGGGTGCTCAATACTCAGGGTGCTGGGTGCTCAGTACTCAGGGTGCTCAGTGCTCAGTAATCAGGGTGCTCAGTGCTCAGGGTGCTGGGTGCTCAGTGCTCGGGGTGCTGGGTACTCAGTCCTCAGGGTGCTGGGTGCTCAGTGCTCAGGGTGCTCGGTGCTCAGTGCTCAGGGTGCTGGGTGCTCAGTACTCACGGTGCTGGGTGCTCAGTGCTCGGGGTGCTGGGGGCTCTGTACTCAGGGTGCTGGGTGCTCAGTGCTCAGGGTGCTGGGTGCTCAGTGCTCAGGGTGCTCAGTGCTTAGTACTCATGGTGCTCGGTGCTCGGGGTGCTGGGTGCTCAGTGCTCGGTGTGCTGGGTGCTCAGTGCTCGGGGTGCTGGGTGCTGAGTGCTCGGTGTGCTGGGTGATCAGTGCTCGGGGTGCTGGGTGCTCAGTGCTCGGGGTGCTGGGTGCTCAGTACTCAGGGTGCTCGGTGCTCAGTACTCAGGGTGCTGGGTGCTCAGTGCTCAGGGTGCTGGGTGCTCAGTACTCAGGGTGCTGGGTGCTCGGTGCTCAGTACACTGGGTGCTCAGTACTCAGGGTGCTGGGTGCTCAGTACTCAGGGTGCTCGGTGCTCAATACTCAGGGTGCTGGGTGCTCAGTTCTCGGGGTGCTGGGTGCTCATTAATCAGGGTGCTCAGTGCTCAGTACTCAGCGTGCTGGGTGCTCAGTGCTCAGGGTGCTCGGTGCTCAGTACTCAGGGTGCTCAGTGCTCAGTACTCAGTGTGCTGGGTGCTCAGTGCTCAGGGTGCTGGGTGCTCAGTACTCAGGGTGCTTTGTGCTTAGTACTCAGGGTGCTCGGTCCTCAGTGCTCAGGGTGCTGCCTGCTCAGTACTCAGGGTGCTGGGTGCTCAGTGGTCAGGGTGCTCAGTGCTCAGTACTCAGGGTGCTCAGTGCTCTGGGTGCTGGGTGCTCAGTGCTCAGGGTGCTGGGTGCTCAGTGCTCAGGGTGCTGGGTGCTCAGTACTCAGGGTGCTCAGTGCTCAGGGTGCTGGGTGCTCAGTGCTCGGGGTGCTGGGTACTCAGTGCTCAGTACACAGGGTGCTGAGTGCTCAGTGCTCGGGGTGCTGGGTGCTCAGTGCTCATTACTCAGGGTGCTGGGTGCTCAGTGCTCAGGGTGCTGGGTGCTCAGTACTCAGGGTGCTGGGTGCTCAGTGCTCAGGGTGCTGGGTGCTCAGTACTCAGGGTGCTGGGTCCTCAGTGCTCAGGGTGCTGGGTGCTCAATGCTCGGGGTGCTCAGTACTCAGGGTGCTGTGTGTTCAGTGCTCAGGGTACTGGGTGCTCAGTACTCAGGGTGCTCCGTGCTTAGTACTCAGGGTGCTGGGTGCTCAGTACTCCGGGTGCTCATTGCTCAGGGTGCTGGGTGCTCAGTACTCAGTGTGCTGGGTGCTCAGTACTCAGGGTGCTCAGTGCTCAGTACTCAGGGTGCTCAGTGCTCAGTACTCAGGGTGCTCAGTGCTCAGGGTGCTGGGTGCTCAGTGCTCGGGGTGCTGGGTGCTCAGTGCTCACGGTGCTGTGTGCTCAGTACTCAGGGTGCTCAGTACTCAGGGTGCTTGGTGCTCAGTGCTCAGGGTGCTCGGTGCTCAGTGCTCAGGTTGCTGGGTGCTCAATACTCAGGGTGCTGGGTGCTCAGTACTCAGGGTGCTCAGTGCTCAGTACTCAGGGTGCTCAGTGCTCAGTGTGCTGGGTGCTCAGTGCTCGGGGTGCTGGGTGCTCAGTGCTCGGGGTGCTGGGTGCTCAGTACTCAGGGTGCTCGGTGCTCAGTACTCAGGGTGCTGGGTGCTCAGTGCTCAGGGGGCTGGGTGCTCAGTACTCAGGGTGCTGGGTGCTCGGTGCTCAGTACACTGGGTACTCAGTACTCAGGGTGCTGGGTGCTCAGTACTTAGGGTGCTCGGTGCTCAATACTCAAGGTGCTGGGTGCTCAGTTCTCGGGGTGCTGGGTGCTCATTAATCAGGGTGCTGGGTGCTCAGTACTCAGGGTGCTCAGTGCTTGGGGTGCTGGGTGCTCAGTTCTCAGGGTGCTCAGTGCTTGGGGTGCAGGGTGCTCAGTACTCAGGGTGCTGGTTGCTCAGTGCTCAGGGTGCTGGGTGCTGAATACTCAGGGTGCTGGGTGCTCAGTACTCAGGGTGCTGGGTGCTCAGTGCTCGGGGTGCTGGGTGCTCAGTGCTCGGGTTGCTGGGTGCTTAGTGCTCGGGGTGCTGGGTGCTCAGTGCTCAGGGTGCTGGGTGCTCAGTGCTCAGGGTGCTGGGTGCTCAGTGCTCGTGGTGCTGGGTGCTTAGTGCTCGGGGTGCTGGGTGCTCAGTGCTCAGGGTGCTGGGTGCTCAGTGCTCAGGGTGCTGGGTGCTCAGTGCTCGGGGTGCTGGGTGCTCAGTGCTCGGGGTGCTGGGTGCTCAGTGCTCGGGTTGCTGGGTGCTTAGTGCTCGGGGTGCTGGGTGCTCAGTGCTCAGGGTGCTGGGTGCTCAGTGCTCAGGGTGCTGGGTGCTCAGTGCTCGGGGTGCTGGGTGCTCAGTGCTCGGTGTCCTCGGTGATCAGTGCTCGGGGTGGTATGTGCTCAGTACTCGGGGAGCTCAGTGCTCAGTACTCAGGGTGCTGGGTGCTCAGTGCTCAGGGTGCTGGGTGCTCAGTGCTCGGGGTGCTGGGTGCTCGGTGCTCAGGTTGCTGGGTGCTCAGTACTCGGGGTGCTGGGTGCTCCGTACTCAGGGTGCTGGGTGCTCATTGCTCGGGGTGCTGGGTCCTCAGTGCTACGGGTGCTGGGTGCTCAGTGCTCGGGGTGCTGGGTGCTCAGTGCTCGGGGCGCTGGGTGCTCAGTGCTCGGGGTGCTCGGTGCTCAGTACTCAGGGTGCTGGGTGCTCAGTGCTCAGGGTGCTCGGTGCTCAGTACTCAGGGTGCTGGGTGCTCAGTGCTCAGTGTGCTCAGTGCTCAGTACGTTGGGTGCTCAGTACTGAGGGTGTTGGGTGCTCAGTGCTCAGGGTGATCGGTGCTCAGTACTCAGGGTGCTCAGTACTCAGGGTGCTGGGTGCTCAGGGCTCGGGGTGCTGGGAGCTCAGTACTCAGGGTGCTGGGTGCTCAGTGCTCGTTGTGCTGGGTGCTGAGTGCTCAGGGTGCTGGGTGCTCCGTACTCGGTGTGCTGGGTGCTCAGTACTCAGGGTGCTGGGGGCTCAGTACTCAGGGTGCTGGGTGCTCAGTGTTCAGGGTGCTGGGTGCTCAGTCCTCAGGGTGCTGGGTGCTCAGTACACAGGGTGTTCGGTGCTCAGTACTCAGGGTGCTCAGTGCTCAGTACTCAGGGTGCTGGTTGCTCAGTGCTCGGGGTGCTCGGTGCTCAGTACTCAGGGTGCTGGGTGCTCAGTACTCAGGGTGCTGGGTGCTCAGTGCTCAGGGTGATCGGTGCTCAGTACTCAGGGTGCTCAGTACTCAGGGTGCTGGGTGCTCAGTACTCAGGGTGCTGGGTGCTCAGTGATCAGGGTGCTCTCTTCTCAGTACTCAGGGTGCTGGGTGCTCAGTGCTCAGGGTGCTGGGTGCTCAGTACTCAGGGTGCTGGGTGCTCAGTGCTCATGGTGATCGGTGCTCAGTCCTCAGGGTGCTCAGTACTCAGGGTGCTGTGTGCTCAGTGCTCGTGGTGCTGGGTGCTCAGTACTCAGGGTGCTGGGTGCTCAGTGCTCAGGGTGCTGGGTGCTCAGTACTCAGGGTGCTGGGTGCTCAGTACTCAGGGTGCTCAGTGCTCGGGGAGCTCGGTGCTCAGAACTCAGGGTGCTGGGTGCTCAGTACTCAGTACTCGGGGTCCTGGGTGCTCAGCGCTCTGGGTGCTTAGTGCACAGTACTCAGGGTGCTGGGTGCTCAGTATTCAGGGTGCTCAGTGCTCGTGGTGCTGGGTGCTCATTACTCAGGGTGCTGGGTGCTCAGTACTCAGGGTGCTGGGTGCTCATTCTCGTGGTGCTGGGTGCTCAGTGCTCGGGGTGCTGGGTGCTCAGTACTCGGGGTGCTGGGTGCTCAGTGCTCAGCGTGCTGGGTGCTCAGTACTCAGGGTGCTCGGTTCTCAGTACTCAGGGTGCTGGGTGCTCATTCTCGGGGTGCTGGGTGCTCAGTGCTCAGGGTGCTGGGTGCTCAGTGCTCAGGGTCCTCTATGCTCAGTACTCAGGGTGCTCAGTACTCAGCGTGCTTTGTGCTCAGTGCTCAGGGTGCTGGGAGCTCAGAACTCAGGGTGCTGGGTGCTCAGTACTCACGGTGCTGGGTGCTCAGTACTCGGGGTGCTGGGTGCTCATTACTCAGGGTGCTCTGTGCTCAGTACTCACGGTGCTGGGTGCTCAGTGCTCGGGGTGCTGGGTGCTCAGTGCTCGGGGTGCTGGGTGCTCAGTACTCAGGGTGCTCAGTGCTCAGTACTCGGGTTGCTTGGTGCTCAGTACTCAGGGTGCTCAGTGCTCAGTACTCGGGGTGCTGGGTGCTCAGTGCTCAGGGTGCTCAGTGCTCAGTGCTCCGGGTGCTGTGTGCTCAGTGTTCGGGGCGCTGGGTGCTCAGTGCTCAGGGTGCTGGGTGCTCAGTACTCGGGGTGCTTGGTGCTCAGTGCTCAGGGTGCTCATTGCTCAGTACTCAGTGCTCAGGGTGCTCAGTGCTCAGTGCTCAGGGTGCTGGGTGTTCAGTACTCAGGGTGCTGGGTGCTCAGTGCCCATGGTGCTGGGTGCTCAGTGCTCAGGGTGCTGGGTGCTCAGTACTCTGGGTGTTGGGTGTTCAGTACTCAGGGTGCTTTGTGCTCCGTGCTCGGGGTGCTGGGTGCTCAGTGCTCAGGGTGCTGGGTGCTCAGTGCTCAGGGTGCTGGGTGCTCAGTGCTCAGGGTGCTGGGTGCTCAGTGCTCGGGGTGCTGGGTGCTCAGTACTCAGCGTGCTGCGTGCTCAGTACTCAGGGTGCTGGGTGCTCAGTACTCAGGGAGCTAGGTGCTCAGTCCTCAGGGTGCTCAGTGCTCAGGGTGCTGGGTGCTCAGTGCTCGGGGTGCTGGGTGCTCAGTACTCAGGGTGCTGAGTGCTCAGTACTCAGGGTGCTGGGTGCTCAGTACTCATGGTGCTGGGTGCTCAGTGCTCGGGGTGCTGGGTGCTCAGTACTCAGCGTGCTGCGTGCTCAGTACTCAGGGTGCTGGGTGCTCAATACTCAGTGCTCGGGGTCCTGGGTGCTGAGTGCTCAGGGTGCTGGGTGCTCAGTGCTCTGGGTGCTGGGTGCTGAGTACTCAGGGTGCTGGGTGCTCAGTACTCAGGGTGCTGGGTGCTCAGTACTCAGGGTGCTGGGTGCTCAGTGCTCAGGGTGCTGGATCCTCAGTACTCAGTGTGCTGGGTGCTCAGTACTCAGGTTGCTGGGTGCTCAGTGCTCAGGGTCCTGGGTGCTCAGTGCTCAGGGTGCTGGGTGCTCAGTACTCAGGGTGCTGGGTGCACGGTGCTCAGAGTGATCGGTGCTCAGTACTCAGGGTGCTCAGTACTCAGGGTGCTGGGTGCTCAGTGCTCAGGGTGCTGGGTGCTCAGTACTCAGGGTGCTGGGTGCTCAGTGCTCGGGGTGCTGGGTGCTCAGTGCTCAGGGTGATCGGTGCTCAGTACTCAGGGTGCTGGGTGCTCAGTGCTCAGGGTGCTGGGTGCTCAGTCCTTAGGGTGCTCAGTGCTCAGGGTGCTGGGTGCTCAGTTCTCGGGGTGCTCGTTGCTCAGTACACAGGGGGCTGACTGCTCAGTACTCAGGTTGCTGGGTTCTCAGTACTCATGGTGCTGGGTGCTCAGTACTCAGGGGACTGGGTGCTCAGTGCTCAGGGTGCTGGGTGCTCAGTGCTCAGGGCGCTAGGTGCTCAGTGCTCAGGGTGCTGGGTGCTCAGTGCTCAGGGTGCTGGGTGCTCAGTCCTCAGGGTTCTCAGTGCTCAGGGTGCTGGGTGCTCAGTACTCAGGGTGCTGGGTGCTCAGTACTCAGGAGGCTGGGTGCTCAGTGCTCAGGGTGCTGGGTGCTCAGTGCTCAGGGCGCTGTGTGCTCAGTGCTCGGGGTGCTGGGTGCTCAGTGCTCAGGGTGCTGGGTGCTCAGTGCTCAGTGCTCAGGGTGCTGGGTGCTCATTACTCTGGGTGTTGGGTGCTCAGTACTCAGGGTGCTGGGTGCTCAGTGCTCGGGGTGCTGGGTGCTCAGTGCTCAGGGTGCTGGGTGCTCAGTGCTCAGGGTGCTGGGTGCTCAGTACTCTGGGTGCTCGGTGCTCAGTACTCGGGGTGCTCGGTGCTCAGTACTCAAGGTGCTGGGTGTTCAGTGCTCAGGGTGCTGGGTGCTCAGTCCTCGCGGTGCTCCGTGCTCAGTGCTCAGGGTGCTGGGTGCTCAGTACTCAGGGTGCTCGGTGCTCAGTACTCAGGGTTCTCAGTGCTCAGGGTGCTGGGTGCTCAGTACTCAGGGTGCTCAGTGCTCAGTCCTCGGGGTGCTGGGTGCTCAGTACTCAGGGTGGTCAGTGCACAGTACTCGGGGTGCTGGGTGCTCAGTGCTCAGTGTGCTCAGTGCTCAGTGCTCGGGGTGCTGGGTGCTCAGTGCTCGGGGCGCTGGGTGCTCAGTGCTCGGGGTGCTGTGTGCTCAGTACTCAGGGTGCTGTGTGCTCAGTGCTCAGTACTCTGCGTGCTGGGTGCTCAGTGCTCAGAGTGTTGGGTGCTCAGTACTCAGGGTGCTGGGTGCTCAGTGCTCAGTGCTCAAGGTGCTCAGTGCTCAGGGTGCTCAGTGCTCAGGGTGCTGGGTGCTCAGTACTCGGGGTGCTGGGTGCTCAGTGCTCAGGGTGCTGGGTGCTCAGTGCTCGGGGTGCTGGGTGCTCAGTGCTCAGGGTGATCAGTGCTCAGTACTCAGGGTGCTGGGTGCTCAGAGCTCAGGGTGCTGGGTGCTCAGTCCTCAGGGTGCTCAGTACTCAGGATGCTCGGTGCTCAGTGCTCAGTACTCAGGGTGCTCAGTACTCAGGGTGCTGGGTGCTCAGTTCTCGGGGTGCTGGGTGCTCATTAATCAGGGTGCTGGGTGCTCAGTACTCAGGGTGCTCAGTGCTTGGGGTGCTGGCTGCTCAGTTCTCAGGGTGCTCAGTGCTTGGGGTGCAGGGTGCTCAGTACTCAGGGTGCTGGTTGCTCAGTGCTCAGGGTGCTGGGTACTGAGTACTCAGGGTGCTGGATGCTCAGTACTCAGGGTGCTGGGTGCTCAGTGCTCGGGGTGCTGGGTGCTCAGTGCTCGGGTTGCTGGGTGCTTAGTGCTCGGGGTGCTGGGTGCTCAGTGCTCAGGGTGCTGGGTGCTCAGTGCTCAGGGTGCTGGGTGCTCAGTGCTCGGGGTGCTGGGTGCTCAGTGCTCGGTGTCCTCGGTGCTCAGTGCTCGGGGTGGTGGGTGCTCAGTACTCGGGGAGCTCAGTGCTCAGTACTCAGGGTGCTGGGTGCTCAGTGCTCAGGGTGCTGGGTGCTCAGTGCTCGGGGTGCTGGGTGCTTGGTGCTCAGGTTGCTGGGTGCTCAGTACTCGGGGTGCTGGGTGCTCAGTACCCAGGGTGCTGGGTGCTCATTGCTCGGGGTGCTGGGTCCTCAGTGCTACGGGTGCTGGGTGCTCAGTGCTCGGGGTGCTGGGTGCTCAGTGCTCGGGGCGCTGGGTGCTCAGTGCTCGGGGTGCTCGGTGCTCAGTACTCAGGGTGCTGGGTGCTCAGTGCTCAGGGTGCTCGGTGCTCAGTACTCAGGGTGCTGGGTGCTCAGTGCTCAGTGTGCTCAGTGCTCAGTACGTTGGGTGCTCAGTACTCAGGGTGTTGGGTGCTCAGTGCTCAGGGTGATCGGTGCTCAGTACTCAGGGTGCTCAGTACTCAGGGTGCTGGGTGCTCAGGGCTCGGGGTGCTGGGAGCTCAGTACTCAGGGTGCTGGGTGCTCAGTGCTCGGTGTGCTGGGTGCTGAGTGCTCAGGGTGCTGGGTGCTCAGTACTCGGGGTGCTCGGTGCTCAGTACTCAGGGTGCTGGGTGCTCAGTACTCAGGGTGCTGGGTGCTCAGTGATCAGGGTGCTCTCTGCTCAGTACTCAGGGTGCTGGGTGCTCAGTGCTCAGGGTGCTGGGTGCTCAGTACTCAGGGTGCTGGGTGCTCAGTGCTCATGGTGATCGGTGCTCAGTCCTCAGGGTGCTCAGTACTCAGGGTGCTGTGTGCTCAGTGCTCGTGGTGCTGGGTGCTCAGTACTCAGGGTGCTGGGTGCTCAGTGCTCAGGGTGCTGGGTGCTCAGTACTCAGGGTGCTGGGTGCTCAGTCCTCAGGGTGCTGGGTGCTCAGTCCTCAGGGTGCTCAGTGCTCAGGGTGCTGGGTGCTCAGTGCTCGGGGTGCTTGGTGCTCAGTACTCAGGGTGCTGAGTGCTCAGTGCTCAGGGTGCTGGGTGCTCAGTGCTCAGGGTGCTGGGTGCTCAGTACTCAGGGTGCTGGGTGCTCAGTGCTCAGCGAGCTTGATGCTCAGTACTAAGGGTGCTGGGTGCTCAGTGCTCAGGGTGCTGGTTGCTCAGTGCTCGGGGTGCTGGGTGCTCCGTACTCAGGGTGCTGGGTGCTCAGTACTCGGGGTGCTGGGTGCTCAGTGCTCAGCGTGCTGGGTGCTCAGTACTCAGGGTGCTCGGTGCTCAGTACTCAGGGTGCTGGGTTCTCAGTACTCAGGGTGCTGGGTGCACAGTGCTAGGGGTGCTGGGTGCTCAGTGCTCGGGGTCTGGGTGCTCAGTACTCAGGGTGCTGGGTGCTCAGTACTCAGGGTGCTCTGTGCTCAGTGCTCAGGGTGCTGGGTGCTCAGTGCTCTGGGTGCTGGGTGCTCCGTGCTCAGGGTGCTGGGTGCTCAGTGCTCAGGGTGCTGGGTGCTCAGTGATCGGCGTGATGGGTGCTGAGTGCTCAGGGTGCTGGGTGCTCAGTGCTCGGGGTGCTCGGTGCTCAGGGTCCTGGGTGCTCAGTACTCAGGGTGCTGGGTGCTTAGTACTCAGGGTGCTCAGTGCTCAGTACACAGGGTGCTGGGTGCTCAGTGCTCGGGGTGCTGGGTGCTCAGTGCTCAGTACTCAGGGTGCTGGGTGCTCAGTGCTCAGGGTGCTGGGTGCTCAGTACTCCGCGTGCTGGGTGCTCAGTACTCAGGGTGCTGGGTGCTCAGTGCTCAGGGTGCTGGGTGCTCAGTGCTCAGGGTGCTGGGTGCTCAGTGCTCGGGCAGCTCGGTGCTCAGAACTCAGGGTGCTGGGTGCTCAGTACTCAGGGTGCTGGGTGCTCGGTGCTCAGTACACTGGGTGCTCAGTACTCAGGGTGCTGGGTGCTCAGTACTCAGGGTGCTCGGTGCTCAATACTCAGGGTGCTGGGTGCTCAGTTCTCGGGGTGCTGGGTGCTCATTAATCAGGGTGCTGGGTGATCAGTACTCAGGGTGCTCAGTGCTTGGGGTGCTGGGTGCTCAGTTCTCAGGGTGCTCAGTGCTTGGGGTGCAGGGTGCTCAGTACTCAGGGTGCTGGTTGCTCAGTGCTCAGGGTGCTGGGTGCTGAGTACTCAGGGTGCTGGGTGCTCAGTACTCAGGGTGCTGGGTTCTCAGTACTCATGGTGCTGGGTGCTCAGTACTCAGGGGACTGGGTGCTCAGTGCTCAGGGTGCTGGGTGCTCAGTGCTCAGGGCGCTAGGTGCTCAGTGCTCGGGTGCTGGGTGCTCAGTGCTCGGGGTGCTGGGTGCTCAGTACTCAGGGTGCTCAGTGCTCAGTACTCGGGTTGCTTGGTGCTCAGTACTCAGGGTGCTCAGTGCTCAGTACTCGGGGTGCTGGGTGCTCAGTGCTCAGGGTGCTCAGTGCTCAGTGCTCCGGGTGCTGTGTGCTCAGTGCTCGGGGCGCTGGGTGCTCAGTGCTCAGGGTGCTGGGTGCTCAGTACTCGGGGTGCTGCGTGCTCAGTGCTCAGGGTGCTCATTGCTCAGTACTCAGTGCTCAGGGTGCTCAGTGCTCAGTGCTCAGGGTGCTGGGTGCTCAGTGCTCGGGGTGCTGGGTGCTCAGTGCTCACGGTGCTGTGTGCTCAGTACTCAGGGTGCTCAGTACTCAGGGTGCTTGGTGCTCAGTGCTCAGGGTGCTCGGTGCTCAGTGCTCAGGTTGCTGGGTGCTCAATACTCAGGGTACTGGGTGCTCAGTACTCAGGGTGCTCAGTGCTCAGTACTCAGGGTGCTCAGTGCTCAGTGTGCTGGGTGCTCAGTGCTCGGGGTGCTGGGTGCTCAGTGCTCGGGGTGCTGGGTGCTCAGTACTCAGGGTGCTCGGTGCTCAGTACTCAGGGTGCTGGGTGCTCAGTGCTCAGGGGGCTGGGTGCTCAGTACTCAGGGTGCTGGGTGCTCGGTGCTCAGTACACTGGGTACTCAGTACTCAGGGTGCTGGGTGCTCAGTACTTAGGGTGCTCGGTGCTCAATACTCAGGGTGCTGGGTGCTCAGTTCTCGGGGTGCTGGGTGCTCATTAATCAGGGTGCTGGGTGCTCAGTACTCAAGGTGCTCAGTGCTTGGGGTGCTGGGTGCTCAGTTCTCAGGGTGCTCAGTGCTTGGGGTGCAGGGTGCTCAGTACTCAGGGTGCTGGTTGCCCAGTGCTCAGGGTGCTGGGTGCTGAATACTCAGGGTGCTGGGTGCTCAGTACTCAGGGTGCTGGGTGCTCAGTGCTCGGGGTGCTGGGTGCTCAGTGCTCGGTGTCCTCGGTGCTCAGTGCTCGGGGTGGTGGGTGCTCAGTACTCGGGGAGCTCAGTGCTCAGTACTCAGGGTGCTGGGTGCTCAGTGCTCAGGGTGCTGGGTGCTCAGTGCTCGGGGTGCTGGGTGCTCGGTGCTCAGGTTGCTGGGTGCTCAGTACTCGGGGTGCTGGGTGCTCCGTACTCAGGGTGCTGGGTGCTCATTGCTCGGGGTGCTGGGTCCTCAGTGCTACGGGTGCTGGGTGCTCAGTGCTCGGGGTGCTGGGTGCTCAGTGCTCGGGGCGCTGGGTGCTCAGTGCTCGGGGTGCTCGGTGCTCAGTACTCAGGGTGCTGGGTGCTCAGTGCTCAGGGTGCTCGGTGCTCAGTACTCAGGGTGCTGGGTGCTCAGTGCTCAGTGTGCTCAGTGCTCAGTACGTTGGGTGCTCAGTACTGAGGGTGTTGGGTGCTCAGTGCTCAGGGTGATCGGTGCTCAGTACTCAGGGTGCTCAGTACTCAGGGTGCTGGGTGCTCAGGGCTCTGGGTGCTGGGAGCTCAGTACTCAGGGTGCTGGGTGCTCAGTGCTCGTTGTGCTGGGTGCTGAGTGCTCAGGGTGCTGGGTGCTCCGTACTCGGGGTGCTCGGTGCTCATTACTCAGGGTGCTGGGTGCTCAGTACTCAGGGTGCTGGGTGCTCAGTGATCAGGGTGCTCTCTTCTCAGTACTCAGGGTGCTGGGTGCTCAGTGCTCAGGGTGCTGGGTGCTCAGTACTCAGGGTGCTGGGTGCTCAGTGCTCATGGTGATCGGTGCTCAGTCCTCAGGGTGCTCAGTGCTCAGGGTAATCGGTGCTCAGTACTCAGGGTGCTCAGTACTCAGGGTGCTGGGTGCTCAGGGCTCGGGGTGCTGGGAGCTCAGTACTCAGGGTGCTGGGTGCTCAGTGCTCAGGGTGCTGGGTGCTCAGTACTCAGGGTGCTGGGTGCTCAGTGCTCAGAGTGCTGGGTGCTCAGTACTCAGGGTGCTGGGTGCTCAGTACTCAGGGTGCTGGGTGCTCAGTGATCAGGGTGCTCTCTTCTCAGTACTCAGGGTGCTGGGTGCTCAGTGCTCGGGGTGCTGGGTGCTCAGTACTCAGCGTGCTGCGTGCTCAGTACTCAGGGTGCTGGGTGCTCAGTACTCAGGGAGCTAGGTGCTCAGTCCTCAGGGTGCTCAGTGCTCAGGGTGCTGGGTGCTCAGTGCTCGGGGTGCTGGGTGCTCAGTACTCAGGGTGCTGAGTGCTCAGTACTCAGGGTGCTGGGTGCTCAGTACTCATGGTGCTGGGTGCTCAGTGCTCGGGGTGCTGGGTGCTCAGTACTCAGCGTGCTGCGTGCTCAGTACTCAGGGTGCTGGGTGCTCAATACTCAGTGCTCGGGGTCCTGGGTGCTGAGTGCTCAGGGTGCTGGGTGCTCAGTGCTCTGGGTGCTGGGTGCTGAGTACTCAGGGTGCTGGTTGCTCAGTACTCAGGGTGCTGGGTGCTCAGTACTCAGGGTGCTGGGTGCTCAGTGCTCAGGGTGCTGGATCCTCAGTACTCAGTGTGCTGGGTGCTCAGTACTCAGTTTGCTGGGTGCTCAGTGCTCAGGGTCCTGGGTGCTCAGTGCTCAGGGTGCTGGGTGCTCAGTACTCAGGGTGCTGGGTGCACAGTGCTCAGGGTGATCGGTGCTCAGTACTCAGGGTGCTCAGTACTCAGGGTGCTGGGTGCTCAGTGCTCAGGGTGCTGGGTGCTCAGTACTCAGGGTGCTGGGTGCTCAGTGCTCGGGGTGCTGGGTGCTCAGTGCTCAGGGTGATCGGTGCTCAGTACTCAGGGTGCTGGGTGCTCAGTGCTCAGGGTGCTGGGTGCTCAGTCCTTAGGGTGCTCAGTGCTCAGGGTGCTGGGTGCTCAGTTCTCGGGGTGCTCGTTGCTCAGTACACAGGGGGCTGACTGCTCAGTACTCAGGGTGCTGGGTTCTCAGTACTCATGGTGCTGGGTGCTCAGTACTCAGGGGACTGGGTGCTCAGTTCTCAGGGTGCTGGGTGCTCAGTGCTCAGGGCGCTAGGTGCTCAGTGCTCAGGGTGCTGGGTGCTCAGTGCTCAGGGTGCTGGGTGCTCAGTCCTCAGGGTTCTCAGTGCTCAGGGTGCTGGGTGCTCAGTACTCAGGGTGCTGGGTGCTCAGTACTCAGGGGGCTGGGTGCTCAGTGCTCAGGGTGCTGGGTGCTCAGTGCTCAGGGCGCTGTGTGCTCAGTGCTCGGGGTGCTGGGTGCTCAGTGCTCAGGGTGCTGGGTGCTCAGTGCTCAGTGCTCAGGGTGCTGGGTGCTCAGTACTCAGGGTGCTGGGTGCTCAGTACTCAGGGTACTGGGTGCTCAGTTCTCAGGGTGCTGGGTGCTCATTACTCTGGGTGTTGGGTGCTCAGTACTCAGGGTGCTGGGTGCTCAGTGCTCGGGGTGCTGGGTGCTCAGTGCTCAGGGTGCTGGGTGCTCAGTGCTCAGGGTGCTGGGTGCTCAGTACTCTGGGTGCTCGGTGCTCAGTAGTCGGGGTGCTCGGTGCTCAGTACTCAAGGTGCTGGGTGTTCAGTGCTCAGGGTGCTGGGTGCTCAGTCCTCGGGGTGCTCCGTGCTCAGTGCTCAGGGTGCTGGGTGCTCAGTACTCAGGGTGCTCGGTGCTCAGTACTCAGGGTTCTCAGTGCTCAGGGTGCTGGGTGCTCAGTACTCAGGGTGCTCAGTGCTCAGTCCTCGGGGTGCTGGGTGCTCAGTACTCAGGGTGGTCAGTGCACAGTACTCGGGGTGCTGGGTGCTCAGTGCTCAGTGTGCTCAGTGCTCAGTGCTCGGGGTGCTGGGTGCTCAGTGCTCGGGGCGCTGGGTGCTCAGTGCTCGGGGTGCTGTGTGCTCAGTACTCAGGGTGCTGTGTGCTCAGTGCTCAGTACTCTGCGTGCTGGGTGCTCAGTGCTCAGAGTGTTGGGTGCTCAGTACTCAGGGTGCTGGGTGCTCAGTGCTCAGTGCTCAAGGTGCTCAGTGCTCAGGGTGCTCAGTGCTCAGGGTGCTGGGTGCTCAGTACTCGGGGTGCTGGGTGCTCAGTGCTCAGTGCTCAGGGAGCTGGGTGCTCAGTGCTCGGGGTGCTGGGTGCTCAGTGCTCAGGGTGATCAGTGCTCAGTACTCAGGGTGCTGGGTGCTCAGAGCTCAGGGTGCTGGGTGCTCAGTCCTCAGGGTGCTCAGTACTCAGGATGCTCGGTGCTCAGTGCTCAGTACTCAGGGTGCTCAGTACTCAGGGTGCTGGGTGCTCAGTTCTCGGGGTGCTGGTTGCTCATTAATCAGGGTGCTGGGTGCTCAGTACTCAGGGTGCTCAGTGCTTGGGGTGCTGGCTGCTCAGTTCTCAGGGTGCTCAGTGCTTGGGGTGCAGGGTGCTCAGTACTCAGGGTGCTGGTTGCTCAGTGCTCAGGGTGCTGGGTACTGAGTACTCAGGGTGCTGGGTGCTCAGTACTCAGGGTGCTGGGTGCTCAGTGCTCGGGGTGCTGGGTGCTCAGTGCTCGGGTTGCTGGGTGCTTAGTGCTCGGGGTGCTGGGTGCTCAGTGCTCAGGGTGCTGGGTGCTCAGTGCTCAGGGTGCTGGGTGCTCAGTGCTCGGGGTGCTGGGTGCTCAGTGCTCGGTGTCCTCGGTGCTCAGTGCTCGGGGTGGTGGGTGCTCAGTACTCGGGGAGCTCAGTGCTCAGTACTCAGGGTGCTGGGTGCTCAGTGCTCAGGGTGCTGGGTGCTCAGTGCTCGGGGTGCTGGGTGCTCGGTGCTCAGGTTGCTGGGTGCTCAGTACTCGGGGTGCTGGGTGCTCAGTACTCAGGGTGCTGGGTGCTCATTGCTCGGGGTGCTGGGTCCTCAGTGCTACGGGTGCTGGGTGCTCAGTGCTCGGGGTGCTGGGTGCTCAGTGCTCGGGGCGCTGGGTGCTCAGTGCTCGGGGTGCTCGGTGCTCAGTACTCAGGGTGCTGGGTGCTCAGTGCTCAGGGTGCTCGGTGCTCAGTACTCAGGGTGCTGGGTGCTCAGTGCTCAGTGTGCTCAGTGCTCAGTACGTTGGGTGCTCAGTACTCAGGGTGTTGGGTGCTCAGTGCTCAGGGTGATCGGTGCTCAGTACTCAGGGTGCTCAGTACTCAGGGTGCTGGGTGCTCAGGGCTCGGGGTGCTGGGAGCTCAGTACTCAGGGTGCTGGGTGCTCAGTGCTCGGTGTGCTGGGTGCTGAGTGCTCAGGGTGCTGGGTGCTCAGTACTCGGGGTGCTCGGTGCTCAGTACTCAGGGTCCTGGGTGCTCAGTACTCAGGGTGCTGGGTGCTCAGTGATCAGGGTGCTCTCTGCTCAGTACTCAGGGTGCTGGGTGCTCAGTGCTCAGGGTGCTGGGTGCTCAGTACTCAGGGTGCTGGGTGCTCAGTGCTCATGGTGATCGGTGCTCAGTCCTCAGGGTTCTCAGTACTCAGGGTGCTGTGTGCTCAGTGCTCGTGTTGCTGGGTGCTCAGTACTCAGGGTGCTGGGTGCTCAGTGCTCAGGGTGCTGGGTGCTCAGTACTCAGGGTGCTGGGTGCTCAGTCCTCAGGGTGCTGGGTGCTCAGTCCTCAGGGTGCTCAGTGCTCAGGGTGCTGGGTGCTCAGTGCTCGGGGTGCTTGGTGCTCAGTACTCAGGGTGCTGAGTGCTCAGTGCTCAGGGTGCTGGGTGCTCAGTGCTCAGGGTGCTGGGTGCTCAGTACTCAGGGTGCTGGGTGCTCAGTGCTCAGCGAGCTTGATGCTCAGTACTAAGGGTGCTGGGTGCTCAGTGCTCAGGGTGCTGGTTGCTCAGTGCTCGGGGTGCTGGGTGCTCCGTACTCAGGGTGCTGGGTGCTCAGTACTCGGGGTGCTGGGTGCTCAGTGCTCAGCGTGCTGGGTGCTCAGTACTCAGGGTGCTCGGTGCTCAGTACTCAGGGTGCTGGGTTCTCAGTACTCAGGGTGCTGGGTGCACAGTGCTAGGGGTGCTGGGTGCTCAGTGCTCGGGGTCTGGGTGCTCAGTACTCAGGGTGCTGGGTGCTCAGTACTCAGGGTGCTCTGTGCTCAGTGCTCAGGGTGCTGGGTGCTCAGTGCTCTGGGTGCTGGGTGCTCCGTGCTCAGGGTGCTGGGTGCTCAGTGCTCAGGGTGCTGGGTGCTCAGTGATCGGCGTGATGGGTGCTGAGTGCTCAGGGTGCTGGGTGCTCAGTGCTCGGGGTGCTCGGTGCTCAGGGTCCTGGGTGCTCAGTACTCAGGGTGCTGGGTGCTTAGTACTCAGGGTGCTCAGTGCTCAGTACACAGGGTGCTGGGTGCTCAGTGCTCGGGGTGCTGGGTGCTCAGTGCTCAGTACTCAGGGTGCTGGGTGCTCAGTGCTCAGGGTGCTGGGTGCTCAGTACTCCGCGTGCTGGGTGCTCAGTACTCAGGGTGCTGGGTGCTCAGTGCTCAGGGTGCTGGGTGCTCAGTGCTCAGGGTGCTGGGTGCTCAGTGCTCGGGCAGCTCGGTGCTCAGAACTCAGGGTGCTGGGTGCTCAGTACTCAGGGTGCTGGTTGCTCGGTGCTCAGTACACTGGGTGCTCAGTACTCAGGGTGCTGGGTGCTCAGTACTCAGGGTGCTCGGTGCTCAATACTCAGGGTGCTGGGTGCTCAGTTCTCGGGGTGCTGGGTGCTCATTAATCAGGGTGCTGGGTGATCAGTACTCAGGGTGCTCAGTGCTTGGGGTGCTGGGTGCTCAGTTCTCAGGGTGCTCAGTGCTTGGGGTGCAGGGTGCTCAGTACTCAGGGTGCTGGTTGCTCAGTGCTCAGGGTGCTGGGTGCTGAGTACTCAGGGTGCTGGGTGCTCAGTACTCAGGGTGCTGGGTTCTCAGTACTCATGGTGCTGGGTGCTCAGTACTCAGGGGACTGGGTGCTCAGTGCTCAGGGTGCTGGGTGCTCAGTACTCAGGGCGCTAGGTGCTCAGTGCTCGGGTGCTGGGTGCTCAGTGCTCGGGGTGCTGGGTGCTCAGTACTCAGGGTGCTCAGTGCTCAGTACTCGGGTTGCTTGGTGCTCAGTACTCAGGGTGCTCAGTGCTCAGTACTCGGGGTGCTGGGTGCTCAGTGCTCAGGGTGCTCAGTGCTCAGTGCTCCGGGTGCTGTGTGCTCAGTGCTCGGGGCGCTGGGTGCTCAGTGCTCAGGGTGCTGGGTGCTCAGTACTCGGGGTGCTGGGTGCTCAGTGCTCAGGGTGCTCATTGCTCAGTACTCAGTGCTCAGGGTGCTCAGTGCTCAGTGCTCAGGGTGCTGGGTGTTCAGTACTTAGGGTGCTGGGTGCTCAGTACTCATGGTGCTGGGTGCTCAGTGCTCAGGGTGCTGGGTGCTCAGTACTCTGGGTGTTGGGTGTTCAGTACTCAGGGTGCTTTGTGCTCCGTGCTCGGGGTGCTGGGTGCTCAGTGCTCAGGGTGCTGGGTGCTCAGTGCTCAGGGTGCTGGGTGCTCAGTGCTCAGGGTGCTGGGTGCTCAGTGCTCGGGGTGCTGGGTGCTCAGTACTCAGCGTGCTGCGTGCTCAGTACTCAGGGTGCTGGGTGCTCAGTGCTCAGGGTGCTGGGTGCTCAGTGCTCGGGGTGCTGGGTGCTCAGTGCTCAGGGTGATCGGTGCTCAGTACTCAGGGTGCTGGGTGCTCTGTACTCAGGGAGCTAGGTGCTCAGTCCTCAGGGTGCTCAGTGCTCAGGGTGCTGGGTGCTCAGTGCTCGGGGTGCTCGGTGCTCAGTACTCAGGGTGCTGAGTGCTCAGTACTCAGGGTGCTGGGTGCTCAGTACTCATGTTGCTGGGTGCTCAGTGCTCGGGGTGCTGGGTGCTCAGTACTCAGCGTGCTGCGTGCTCAGTACTCAGGGTGCTGGGTGCTCAATACTCAGTGCTCGGGGTCCTGGGTGCTGAGTGCTCAGGGTGCTGGGTGCTCAGTGCTCTGGTTGCTGGGTGCTGAGTACTCAGGGTGCTGGGTGCTCAGTACTAAGGGTGCTGGGTGCTCAGTACTCAGGGTTCTGGGTGCTCAGTGCTCAGGGTGCTGGATCCTCAGTACTCAGGGTGCTGGGTGATCAGTACTCAGGTTGCTGGGTGCTCAGTGCTCAGGGTCCTGGGTGCTCAGTGCTCAGGGTGCTGGGTGCTCAGTACTCAGGGTGCTGGGTGCACAGTGCTCAGGGTGATCGGTGCTCAGTACTCAGGGTGCTCAGTACTCAGGGTGCTGGGTGCTCAGTGCTCAGGGTGCTGGGTGCTCAGTACTCAGGGTGCTGGGTGCTCAGTGCTCAGGGTGATCAGTGCTCAGTACTCAGGGTGCTGGGTGCTCAGTGCTCAGGGTGCTGGGTGCTCAGTCCTTAGGGTGCTCAGTGCTCAGGGTGCTGGGTGCTCAGTGCTCGGGGTGCTCGGTGCTCAGTACACAGGGGGCTGAGTGCTCAGTACTCAGGGTGCTGGGTTCTCAGTACTCATGGTGCTGGGTGCTCAGTACTCAGGGGACTGGGTGCTCAGTGCTCAGGGTGCTGGGTGCTCAGTGCTCAGGGCGCTAGGTGCTCAGTGCTCAGGGTGCTGGGTGCTCAGTGCTCGGGGTGCTGGGTGCTCAGTCCTCAGGGTTCTCAGTGCTCAGGGTGCTGGGTGCTCAGTACTCAGGGTGCTGGGTGCTCAGTACTCAGGGGGCTGGGTGCTCAGTGCTCAGGGTGCTGGGTGCTCAGTGCTCAGGGTGCTGGGTGCTCAGTGCTCAGTGCTCAGGGTGCTGGGTGCTCAGTGCTCAGTGCTCAGGGTGCTGGGTGCTCAGTGCTCGGGGTGCTCGGTGCTCAGTACTCAGGGTGCTGAGTGCTCAGTACTCAGGGTGCTGGGTGCTCAGTACTCATGGTGCTGGGTGCTCAGTGCTCGGGGTGCTGGGTGCTCAGTACTCAGCGTGCTGCGTGCTCAGTACTCAGGGTGCTGGGTGCTCAATACTCAGTGCTCGGGGTCCTGGGTGCTGAGTGCTCAGGGTGCTGGGTGCTCAGTGCTCTGGGTGCTGGGTGCTGAGTACTCAGGGTGCTGGGTGCTCAGTACTAAGGGTGCTGGGTGCGCAGTACTCAGGGTGCTGGGTGCTCAGTGCTCAGGGTGCTGGATCCTCAGTACTCAGGGTGCTGGGTGCTCAGTACTCAGGTTGCTGGGTGCTCAGTGCTCAGGGTCCTGGGTGCTCAGTGCTCAGGGTGCTGGGTGCTCAGTACTCAGGGTGCTGGGTGCACAGTGCTCAGGGTGATCGGTGCTCAGTACTCAGGGTGCTCAGTACTCAGGGTGCTGGGTGCTCAGTGCTCAGGGTGCTGGGTGCTCAGTACTCAGGGTGCTGGGTGCTCAGTGCTCAGGGTGATCGGTGCTCAGTACTCAGGGTGCTGGGTGCTCAGTGCTCAGCGTGCTGGGTGCTCAGTCCTTAGGGTGCTCAGTGCTCAGGGTGCTGGGTGCTCAGTGCTCGGGGTGCTCGGTGCTCAGTACACAGGGGGCTGAGTGCTCAGTACTCAGGGTGCTGGGTTCTCAGTACTCATGGTGCTGGGTGCTCAGTACTCAGGGGACTGGGTGCTCAGTGCTCAGGGTGCTGGGTGCTCAGTGCTCAGGGCGCTAGGTGCTCAGTGCTCAGGGTGCTGGGTGCTCAGTGCTCGGGGTGCTGGGTGCTCAGTCCTCAGGGTTCTCAGTGCTCAGGGTGCTGGGTGCTCAGTACTCAGGGTGCTGGGTGCTCAGTACTCAGGGGGCTGGGTGCTCAGTGCTCAGGGTGCTGGGTGATCAGTGCTCAGGGCGCTGTGTGCTCAGTGCTCGGTGTGCTGGGTGCTCAGTGCTCAGGGTGCTGGGTGCTCAGTGCTCAGTGCTCAGGGTGCTGGGTGCTCAGTGCTCAGTGCTCAGGGTGCTGGGTGCTCAGTACTCAGGGTGCTGGGTGCTCAGTACTCAGGGTACTGGGTGCTCAGTTCTCAGGGTGCTGGGTGCTCATTACTCTGGGTGTTGGGTGCTCAGTACTCAGGGTGTTGGGTGCTCAGTGCTCGGGGTGCTGGGTGCTCAGTGCTCAGGGTGCTGGGTGCTCAGTGCTCAGGGTGCTGGGTGCTCAGTACTCTGAGTGCTCGGTGCTCAGTACTCGGGGTGCTCGGTGCTCAGTACTCAAGGTGCTGGGTGTTCAGTGCTCAGGGTGCTGGGTGCTCAGTCCTCGGGGTGCTCATTGCTCAGTGCTCAGGGTGCTGGGTGCTCAGTACTCAGGGTGCTCGGTGCTCAGTACTCAGGGTTCTCAGTGCTCAGGGTGCTGGGTGCTCAGTACTCAGGGTGCTGGGTGCTCAGTGCTCAGGGTGCTGTGTGCTCAGTACTCAGCTTGCTGGGTGCTCAGTGCTCAGGGTGATCGGTGCTCAGTACTCAGGGTGCTGGGTGCTCAGTGCTCAGGGTGCTGGGTGCTCAGTCCTTAGGGTGCTCAGTGCTCAGGGTGCTGGGTGCTCAGTACTCAGCTTGCTGGGTGCTCAGTGCTCAGGGTGATCGGTGCTCAGTACTCAGGGTGCTGTGTGCTCAGTACTCAGCTTGCTGGGTGCTCAGTGCTCAGGGTGATCGGTGCTCAGTACTCAGGGTGCTGGGTGCTCAGTGCTCAGGGTGCTGGGTGCTCAGTCCTTAGGGTGCTCAGTGCTCAGGGTGCTGGGTGCTCAGTGCTCGGGGTGCTCGGTGCTCAGTACACAGGGGGCTGAGTGCTCAGTACTCAGGGTGCTGGGTTCTCAGTACTCATGGTGCTGGGTGCTCAGTACTCAGGGGACTGGGTGCTCAGTGCTCAGGGTGCTGGGTGCTCAGTGCTCAGGGCGCTAGGTGCTCAGTGCTCAGGGTGCTGGGTGCTCAGTGCTCGGGGTGCTGGGTGCTCAGTCCTCAGGGTTCTCAGTGCTCAGGGTGCTGGGTGCTCAGTACTCAGGGTGCTGGGTGCTCAGTACTCAGGGGGCTGGGTGCTCAGTGCTCAGGGTGCTGGGTGCTCAGTGCTCAGGGCGCTGTGTGCTCAGTGCTCGGGGTGCTGGGTGCTCAGTGCTCAGGCTGCTGGGTGCTCAGTGCTCAGTGCTCAGGGTGCTGGGTGCTCAGTGCTCAGTGCTCAGGGTGCTGGGTGCTCAGTACTCAGGGTGCTGGGTGCTCAGTACTCAGGGTACTGGGTGCTCAGTTCTCAGGGTGCTGGGTGCTCATTACTCTGGGTGTTGGGTGCTCAGTACTCAGGTTGCTGGGTGCTCAGTGCTCAGGGTCCTGGGTGCTCAGTGCTCAGGGTGCTGGGTGCTCAGTACTCAGGGTGCTCAGTACTCAGGGTGCTGGGTGCTCAGTGCTCAGGGTGCTGGGTGCTCAGTACTCAGAGTGCTGGGTGCTCAGTGCTCAGGGTGATCGGTGCTCAGTACTCAGGGTGCTGGGTGCTCAGTGCTCAGGGTGCTGGGTGCTCAGTCCTTAGGGTGCTCAGTGCTCAGGGTGCTGGGTGCTCAGTGCTCGGGGTGCTCGGTGCTCAGTACACAGGGGGCTGAGTGCTCAGTACTCAGGGTGCTGGGTTCTCAGTACTCATGGTGCTGGGTGCTCAGTACTCAGGGGACTGGGTGCTCAGTGCTCAGGGTGCTGGGTGCTCAGTGCTCAGGGCGCTAGGTGCTCAGTGCTCAGGGTGCTGGGTGCTCAGTGCTCGGGGTGCTGGGTGCTCAGTCCTCAGGGTTCTCAGTGCTCAGGGTGCTGGGTGCTCAGTACTCAGGGTGCTGGGTGCTCAGTACTCAGGGGGCTGGGTGCTCAGTGCTCAGGGTGCTGGGTGCTCAGTGCTCAGGGCGCTGTGTGCTCAGTGCTCGGGGTGCTGGGTGCTCAGTGCTCAGGGTGCTGGGTGCTCAGTGCTCAGTGCTCAGGGTGCTGGGTGCTCAGTGATCGGGGTGCTCGGTGCTCAGTACTCAGGGTGCTGGGTGCTCAGTACTCAGCGTGCTGCGTGCTCAGTACTCAGGGTGCTGGGTGCTCAATACTCAGTGCTCGGGGTCCTGGGTGCTGAGTGCTCAGGGTGCTGGGTGCTCAGTGCTCTGGGTGCTGGGTGCTGAGTACTCAGGGTGCTGGGTGCTCAGTACTAAGGGTGCTGGGTGCTCAGTACTCATGGTGCTGGGTGCTCAGTGCTCAGGGTGCTGGATCCTCAGTACTCAGGGTGCTGGGTGCTCAGTACTCAGGTTGCTGGGTGCTCAGTACTCAGGGTCCTGGGTGCTCAGTGCTCAGGGTGCTGGGTGCTCAGTACTCAGGGTGCTGGGTGCACAGTGCTCAGGGTGATCGGTGCTCAGTACTCAGGGTGCTCAGTACTCAGGGTGCTGGGTGCTCAGTGCTCAGGGTGCTGGGTGCTCAGTACTCAGGGTGCTGGGTGCTCAGTGCTCAGGGTGATCGGTGCTCAGTACTCAGGGTGCTGGGTGCTCAGTGCTCAGCGTGCTGGGTGCTCAGTCCTTAGGGTGCTCAGTGCTCAGGGTGCTGGGTGCTCAGTGCTCGGGGTGCTCGGTGCTCAGTACACAGGGGGCTGAGTGCTCAGTACTCAGGGTGCTGGGTTCTCAGTACTCATGGTGCTGGGTGCTCAGTACTCAGGGGACTGGGTGCTCAGTGCTCAGTGTGCTGGGTGCTCAGTGCTCAGGGCGCTAGGTGCTCAGTGCTCAGGGTGCTGGGTGCTCAGTGCTCGGGGTGCTGGGTGCTCAGTCCTCAGGGTTCTCAGTGCTCAGGGTGCTGGGTGCTCAGTACTCAGGGTGCTGGGTGCTCAGTACTCAGGGGGCTGGGTGCTCAGTGCTCAGGGTGCTGGGTGCTCAGTGCTCAGGGCGCTGTGTGCTCAGTGCTCGGTGTGCTGGGTGCTCAGTGCTCTGGGTGCTGGGTGCTCAGTGCTCAGTGCTCAGGGTGCTGGGTGCTCAGTGCTCTGTGCTCAGGGTGCTGGGTGCTCAGTACTCAGGGTGCTGGGTGCTCAGTACTCAGGGTACTGGGTGCTCAGTTCTCAGGGTGCTGGGTGCTCATTACTCTGGGTGTTGGGTGCTCAGTACTCAGGGTGTTGGGTGCTCAGTGCTCGGGGTGCTGGGTGCTCAGTGCTCAGGGTGCTGGGTGCTCAGTGCTCAGGGTGCTGGGTGCTCAGTACTCTGAGTGCTCGGTGCTCAGTACTCGGGGTGCTCGGTGCTCAGTACTCAAGGTGCTGGGTGTTCAGTGCTCAGGGTGCTGGGTGCTCAGTCCTCGGGGTGCTCATTGCTCAGTGCTCAGGGTGCTGGGTGCTCAGTACTCAGGGTGCTCGGTGCTCAGTACTCAGGGTTCTCAGTGCTCAGGGTGCTGGGTGCTCAGTACTCAGGGTGCTCAGTGCTCAGTCCTCGGGGTGCTGGGTGCTCAGTACACAGGGTGGTCTGTGCTCAGTACTCGGGGTGCTGGGTGCTCAGTGCTCAGTGTGCTCAGTGCTCAGTGCTCGGGGTGCTGGGTGCTCAGTGCTCGGGGCGCTGGGTGCTCAGTGCTCGGGGTGCTGTGTGCTCAGTACTCAGCTTGCTGGGTGCTCAGTGCTCAGGGTGATCGGTGCTCAGTACTCAGGGTGCTGGGTGCTCAGTGCTCAGGGTGCTGGGTGCTCAGTCCTTAGGGTGCTCAGTGCTCAGGGTGCTGGGTGCTCAGTGCTCGGGGTGCTCGGTGCTCAGTACACAGGAGGCTGAGTGCTCAGTACTCAGGGTGCTGGGTTCTCAGTACTCATGGTGCTGGGTGCTCAGTACTCAGGGGACTGGGTGCTCAGTGCTCAGGGTGCTGGGTGCTCAGTGCTCAGGGCGCTAGGTGCTCAGTGCTCAGGGTGCTGGGTGCTCAGTGCTCGGGGTGCTGGGTGCTCAGTCCTCAGGGTTCTCAGTGCTCAGGGTGCTGGGTGCTCAGTACTCAGGGTGCTGGGTGCTCAGTACTCAGGGGGCTGGGTGCTCAGTGCTCAGGGTGCTGGGTGCTCAGTGCTCAGGGCGCTGTGTGCTCAGTGCTCGGGGTGCTGGGTGCTCAGTGCTCAGGCTGCTGGGTGCTCAGTGCTCAGTGCTCAGGGTGCTGGGTGCTCAGTGCTCAGTGCTCAGGGTGCTGGGTGCTCAGTACTCAGGGTGCTGGGTGCTCAGTACTCAGGGTACTGGGTGCTCAGTTCTCAGGGTGCTGGGTGCTCATTACTCTGGGTGTTGGGTGCTCAGTACTCAGGTTGCTGGGTGCTCAGTGCTCAGGGTCCTGGGTGCTCAGTGCTCAGGGTGCTGGGTGCTCAGTACTCAGGGTGCTCAGTACTCAGGGTGCTGGGTGCTCAGTGCTCAGGGTGCTGGGTGCTCAGTACTCAGAGTGCTGGGTGCTCAGTGCTCAGGGTGATCGGTGCTCAGTACTCAGGGTGCTGGGTGCTCAGTGCTCGGGGTGCTGGGTGCTCAGTGCTCAGGGTGCTGGGTGCTCAGTGCTCAGTGCTCAGGGTGCTGGGTGCTCAGTGATCGGGGTGCTCGGTGCTCAGTACTCAGGGTGCTGGGTGCTCAGTACTCAGCGTGCTGCGTGCTCAGTACTCAGGGTGCTGGGTGCTCAATACTCAGTGCTCGGGGTCCTGGGTGCTGAGTGCTCAGGGTGCTGGGTGCTCAGTGCTCTGGGTGCTGGGTGCTGAGTACTCAGGGTGCTGGGTGCTCAGTACTAAGGGTGCTGGGTGCTCAGTACTCATGGTGCTGGGTGCTCAGTGCTCAGGGTGCTGGATCCTCAGTACTCAGGGTGCTGGGTGCTCAGTACTCAGGTTGCTGGGTGCTCAGTACTCAGGGTCCTGGGTGCTCAGTGCTCAGGGTGCTGGGTGCTCAGTACTCAGGGTGCTGGGTGCACAGTGCTCAGGGTGATCGGTGCTCAGTACTCAGGGTGCTCAGTACTCAGGGTGCTGGGTGCTCAGTGCTCAGGGTGCTGGGTGCTCAGTACTCAGGGTGCTGGGTGCTCAGTGCTCAGGGTGATCGGTGCTCAGTACTCAGGGTGCTGGGTGCTCAGTGCTCAGCGTGCTGGGTGCTCAGTCCTTAGGGTGCTCAGTGCTCAGGGTGCTGGGTGCTCAGTGCTCGGGGTGCTCGGTGCTCAGTACACAGGGGGCTGAGTTCTCAGTACTCAGGGTGCTGGGTTCTCAGTACTCATGGTGCTGGGTGCTCAGTACTCAGGGGACTGGGTGCTCAGTGCTCAGGGTGCTGGGTGCTCAGTGCTCAGGGCGCTAGGTGCTCAGTGCTCAGGGTGCTGGGTGCTCAGTGCTCGGGGTGCTGGGTGCTCAGTCCTCAGGGTTCTCAGTGCTCAGGGTGCTGGGTGCTCAGTACTCAGGGTGCTGGGTGCTCAGTACTCAGGGGGCTGGGTGCTCAGTGCTCAGGGTGCTGGGTGCTCAGTGCTCAGGGCGCTGTGTGCTCATTGCTCGGGGTGCTGGGTGCTCAGTGCTCAGGGTGCTGGGTGCTCAGTGCTCAGTGCTCAGGGTGCTGGGTGCTCAGTGCTCAGTGCTCAGGGTGCTGGGTGCTCAGTACTCAGGGTGCTGGGTGCTCAGTACTCAGGGTACTGGGTGCTCAGTTCTCAGGGTGCTGGGTGCTCATTACTCTGGGTGTTGGGTGCTCAGTACTCAGGGTGCTGGGTGCTCAGTGCTCGGGGTGCTGGGTGCTCAGTGCTCAGGGTGCTGGGTGCTCAGTACTCTGGGTGCTCGGTGCTCAGTACTCGGGGTGCTCGGTGCTCAGTACTCAAGGTGCTGGGTGTTCAGTGCTCAGGGTGCTGGGTGCTCAGTCCTCGGGGTGCTCATTGCTCAGTGCTCAGGGTGCTGGGTGCTCAGTACTCAGGGTGCTCGGTGCTCAGTACTCAGGGTTCTCAGTGCTCAGGGTGCTGGGTGCTCAGTACTCAGGGTGCTCAGTGCTCAGTCCTCGGGGTGCTGGGTGCTCAGTACTCAGGGTGGTCTGTGCTCAGTACTCGGGGTGCTGGGTGCTCAGTGCTCAGTGTGCTCAGTGCTCAGTGCTCGGGGTGCTGGGTGCTCAGTGCTCGGGGCGCTGGGTGCTCAGTGCTCGGGGTGCTGTGTGCTCAGTACTCAGCTTGCTGGGTGCTCAGTGCTCAGGGTGATCGGTGCTCAGTACTCAGGGTGCTGGGTGCTCAGTGCTCAGGGTGCTGGGTGCTCAGTCCTTAGGGTGCTCAGTGCTCAGGGTGCTGGGTGCTCAGTGCTCGGGGTGCTCGGTGCTCAGTACACAGGGGGCTGAGTGCTCAGTACTCAGGGTGCTGGGTTCTCAGTACTCATGGTGCTGGGTGCTCAGTACTCAGGGGACTGGGTGCTCAGTGCTCAGGGTGCTGGGTGCTCAGTGCTCAGGGCGCTAGGTGCTCAGTGCTCAGGGTGCTGGGTGCTCAGTGCTCGGGGTGCTGGGTGCTCAGTCCTCAGGGTTCTCAGTGCTCAGGGTGCTGGGTGCTCAGTACTCAGGGTGCTGGGTGCTCAGTACTCAGGGGGCTGGGTGCTCAGTGCTCAGGGTGCTGGGTGCTCAGTGCTCAGGGCGCTGTGTGCTCAGTGCTCGGGGTGCTGGGTGCTCAGTGCTCAGGCTGCTGGGTGCTCAGTGCTCAGTGCTCAGGGTGCTGGGTGCTCAGTGCTCAGGGTGCTGGGTGCTCAGTACTCAGGGTGCTGGGTGCTCAGTACTCAGGGTACTGGGTGCTCAGTTCTCAGGGTGCTGGGTGCTCATTACTCTGGGTGTTGGGTGCTCAGTACTCAGGTTGCTGGGTGCTCAGTGCTCAGGGTCCTGGGTGCTCAGTGCTCAGGGTGCTGGGTGCTCAGTACTCAGGGTGCTCAGTACTCAGGATCCTGGGTGCTCAGTGCTCAGGGTGCTGGGTGCTCAGTACTCAGGGTGCTGGGTGCTCAGTGCTCAGGGTGATCGGTGCTCAGTACTCAGGGTGCTGGGTGCTCAGTGCTCAGGGTGCTGGGTGCTCAGTCCTTAGGGTGCTCAGTGCTCAGGGTGCTGGGTGCTCAGTGCTCGGGGTGCTCGGTGCTCAGTACACAGGGGGCTGAGTGCTCAGTACTCAGGGTGCTGGGTTCTCAGTACTCATGGTGCTGGGTGCTCAGTACTCAGGGGACTGGGTGCACAGTGCTCAGGGTGCTGGGTGCTCAGTGCTCAGGGCGCTAGGTGCTCAGTGCTCAGGGTGCTGGGTGCTCAGTGCTCGGGGTGCTGGGTGCTCAGTCCTCAGGGTTCTCAGTGCTCAGGGTGCTGGGTGCTCAGTACTCAGGGTGCTGGGTGCTCAGTACTCAGGGGGCTGGGTGCTCAGTGCTCAGGGTGCTGGGTGCTCAGTGCTCAGGGCGCTGTGTGCTCAGTGCTCGGGGTGCTGGGTGCTCAGTGCTCATGGTGCTGGGTGCTCAGTGCTCAGTGCTCAGGGTGCTGGGTGCTCAGTGCTCAGTGCTCAGGGTGCTGGGTGCTCAGTGCTCGGGGTGCTCGGTGCTCAGTACTCAGGGTGCTGAGTGCTCAGTACTCAGGGTGCTGGGTGCTCAGTACTCATGGTGCTGGGTGCTCAGTGCTCGGGGTGCTGGGTGCTCAGTACTCAGCGTGCTGCGTGCTCAGTACTCAGGGTGCTGGGTGCTCAATACTCAGTGCTCGGGGTCCTGGGTGCTGAGTGCTCAGGGTGCTGGGTGCTCAGTGCTCTGGGTGCTGGGTGCTGAGTACTCAGGGTGCTGGGTGCTCAGTACTAAGGGTGCTGGGTGCTCAGTACTCAGGGTGCTGGGTGCTCAGTGCTCAGGGTGCTGGATCCTCAGTACTCAGGGTGCTGGGTGCTCAGTACTCAGGTTGCTGGGTGCTCAGTGCTCAGGGTCCTGGGTGCTCAGTGCTCAGGGTGCTGGGTGCTCAGTACTCAGGGTGCTGGGTGCACAGTGCTCAGGGTGATCGGTGCTCAGTACTCAGGGTGCTCAGTACTCAGGGTGCTGGGTGCTCAGTGCTCAGGGTGCTGGGTGCTCAGTACTCAGGGTGCTGGGTGCTCAGTGCTCAGGGTGATCGGTGCTCAGTACTCAGGGTGCTGGGTGCTCAGTGCTCAGGGTGCTGGGTGCTCAGTCCTTAGGGTTCTCAGTGCTCTGGGTGCTGGGTGCTCAGTACTCAGGGTGCTCAGTGCTCAGTCCTCGGGGTGCTGGGTGCTCAGTGCTCAGGGCGCTGTGTGCTCAGTGCTCGGGGTGCTGGGTGCTCAGTGCTCAGGGTGCTGGGTGCTCAGTGCTCAGTGCTCAGGGTGCTGGGTGCTCAGTGCTCAGTGCTCAGGTTGCTGGGTGCTCAGTGCTCGGGGTGCTCGGTGCTCAGTACTCAGGGTGCTGAGTGCTCAGTACTCAGGGTGCTGGGTGCACAGTGCTCAGGGTGATCGGTGCTCAGTACTCAGGGTGCTCAGTACTCAGGGTGCTGGGTGCTCAGTGCTCAGGGTGCTGGGTGCTCAGTACTCAGGGTGCTGGGTGCTCAGTGCTCAGGGTGATCGGTGCTCAGTACTCAGGGTGCTGGGTGCTCAGTGCTCAGGGTGCTGGGTGCTCAGTCCTTAGGGTGCTCAGTGCTCAGGGTGCTGGGTGCTCAGTGGTCGGGGTGCTCGGTGCTCAGTACACAGGGGGCTGAGTGCTCAGTACTCAGGGTGCTGGGTTCTCAGTTCTCATGGTGCTGGGTGCTCAGTACTCAGGGGACTGGGTGCTCAGTGCTCAGGGTGCTGGGTGCTCAGTGCTCAGGGCGCTAGGTGATCAGTGCTCAGGGTGCTGGGTGCTCAGTGCTCGGGGTGCTGGGTGCTCAGTCCTCAGGGTTCTCAGTGCTCAGGGTGCTGGGTGCTCAGTACTCAGGGTGCTGGGTGCTCAGTACTCAGGGGGCTGGGTGCTCAGTGCTCAGGGTGCTGGGTGCTCAGTGCTCAGGGCGCTGTGTGCTCAGTGCTCGGGGTGCTGGGTGCTCAGTGCTCAGGGTGCTGGGTGCTCAGTGCTCAGTGCTCAGGGTGCTGGGTGCTCAGTGCTCAGTGCTCAGGGTGCTGGGTGCTCAGTACTCAGGGTGCTGGGTGCTCAGTACTCAGGGTACTGGGTGCTCAGTTCTCAGGGTGCTGGGTGCTCATTACTCTGGGTGTTGGGTGCTCAGTACTCAGGGTGCTGGGTGCTCAGTGCTCGGGGTGCTGGGTGCTCAGTGCTCAGGGTGCTGGGTGCTCAGTGCTCAGGGTGCTGGGTGCTCAGTACTCTGGGTGCTCGGTGCTCAGTACTCGGGGTGCTCGGTGCTCAGTACTCAAGGTGCTGGGTGTTCAGTGCTCAGGGTGCTGGGTGCTCAGTCCTCGGGGTGCTCCGTGCTCAGTGCTCAGGGTGCTGGGTGCTCAGTACTCAGGGTGCTCGGTGCTCAGTACTCAGGGTTCTCAGTGCTCTGGGTGCTGGGTGCTCAGTACTCAGGGTGCTCAGTGCTCAGTCCTCGGGGTGCTGGGTGCTCAGTGCTCAGGGCGCTGTGTGCTCAGTGCTCGGGGTGCTGGGTGCTCAGTGCTCAGGGTGCTGGGTGCTCAGTGCTCAGTGCTCAGGGTGCTGGGTGCTCAGTGCTCAGTGCTCAGGGTGCTGGGTGCTCAGTGCTCGGGGTGCTCGGTGCTCAGTACTCAGGGTGCTGAGTGCTCAGTACTCAGGGTGCTGGGTGCTCAGTACTCATGGTGCTGGGTGCTCAGTGCTCGGGGTGCTGGGTTCTCAGTACTCAGCGTGCTGCGTGCTCAGTACTCAGGGTGCTGGGTGCTCAATACTCAGTGCTCGGGGTCCTGGGTGCTGAGTGCTCAGGGTGCTGGGTGCTCAGTGCTCTGGGTGCTGGGTGCTGAGTACTCAGGGTGCTGGGTGCTCAGTACTAAGGGTGCTGGGTGCTCAGTACTCAGGGTGCTGGGTGCTCAGTGCTCAGTGCTCAGGGTGCTGGATCCTCAGTACTCAGGGTGCTGGGTGCTCAGTACTCAGGTTGCTGGGTGCTCAGTGCTCAGGGTCCTGGGTGCTCAGTGCTCAGGGTGCTGGGTGCTCAGTACTCAGGGTGCTGGGTGCACAGTGCTCAGGGTGATCGGTGCTCAGTACTCAGGGTGCTCAGTACTCAGGGTGCTGGGTGCTCAGTGCTCAGGGTGCTGGGTGCTCAGTACTCAGGGTGCTGGGTGCTCAGTGCTCAGGGTGATCGGTGCTCAGTACTCAGGGTGCTGGGTGCTCAGTGCTCAGGGTGCTGGGTGCTCAGTCCTTAGGGTGCTCAGTGCTCAGGGTGCTGGGTGCTCAGTGCTCGGGGTGCTCGGTGCTCAGTACACAGGGGGCTGAGTGCTCAGTACTCAGGGTGCTGGGTTCTCAGTACTCATGGTGCTGGGTGCTCAGTACTCAGGGGACTGGGTGCTCAGTGCTCAGGGTGCTGGGTGCTCAGTGCTCAGGGCGCTAGGTGCTCAGTGCTCAGGGTGCTGGGTGCTCAGTGCTCGGGGTGCTGGGTGCTCAGTCCTCAGGGTTCTCAGTGCTCAGGGTGCTGGGTGCTCAGTACTCAGGGTGCTGGGTGCTCAGTACTCAGGGGGCTGGGTGCTCAGTGCTCATCGTGCTGGGTGCTCAGTGCTCAGGGCGCTGTGTGCTCAGTGCTCGGGGTGCTGGGTGCTCAGTGCTCAGGGTGCTGGGTGCTCAGTGCTCAGTGCTCAGGGTGCTGGGTGCTCAGTGCTCAGTGCTCAGTGTGCTGGGTGCTCAGTACTCAGGGTGCTGGGTGCTCAGTACTCAGGGTACTGGGTGCTCAGTTCTCAGGGTGCTGGGTGCTCATTACTCTGGGTGTTGGGTGCTCAGTACTCAGGGTGCTGGGTGCTCAGTGCTCGGGGTGCTGGGTGCTCAGTGCTCAGGGTGCTGGGTGCTCAGTGCTCAGGGTGCTGGGTGCTCAGTACTCTGGGTGCTCGGTGCTCAGTACTCGGGGTGCTCGGTGCTCAGTACTCAAGGTGCTGGGTGTTCAGTGCTCAGGGTGCTGGGTGCTCAGTCCTCGGTGTGCTCATTGCTCAGTGCTCAGGGTGCTGGGTGCTCAGTACTCAGGGTGCTCGGTGCTCAGTACTCAGGGTTCTCAGTGCTCAGGGTGCTGGGTGCTCAGTACTCAGGGTGCTCAGTTCTCAGTCCTCGGGGTGCTGGGTGCTCAGTACTCAGGGTGGTCAGTGCTCAGTACTCGGGGTGCTGGGTGCTCAGTGCTCAGTGTGCTCAGTGCTCAGTGCTCGGGGTGCTGGGTGCTCAGTGCTCGGGGCGCTGGGTGCTCAGTGCTCGGGGTGCTGTGTGCTCAGTACTCAGCTTGCTGGGTGCTCAGTGCTCAGGGTGATCGGTGCTCAGTACTCAGGTTGCTGGGTGCTCAGTGCTCAGGGTGCTGGGTGCTCAGTCCTTAGGGTGCTCAGTGCTCAGGGTGCTGGGTGCTCAGTGCTCGGGGTGCTCGGTGCTCAGTACACAGGGGGCTGAGTGCTCAGTACTCAGGGTGCTGGGTTCTCAGTACTCATGGTGCTGGGTGCTCAGTACTCAGGGGACTGGGTGCTCAGTGCTCAGGGTGCTGGGTGCTCAGTGCTCAGGGCGCTAGGTGCTCAGTGCTCAGGGTGCTGGGTGCTCAGTGCTCGGGGTGCTGGGTGCTCAGTCCTCAGGGTTCTCAGTGCTCAGGGTGCTGGGTGCTCAGTACTCAGGGTGCTGGGTGCTCAGTACTCAGGGGGCTGGGTGCTCAGTGCTCAGGGTGCTGGGTGCTCAGTGCTCAGGGCGCTGTGTGCTCAGTGCTCGGGGTGCTGGGTGCTCAGTGCTCAGGGTGCTGGGTGCTCAGTGCTCAGTGCTCAGGGTGCTGGGTGCTCAGTGCTCAGTGCTCAGGGTGCTGGGTGCTCAGTACTCAGGGTGCTGGGTGCTCAGTACTCAGGGTACTGGGTGCTCAGTTCTCAGGGTGCTGGGTGCTCATTACTCTGGGTGTTGGGTGCTCAGTACTCAGGTTGCTGGGTGCTCAGTGCTCAGGGTCCTGGGTGCTCAGTGCTCAGGGTGCTGGGTGCTCAGTACTCAGGGTGCTGGGTGCACAGTGCTCAGGGTGATCGGTGCTCAGTACTCAGGTTGCTCAGTACTCAGGGTGCTGGGTGCTCAGTGCTCAGGGTGCTGGGTGCTCAGTACTCAGGGTGCTGGGTGCTCAGTGCTCAGGGTGATCGGTGCTCAGTACTCAGGGTGCTGGGTGCTCAGTGCTCAGGGTGCTGGGTGCTCAGTCCTTAGGGTGCTCAGTGCTCAGGGTGCTGGGTGCTCAGTGCTCGGGGTGCTCGGTGCTAAGTACACAGGGGGCTGAGTGCTCAGTACTCAGGGTGCTGGGTAATCAGTACTCATGGTGCTGGGTGCTCAGTACTCAGGGGACTGGGTGCTCAGTGCTCAGGGTGCTGGGTGCTCAGTGCTCAGGGCGCTAGGTGCTCAGTGCTCAGGGTGCTGGGTGCTCAGTGCTCGGGGTGCTGGGTGCTCAGTCCTCAGGGTTCTCAGTGCTCAGGGTGCTGGGTGCTCAGTACTCAGGGTGCTGGGTGCTCAGTACTCAGGGGGCTGGGTGCTCAGTGCTCAGGGTGCTGGGTGCTCAGTGCTCAGGGCGCTGTGTGCTCAGTGCTCGGGGTGCTGGGTGCTCAGTGCTCAGGGTGCTGGGTGCTCAGTGCTCAGTGCTCAGGGTGCTGGGTGCTCAGTGCTCAGTGCTCAGGGTGCTGGGTGCTCAGTACTCAGGGTGCTGGGTGCTCAGTACTCAGGGTACTGGGTGCTCAGTTCTCAGGGTGCTGGGTGCTCATTACTCTGGGTGTTGGGTGCTCAGTACTCAGGGTGCTGGGTGCTCAGTGCTCGGGGTGCTGGGTGCTCAGTGCTCAGGGTGCTGGGTGCTCAGTGCTCAGGGTGCTGGGTGCTCAGTACTCTGGGTGCTCGGTGCTCAGTACTCGGGGTGCTCGGTGCTCAGTACTCAAGGTGCTGGGTGTTCAGTGCTCAGGGTGCTGGGTGCTCAGTCCTCGGGGTGCTCCGTGCTCAGTGCTCAGGGTGCTGGGTGCTCAGTACTCAGGGTGCTCGGTGCTCAGTACTCAGGGTTCTCAGTGCTCTGGGTGCTGGGTGCTCAGTACTCAGGGTGCTCAGTGCACAGTCCTCGGGGTGCTGGGTGCTCAGTGCTCAGGGCGCTGTGTGCTCAGTGCTCGGGGTGCTGGGTGCTCAGTGCTCAGGGTGCTGGGTGCTCAGTGCTCAGTGCTCAGGGTGCTGGGTGCTCAGTGCTCAGTGCTCAGGGTGCTGGGTGCTCAGTGCTCGGGGTGCTCGGTGCTCAGTACTCAGGGTGCTGAGTGCTCAGTACTCAGGGTGCTGGGTGCTCAGTACTCATGGTGCTGGGTGCTCAGTGCTCGGGGTGCTGGGTTCTCAGTACTCAGCGTGCTGCGTGCTCAGTACTCAGGGTGCTGGGTGCTCAATACTCAGTGCTCGGGGTCCTGGGTGCTGAGTGCTCAGGGTGCTGGGTGCTCAGTGCTCTGGGTGCTGGGTGCTGAGTACTCAGGGTGCTGGGTGCTCAGTACTAAGGGTGCTGGGTGCTCAGTACTCAGGGTGCTGGGTGCTCAGTGCTCAGGGTGCTGGATCCTCAGTACTCAGGGTGCTGGGTGCTCAGTACTCAGGTTGCTGGGTGCTCAGTGCTCAGGGTCCTGGGTGCTCAGTGCTCTGGGTGCTGGGTGCTGAGTACTCAGGGTGCTGGGTGCTCAGTACTAAGGGTGCTGGGTGCTCAGTACTCAGGGTGCTGGGTGCTCAGTGCTCAGGGTGCTGGGTGCTCAGTACTCAGGGTGCTGGGTGCACAGTGCTCAGGGTGATCGGTGCTCAGTACTCAGGGTGCTCAGTACTCAGGGTGCTGGGTGCTCAGTGCTCAGGGTGCTGGGTGCTCAGTACTCAGGGTGCTGGGTGCTCAGTGCTCAGGGTGATCGTTGCTCAGTACTCAGGGTGCTGGGTGCTCAGTGCTCAGGGTGCTGGGTGCTCAGTCCTTAGGGTGCTCAGTGCTCAGGGTGCTGGGTGCTCAGTGCTCGGGGTGCTCGGTGCTCAGTACACAGGGGGCTGAGTGCTCAGTACTCAGGGTGCTGGGTTCTCAGTACTCATGGTGCTGGGTGCTCAGTACTCAGGGGACTGGGTGCTCAGTGCTCAGGGTGCTGGGTGCTCAGTGCTCAGGGCGCTAGGTGCTCAGTGCTCAGGGTGCTGGGTGCTCAGTGCTCGGGGTGCTGGGTGCTCAGTCCTCAGGGTTCTCAGTGCTCAGGGTGCTGGGTGCTCAGTACTCAGGGTGCTGGGTGCTCAGTACTCAGGGGGCTGGGTGCTCAGTGCTCATCGTGCTGGGTGCTCAGTGCTCAGGGCGCTGTGTGCTCAGTGCTCGGGGTGCTGGGTGCTCAGTGCTCAGGGTGCTGGGTGCTCAGTGCTCAGTGCTCAGGGTGCTGGGTGCTCAGTGCTCAGTGCTCAGTGTGCTGGGTGCTCAGTACTCAGGGTGCTGGGTGCTCAGTACTCAGGGTACTGGGTGCTCAGTTCTCAGGGTGCTGGGTGCTCATTACTCTGGGTGTTGGGTGCTCAGTACTCAGGGTGCTGGGTGCTCAGTGCTCGGGGTGCTGGGTGCTCAGTGCTCAGGGTGCTGGGTGCTCAGTGCTCAGGGTGCTGGGTGCTCAGTACTCTGGGTGCTCGGTGCTCAGTACTCGGGGTGCTCGTTGCTCAGTACTCAAGGTGCTGGGTGTTCAGTGCTCAGGGTGCTGGGTGCTCAGTCCTCGGTGTGCTCATTGCTCAGTGCTCAGGGTGCTGGGTGCTCAGTACTCAGGGTGCTCGGTGCTCAGTACTCAGGGTTCTCAGTGCTCAGGGTGCTGGGTGCTCAGTACTCAGGGTGCTCAGTTCTCAGTCCTCGGGGTGCTGGGTGCTCAGTACTCAGGGTGGTCAGTGCTCAGTACTCGGGGTGCTGGGTGCTCAGTGCTCAGTGTGCTCAGTGCTCAGTGCTCGGGGTGCTGGGTGCTCAGTGCTCGGGGCGCTGGGTGCTCAGTGCTCGGGGTGCTGTGTGCTCAGTACTCAGCTTGCTGGGTGCTCAGTGCTCAGGGTGATCGGAGCTCAGTACTCAGGTTGCTGGGTGCTCAGTGCTCAGGGTGCTGGGTGCTCAGTCCTTAGGGTGCTCAGTGCTCAGGGTGCTGGGTGCTCAGTGATCGGGGTGCTCGGTGCTCAGTACACAGGGGGCTGAGTGCTCAGTACTCAGGGTGCTGGGTTCTCAGTACTCATGGTGCTGGGTGCTCAGTACTCAGGGGACTGGGTGCTCAGTGCTCAGGGTGCTGGGTGCTCAGTGCTCAGGGCGCTAGGTGCTCAGTGCTCAGGGTGCTGGGTGCTCAGTGCTCGGGGTGCTGGGTGCTCAGTCCTCAGGGTTCTCAGTGCTCAGGGTGCTGGGTGCTCAGTACTCAGGGTGCTGGGTGCTCAGTACTCAGGGGGCTGGGTGCTCAGTGCTCAGGGTGCTGGGTGCTCAGTGCTCAGGGCGCTGTGTGCTCAGTGCTCGGGGTGCTGGGTGCTCAGTGCTCAGGGTGCTGGGTGCTCAGTGCTCAGTGCTCAGGGTGCTGGGTGCTCAGTGCTCAGTGCTCAGGGTGCTGGGTGCTCAGTACTCAGGGTGCTGGGTGCTCAGTACTCAGGGTACTGGGTGCTCAGTTCTCAGGGTGCTGGGTGCTCATTACTCTGGGTGTTGGGTGCTCAGTACTCAGGTTGCTGGGTGCTCAGTGCTCAGGGTCCTGGGTGCTCAGTGCTCAGGGTGCTGGGTGCTCAGTACTCAGGGTGCTGGGTGCACAG